>NC_090267.1:448189723-448875557 GCF_040414725.1 Anabrus simplex | reverse complement strand
CTGCACTCTTGGGAATGTTTGTGGAACCATTCTGATCTCCTTGGAATCCTTAGTTTCTTTGTAAAACATCTGAAAAGCGATATTGTGCCAGCGCAACGCCTGATATGAACAAGATTTATGAAGTGAAAATAGGGTAAAAATCGACATTTTATAAGTCTTTACTGAACCCTTTAGGTCCTTATTGAGGGATACCTACCTTCCTTACCTATCAGCAAAGTTCATGAGATCTGTCTCTTGGGTCGTTTCGGGTTCTTCGTCACTTGCTGAGGTAAAGGTAGGGTTCATTAATTCTAATCTATCTACTGGAATGAAAGGTCTGTTCAAAAGATTCCTATTTATTCAGGAAATGAAGTAATTTACTATGTCAACGATGTCATAGTCAATTGTGTCCACTGGACACCACAATCATTTTTACATAAATGTCAGAACACTGGCGTGAGACTTTAACGTAACTGCCTGATGGGCAATCTTACTAGAAACCATTATCTCAATTATTAATCATTTAAGAAAGGAAAATCTGGAAATCCTTAAATTCGGCTTCCATGTGAGACCACATGTACCATCATAGTGATTCGTTATGGCCCAGCCCTCGTAACACGAACTCTGGACTCTGAGTATAATTAAGGCCGTCCAATCGGTGTGTGCCACACAGTGGTTCTACGGCATGGACCCTTAATTGAATCGATGTGACCTGCGTCTATGTCATGGACCGACATCTAATCTTCTAAGTTACTTTAAAGTCATTGTGGATGATGACCGCAAGGAAATGATGCTACAATGGCATATGGCCCTAATCTAAGTCACTGAGGTTGATGACCCCCTGACCATCCAAGTTTCTAAGCTGAAGGCTAAACACAATTAAGTTACATCGGTTGATGACCAAAGTTTCCACTTTACTATCCCCAGCACATTCACTGCTCAATCAATCAAAGTTCAATAATTACAACAACAACAATGCTCACAAACTTTGTGGCAGTAAAATCCATTTCCTTCGGATATGTCCCTTTAATCTTTACTTTATTTTTAATATTCCCCAGACAACAAACTAAAATTTCCAGAATGCATCTCCAAGTTATTCGCTTGATTAAAGTTATTTCAAAATGCGGGTTCACTGAATTTAATAATTTAATAAATTTAAATGATTTAACGAAATATTCACAAACAACAAATTTTATCTCCGCGGACTCTGGTTTCCTCACAAATTTCTACGCAGCTGTGATGTAAAATTCAATATTGCGATGTTTATCTGGCTGGAAAAGAATTTGTTACATCATTCATGTCCAGCTATATATCTCATCTCGTGATATCATGCTTAAAAATCTAATCTAATCCTAACCGTTATTAACACTTGGATATCTTAATAATCTACGTACAAAGCAAACAACTCGCCATATCATTACGATGTCATATCTCGTCATCACTGAATTTTGCACACCCCTCGCAGACAAATCGATCATCACGACCATCGCTCTATATTTTGGACAATCCTGAAATTGAGTTACTCTGTTCCTTATACTCAAAGTTCATGGTTTCAAATGTTCATTCCGTCCCCAATTACAGTATTTCGCAATACTTAGATCAATACCGGCTATGAAATTTTCAACTAAATCCAGCATTTTAACGTTTTCCCTGGTCGAGAATTGCAGTACAATCTCGACTCCACTCCTATTCCCGTTATTA
Organism: Anabrus simplex; assembly: GCF_040414725.1. Lineage (NCBI taxonomy): Eukaryota > Metazoa > Arthropoda > Insecta > Orthoptera > Tettigoniidae > Anabrus > Anabrus simplex. The sequence goes on along the minus strand of NC_090267.1, from coordinate 448,873,877 downwards.
TCCCCGCTGTCCGCTTAGGTCTCTCACCCCATGTTCGCTTGGCAGTTACAGGAGCCACCTGGTTTATTCACAGATGACTGACTTCTCAAAATGCTCCCTTTACACTCTGCCGACATAATTAAACAAATACGATATTCTAACCAACAAAATGCACAGATATGCTTCAAGATGCCTACACTAATTATACGCGTTGCCAATTATACCGCTATGGATTTCTATGAATTTCTTTCCATTCTCAACATTATAAAATATTCCTCGGGTTATCATATCCCGGCTTCAATGACAGGACTCTAACCTGATTCGCACATCTCATCTCAACTCATATAAAACATTCCTCGGGCTTCCGTATCCCGGCTTCAATGACAGGTCCAACCTGATTCACAAACTAACCTCTGTTTCCCAGCTCCACAATTATCATCGACAAAGAACTGGAATAAAATCCTCACTAGAAATCCCAACATCTAATATCGCACAATGCATTACTCATGAATAACTTTGCATAAATGATATCGTATTTAATAACTTGATCTTTACGAGAAATGACTGAAACATTCTACTAGATCTTTTTTTTGTCAGTCAGACACAGTTTAAAATGGGCATTAAAAAAGAACGTTTCTCTCCGTGACCAAATTCATCCCCTAGGTTCTCACCCGACAGCGCGCTTCCACTCGATTGAAAATGAGTGACCATGGATTATTATTATTCACGTCAAATTGCAGTCAGAAGAATTTTACGTCGAATGAACATCTTACTTTGACATCACAAAATATAGGCAGTACACTCACACGGATGACGATCTACATTGGACGTGATATCACTTCCGAACCCTATTCAATAACTTTTTACAACATTATATGGCACTCGCAAGACTTCAAAATTTTATCCAAGTGGAAAATAAAACAAATGACTCCTTTAGTCGTACCCTCACATTTACAAAACTTAGTAGGGGTGACCACTGCGTCGTAAATCCCCATTCAAATACAAGAAATCACGAGACAAGATATAAGAGGTAGTAAGATGGAAAGCCACCTACCTCATGTCCACGCCAGTATTCGTCTTAGGGCTCACCTGTGACCCTGGCATTTATTTAGCCATCTTTACATTCATGGCTGTACATCTCATTTTGTTTCTTCAGGTTTCCTGGAATAAAGCATAAAAAAAAAGAAAATACCCTTCACTTGTTTGCTGGGCGCACACGATGGATTTCAATTATTCCCGCACACGAATTACTCAATCACATTAGAATATTTCAGTACTTTGACCGTCCTATCTGATACACTTATTTCTCTCAAGAAAACTATCTCCCCACGGAGTCAAGACTTAGCCGCAATGGCTAAAATCTGCAGTCGAACTCAGTCTACTTTCGTTGATTTGATTTCGCAGAGCAGCTCAACAATTTCGTCCGCTTTGTATCACAAATGCCGGAGAAGGAAACTTCGTCATGGCGTCCCTTCATATTTATAGCAGTTACCCCCTCTCTTCGGATCTCTCCCTTTGCCGCCAATAAAATTTCTCTAAATTTTCTGACTTACCTAAACTGTAATTTCAAGAGTTTTGAAAGTGACTACATGCTTGCTACATTTCTGGCGGTAGTGTTCATGGACATTTAAAAATTTTACGGGTTCGATTTGTGAGATTGATTGACCTCCTTTGATAGGCACTATATTTTTTGACTTGGCGTTGTCACGCCGTGTACACGCGCTTCGAAATAGTTCATAAAAATTACTTGAGATTCTTCCGCCGTCGACACGTGTGGCTGACGTCACGTACCCCAGAGCGTGGGACCGAAGGTAATCACCCCCTCGTCACGTGTCAAATCCATGCTATCAAGAATCCAACTTTTAATTATTTTGTTACATTATGCATAATGTTCTTAGGGCACAAAGGTCATGGGTTCAATATATTATTTACATGAATTTTCCTTGTTTACTGTGCATTTTTCTCATTTGGTCTGAGATTATTTACTCCCTTTTACCAACTGAAGAGTTCTGAGATATAAATTTCTTTCACATTGTATGTGGGAATATGCTTGCCCTAGCCCACATAGGTGTCCGAAATATTTTTGCTAAATTAAAAGTGAACTAACTGAACTGAAATTGTGTTCGTAGGTGGGAAATATGTTCCCACTTCTGAATGGCAGACAGCAGGCTGTGGGAAGTACGTTCCCATCTTATTACTCACCTCCTGAGCACTGGATTGTTTTTTTCTGTCAAATTGTTTATTTAGCACTTATAGAGCCTGTAAATAAAGTTAGTTAGAAAGGAAAGTATTTTATTGAGTACTGCCTTATAAAGGGTTAATCAATTTTGAGGTTTCTTAGGCCTTTGAATAAAACAGTCCGGTCTTCGCGATCACCACCTTTTTCACGTCAATGAAAGCTATCACTAAGGATTTACCTACTTGCAGAGATTTCTCGATGATTAGCCTGAGACTGAGTATGGTCTCTCGGGTTCTCCTACCCTGCAAAATCCAAACTGATCTTCTGAAAGATTCTCTTTTCCTTTCCATGTGAATGATCCTTAAATGAAGGAGGTCTAATAAAAAAATTGATTGGTTCACCGAACTACTCCCTTCAGAGTAAATATTTCTTAGCTGATGTTGCCGCCGGCACATATCTTCCTCTTCTTCCTCATCCTATTCTATTTCGGCCGTTTATGGACCACATAAGATAGCTTACTCGTGTTTTTGTCTCTTTCTTGATTTTTGGTCTCTTCAGAACCTTTTCAAACTTTTACTGTGTTCTTTCCTTCTTTCATCTGTTTAGATTGTTGCACGTTTTTTGTTCTTTTCTGAAAATCCCCGAACTCTTCAATCCTATCGCGAAATATAAACCTGTCTAGAATATCTGTTTTCGTGATCATTTCTTGCTATGGCCTTTTTCACTTCGATTAACCAACTTATTTGTGTTTTGAGATTTGTCAAAATGCTCAAATATTTCTGTCAAACTTTCTTGGTTTATTCGGCCCAAAGGTAGGTCCGAACCTTCGCAGAGGTGTGGCTGAGCCGGAGTTTACGTACGGTGGGGTAGCCAGTTCCTTTCCGCTCCGCGCGTGGCAACCCATCCAAATCTTGACCACGCCCAAAGTTGCTTAACTTCGGAGATCTCACGGGATCCGGTGTTTCAACACGGCTACGGCATTCGGCCCAACTGACCATAAAATGAAGTTCTTCTTTTCCTCAGGGGCATTTGATAATTGGTTACACTCGTCTTCATTACTTCTCATCTCCGTACTGCAAACTCTTTTTGGTCAAGTACGAAGGCCATCCGGAAAGTGGTACCCGTTTGCGCAATAAAGAAACAGGAGTAAATATTAACAAATATACACATTTTTATTGGAAAGAGCATACTTTACACTACTCCACATAATCTCCAAGTAAATTTAGGCATTTTTCATAACGTGGGACGAGTTTTTGTATTCCAGCGTCATAGTCCTCCGCCGCCAGCGTATTGAGATACATAGTCACGGCTCGTTTAAGTACTTCATCGCTGTCAAATCTTTTTCCCGCAAGAAAGTCTTTAAGCTTCGTAAAGAGATGAAAATCCGAAGGGGCCAAGTCCGGGTTATACGGGGGATGGCCGAAGGTTTTCCACTTGAATTGCTGCAAAAGAAGTTGTGTTATCGCAGCTGCATGAGGCCTGGCATTGTCATGAAGGAGAATGACGCCTGTAGACAATAGACCTCACCGTTGATTTTGTATTGCCCGCCGTAATTTCTTTAATGTTTCACAATACGCATTAGCATTAATTGTGTCCCCACGGGCCATAAAATCAATGAGCAGTACACCTCGGAGATCCCAGAAAACGGTTGCCATGAGTTTCCTGGTGGACAGAACTGTCTTGAATTTTTTGGGTTTGGTTGGTAAATGAGCATGATGCCACTTCATTGACTGTCGTTTACTCTCAGGTGATGCATAACAAAACCATGTTTCGTCCCCAGTAATGATGCGAGTCAGGAAAGAGTCTCCTTCATCGGAATAACGTCCCAGAAACGTCAGTGCTGCAGCCATACGCTTGGTTTTGTGCTCCTCTGTAAGCATGCGAGGGACCCACCTTGCACAGATTTGTGAATAATGCAGATGGTCTTTGACAATTTCATGAACAATTGTTCGAGACACATTAGGAAAATGTTCACAGAGTTCATCAATTGTGGCGCGCCGATCGTTCCTCACGCATTCGTCTACTGCGCTCAGCAGTTGGTCTGTAATGACAGATGGTCTCCCTGAACGCTCCTCGTCGTGTGTATTCCCCCTCCCCAGGTTGAAGTTGCAACACCAGCGCCGATCAGACGACTCGTCCATCACACTGTCTCCATACACCTCCGTTAATTGGCGATGAATATCACAAGGTCGAACGTTACGTGCATAAAGAAATTTAATCACGACCCTCGCTTCACAACTGGCGGGGTTCTCAATTTGTTTAAACATTTTAAACGATCACAGACACAACACAGGCAATGCTAGCGTCACGCAACCTCGCACAGTGCAGGCAGACAAGCCACTGACGCGGCCTGACCTTGCCCAGCGGCTACCGGAGTCGTCAGTGCTTCTTGCGGCGCTAACGGTCACTACTTTCCGGATTGCCCTTCCTCAGTATTTTCCTTTTCTGCTCTAATTCACTTTCTCCTTTTTTGTTTTGTTACATAAAAGCATTCCAGTTTTATGATAGTGTTGTAATGTTGGATTTTTGTCTTAACCAAGTGTGATTTTTGATTGTAAATGTGTTTTGTTAATTGATAAGCAAATTCGTCTGCCTCTGTGGTGTAGTGGTTATTGTGATTAGCTGCCACCTTCGGAGGCCCGGGTTCGATTGCCGGTTCTGCCACGAAATTTGAAAAGTGGTACGAGGGCTGGAACGGTGTCCACTGAGCCTCGGGAGGTCAACTGATTATAGGTGGGTTCAATTCCCACCTCAGCCATCCTGGAAGTTGTTTTCCTTGGTTTCCCACTTCTCCTCCAGGCAAATGCCGGGATGGTACCTAATTTACGGCCATGGCCACTTCCTTCCCTTTTCCGACCCTGGAGAATATGATAAGCAAATTTCTTTTCCTGAGCTCAATTCTTGTTTGCTTCTGTATCTATTGTTGTTACAATTTGTTTTACGTATCACTGACACAGATACGTCTTACAGCGACGATGCGATAGGAAAGGGCTAGGAGTGGGAAGGATGCGACTGTGGCCTTAATTAAGTTACAGCCTCAGCATTTGCCTAGTGTGAAAATCTTTAAAAAATACTTCGAGAGAGGAGATAAAATAAAATCTTGTTCTTTTTTCTTTTCCCTGAGCAGGTGGAAAATGAACCAGGAACGCTAATACAGCGCACAGTCTCGAAGTATTTAAAGTTCAAAATACCCGTTGCGCGCGAGATTAGCCGACCGCAGCTGCCAAACGAGGAGCGAGCTCGGTGCTGGACCATCAAGGACAAGCTACGACATATAGAATGTTGTATACCTTCCATGACTAAATTCAATAAATAAAATCAGCATCAAGATTTTGACTACATCACCGTATGGAAAGTTGAAGTTGTAGGGAAATCTCGTGACGTGCTCAGCTGATTTTGTATAAAATGAGGACAAGGCGACACGATAGACAGTGTGTGCGTTTCCACAGCCTAGCCATGACTGTAGGACGGTCTACGACGAAATTCTACAAGTGTGCTACTGTGAACTTCGACAGAAATCCATCGTAAAAAAGGTGACTGAATATTTTCTATCAGTTCATATTCCGAGTACTGTACATTGGACTTGCATTTTTCAAGTTGAACTTAGATTTTGGAACTGTGAATTCAAACTTAGTTGAATTTAGAGTGCTAATCTTAAGACTTGCATTTCCAAATGAAATTTAAATTATTTCCTTCTGCGAGTGGAGATGTTGACTCAGTCTTTAAGGCAGTGCATAAGACTAGGAGTTCGTAAATAAAGTTCGAAAGCTGATTAACATTTATTCTACATTAGAGTTGAATATACTTAACTATAAGTAGCTTCAGTGAAGGGAAATTACTTTCTCGTACAAGTGGTTGAAGGTCATGACAATAATATCTATATATATAAAATAACTTGTCCTGACTGACTGACTGACTGACTGACTGACTGATTCATCATCGCCGAGCCAAAACTACTGGACATAAAGAAATGAAATTTTGGGGATATATTCATATTTAGATGTAGGTGCTCGCTAAGAGAGGATTTTTTGGATATTCCATCGCTAAGGGGGTGAAAAGGGGGGTGAAATTTTAAAATTAGTGTATCTATATCTCAAAACTTTAAAAGTTTACAGATGTAAAAATTGGTATTTAGAATCTTCTTTAAAAATAAGGAAACACGCATTTTTTGGTTTTCAGAAAATCCCAACAGGAGGGGTGAAAAAGGGTGAAAATGGGGAAAGATGGGTTGAATGCCTTTAATCAGGATACCGGTACTTATATCTCAGAAACTGAAGATATTACAGACCTGAAAATTGGTACTTTTGATCTCCTTTAAAAATAAAGAAACACGTATTTTTTTGTTTTTGGAAAATCCAATTAATGGGATGGTGAAAAGGGGGTGAATTTTTAAAATGAGTGAATCTATATCTCCAAACTTTTAAAGTTTGCAGGTGTAAAAATTGGTGTTTAGAATCTTCATTAAAAATAAAGAAACATGTATTTTTTGTTTTCGGAAAATCGCAATAGGAGGAGTGAAAAGGGGTGAAAAAGGGGTTGAATGCCTTTAATGAGGCTACTTATATCTCAGAAACTGAAGATATTACAGACCTGAAAATTGGTGTTTGGGATCTCCTTTAAAAATAAAGAAACAACGAATTTTTTGTTTGTGGAAAATCCAATTAAGGGGGGTGAAAAGGGGGGTAATATTTTAAAATGAGTGTATCTATATCTCAAAACTTTTAAAGGTTATAGATGTGAAAATTGGTATTTAGAATCTCCTTTAAAAATAAAGAAACCCGTATATTTTGTTTTCGGAAAATCCTAATAGGAAGGGTGGCAAAGGTTGAAAAATGGGTCGAATGCCTTTCATGAGTCTACAGTACTTATATTTCAGAACCTGAAGATATTACAGACCTGAAAATTGGTGTTTGGGATCTTTAAAAATAAAGAAACACGTATATTTTTGTTTGTGGAAAATCCAATTAATGGGGGGGGGGGTGAAAAGGGGATGATTTTTTAAAATGAGTGTATCTATATCTCAAAACTTTTAAAGTTTATAGATGAAAAAATTGGTATTTAGAATCTCCTTTAATAATAAAGAAACACATATTATTTTGTTTTCGGAAAATCCCAATAGGAAGGGTGGAAAAGGGTGAATAATGGGTTGAATGCCTTTATTGGGGCTACTTATATTTCAGAACCTGAAGATATTACAGACCTGAACATTTGTATTTTGGATCTACTTTAAAAGTAAAGAAACAAGTATTATTCGTTTTTTGAAAATCCAAATAATGGGGGGTGAAAAGGGGGGGGGGTGAATTTTTTAAAACGAGTGTGTCTACAACTTAAAACTTTAAAATTTACAGATGTAAAAATTGGTAGTTAGAATCTCCTCTAAAAATAAAGGAACACGTATTTTTTTGTTTCCTGTAAATCCTAATAGGAGGGGTGTAAAAGGGTGAAAAATGGGTTGAATGCCTTTAATGAGGATACATATATCTCAGAAACGAAGGATATTACAGAACTGAAAATTTGTATATGGGATGTCCTTTAAAAATAAAGAAACGCTTTTTTTAGTTTTTGGAAAATCCAATTAATGGCGGTTAAACAGGAGTGACAAATTGGGGTGAATTTTTTGAAAGACTATATCTACAGATTATCTTGGAAACGTAAAATTTTACAGACGTAAAAAGTGGGTGTTTGGAGTCTTCTGTAAATGTAAAGAAACAGAGGTGATTTGTTTTTAGAAACTCTACTTAAGGGGAACTCAAAAGGGGTGAAATTTTAAAATGAGAATTTTTACAGTATATCTAAAAAAACTTAACATGTTGCAGAAGTGAAAAATGGTATTTTTTATCTCTATTAAACATAAAGAAACGTGTATTTTTAGTTTTCGGAAATACCACTTGTGAGGAGGGGGGGTTAAAGTGACTGAAAATGGTGTTGAATTCTTTTAATTAGGCTACTGATATCTCAAAAATGAAGATGTTACAGACGTGAAATTTGATATTTGCAATCTGCTTTAAAAGTAAAGAAACACGTATTCTCGGAAAATCCAATGAAGGGTTGGGGGGGGGGGGGATGAAAGAATTGAAAAATTAATTGACTTAATTGTATGAGAATACATACATCTAATAAAAACTAAAGTTGTTACAGACGTGAAAATTCGTATTTGAATCTCCTTTAAAAACAAAGAAAAACGCGTTTTGGGGGGAAACCATCTTGGAGGGCGGGAGTGTAAAGGAGTTGAATTCCTTTCATGAGGACACATAAATCAAAAACTGAAGAAGTTAGAGTCGTGATAATTGGTATTTAGAAGATCCTTTACTATTAAAGAAACAAGTATTTTTTGCGGGAAAATTCACTTAGGGGGGCGGGGGGGGAGGGGAGTAATGTGAAATGAAGTGAAGAATGTAAATTATTTTTATGGGGATACTTATATCTCAAAACTGAAGGTAATAGACGTGAACATTGGTGTTTGGAATCTCCCTTAAACATATAGAAACAAGCCTTCTTTTAATTTTTTTTTTGGGGGGGGGGTGGTGGTAAATAAACTTAACGGCGGTAGGGTATAGAAGGAGGTGAGACCAATTGATTTTACTGTTATTAATGTACTTATAAGGATCCTCCGTTGCTCAGGCAGCAGCGCGCCGGCCTCTCACAGCTGGGTTCCGTGGTTCAAATCCCGGTCACTCCATGTGATATTCGTGCTGGACAAAACGGAGGCGGGACAGGATTTTCTCCGGATACTTCGGTTTTCCCTGTCATCAGCCATTCCAGCAACAAATAATAATAATAATAATAATAATAATAATAATAATAATAATAATAATAATAATAATAATAATAATAATAATAATAATAATAATGTTCCGGACCGTCATCAAATGTGCGGACCGCGCTGGAAACGGCTATTGGACGGGTAATGACTAAGAATGCAGTCCGGTCGCCGGTCCAGTGCCGCCAAGGCACCCAATATAACAGCACGCCGGATCTCCTGAAGGATTTTATCCATATTAAAAATGATTATAGGAAAAGATGGCAAAGATTTACGTACCCAACTGACTGGGAGGAATACCTGAGCCTAGCCCGGGAAGTACGAACTCGATTGCTGGAAAGGAAGATTGAAAAATGGGAGGAAACGTGCCGTCAAATAAGAAAAAACGAGTCAGATCGGGAATTTTGGTGGATTCTCGCAGAATACGAGTCAGATCGCGAATTTCGGTGGATTATATATCTAAAACAATAAGCATTCAATTATAAATTTCAGTATAATACCGTAGCGAAGCACGGGTATCTTGCTAGTCTGTAATATTAGCCATAGCAAAGTGGTCTCAGGGAACAAAAAACAATCTACTTTCGTAAATAATACCCCATACTATCACATGTGAACGGAACTAGATTCACATTTTGTTAATATCGACTGTTATGTTACAATAGCGTATGAACGGAACTAAATTCATACGTCTGTACTCAACCTGTTGTAGTCTCACCGACTTGTAAATGATTCTGACAATAGTAGGACATAAAGAAACTGCTCCAATAATCAGTCGAGTGTACACAATAGTACCGAATGAGTGAACCCTGGAACATAGGCTCCCAGACCGTCTGCGATCTGCCAAAACTTTCAGAACGTCAAGCCGTCGTGGGAATTCACGTGGTTCCATGGTACAGAGAGTTGGTCTATGGTGTGGGGAAGGAGTACCAGCAGCGAGGGACATCGTCTGCCACAACACAAAGGACATTCACTTCTCTTTTCCAACTCCGGCTGCATTAAAGGTGATATGCAACTTTGTCTTCTTTTATGAGTAATCAAACAGTTCAATTTAAAAAGCTTATTTCGAAAACCTCTCTCTCTGTACGTATTCCAAGCATGGACCGTACACGCCTTGCGTAAATTCATTCTCTCCAAGCTAGCTAAGAACGGGCGTTCCTGGTAAAATATTTGTACATGAGATAAAAGATAAATATTATGTAAAGTTACGCTATAACAAATAGCGCCGTACTTTCTTCTTATAAATGACCCGCATGCACAAATGATGAATGGGATGTCTACCAACTGATTTTCAGGGATAACAACCGGACAGCCGCTCGCAGCATGTTCTTCAGCGCTACCGGTCTAATGCATCCGTTGCATTAGTAAACCTCGTTTTCCACCGCATAGTTCTAGGCTGGTGTAGGTACAGCCACACTATATTTTCTGTCTGCATATCGGCAGAGGCTAGTGTGTTCAGCAACGACGGATACACAGACATAATTTTAAACTGAAGAGCCTGGTCGGCGGAAAATGTACATGTTTTCCCATTTTCACACCAGGAAAATGCTGGGTTGTATCTTAATTAAGGCCACGGCCTCTACCTTTCCACGCCTGTCCCTTTCCTGTCCCATCGTAGCCATAAGTCCTATCTGTGTCGAGGAGACGTAAAGCTAATTACAAAGAAAAATATATTTAATTGTAATTGTAATTTCAACGGGAGGTAATACCAACCAACTTTCCCTTCACTGGACTAAATTCTTTATTTTATGTTATTTATTATGTAAGTGTATTTAACCTGTCTCGTGGTTTATTTGTAATAATAGTTTGCTTTGAGATTTTGATTCAATGCTGTACAATAAAATTTTCTCCAGGTCTCAAAAACAAACCACGGGGCAGGTTAAATACATTTACTTAATAAATTACATAACACAAACGAAAGACTTTAGCCCAGTGAAGGGATAGTTGGTATTATCTCCCGTTGAAATTACAAATGCAATTTAATATTTTTTTTTACAATTGGCTTTACGTCGCACCGACACAGATAGGACTTATGGCGACGATGAGACAGCAAAGGGCCAGGCGTGGAAATGAAGCGGCCGTGGCCTTAATTAAGGTACAGCCCGGCATTTGCCTGGTGTTAACATGGGAACTACGGAAAACCATCGTCTGGGCTGCCGACAGTGGGATTCGAAACCACCATCTCCCGGGTGCAAGCTCACAGCTGTGAACCCCTAACCCCACAGCCAGCTCGCCCAGTACAATTAAACAGAACTACGTCATGATTATACAATTAAAAATCATTGAGTATTTGAATGCACACTAAGAAAGTAACAGACACTAAAAAGATTGCCAGACTGATCAGTGCGCGGGGAAAGCGGGTGAATCATACCTCAGTGTTCACGACCTTGAAAACAAAACATATAGGCCTACATCTACTACCCTTCCTCACAGCACATGCAAAGTCTCCACTACTTGTCGTAGCGCTAAACAAATTGGTTAGCCGCGACGAATGGCATTTTGTGCGTATTTTTGTCAATAATTATGTTAACAATTAAAGGAAATAAAGGAAAGAATTAGCAGATAAGACAGAAAGGCTTGTGCAAATAGCTTTACTTAAATAATTCCTAGTTCCAGCTGGCTAAAGTGGAATAAAAATGTAATGTTTATTCCACAAAGTGGGGGGGGGGGGGACTGCCCTACTCGCCCCACCCTCTAATCGCCGCTACTGTTTGTAAATACGCCAAAGATGCATAAAAGAAAATTTAAACATTCATTAATTTACACACGTGTAGACATTCCACTATATAAAAGGGTTGTTTGCATGAAACAGAAAACTAATACTGTTCGGCGAAATACGTGCGTAGAAGGCAGACGTCTGTTTGGAGCTTCGGCTGCATTCCGACCAGGTTGTCCAGATTAAAATGATGTATGTGTATTCGTCGCTGCTGAACATACTAGCCATTGCCGATATGCAGACAGCAAATATAGTGCTGCTGTACACTAGTACATACACCAGACTAGTACTATGCGGTCGTAAACGAGGTTTACTAATCCAATGGGTTGCATAAGACCGGTAGCGCCGACTAACATGCTGCGAGCGACGGTCCGGTTGTTATCTCTTCATATTCTGACGTAACCTGCAAGCTGCAGTGGTGCCCCTGTGAAAATCAGTTGGTAGACATCCCATTCATCACTTGTGCATGCGGGTCATTTATAAGTAGAAAGTACGGAGCTCGCGAGTCGTCTGGTATACATACATATCCAGTTCATATTTCTGTCTGCCGTTCACAGCGATATTGAGAAGGTTTCAATAACTGAAATTGGTGCCAGTTATAGATTATTGTGTCTTATTTACATGAAAAATATAGTGAACCTCTCATTACCACGACTTTTGTACCTTTTTAAAGAAAAATAAGTTTCTAACAGCGAAGTCGTTGTCGCATATTTGCTATTGTGACGTTGGTACACAGCTATATCTGTCGGCATGATGTCGAACTGCGTACATCCTGGCTTCTGTTGTCTTCCAAATATATCTGAGACAAACTGGTGCAAGTTATGGGTTACAAGAACAATGCTATGATGACCATCATACTTGAACTATTTAGTGAAAAATATTATCTTTCAGTGAAACGAATGGTTCATATTTTCTATTTTGCGGTTTATCTCTATCGATGTCCGACTCGTTGGCTGAATGGTCAGCGTACTGTCCTTCGGTTCACAGCGTCCCGGGTTCGATTTCCAGCCGGGTCGGAGATTTTAACCTTCATTGGTTAATTCCAATGGCTCGGGGGATGGGTGTTTGTGCTGTCCCAAACATCCCTGCAACTCACACACCACACATAACACTATCCTCCACCACAATAACACGCAGTTACCTACACATGGCAGAGGCCGCCCACTCATCGGAGGGTTTGCCTTACTAGGGCTGGCACCCGACTAGAAATAGCCACACGAAATTAATTAATCTCTGTCGACAAGCACGAGATTGAACCGCTTACCTGGTGGCCATGTCGTTAACACGTCGAGTCGTTTTGGTCTGACACCGTGGTTAGCCGGTTCGAGTCCCGTTCTTTGAAAATATTTTTACCATCAGAACGTTGGCCGGCGGGGAAGGGGAGGTAGTGTTACATAATTTATAATCACCAAAATGCGTGCTATAAACCTGGATTACATTACAAAGCATCTCGCAGTGATCATATAGAATGCTGGCGGGGGACAGTTACATGTAGCTTTCTCGAGTGTATGCAGATCCGTAGACGTCGAAGTACAACTCCGAGCTACAACTGCACTCAATATGGTTTTGTATTGAAATACTACAATATCTGTTTTGATTCCATTTTTAAACCGTATAAAACCTGGACCGCCTCTGTGGTGTAGTGGTTAGTGTGATTAGCTGCCATCTCCGGAGCCCGGGTTCGATTCCCGGTTCTGCCACGAAATTTGAAAAGTGGTACGAGGGATGGAACGGGGTCCACTCAGCCTCGGGAGGTCAACTGAGAAGAGGAGGGTTCGATTCCCTCCTCAGCCGTCCTGGAAGTGGTTTTCCGCGGTTTCCCACTTCCCCTCCAGACAAATGCCGGGATGGTACCTAAGGCCACGGCCGCTTCCTTCCCTCTTCTTTGTCTATCCCATCCAATCTTCCCATCCCCCCGCAAGGCCCCTATTGCGCGAGGTACTGGTCATTCTCCCCAGATGTATCCCCCGACCCAATGTCTCACGCTCCAGGATACTGCCATTGAGGCGATAGAGGTGGGATACCTCGCTGAGTCCGAGAGAAAAGCCAACCCTGGAGGGTAAGCGGATTAAGAAGAAGGAGATAAAACCTGGAAAGTTTAAATTTTACGAGTGATAAGATATATTAATAGTCCAATTAGAATTTCCAATTCCTTTACAGGTAGCAACTTCGACTGCCGAAGACAGGCTAATGTACTAATAATAAAATGATATTATATATCGAAGTTGTCAGAATCTTTACAACGTGTCAAATAAATAGCCAGCTGCTAGCTCTATTTTCTTTGGCTAGCCATGGTCCTGAAAACTCACGAAACTTCACCATGATTTGGATTGTTGCTACAAAACCTCTGATTTAGCAACACTGTTTCTTTTGTAAAGACTACTGATAGACTACTACTCATTGTTTTCATTCCTCCCCTGAAGGGTGAGGCGGGCCTCCTAGACGGTGACGTCGTCTATAAGGCCAGGAGATTTGATATGTTGAAGATATTTGAGGGGGTTGGTGGCCGTGGCCTATACTAAGAAGTGTCCCGGCATTCGCCTTAGTGCAGGAGAGTGGAAAGCTATTCTCAGGACAGCTGACGGTGGGTACCGTCCCCTCTTCCCCTCCCGAATACAGAAGCGTAGAGCCACGGTAGACCTGTGGCCGCACATCCTCTGGTCGGTCAGAGTGCAGAGCTGTCAGATCAAAGACCAGCCGTTGCCACTTGTGGGCCGAGACGCACTCTGCATCAGTGTTTATATAAAATGAGATGTGCAGTTATAACTTTAGTTTCCTTTTAAATAATGTGATAAAGATTCCTTTCTTAACTTTATGTTGGTTTATTTCTTCACTGAGTGCCGGAAGCGACATGCGCGCCCGTTTCTAGAAATTTATGCCGCATACCTGAATATTTTACGAGTTTCTAGCGAGAAGTGTCGAGGCCATAAGACGGAGTGCTTCATTGAAGTGCTATAACTTTGCAAAATGTATTTCCTTCGCCATGCACATTCAAGTCTTTGTAGTGTAGTAACGACTACGTGTCGCTATTAACGGAGCGCGCAATTAGCTCTTTGATGTTTACAAGTAGAAAGACTTTGAACTGTGAGGCGCTATTTGTGTGCTCATAAAAAGAAGCATATACTGTTTTAATTCAAACTCAATTAATTATGAGAGATGGGTGGAGAATATATCTTTTATTTCAAATGGTAATATGAAGGTGTTAACGTTTCTGTACCTAATATCAATGATGGGGAAAACGAATGATTGAGCAGAATTAAAGTTACCTGAGAAATATTGTACTCACAATTCATTTAATCTCATTAACTTTCATGATGAGGCTGATAAATACTGTTACGGGATTTTGGTGGTTCAGCAGAGGTGAAAGAATGTGCGGGCTGGAATGGGTCTAACTACAAGTTCGAAAAATGAATTAAAATGTCAACAAAGGTTATATTTTCAAAACTTAACAGTGGTGACATAGAATTTGAAAACTTAACAAGTCAACAACAAGCCAAAATCAGGTACAAAGAAATCACAAGATTTCGGGGGTTATTACAAGATCTGTGCTTCGAGCCCCAAGTATAATTTCTGAGCCCTCAGCTCACAACAACAAAAATATTAAAGGGCAGGACACCCTTAATTACATGGAGCATTAGCTCCCAACCTTACACCTCAAGCCTCTCTAAGGCCCTTTTACCACAACACTATGAAGAGCTGTCCCGCTCTCTATCTGTCAAGCCTATTAAAGGCATATCCGACCTTACAAATCAATTGCCGTTACCGCACCAAATGAAACTGGGGTATTAGTACCCAATCTACTGGGCCTCAGCCGAAAAAGAACAGGATAATTAAATGGCCCAAAATACAAAATGACTGGAGGCGTAGCTTGCACTCCTACATTACACTGTTAAAACCTACTCGGCTCTAGGCCGCTTACACAAGGACTAATCCCATACTAGGGAGGTGACTCATATAAGAAAACTATTACATTAAGAAAAAAAGAAAATCGGTTATGAAAACGTAGTCACCTCAAAACAATATGAGTGGGAGCTCGAGAGGGTTAGGCACTCTCTATCCCAATTTGTAGTTAGACGGAATTTTTACCATATGTCTTTACATGTTAAAGGTAGGTTACATGAGAAAAGTTTCGAACCTGCCCCGTGGGTTAAACTGCTGAGCTAGCAAGAAATAAAGTTATTAAACGGCCGTTACCTTGTTGATGAACTGCTGCCCGAAGAAAGAGAAGGAAGAGGCGCTTCCCGCCCCCTGCTACATATTCACCCACAAGCAAGATGTCGATGGAGTGGCCACGAGCCATGAACCTCAACAGTTTTATACCCACAAGGAAGTTTCGAGACCTTTCATGAAATAAAAGCGCCACACCCCCTCCCTTTATTGGCTAACATCAAAAGTTACACACAACATGAACAAGAAACCTAGGATTGGAGGAAAATTAATTTAGAAAATTCGGGATTGGCTGAGTTCAAAACTGGTGGAAACAGAGATCAATATTGCCAACCCAAAAATTGAAAGAAAGAAATTTAACAAAGAACAAACTTATGGATACAAAGTTTCTTCAAAAACAGTCCCTTCACTTCGCACCAGAGTGCACAATCGTAGTCTTTTCTCTGTAGAGACATCTAGAAGAGAATGTCCACACTTCTTGATACAGGGCAAAACAAACACAAATCGAAATAGACACCGTTCAGAACACTTCAAAATTACAAAATTTACAGTGGTGACATCTTCCGGGCAACTGTAGAGTTGCTTCAGTTATTAAAGTTCAGGGTTTCTCCTGTAGGGGATTACTTGTAGGCGCACAATTTAAATTTGCGGGGTCGGGGTGTACGAACCGGCACAAATACAATTGAATATTTTTTCTTTACAGTTGCCATTACGTCGCACCGACACAGATAGGACTTCTGGCGACGCACTACACCATCCGAGTCAATCCGAATTGAGCCGAGTCGGACCGATGCACAGTGCACGGAGCCTCTGCGCCTCGGTTTGCACGCATGAGATTTTGGGCGTTTGAGAGTATAGAGTTAGTAAATGATACACCAGAGGTAGAATTGGCGCCACCGTCTACGAGAGAATCACTGTAGCGAGCGGAGCATGTTGAAATGGCAGCTGTTTGGCAAAAAGCTTACTCCGTACGAAGATTCATCTCACTTCCTATGCAACCCTGTAGAGAAACGGGTCAAGGGTTGGACACACATACCTATAGCATTTGAAAAACTTGTTATTGACTTCGTTCTTAAAATTCTCATCGATGAACCAAATTATACCTTCGTATTTGCAGAAGATGTCCGCCTCTGTGGTGTAGTGGTTAGCGTGATTAGCTGCCACCCCCGGAGGCCCGGGTTCGATTCCCGGCTCTGCCACGAAATTTGAAAAGTGGTACGAGGGCTGGAACGGGGTCCACTCAGCCTCGGGAGGTCAACTGAGTAGACGTGGGTTCGATTCCCACCTCAGCCATCCTGGAAGTGGTTTTCCGTGGTTTCCCCACTTCTCCTCCAGGCGAATGCCGGGATGGTACCTAACTTAAGGCCACGGCCGCTTCCTTCCCTCTTCCTTGCCTCTCCCTTCCAATCTTCCCATCCCTCCACAAGGCCCCTGTTCAGCATAGCAGGTGAGGCCGCCTGGGCGATGTACTGGTCATGCTCCCCAGTTGTATCCCCCGACCAAGAGTCTGAAGCTCCAGGACACTGCCCTTGATGCGGTAGAGGTGGGATCCCTCGCTAAGTCTGAGGGAAAAACCGAACCTGGAGGGTAAACAGATGATGATGATGATGATGATTTGCAGAAGATGGAAAAACAAACGAAGCCAATGGGTTCTACTACTAGTGTGTGAGAGCCAGTTCACTCATACGGGGTAATAACAAGATACAGTAAGTCATTAAGTGGAAGTTCTCAGGGAAAGCTTTTTTGTTTGTTTTTAAACAATACGAAATCACCGATTCACCAAATGTTTTAAAAACATTCTGCATTATATGAAAGAGCTTTCTTAAATAACGGTTTCGGTTGGATTGTGTTTAATTCAAAAAATGAATGTAGTATCTGCTTTGGAACGTGAATCAACTGACTTGTCCATATTGACCAGGCTTTCCTTTCATATGAGGACCAGTAAAAGCCAAAGAGTATGTCACATTTGTGTATTGTTAGCTAGTAAGATATAATAGTTCTGCTTAACTACAGCAGCTGTGTAAATTCACTACCAATTACAAGATAATGATGTTCACGTCCACAATAACAACAGAAAATATATTACACATAACATAAACTGACTTACTTGGTTGAAGCCACTTCCAACTAGCAAATGTACCCCTGCTTCGCAACGGTATTCTATACTGTATACGGATATCGAAGTAAATTACTGTACTTGCAGTGAATAACTTTTTTAAAACTTGCATGTCTCTTAGCGTTATCCAGAAACACCAGGGGGATGTTCCAATACGTTGTTTCCAACGTAAAGTGCGAGTTACGGAGTTGTGGTGATAACGGCAGGTTCACTTGCCTACTGCCATTCACAATCGAATAGGAAGTTTCCATTATAATGGCAGACCCCATTACCTACTGCGCGGTCACAATCGATTTGGGAAGTTTTCGTTACAATGGCAGGCCCCCTTTCCTACTTCCAGACACATTACAGTTGAGGAGTTTTTGTTACAATGGCAGGCACCTTCCCTGCTGCCAGTCAAACTTGAGTTGTGCTGTTATTATAATGATAGGCCCCTTTTCTTAATGTCAGTCACACCGTGTTGGTGAGATTCCATTAAAATAGCAGGCTGCTATGCCTAATGCCAGTCATATTTTAGATGGATAAATTGGTTAATAATGGCAGGCACCCTTGCCTACTCCCAAACACAATCGGTTAGGGGAGTTTTGAACAAAATTGCATGCTTCCTTGCCTTCTGCCAGTCAAATTGAGAAGGGAATTATTCATTACAATGGTAGGCCCTCCTTACTAATGCCAGTTACACAGGGGTTGGAGAAGGATCCCATTCCTACTGCCAGTCAAAGTCGATGTGGAGGGTAATGATTACAATAGCAGACACTTTCCTGCTGAGAGTCACTATCGATTTGTAAAATATTAATTATAGGGGCAGTCACCCTTTCTACATCGCTAAAAATCGACTTCAATGAATATATATAGATCGACATACGAAGTATATGCATGTTTAGAAAATTGCAGCCGGGCTGAGTGGCTCAGACGGTTAAGGCGCTGGCCTTCTAACCCCAACTTGGCAGGTTCGATCCTGGCTCAGTCCGGTGGTATTTGAAGGTGCTCAAATACGACAGCCTCGTGTCGGTAGATTTACTGGCACGTAAAAGAACTCCTGCGGGACTAAATTCCGGCACCTCGGCGTCTCCGAAGACCGTAAAAGTAGTTAGTGGGACGTAAAGCAAATAAGATTATTATTATTATTATTATTATTATTATTATTATTATTATAAAATTGCAAACCTTCATTTACAGATTAGATGCTGCTAAACGGTACGTCACATCGACAAAAGGATTGTACCATAAGACCTCTCATTTAGCGGTCTAAATGGCTGGTCTTATGATATTTTCTCGTATCTCATCTATTTATGGGAAATATTGAGTTACAGACGTTGAATAGGGAGAAATTTGGGTAAGCTTTTATCACAGTGCATTACTTTTGGATACATATGTCATCATCATCATCATCATCATCTGTTTACCCTCCAGGGTCGGCTTTTCCCTCGGACACAGCGAGGGATCCCACCTCTACCGCCTCAAGGGCAGTGTCCTGGAGCTTCAGACTGTTGGTCGGGGATACAACTGGGGAGAATGACCAGTACCTCGCCCAGGCGGCCTCACCTGCTATGCTGAACAGGGGCCTTGTGGAGGGATGGGAAGATTGGAAGGGATAGGCAAGGAATAGGGAAGGAATCGGCCGTGGCCTTAAGTTAGGTACCATCCCGGCATTCGCCTGGAGGAGAAGTGGGAAACCACGGAAAACCACTTCCAGGATGGCTGAGGTGGGAATCGAACCCACCTCTACTCAGTTGACCTCCCGAGGCTGAGTGGACCCCGTTCCAGCCTCATACCACTTTTCAAATTTCGTGGCAGAGCCGGGAATCGAACCCGGGCCTCCGGGGGTGGCAGCTAATCACGCTAACCACTACACCACAGAGGCGGACGGATACATATGTGCCAGCTACAAACATAGAATTTGACTCACATATGGCGGCTACTAAGTGGGCCAATGTTAGTGTAGAATTTGATGATTCTATCTTTCGTATAAGTGATTCAAACTATGAATTCTACGTCTAAAAAGTGCGAAATTTGTGTACAGTCGGGAAATAAAGATAAATCTACCATATAAAGGGTAGAGATACGACACAAATCATCGGACCAATGTTGCAGGTCACTCCAAATTGAACTGAGATCGTGCCATCCGTTTTGTGATACGCCTTGCCGCTTAGCCACGAAATACTTCGAAACGATGGTCTGCACCGTCATTAAATTTGCCTCAACATTTCGATATTTTTCGGGGTAAAAAGTGAAAAATTTAAGGATCTTGGAAGCTTTCCTTTGGCTACAGGCTAAAACAAATAATTTTCCAAATAACAATATTCTAGCTCGTCTGACAAATTGTGCCACAGTCTTCGGGGGTAGGGGGTAAAAGTGAGGACTTTCAGGAAACTAGAGCCGAAAATGTGCAGATGGTCATTATTACACCTGAGGCGGATAACTGAACTAAAATATCGCCGAAATAGTCAATGTACAGACACATAGTCGTTACGATTTTATGTATATAGATAAGAAATCTGTTCGAAGTACACCTTTTAGGCTGTTTCCGCTGGACTTAGCCTGCAAAACCGACCGTTCATGATATTTCCCTCGTTAATCCTCCTATCGAAAAAATACACATGCTAAAAGAGTTTTAGAAATGGATTTCTATCAAGGTAGGTCGATTTCCAGTCAGGTTGGTCTTGTATATATTGTGAGAGACTAAAATCACTGTTTCGGTTCCCTATAAACTCGCAGTCCATTGCTGGAGTTTGACATGGTATGGACCTAAAAACCTACCTTTGGACAGGTGGATGCTAAATATGAAGTTTGGCTGAAATATCTCGAGTAATTTTCAAGTTATAAGAAATACGCTTTACACGCACCTGACTTGAGTGAAGTCTGGTGGGACTCGTACTGGAAAACCGTCCGTTAATGATATCTCCCTTATTAATCCTTGTATCGAAATGATAAAAATGAGGAAAATGTTTTAGAATAGGGTGGTAGATTTTCATTAAACTTGGATGTGTATATTTTGTGGGAGTGTAAAATCACGGTTTCGGTTTCGCATAAACCCCCAGTAAACGTAGGTATTCAGAAAAGAAATATTGGCCGTAAGACCTAACCAAAGACAGGTGAATTCTAAGTATGAAGTTTGGTAGAAATATATCTAGTAACTTTCAAGTTAGAAGAACTCAGACAAACAAACAAACAAACAAACAAACAAACAAACAAACAAACAAACAAACAAACAAACAAACAAACAAACAAACAAACAAACAAACAAACAAACAAACAAACAAACAAACAAACGGATACCAAAGCAAAAAAAGGTGTGCAGATGGTCATTTTTACACCTGGAAAGGATAACTGAATGAAAATTTCGCCAAAATAGTCAATGTACTGACAGTACGACTCATTGGCTGAACGGTCAGCGTTGAGGCCTTCGGTTGAGAGGGTCCCGGGTTCGATTCCCGGTCGGGGATTTTAATCGACTCTGATTAATTCTTCTGGCCCGAGGACTGGGTGTTTATGTTTATACCAACACTTTCCTCTTCATATTAACACAACACACTACACTACCAACCACGACAGATATACGTAATAGTGATTACATCCCTCCATATAGGTTTGGCGTCAAGAAGGGCGTCCGGCCGTAAAACAGGGCCAAATACACATATGTGACAAGTTCTCACCCGCGATCCCACAGGTGTGGGAAAAAGCGGTGGAAGAAGAGTGAATGTACAGACACACGGTCGTTAGGATTTTATTTATTAGATATGCAGAATATTAATAACTCAACTGAATTTTACCGTCGACTGTTCTGTATTCTTGAATCATCTAGAAGTGAAATCTGGCTATTTCTCCAATATTTTATTGAAATGACTTATCTTGTTAGTGTGAAAGGATAGAGAGCATTGATCTTAGTAGTACACCCGTCGGTTGGGTGGTTAAATTTAGGTTCTCAGGGTGAATATGACAATTTCGTTCATGAATACGGTTTAAAGTATCCGTAGATTCCACTGAAGAGTGAGCATAATCGCTTGAAAGCCAATCTAACTCCCAAATGATAGCAGATAATCCAATATCTCTCATGTCATCTCATAAATTATTACTATAACCATATATCCTATCTTAATACTACATATCATTACCTACTTTCGGAAAGAAAAATGCAGGAATTCCCCCAATACTAGTTTATTAGTATGCTAATGCGGTATTAAACAAAATTATCTTGATTTGAAAATCGCAGAGAAAAGAAAAACATATTATGTTACATATTTCGTTTCAAATACAGTATTTTCTCAATTAACACAATTGAAGTTGGGATTTCTTTCATTTTTCATCCATCACTTCCCGTTAATAACTTGTTAACTCATTACAATCCATGATTATTACACAAAAGAAGTTCAAGGGGGTAAATGAGGTTTGATTCTTTATTATAGGAGGATAGGGTATTCTTCATATTTATGTTTGTTGGATTTTTGTGTTAGCATTTCGGAATACGAGATAGTTAATAAGTTCCCTTTTATGTGGTATCAACTGACCTTCCACATTAAATTATTATATTCATAGCAATACCAAGCAAATATAGTCATATTTATACATTTACGCCAGTGAAAATCAAATATCTTATCATTAGGAGCCATTCATAGAATTATCAATCAGTATAAATTATGCAATTCCTCCCGTATATTCACATATTCATGTGCTACTATCATTGGAGAACACACATATTATTTACCGCTGTGCCATTACTATATTGTCATTCAGTACCAATCTACCTTCTCATTGGCAAACAATCATTCAGTATGGCGATGTCTCTTACTATCCCTACATCTACTCCGTTAAATATGTGAGACTCATATAACCTTTCGTAAACTTTCATAACATACTACCATTCGACATTAATTCATTTGGACTGTACCTACATATTCATATAAACATAACCTTGCAGCTAGCGCCTTATTTACCATACAACATCCATAATTGACTTATGAATCCGTGACAACTACTTCCTGCCATTACTCACACAATAAAATATAATATCTTCCCATACCATCATTATTTCACAATTCTCTTATATATCTTCTTAGAACTTCATTCGCATTCATAATTCTCAACTCATTCCTTCTAAAATAACATCTCTGTTACGGTACTCAAATCCATCGACTTCATATTCTTCTTATTTAGGCCTAACTGCGAATTCCCAATTACAATCCATTTCTTCTTACAGTACAGCCATAATTACCTTGTTTGCCGACCTGGTTTCTTCAATATGTAGGTTTTACTCTGCAATGCAATTATTCCGATGCTAATCTCACCTAGTTCAACGCTAATGACCTTTCCGAGTAGATTGATACATAACCATCAATATACACATTCCGTTCAAGCTTACAATAACCTAAATTCACATTAAGGATATAACTATCATTCAAATTGGCACGCGTTTGTGGTTAACTTCTCAAAATCTAGCATTGTGAATCACATAATGGCACATACACATTATCTGTAGGCAATTTCACACTCCTACTATTTTTTTTCAACTACGAGTAATTTTAGAGTAAAAATCTGGGAATCTTATTACTTATCTCGATCCGATTGTGTCATATGCTTGCTTCTGCTGGTTTCACGCCATCTCTGCACAATCAGCTCCCGTCTCCGTCTTCTTCATAGCTTGGCATCTCGGCTTGAGCTACGGCATCCAGGGAGGCCTTCCTCCACCATTTTAAACGTACATCATCATATCGCCGGTTTCCATGCAATAAGAAGATAATATTAGTTGGGCGAAATGAACAGTTAGATCTTCCATTATAAGTCTTCTAACATATACGAATGGTTATTGGTATTCCTTAATGCTTCAGAAATGTTCTCTAAATATATATCCAATAAGGCTTTTTCTCATAAAATATATCGTCAGCTGAGTGTTGACTAAGGCTCCTAACTAATATTTCTGTTGTTCTTGATGGTATTATGCCGCTTATTTTCTCAGCTTTATACTGGATCGTATCCTTTTCTGTCTCCGATATCTTAAAATGCGATGTATGCGTATTTCCTTATTCTCGGTTTAGCTTGCACGCGTAAATGACTAAATCCAGCGCTAAGATGAATATTATCTCTCGGTTTATTCTTTCCGTACGTTGACACAACTCTTCTTGATTTGCAGTACAATTTTACTATCTTTTTCAAACTCGATCTTAACTTAAAAAGTACTTAAGAATAGCCTGAATTCAACTATTTTCTTTTGCACCATAGTTATTTCATCAAAGAACCTCTTTTCTCGCCGGTCTTCATAAGTCTACGCCTGCTAATTACGGTCAATTCGCATCTTGGAACGAGTAACGAGTGGGGTGAAAAAGGAGTTGAATTACTTTCATTAGTATAATTATATCTCAAAAACTGAGGCTGTTGCAGACGTGAAAGTTGGTATTTTGAATTTCCTTTCTGAGTAAAGAAAGAAGCACTTTTTGTTTTCGGAAAGTCCACTTAAGGCGGGAGAGGGGTGGAAAGATGTGTGGAAGAAGAAGTTGAATAATTCTTATGAGTATACATTTATCTCAATAACTGAACGCTTTACAGGCGTACAGGCATGAAAACTGGTATTTGAATATCCTTTAAAATTAATAAACGTAAGTTTTCGTGGCTCATTGTATTAACACAAAGAAGTAAATGAACTGGATTAAAGCCACTTTTTGTTTTCGGAAAATCAAATTGAGGGGCTGAAAAGAATTGGAAAAACGGGTGTTTTAAATTAAGTAACGGCATATCTACATTACACGTCGTCCGGGCCCATGGCTAAATGGTTAGCGTGCCGGCCTTTGGTCACAGCGGTCCCGGGTTCGATTCCAGGCAGGGTCGTGAATTTTAACCATCATTGGTTAATTTCCTTGGCATGGGGGCTGGGTGTATGTGTTGTCTTTATCATCATTTAATCCTCATCACGACGCGCAGGTCGCCTACGGGAGTCAAATCAAAAGACCTACACCTGGTGAGCCGAACCAGTCCTGGGATCTCCCGTCACTAAAAGCCATACGCCATTTCATTTTACATTATATGTCAAAAACTTAACATGCTAGAGACAAGAAAGTATTTGGAAAGTCTTTTAAAAATACAGGAACCTGTACCTTTTTGTTTTCGAAGAGGGCACTTAACAGGGGGTGAAAAGTAGTGAAAAATAGTTGAATTATTTTTATGAGGATACTCATATCTTAAAATTTCAAAATGTTGCAGACGTGAAAATTGATATTTGGATCTCATTTAAAAATAAGGAAACATGCACTTTTGTTTTCGGAAAATACACTTAGATCGGGGTACGGGAAGTACTGATCAAGGGGTTGAATCCTTTTTATGGGGATACTTATGTATATCTCAAAATATGAATATGTTACAGATGTGGTAATAGTTATTTGGAATCTCCTTTAAAAATATAGAAACATGTATTTATTTTTTGACTTGAGAGAAGACTGTTTCTCGCATGTACAGTTCTGTGTCGCATGGTCGTCTAAGCCCCAAAAGGTAATGCCACAAACATGGTTTACAAATAATTTCTGGGGTAAATGAAACTCAATTTTTGGGTGAGTTTTTATACTTTAGGAATTTTCAGATAGTCTTTTAGTGCAATGCCGAGGAACGATTGCTCTGATCAAATTACGAAATCCACGCGAGCGAAGCCGCGGGTAATTGCTAGTAAAGTATAATAGTATTGTTATATAGTAATAAAATGCGTTTGTTTCTTCATTAAGCTTTTACAGTGATACTAAAAGCGGCGAAACTTACAGTTAAAAGCACACTAAAACAGTATTTAATTTGAATAATTATAACATGCTTAATGAAATTTAAGAAGTGTTCAATACATGTGTTCTATGTACAATACCAAACTTAACCTAATCCAGTTACAAAAGCAAAGTAAAATAGCCACAGTCTAAGTAAATGAACTGACCCGAATAATTATAAAATGAGCAATGAAATCTAGGAAGAGTTCGAAATCGGAGTTTTACGTACATTAACAAACAACCTAAATTAGTTACGAAAGCATAGTAAGATATTTAACAACGCGGAATGTTTCTAATGAGGTAAGAGGATTAATGACGCAACGTCGCTGTCTCAAACCTTTACTGTTTCGAAGCATCGATGTAGCTGACTGGTACGGAACGACTGGAGTTTCTGTTCACGCGACGCGACACACGAAGCAATCTCACTGTTCCAAAACAGTGAAGCGTTGTTATGTCGAGGCATAGAGACAGCTGACTGCACCGGCTCAGTATTTCTAAACATAGGCCTACACACACAATCCAACTACACCACGTAGTGTAGAACTAGGAGTCACCGATAAATGCAACAAAATTTTGTCTCCGTGTATTACACACCGATTTTGACATACGTAGCGGGCAGATGGACAACAACCAAACGCGAGGAAAGCAGAATTCAAGCAGCCCAGATGAATTTTTAGAGGAATATTTGGGAAGACACGAAGATATAAGATAGGGATGGATTCCCAAAACTGGAAGACGAGATAGGGATCACTAGGCTGAAATGGTATAAACACACGCAAAGAATGAAAGAGTCATAATTACAACTAGCTCTTACCCACGACTTCGCTCGCTTGGATATCATAATTTGATAAAAGTAACCGTTCCTCGGTACTGCAGGAAGACATTAACTGAATATGTAATAAACATTTCCAGTGTGTCAGACACACAACAATTTCAAATTTAAATTGAAACATATAAGCATACCTGTAAAAATCACATATTGTATCCAGAGAATGACATTTTTCGTTTTACAAAACATCCTAAGATTCTATCAAATAACTTAAATTATGTGCGTATATATACAGTAGAGTTTACGTAGTGTTAACTTGTCAATGATATGGAGTTAGGTGATAATATGAATCATATGTGAGCAGGGGTGTAACAGCCTTTCGAAAGTTGCAAGGGCGGCAGTCTAGATGATTGACTGATATGGCCTTGTAATAATACTCAACATGGCTTAGCTGTGTTGATACTGCTACACGGCTGAAAGCAAAGGGAAACTACAGCCGTAACTAACTCCCGAGGACATGCAGCTCTCTCCGTATAAATTACGTAATGAGAATGGCTTCCTCCCGGGAAAAATATTCCGGAGGTAAACTAGTCCCCCATTCGGATCTCCGGGTGGAGACTACACGAGAGGGGGCGATCATCAGGAAGATGGATACAGGTACTGACATCCTGCGAGTCGGAGCGTGGAATGTTAGAAGTTTGATTCGTTGTGATAGGTTAGAGAATCTGAAAACGGAGATGGAAGAAGAAATGTTAGCAAGGAAGAAACGATAACTAAGGATCAATGGATAACTTAGGAGATACTAGACCTGATTGATAAACGACTAACATACAAGAATGCTAGAAATGAAGAGGGCAGAAAAGAATACAGGCGATTAAAGAATGAAGTGGATAGAAAGTGCAAGGTAGCTAAGGAAGAATGGCTGAAGAAGAACTGCGAGGATATCGAAGGTTGTATGGTCCTAGGAAATGTAGATGATGCATACAGGAAAATCAGGGAAACGCTTGGAGAAAGGAAATCTAGGCGTATGAATATTATGAGCTCAGTGGAAAGCCGCACAAGTACGTTGGCAGGAAGAACTGGATTTCTGGTCAGACGACTACCGAATTATCAACACAAAATCAAGCAGGGGAAATGCAGAAGTTGGTTTAATAATAAGTAAGAAAATAGGACAGCGGGTAAGCTGCTACGACCAGCATAGTGAAAGAATTATTGTCGTCAAGATAGATACCAAACCAATGCTCACCACAATAGTGCAGGTCTGTATGCCTACCATTTCGGCGGATGATGAGGAAATCGAAAGAATATATGAAGAGATAGAAGATTTAATACAATATGTAAAAGGTGGCGAGAATCTAATTGTGATGGGAGACTGGAATGCAGTGGGAGGCCAAGGAAGAGAAGGTAATACAGTAGGAGAATTCGGACTGGACCAAAGGAACGAAAGAGGAAGTTGGCTGGTTGAATTCTGCACTGATCATAATTTAGTCCTTGCCAATACTTGGTTCAAACACTACAAACGATGACTGTATACGTGGAAGAGACCTGGAGACACTGGAAGGGCAGAGATTTTGAAACCAGGTGTTGGATTGCAAAACTTTCCCAGAAGCAGACGTGGACTCTGACCACAACCTGTTGGTCATGAAATGCCATCTGAAGCTGAAGAAATTGAAGAAAGGAAAGAATGCAAAAAAGATGGGATCTAGACAAGTTGAAAGAAAAAAGTGTGAGGGATTGTTTCAAGGAACATGTTGCACAAGGGCTAAATGAAAAGGCTGAAGGAAACACTATAGAGGAAGAGTGGATAGTCATGAAAAATGAAGTCAGT
Organism: Anabrus simplex; assembly: GCF_040414725.1. Lineage (NCBI taxonomy): Eukaryota > Metazoa > Arthropoda > Insecta > Orthoptera > Tettigoniidae > Anabrus > Anabrus simplex. The sequence continues at coordinate 448,845,633 of NC_090267.1, read as the reverse complement.
TGGGCTGCTGAAGAAATGTTAGGAAGGAAGAAAAGATAACTAAGGATCAATGGATAACTTAGGAGATACTAGACCTGATTGATGAACGACTAACATACAAGAATGCTATAAATGAAGAGGGCAGAAAAGAATACAGGCGATTAAAGAATGAAGTGGATAGAAAGTGCAAGGTAGCTAAGGAAGAATGGCTGAAGAAGAAGTGCAAGGATATAGAAGGTTGTATGGTCCTATGAAAGGTAGATGATGCATACAGGAAAATCAAGGAAACGTTTGGAGAAAGGAAATCTAGGTGTATGCATATTATGAGCTCAGTGGAAAGCCGCTTCTAGGGACAGAAAACAAAGCAGAAAGATGGCAGGAACATATCCAACAGTTGTATCAAGGTGAAGATGTAGATAATTTGGTTCTGGAACAAGAAGAGGCTGTAGATGCTGATGAAATGGGAGACCCAGTTATGAGGTCAGAGTTTGACAGAGTTGTGAGCGACCTAAATAGGAACAAGGTACCTGGAATTGATGACATTCTCTCTGAATTACTGACTGCCTTAGGAGAAAGCAGCATGGTAAGGTTATTCCATTTAGTGTGTAAGATTTATGAGACAGGAGAAGTCCCATCCGATTTTCGGCAGAATGTGGTTATACCTATTCCCAAGAAAGCCGGTGCTGACAGGTGTGAAAACTACCGCACCATTAGTTTAGTATCTCACACCTTCAAAATTTTAACACGTATTATTTACAGAAGAATGGAAAAACAAGTTGAAGCTGAGTTGGGAGAAGATCAATTTGGCTTCAGAAGAAATGTAGGAACACGTGAAGCAATCCTGACTTTACGTCTTATCTTAGAGGATCGAGTCAAGAAGGACAAGCCCACGTACATGGCATTCGTAGATCTAGAAAAGGCATTCGATAATGTTGATTGGACCAAGCTATTTAAGATTCTGAAGGTGATTGGGATCAGATACTGAGAACGAAGAATTATCTACAGTCTGTATAAAAATCAGTCTGCCGTGATAAGAATCGAGGGCTTTGAAAAAGAACCAGCAATTCAGAAAGGAATGAGGCAAGGCTGCAGTTTGTTCCCCCTCCTTTTCAATGTTTGCATGTAACAGGAAGTAAAAGAAATCAAAGAGGAATTTGGGAAGGGAATCACAATCCAAGGAGAGGAAATCAAAACCTTGAGATTTGCCGGTGATATTGTTATTTTATTTGAGACTGCAGAAGATCTCGAGAAGCTGCTGAATGGTATGGACGAAGTCTTGGGTAAGGAGTACAAGATGAAAATAAATAAGTCCAAAACAAGAATAATGGATTGCAGTCGAACGAAGGCAGGTGATGCAGGAAATACTGTATTAGATTAGGAAATGAAGTCTTAAAGGAAGTAGATGAATATTGTTACTTGGGTAGTAAAATAACTAACGATGGCCGAAGTACGGAGGGCATAAAATGCAGACTAGCACAAACAAGGAAGAGCTTTCTTAATAAAAGAAATTTGCTCACTTCAAACATTGATATAGGGATTAGGAAGATGTTTCTGAAGACTCTCGTGTGGAGCGTGGCATTGTATAGAAGTGAAACATGGACGATAACTAGCTCAGGAAAAAAGAGAATGGAAGCTTTTGAAATGTGGTGTTACAGAAGAATGCTGAAGGTGAGATGGATAGATTGAATCACGAATGAAGAGATACTGAATCAAATTGGTGAGAGGAGATCGATTTGGCTAAATTTGACGAGAAGAAGAGATAGAATGATAGGACACATCTTCAAACACCCAGACTTGTTCAGTTGGTTTTTGAAGGAAGTGTAGGTGGTAAGAACGGTAGGGGTAGACCAAGGTATGAATATGACAAGCAGATTAGAGGAGATGTTGGATGAAATAGTTACGCAGAAATGAAAAGGTTAGCACAGCAAAAATGATTGTACGCGAAACGACAAAAAATTGACAAGAAAATAAACTATTTAGGCATCACAATCAGTAGGAATAGCGACAACTTGTCTTACAAGGTATACAGGAAGCCCACTGAGACGAGTCAAACCACCCACACACGCACAAAATAGCAGGTCTGAAAACAATGGTACACAGAGCTATGTCATTACCGATGAGCACAGCAGATTTCAATGACGAGATAAAAATTATTAAATAATTAGCGAAAGAAAACAACCACCCTCCGAGCATAGTAGATAAACTACTAAATATACATAAGAAAAATGCCCGCAAAACCACCACGCATGACAGAGAAAAGTACGTAGTTTTCAGCTACGTCAACAAGAACACACACACAGTAGCTAATGTTTTCAAAAAGCAAGTTCTAAAAGTTGATTTTAGAACGGACACATCAGGAAGTGCAACCTAAAAAAAAAGGCACAATTTTGTTTCCTGCGGGCGGACTCCTATCATTGTATTTGTGTACTTTTGGATATCAAGACGGTTGCTTCACGAGATGCTACTTTTATCGCAGCTTATTTTCTTTTGTTTAAGTTTTGGTACAGAAGCGATATTTTATCATCACAATATTCGGCATTAGTCTGCTTAATAATTGTTCATAGAAGAGTTGAGCATGTTTAAAAATTAATACCTTTTATTTTGTACTTATTGGTTATGGCTATCTTTAGAGTAATTATTTACTTTCCTAGTACAGGACGATTACAAAGCAAGTTGCTGAGAGCATTTTATGCAAACACCTTCCTGAACACTTTTAATTATGTATGTCGTCTTAATCTGCTTACCCTACAGTGTCGGTTTTTCCCTCGGACTCAGCGAGGGATCCCACCTCTACCACCTCAAGGGCAGTGTCCTGGAGCTTCGGACATTGGGTCGTGGGATTCAACTGGGTAGGATGACCAGCATCTCGTCCAGGCGGCCTCGCCTGCTATGCTGAACAGGGGCTTTCCGGGGGGATGGGAAGATTGGAAGGGATAGACAAGGAAGAGGGAAAGAAGCGGCCGTGGCGTTAAGTTAGGTACCATCCCGGCATGTACCTGGAGGAGAAGTAGGAAACCACGGAAAACCACGGAAAACCACTTCCAGGATGACCGAGGTGGGATTCGAACCCACCTCTACTCAGTTGACCTCCCGAGGCTGAGTGAGCCACGTTCCAGCCCTCGAACCACTTATCAAATTTCGAGGCAGAGCCGGTAATCGAACCCGGGCCTCCGGGGTTGGCAGCTAATCACACTAACCACTACACCACAGCGGCGGACGTATGTCCTTATATGAAATAATGTATACAGGGCCTGTCTTATACAGGGTGAAGCGAAATTGCGCACTCTGGCGTCGCAGCGCGACTCCTCACATGCCAGCAATAAAAAAATATCTCTCACAAACTTTCGTCCTGCCAGTATATCCGGCAGAAATGGGACGTTGAAGAGTGGCAATCTGTCAACAATGTAACCACATGCAGCGTAACTACCTCTGTCAGCACATATTAATCGTGCTGTACAGTTGGTGCAGTGGATAGAATTTTGGGTTAGCATGCAGGAGGTCGAATGTTCGATCCTGCGTTGAGGCTCATGTTTTTTATTTCGTAAATGTGTCCAAGTGGTATGGTATCTGGCATCTTAATCGTCAACAGCGATTGCAGCGGATCCTCTTACATACTACGATCCTAGAAATGGACGAACAATCGTTTTCATTGGTCAGCTTTGAAAGACGCCCTTTCCCGTCGTGGGCGTGAATTTATTCGCCCCACTCATCTACTAGATGCGAAACTTGTTTTCTTTGTCCCCTCCTCCGATGGTCCCATAGATTCGTCTTTCTTTTCTTTGTTAATCTGTTTACCCTCCAGGTTTGGTTTTTCCCTCGGACTCAGCGAGGGATCCCACCTCTACCGCCTCAAGGGCAGTGTCCTGGAGCGTGAGACATTGGGTCGGTAATACAACTGGGGAGAATGACCAGTACCTTGCCCAGGTGGCCTCACCTGCTATGCTGAACAGGGGCCTTGGTGGGGGATGGGAAGATTGGAAGGGATAGACAAAGAAGAGGGAAGGAAGCGGCTGTGGCCTTAAGTTAGGTACCATCCCGACATTTGCCCTGTGGAAAAGTGGGAAACCACGAAAAACCACTTCGAGTATGTCTGAATAGGGAATCGAACCCCATTCTACTCAGTTGACCTCTCGAGACTGAGTGGACCCCGTTCCAGCCCTCGTACCACTTTTCAAATTTCGTGGCAGAGCCGGGAATCGAACCCGGACCTCCGAGGGTGGCAGGTAATCACGCTAACCACTAAACTACTGAGGCGGCTGTGAGGGTCATGCGGTCATTAATATGGATCGTATTATTGCTAATGTCCTACATCTGAGCTCTCATAACAATTACATGTAGTATGTAAATGGCAAGTAGATATTGTGTTATTGTGCTGTGCTATCACCTTTAGCATCTCGAAAGTGATATTCTTTGTGTAGTTATTCTGTCCTATGACAGGTCATTTGTTTACTATGTATTTGTTGTGTCCAGCGCTACAAAATGTTGTAATTTTTTTTTTTCTATTTGTTTTACGTTGCACCGACACAGATATGTCTTGTGGCGACGATGGGATAGGAAAGGCCTAAGAATTGGAAGGAAGCGGCCGTGGCCTTAATTAAGGTACAGCCCCGGCATTTGCCTGGTGTGGAAATGGGAAACCACGGAAAACCATCTTCAGGGCTGCTGACAGTGGGGCTCGAACCCACTATCTCCCGATTACTGGATAATGGCCGCGCTTAAGCGACTGCAGCTGTCGAGCTCGGTGTAAATATAGGATACATATGACCTAAGATACGGTGTCTTACTGTATTACAGTATGTAATGCCCGATGGAAATAAGCAAATAAAAATGCGCTTCAACCCAGGATCGAATCCTCGATCTCCTGCATGATAACCAAAAAATCTAGCCACTGCACTAAGTGTACAGCACGGCTAATACGTGCTGACAGAGCTAGTTACCATAAATGTGGTTACAGTGTTGCCAGATTGCCACTATTCAACGTCCTTTTTCTGCCGGATATACTCGCAGGACGAACTTCTGTGAGAGACTTTTCTTTATTGCTGGCATGTGAGGAGTCGCGCTGCGACGCCCGATTGCGCGAATTTCGCTTCATCCTGTATACTCAGACCGAATGCACGGTGTTTGCACTCTATGCTCCAGCATTTGTCTCAGCCGAAGTTATGTCGCGCGCGGCCGATTTAAGCGTGTATATAAGATCAAAAATGTAGATATCAGAGAGATAGCGATGGATTCCCAAAACTGCAAGACAGGATAGAGATCAATAAGCTGAAATTGTATAAACACATGATAAGAATGGAAGATGATAGAGTTACGAAGAGATTTCTTATTACAACTAGCTGTTACCTGCGACTTCGCTCACTTGGATTTCATAATTTTATAAAGGTAGTCGTCCTTCATGGGTTATACAGGCACTGTATCTGGTAACTACATTCTGAGTTATGCCACTGTGATATTTCTGTTTGCATTCGTAATATTTTCTTTCATTTCCTCTAATGTGTGAGGATTTGTTCGATACACTTTTTCTTTCAGTTTACCCCGCAAGTAAAAAATCACACACTGTTTGATCTGGAGAACGAGGGGGAAATAGACGGCACTGATCACACGTTTAATGAGCAGGAGCTGAATCTTGTTGAAAACACGCACGCGATTTTTCTTCTTCTGTTAACTGATGGGAGAACGGCGCTAAAATTTCATCTTGGTACCTCTCTGCATTTACAGTCGTCTCGAAAATGTAGGCCCAATTATTCGTCTTGCACTAAGAGCACACCAAACACCAATCTTCCTATCATAATGAGGGACTTTATAAGCACCATTAGGATTTTCTGCACACCTATAGCGAGAGTTAGGCCGGCACCGTTGTGTAGGGGTAGCATGCCTGCCTCTTACCCGGAGTTCCCGGGTTCGATTCCCGGCCAGGTCAGGGATTTTTACCTGGGCTTGAGGGCTGGTTTGAGGTGCACTCAGTCTACGTGATTAGAAATGAGGAGATATCTGAGGGTGAGATAGCGGTCCCGGTCTAGAAAGCCAAGAATAACGGCCGAGATGATTCGTCGTAAGACATGTAGCTCGACAAGACTACTGCAGGTGGACCTCTAGGATTGTTCACTGGAGACCATGGGAACACAAGAGAGGCATTGGAAGACCCCACAAGAGATGGCTCGACGACATAAAGCTGTTGGCTGGAACACGCTGGTTCCAAGTGGCTCAAGACCGAAGACGATGGAAGCACATGGAAGAGGCCTATATACAGCAGTGGATTGAAATAGGCTAGAAAAGAAGAAGAAGAAGATCGCTAGGGAAGTAGAACCACGGTATTTGTCATGTTGCGGTACTAATCAAAAGCAGCGTAGACTCGTGGTATTCCACACATTATTGTACTACTCACAGGTAATGTAATGCGCACACGTAACAGAGACCTATGGTGTTTCGGATATTGTGTCGCTATTTACAGGCAACGCAAACCTATACAGGCAACGCAAACCTATGGTGTTCTTCACAGAAGTGAACTAACCACGGGGACTCGCACTATCGCGTGGTGTTCCTCACATAGTGGGTACTAATCATAGGTAAGGCAGAACCATGGTGTCGCTCATATAGCGGTACTAATCACAGGTACTCTAAAATGCATCCTGAGCTCACATTGTCGCTACTAATCACAAGCCTATTGTGTACCTAACATAGTGGTACTACGCGCAAGTAAAAGCGACCGATTGTGTTCCCTAATTACAAGTAGCTTCATGGTTATACGCCCCTTTTAGTCACCTCTTACGACAGGCAGGGGATACCGTGTGCGTTATCATCTGCGTCCTCCACCCACAGGGGGTTGTGTGTTTGGTCCACGAGAGGTATTTTATTTCCCTCAAGTTCGCCGGCAAACCGGTTAGGACACGCCTGTCCGCCACCTGGGACACGTCACGTGGGAGTATCACCTCTCCCCTGCTACGCTAGTGTAGGGTTCGTGGATCATTAAGATGAAAACAGAACTTACGAAAATAAAGTGTTGCTACGTAACTGTCTCACCATATTAACAGCTGAGATTCAGACTGGCGACTGATGCTTGCCAGGTCGAACACGTGCGGGCTGCTTGCGAGGCCAAGAACTATGCGCGCGCCTCCCATACTGCAGGTGCCGTAGCGCGGAGTACAAACACCGTGAGTTCGGTCTAAGTTTCTATGAGAGACCCGTTCATGTATTGTGCGGAGTACCATAGTTATGAACATGTAATGTACACCACTCCAGGCTTGCGCTATCTCATAACGTCCCGGGCTAGCGTTCGTAACAGCTGTTTCTCATGCACGCAGAGCTGTCAATCAGCTCGTAACCTTGACATGCCTGCTGTAGGTATAGGTCTCCCGCAGGGCGTTGCTGGATAACACATGATGGGCATCCTCTGACGCAAAGTTCCTGTATCGTTCGCCCATGAAGGACATTAACGGGATTCCATCTCATCCCTTTGAACGGTCACCGTACAGTTACATTTCTATAGCTTACCGTAGAGCCATTTCTCTAATACACAGCTATGTCTAATCGAATTGCTCGTCATTGTAGAAGAAGAATATTGTATTATAATCCTAAGCCTGGAAAATTGAAACGTTTTACATTTAGAATCTCTGAAATACGAGAGCGAATCGAAAAGAAAGTTACACTTCCAAGTTACGGTCATTTATGAAACCACCCAAACATGGGCAACACGGCTAGGAGAACATACAAATTACAATCACATTTCCACGTAGTCTCCAAGAGACTGCAAATATTTCTCGGAACGGTCAACCAACTTTTCGATTCCGGATGCGTAGACATCACCTCCAGCGCTATGTAACCGTCTGGAGACAGCTCCTTTCACCTCCTCACCGTTTCGGAATCGTCAACACCGAGATCCGTTTTTAGCTTACCGAACACACAATAATAGTATGACGCTAAGTCTAGACTTCCTGGAGTATGTTGCCGTACCTCCCACTAGAATTGCTGCAGAAGTTCGGACATTAGGCGGGCCATGTGAGGTGTTGCGTTATCGTGCAACAAAATCACACCGGTGCCCAATGTTCCCCGCCGCTTTTCTTTCATTGCCTTACGCAACCGGTTCAACGTTTGACAATACAAAGTGGAGTTGATTATCGTGCCATTAGGCATAACTTCCACGTGCAGCACACCCTCTGTGTTAAAGAACACTGTCGCCGTTACCTTTCCTGCTGAAGGTTTGACCTTGTCCTTTCGTGGTGGTTATGTTGTGTGCACCCATTCCAGCGATGTTCACTTTGTTTCAGGGGTGAAATGGTGGACTCACGTTTCATCCCCTGTGATGATTCGCCACAGAAATTCGTTGTCCTCCACATAATGCCGTTGCAAAAATGCCAGTGACGAGTAGAAACGTTGTCCCTTTTGAACATCGGCGAGCAGACGTGGGACCAATCTTTGACACAGTTTACGAAATCCAAGTTGCTTGTGAACAATGGAGAACACACTGCCATACAAAATGTTCAGCATGCTAGCAATTTCCCGCAGTGTTATGCGCCGATTCTCTCTAATGATCTAGTCCGCACGGCCAACATTTTCAACGGTACTGGACGTAGCTGGCCTGGCTTCGCGATATTTATCTGTGAGATCCGTGCGTCCGGCGTCAAATTACTTACACCGTTTTACAATACGTGGGCGCTCACCATATATAGCAGTGATTTTACAATGATTGTTCGTGGAATTGAGCCATTTTTTAGCCCATATAAATCTGATCGTTGCACGCACCTCCAATTTGGAGCGAACATCCAGTTGATGTACCATTGAGCCTAGCCCACTCTGCACATACAACACGACGGGATACCACACCAACCTGCTATCGGACGTGTCAGCAGCTACTGTAGCTTGCTCCACATTAGCCACGGTCACGGCACACAACGTGCTCCCTCGGCGAACAAGTGTAACATACTTTTTGATTCGCCCTTATATAAGGGGCAGTCAAAATGAAAACCGAATACCCATCATAACTCACAGTCCATGGGGACGGTGGCAACACTGTTGTTTCGTATCGGTACTGCCATCGCTGTGGTATGGGAACTGCATAGCGACAATTCACAGGTTCGCGCAGTTGTTGGGTTATGTCTTTGTTGATGCGCGAATAGGTCTAGTATGTTCGTCCAGCTGTGGAAATGGAGGAAAGCAGAGAAGAGCACAGAAGTGTGGCTCATTTTCTGGTGACGCAGCGCTATGAAGACACCTTGCAGAAACTGCGACGCACCATAAAATCAAAACGCCCTGGAGTACTGTCGGATAGAGTCATCCTGCTGCATGATAATGTTCGCTCCCATATTTCCAATCTAGTGAAGGCTACGCTTTATCGATTTACTTGGCAAACACTTCAACATCCTCCGTACAGCCCGGCCGTAACTTTCATCTTGGGATTTTTACATTTTTGGCGACCTGTAGAGAGACATTCGTGGACGTCTATTTCATTCGGACGAGAAAGTGCAAGAGTGTGTGCGGTTGCGAATCTATCAGCGAGTCTACCTCTTTCTATGGTAGAAAACTGGAATTGATCGCCCCGTCTCGTCTCCTAATGGGTTAAATGCACTAACGCTTTTGGCAGTTATTTTTTGAAAAATCAACAAAACGTCCTAGGGACATGAGCTGCGAATTTTAGGTAAATAAAACATGATAAAGTAAGATAATATATTTATTTATTTCTAAAAATTACAATCCTTTCCTTAATCATCGTTATCAGGTCGATTAGATTAGTAGTTTGCTTTTTTCTACCCCTATGAGCGCTAATGTGAGTTAAAGCAGAGTTTCACTTAAGCCCTTTTACAAAAAAATCAAGAAAATGACTGAGGGTATTGAACCAAGGAACACATTAAAGAAATAATTAAATAAATAAGTTAATTTGGCTAGGATTTTTATAATAAATAAAACGAGTAAGGGAACAAGCGATTTTAGGTTGGTTTTCCGAAACTGCATTTAGGCAGGAAGTGAATTTAGAAATTTATTTTTTAGTTTGTTAGAGATATCCAAGACCCTTAATTAAAAACCTTTCCGAGTCCTTTAGCCCTTCAGCTTTCGGCACAATTGAGGAAATTGCTTAATTTTACGTTTTTCGTAGTGTGGAGACCCCTACTTTGTTAAGAAATGTTTTCAAGATTAAAACCATTCCATTGTGCAGCGGGTGTTCAGGTTCCGTTATTGACTGCTCCTTATAAACTAGCAAGGAAGTTTGTACTAGTACAAATCTAGCATCGACGCGGCGTTTTACGGGCATTAAGTTTTCTATGAGAGCTAATGTATATCATTAAAATTTAATGTATGTGCTTGATAGTCTGTTAGAAGACAACTTTGCACATCATGTTGTGAAGAACATTAAAAGGGTAAGAGCTGTCTTCAATAAATATAGTTCTAAGTGGCACATGAAATTGACTATGACTGCTTTTAAAATAAACGTTTTGATGTGAAAATATTCTGAACGTTGATGATGTATTTTAGATTTGAAGACGTAAGAGAAATTAGTTTTAGACTCCTAAGCCCCCACATTAATCCACATGAAATATTCCATCCAAAGGTACGACCATTAGCTTTCCAAACGACGACTTAAGATGTCGTTAATACTTAGCGAGCGCTGTAACGTACATCAACGAGTGCTGCGGACAGGTTGCTTGCGAACACTTAATGAGGTTTCGGACCAACGAACCATCGCTAACATGAAAATGAACTTTTCATACCGCGGTACTTTACGTTACGTAATGTCATATTCCGTGTTATCCGCGCTTAACTTACTCAGCAAAGATAACGAAGTTACGGACTTCTCCCCGTCCTCTTAATGATCATGCTTTTTGTGTTTCGAGCTGTGTTAAAGGAAAATAACAAGATGATAAACAGGAAGTTCGGAACTACAAATATGATTGATACTAAATGTATACAGGAGGTTATAAACGTCCTAGGTTACATTTTTACATACACACATGCACACATCTTAATTACAGACTGCCGGGCTGAGTGGCTCAGACGGTTGAAGTGCTGGCCTTCTGACCCCAACTTGGTATGGCAGATTCGATCCTGCCTCAGGTACTGCAGGCTCGTGTCGGTAGATTTACTGGCACGTTAAAGAACTCTAGCGGGACTAAATTCAGGCACCTCGGCGTAAAATTAATAACATTATAAAAGAGCCTGAGACGATTAATAATAATAATAATAATAATAATAAAAATAATAATAATATCTTTACGTCCCACTAACTACCATTACGGTTTTTGGAGACGCCGATGTGCCAAAATTTTGTTCCGCAGGATTTCTTTAACGTGCCAGTAAATCTACAGACACGAGGCTGACATATTTGAGCACCCTCAAATATCACCGGACTGAGCCACGATGGAACCTTCCAAGTAAGGTTCAGAAAACCAGCGCTCTACCATCCGAGCAACTCTGCTTGGCACATTCTATTTGTTTTGCCTTCTAGCGTTCAGTCTGCAATTCTGTGTGAACTAACTACGTGCCTCCATAAACGTACATTTGCGTCTAGTTCAGTCCCACACCTCCACTCCTTATGGTTGGGATGTTCAAGAAATGTCATTATATTTTCTAGTCTTTCGTGTTGGCTATTTCTTGCAATTAACCACGAATTGGACGTTTCTGAGCATATGTAGCCTTATTTTATAGAGCATATAAACGCATATTTTACCATTATGTATTGTTTTTGTCATATTTTGGTTATTTTAGTAGTTTTACGGCATATTTTGGTTATATTTTGCAAGAAAAATAGTATCGTACTTTTGAATGTGATGACCGATGTTGCTTGTATAAATGCGTTTGTGGCATTGTGATGAAAACTGAGGCCCGGGTCTCAAAGCTGATTAGTTGACGCTTATTGTATCTTGTCTGAGTTTACATCATCCGCGCTGACTGGCTCAGATGGTTGAGGCGCTAGCCTTCTGACCCCAACTTGGCAGGTTCCATCCTGGCTCAGTCCGGTGGTATTTGAAGGTGCTCAAATACGACAGCCTCGTGTCGGTAGATTTAAACCCCGGCACCTCGGCGTCTCCGAAAACCGTAATGGTAGTTAGTGGGACGTAAAGCCAATGGCACCATTATTATTGTTATTATCATTATTTTTAAGAGATACATTATTATTATTATTATTATTATTATTATTATTATTATTATTATTATTATTATTATTATTATTATTATTACAATTGTCTGCCTCTGTGGTGTAGCTGCCACCCCCGGAAGTCCGGGTTCTATTCCCGGCTCTGCCACGAAATTTGAAAAGTGCTACAAGGACTGGGACGGGGTTCACTCAGTCTCGGGAGGTCAACTGAGTAGAGGTGGGTTCGATTCCCACCTCCGCCATCCTGGAAGTGGTTTTCCGTGGCATCCCGCTTCTCCTCCAGGCAAATGTCGGGATGGTACCGAACTTAACGACACGGCCGTTTCCTTGTTTATCCCTTCCAAACTTCCCATCCCTCCCACCACCACCACCCCAAGCCCCTGTTCAGCACAGCAGGTGAGGTCACTTGGGCAACGTACTGGCCCTCCTTTCCAGTTGTATCCTCCGACTCTAAGTCTCACGCTCCAGGACACTGTCCTTGAGACGGCGGAGTTGTGATCCCTCGGTGAGTCCGAGGGAAAAACCAACCTTGGAGGGTAAACATATTAAGAAAGGACGAAAGAAAGAAAGAAAGAAAGAAAGAAAGAAAGAAAGAAAGAAAGAAAGAAAGAAAGGATTATTATTATTATTAGCACTTGCGACTCGTGCCTAAATTACCTTTGTCCGTTCACCTTTCTTAAAAATGTGAACACATACAATTTCTAAGGATTCATAGTTACATTATCAATGTTAGAACTATTCTAAGGATACTTAAAAGGTGTAGTGAAAGTGTTAAATTAAGAAATTGCATTGAAGGTTTCGGGGAGGAATGCTTCCTACTGAAGGAAAAATTCTCTTCTAGAAAGTGTGAGAATTTGAAGTGACTGACATAAAGCCTTTTGATGTCCAGCAGCTAGACACGAAAATGTTGAGATGAGTGGGGAATAAGAGACAGGCCTATGTATTTATAGAACAAGATAAATATCTCCTGACTTCAGTGTAACAACTCAGTGTTTTAGGAAAACAAGCAGCAAAGGTAGGGCTAGACATTTCATTTGAGGAAAACCAACACATCACGAGCAACAGTAAATCTTCTTATACACTGCATCTGGAACAAGAAATGATCAAGAAAACCAAAAGGATTAAGTACCAGGGAAAATAGCTGGAACCCACTCTCTTCGATGAGTAGCATTATCAACTTGAGTTAATAAGCTATATCTGGCATACCAACTGACCAAGAAAAGTGTCTCTACTGAAACTCTAACATGAAGCACTGCCAGTCATCTTCCTTGAAGTCTTATACGCTTCAGAATGTCTAATATTCAATAGGAAAGGACTCACGGACTGTCGTGTCCTCCCGAGTTTGAGCTCAGGACTATCACTCTTCCGAGGATCGAACCTGTGGCCGGGAACGTAGGAAGAATGGTGTCACTGAGACATGTGTTGATATAATTGGGGAAAATACGAGTAAATAGTCATATCTATGTGATGGCAGTGAGGCCAAGGTAATGTAAATAACATTAGGAATAGATTTAAGGTAAAATTAAGAACCATATAGGTCTTGAAATATGAAGGCATACAAAATGTAGAAAATAACAAGTTGTGCAATTAGAAGAAATGGCTTGGTCGAGCTGTGGTGAGTAGGGTTGGGCACTATGTCCCTGTTTCGGCACAATGCGCCGGTGCAAAGTTATGTTCCGCTGTTCCAGAACACCGAGTGTCAATTGTTCCGAAACATTCTCAAGCGAGCCGGAGACATTGACTCGCTGTCCCATCAGAAGCGCCACTGTGCACTGCCCTTCGCCTACTAGCTGAACTGTGCAGCGGGCGCACGGGACGCGGGACTGCAACTGCGCAGTGTAGAGAGAACTTCGAGAGGCAACATTACATGCTCCGCGCCAGTGGGAACTGGGAATGTGCCTGTACGGAACGTGCTGTGTGGTGTGTGCCTGTGTGTAGTTACGGCCATGGTCCAGCATAAAGCTGCAGGGAACGTGAACGAACTGTCGGAACACTGAAATTCGCGCCCACTAATCACGTTTAAAGGCTGCTTTTAGGTTAAGATTTATCCGGTCAATATAAGATACACATAACACGGTTACAATGGCAGTGCAGGTGTTTAAAAGTAACCAATTCAAGAATATTTTCACCAGTTGAATGTATTGGCCTGTATTGTGAGTAATTAGTGAGTAATTAATATCTCGAAAATTTTCCTCAACACTTTCTCGGGGATTGACGTTAAACAGTAATTTGGACTTTAAGGAAACTTTTAAGCCCAAGAAAAACATGGGTCATCGCTTCAGAATTAAAGATATAACTGGATGAATACATTGTTGTATTTTCGTGCTGTTAGACCGGGCGCACATTGAGAAGCAGTTGGCCGCAGAGCAGGGAAGAGCAGAGCAGAACAGCGCGAAGCTTACGAAACTGCGAAGTGGACGTGAGCATACATTGCCACGCAGGGTCTCGTCGGTTTTCAGAAATAACATGTTTTCTTTAGACTCTGTGATACTGGGGCATCCAGTATAAAGATGCTCTTTTTTTCTTTTTCTTCAAGCATTCGCGATTTTTCTCATTTTGTTAGTCATCTTCACAATTTCCCTTGTGCTGATGGCAACGCAGTTATTCAGCGTAAGACAATCGCAATAAAAACAACCACCTTCGCCAGTTTACAAGACTGAACAATATTTCTATGTTACCGATGTTCGGCGTTCATATGGACTAAGCAAAGAATTTAATTCATGATTATTTTTTATATTTTTTACGTCGCACCGACACAGATAGGTCTTATGGCAACGATGGAATAGGAAAGGTCTAGGAATGGGAAGGAAGCGACCGTGTCCTTAATTAAGGTACAGCCCCCCCCAGCATTAGCCTGGTGTGAAAATGGGAAACCACGGAAAACTATCTTCACGGTTGCCGACAGTGGGGTTCGAACCCCCTATCTCCCGAATGCAAGCTCATAGCAAGGCGATCCTAACCGCACGACAAACTTGCATGGTAAATTCATTAATAGGATCAGAGTGGGGGAGAGGGAAAAATATGTATTTACAAATGTACTGCTAGATTTTCATCTAGTTGTCACAAGACACAAGATACTAAAATCAATCAACATTGACAATCTGTTGTGAACGCGTTTGCATTTATATTTGACAAGACATGATACATGATTTTCCGTATTTATCTCTTCACATAAATGTGATGATGGATGACGGCGACGGAGTCGGCGATGATGCTTTCCATAATCAGCATTAGATCTTTGTCTTAAATTCTGTATGTTGCGACAACTTGGGTCACGGATTGTTTCATAGATATATGAGGATTACATTCTTTTGTTTGCTGTTTAACGTCGCACTAACATATCGAAGGTTTTCGGCGACGGAGGAGTGGAAGATTGGGAAGGTAGCGGGCGTGGCCTTAATTAAGGTACAGCCCCAGCATTTGCCTAGTGTGAAAATGGGAAACCAAGGAAAGCCATCATCAGGGCTGCCGACAGTAGGGTTCGAACCCACTATCTCCCGAATGCAAGCTCACAGATGCGCGACCCTAACCGCACGGCCACTTGCTCGGTGGATTGCATTTTAGGCCTTTCTCTAAACTACCTTGTTACCAAGCGTAAATAAAATGATTTATAGCCTAGACTGTAGTGCCTTATTCCCCGAATTTACATACCGATTTTCATTAAATTCTGTTCAGCCATTTTCTCACGAACATACATACATACATACATACATACATACATACATACATACATACATACTGCATTGCAGTCCACATGATTCACATAGTACCTACAAAACATGGTGAGACCGAACGGCTGTGGTAATTTTCTCCTCCATTTCTTAACTAACTGCGTGACACGTGCGCAGGAAACTGTTTCTAAGACTGCGCGTGGTAGGCGGAAGTAGGTGCTCTGCTCTGTCCTGCCCTGTCTGTCAACTTGCGATGGTGCAATGATTTGTGTGGATTACAAAAATCTGCTCTGCGCTGCACTGCTTTAGCTGCTTCGCCTGTGTCCCAATCTTATGCTCTCTGCACTTCGAATTCCTTCCCTCTCAACTTCCATTTACTTTCTTCAATATCTCGAAAATTTCCCTCAACACTTTCTCGGGGATTGATGTTAAAAATTAATTTGGACTTTAAGGAAACTTTTAAGCCCAAGAAAAACATGGGTCATCGCTTTGGAATTAAAGATATAACTGGATGAAAAAATGTTGACACTCCAACACAGGGCGACACACAGCCGATATGGACAGGCAGACACAGCCAAGGCCAACTAATGTATCTAGTGCGGCCTTGGCACAGCACGTTCAGTTCAGGCACATTCCAGCTGAAGCGGATCATGTCCTGTTGCCTCTCGAAGTTCTCTCTAGGACGCAGTTACAGTCCTGTGTCCTGTGTCCCGTGTCTCGGCACTCTGTACCGAAACATTCCGCCTCAAGCTCCTAATGTTGCGGAACAAGTGAATGTTCCGGTCTGCCCAACACTAGTGGTGAGTCATGAAGCAGGAAGCTGCACCCAGCTAAATGCGTAGTATGTCTTCAGAAAAGGTGGATAGTTGGAGAACGAAAAGGGGCGTTTTCGTTCTGGATGACTGTGAGCAGTTACTATAGGAAATAGAACTTCGATTCCTTTATAGAAGGAGGGCGTATCGTAGAGAGAGAGTATAAAACCAGGGTACACATCTTGGAAGAGGCTTTTTTTGGAAGGTTTCTACCGGGAGGCGAGCAGAAGCTCTGTCAGTCAGGTCTCCGATAATAATAATAATAATAATAATAATAATAATAATAATAATAATAATAATAATAATAATAATAGTAAGGTCCAAGCCTGGACTTAGAGTCATCACCACTAAGAGTCGACCACGCCAAGTCTTCGTTGTTATTACTATTCGAGGTTGAGAAAAAGATTGTAAATACTGTATATATTATTCATCGATCTGCATTAAAATGAAATTAAATGTCGTATGGCTTTTAGTGCCGGGATATCCCAGGACGGGTTCGGCTCGCCAGGTGCAAGTCTTTCTACTTGACACCCGTAGGCGACCTGCGCGCCATGATGAGGCTGAAATGATGATGAAGACAACACATACACCCAGCCCCCGTGCCATTGGAATTAACCAATTAAGGTTGAAATCCCCGACCCAGCCGGGAAACGAACCCGGGACCCTCTGAACCTAAGGCCAGTACGCTGACCGTTCAGCCAATGAGTCGGACATCGGTCTGATAATAAAAGGAGGTATTTGGGAAGCTGTGACTTCGTCTCTTTCACACGTAGCGAATCCCCCAGGCCCGTAGAAGTAAAACTCACATACCGCTCGGGGAGCAATCTGACTTATCATCACTTCACGTCGTGAAAATACCAGTGTCACGACAGGACAGTCCGACTCGTTGGCTGAATGGTCAGCGTACTGGGCTTCGGTTCAGAGGGTTCCGGATTCGATTTCCGGCTGGGTCGGGGATTTTAACCTTCATTGGTTAATTCCAATGACCCGGGGGCTGGGTGTTTGTGCTGTTCCCAACATCCCTGCATCTCACACACCACACATAACACTATCCTCCACCACAATAACACGCAGTTACCTACACATGGCAGATGCCGCCCACCCTCATTGGAGGGTGTGCCTTACAAGGGCTGCACTCGGCTAGAAATAGCCACACGAAATTATTATTATTACGACAGGACAAGCTCGAAATCCAGGAGAGAAAAATATTGAGGAAGATATTAGGACCCGTCAGGGAAGGAAACGAATACAAAACGCGACCCAGTTCGGAGCTCTACAAATACTGTGAAAAAATCATGTACGTGGCCAGGAAGAGACGCCTAGCATTTTACGGACACGTCTACAGGATGCATCATCCCAGGTTGACCAACCAAGTTCTCGTTTGGTGGCAAAATAGGAAGACCAAGTCACCATGGTTGATGGAAGTAAACGAAGATCTGGAGACACTGGGATGAACAGGAAGAGACTTAAAAGACCGAACATCTCTCAGGATGATGCTTAAAGAAAAGTGGTTCCAGGACAAACCACTAAGAAGGAAAGCAGGTATCCTCTGGACGAAGGAGGAGAGGGAAGAATACAGTCAGACAACGCACAATTACTGAGCAAACATCAAAACCCACCGCAAACGCTATAGTTGAATATCGTGCTCCTTAGTACACGAAACAAGAAAGAGGAAGATACATATCTTCTGAAATATTGCACCTAGAAGCATGAATTCATTTTTTAAATGCCAGGTATCTTATGCTAATTTTAGAACCACAAAAATATATTTAAAAAACCGACTTTAGGTCACTTTCCGCACAACGGGTCACACATAGATAAATTATTACAGATAAATGTAACAATTACCGAGTGTGTTGCTAAGTAATAATTCAGTAAGTTTATGTTTCTTATCGTGGCCGAAGGCCTCCAATCCATGGTTTATGACAGACGATTTGTCTCATGGCTAAGGAAGGAAGTCTGTAAAAGCTTGTTCGATCTGACGAACACCACAGGAACGAAATTTAATCTAGCGATGGCGGACATGAAAGTTGAAAGGGCAGTATGGAACTGGCTGATCAAATATAAACGGGAATTATTTTTAAAATAATTGCATCAACCAAAAATAAAAATCCACGTATGGAGATCACTTTTCTACATAGTGTACTCTGCCTCCATTACACATTTTCTCCATTGGATTGGTAAGTTTTTGATGCCATCCTTATAGAAAGAAGAGGGACTTGTGCGGAGCCAGTTGCGCATGAACACTTCTACACTTGCATCATCATCATCATAACCGCTGTCCTCCTAGCTCTTGTTTGAGTGGTCCAGACAGATGGTAGTCGCAGGGCGATAAATCTGCACTGTACGGAGGGTGTTCCAGAGGTGTCCAGTGAATTTCCTCCAATTTTTCCCACGTTAAAGCGGCAGTGTGGGAGAGAAGAATGACGTTTCGGATCGGTTGCCGGCGTCGCTTCTTGCGATACGCAGCTCTTGCTTCATCCAAACGATGACAGTAATAGGCTGCATCAATTGTCCTTTGTTCGTGAAGAAAATACACCAGCAAAGCGCCCGCGAAGTTCCAGAAAACCTTACGAGGGGATGGGCATGTCTTGGCCAGACGTAAGTGGACGGGTGGAAAGAAGCAGGCACACAGGAAATGAAAGCGTACTGGGCCAAGAAAAATCAGAAGACTATGACTAAGAGTTAAGACGAGCCCCGTGCTCCCTAATAGGCGAAAACGAACCGATAAAAATAATAATAATAATAATAATAATAATAATAATAATAATAATAATAATAATAATAATAATACCGGGCGAGTTGGCCGTGCGCGTAGAGGCGCGCGGCTGTGAACTTGCATCCGGGAGATAGTAGGTTCGAATCCCACTATCGGCAGCCCTGAAGATGGTTTTCCGTGGTTTCCCATTTTCACACCAGGCAAATGCTGGGGCTGTACCTTAATTAAGGCCACGGCCGCTTCCTTCCCACTCCTAGCCCCTTCCTGCCCCATCGTCGCCATCAGACCTATCTGTGTCGGTGCGACGTAAAGCAAATAACAAAAAAAAAAAGTTTAATGACGCCGTACGTAGGAGACTGTATAAATTCTATGATCATATCTGTAGAATGGACAAATATATATTTACTAAAAACATCTTAATATAATCAGGTCAAAGTAAGTCAATCAACCGGTTAGAAGAAATTAAGCAGGATTTACAAGAAATAAACGCTGCGGAAGATACCATCAGAAATCGTAGAGCCTTTGGAACTATGATTGCTAATCACACACTCGCGAAGAATGCTGAAAATACACTGGGAAACAACGCAAGAAACGTCACAGCCAACTCATGAAGAGAGTTTTGCAGGAAGAAGAAGAAGAAGAAGAAGAAACAACTGTCAGACCAAGCTCACAAGTTCAAGCGCGCACTTTCTTTAGGCATAACGGTGAAATAATAATAATAATAATAATAATAATAATAATAATAATAATAATTTCAAGTGCCTGGGAGAAGTGATTCAGCCATCAGGCTTGAATCGTGAAGCAAATAAGGAGAGGATCTCAAAATTACGGAAGGCCTACAGATTCACCTGGAACAAGTATAACAAAAAATCAATATCCAGGAATGCAAAATTAAGACATTACAGCTCAGTTATCAAGCCTGAAGCACTATACGCCTCGGAAATATTGATCATTGGAGGCAGATCACTTATTAAAGACATAAAGAAACAGGAGAGGAAAATTTTGAGAAAAATCTTTGGGGCAGTCTGCTCAGAGGGAGTCTGGGTGAAACGGAAGTCTTGAGAGTTTTATCAGCATTCTGAAAAGATCACCTACATCATCAGGAAAAGGCGATTAAAGTTGTATGGATTAACAACAACAGGTTCACTAAAAGTATTCTCAACATTGCTCTCTCAATGAAAGTCAAGAACAACTGGCGTGGTGAAATGGAAAACGAGCTGCAGGAAGTTGGCATCCCACAGGAAATTGTTCAAGATCGACTCCAGTTCAAAAAAGCAGTCAACCATCCTTTTGCTGAGAAAATGAATACCAGGTCCAATAAATCATGGACTGAAGAACGGAGGAAAATGTTCAATGCCCAGATGAAGAGATTTTGGGAGAAGAAAAAAAATCAGCCTCAGCTGAATAAGTTCTATCGTGCTCCACACATTGGCATAACCCTGTAAGAAAATCATGAAGGAGGCAGTCATCGGTGAGTGCAATACAGAAATACGGCATCCATCAAGAAATGATGACAGGCAGACTGAAGATGAAAGATTTAAGAAAATTGCCACCTTTGGAATTCAAAGGGGAATACTGAGATTTAGATTGTTATAAGACTCTTAATTTTAACGAGCATGAAATGCTGTCATCGTCAAGTAAAATATTACTTGTAAATTTTCAGTAGTTTTTGAACCAGATGTGCGTTTTCATGATGCCATATTGTTGCGAAATGCCGTATTCACTGTGCGGTCCGACTGTCTGGAGTAAGATAACACCGGCCCCTTCCCGGCCTAACAATGCTCTGTTAAGCCATGCGGACAGCTGCATTCGCAGTGACTGCGAGATATGAGGGGAACGGGTAGACTAAGAGATTAACGATGAGGGATGGAAAACGACGCTTTCGAAGAAAAGCCAAATTGAAGGCTATAGATCTCGTAACAAATGCTGTCCGAAATTTGAAAGAGCAGCAGGGATCGACACTGCGAGATATTACCGGCTATATCGTCCTGCACTATTGTCTTCCTGAACATCAGACGAGGAGGCAGGTGGAGATGGCTCTTAAACGTGGAGTTCAGTATGGTATCCTCCACAAAGCTGGAAGACGTTACGTTCTCGGAAATTTCTCGAGTAGATACGCGAGAATGTGGCTGGACAACTGTAGCCTGAAACAGCTTGAAAATCGATATAAATCTCAAATACACCATCATACGCGCAGAACGAAGAGAAACCACAGACGACGACGAGGACCTACAAGGCGAACAAGACGACTACCCCGTCGTTCTACGTGCCTGTTTCTCTCTAGGAGAGGACGACGTCGTAAAAAATCTACAAGACACAGTCGATCATATACTAAGCGAAGACGCAGTAGTTATATAAAAAAAGAGTTTATGTAAATTATAATAACGTCCTAAACGTCAAGTCGTGAAACTTGTGAAGGTATTATTTTGTTTGTAGCGCCATCCTTTGTCGTGTCTCTCAACTATTTTTGTAACCACTGAAAATTGTGTGTCATATCCATGCGTTATGCAACTAACGTATCAGAAATGTTTTGAACTTGTCGGAAAATAAATATGGTGTGATAAAAATCGAGCGTGACGAATGTATTGTTCTTTTCAAGTGAACCGTCTTCCATAGTGTAAAATATTGCAGGGCGTTCTACGTATAACACCTATAATACTGGATTTCTGAATTTTTCGAAGCACAGCTTTTAAGACGTCATATCAGTGAAAATTACGTCTGAATAGAGTTCGCGCACGTTTTCTTAAGCCATCGGCTCCCTAGTGCCCGAGCGGCATAGCTGGATAAACTTCGCATTCGGAGATTTCGACTTCGACAGTCACCACTAGTACAAGCTGATGATGATGATGCTTGTTGTTTAAAGGGGTATAACATATAGGTCATCGGCCCCTAATGGGACGAAATGTAATGACAATTTAAAAGTGCAAAACCCTCCACTGACAAGAATTCAAAACGCGAGGACGAAGGATGCATGGATGGATATGAATTTAAAACAGTCAGTGGATCCGAACATCAATGCCCCACGTTCCCAGAAATTAGCGATAAACAACAGTATTACTGATCAAGGGACTGCTTCTAAAGCACAGTACTGAATCGATGATGCTTGTAGTCTAAAGGGGTCCAAAATACAGGTCATTGTCCCCTCATAGTAGTACTTATCACTACAAAGGTATAACCATGGCATTTGTCATGTTACGGTACTAATCAAAGGTAGTTTAGACTCGCGGTATTCCACACATTATGGTACTACTCACAGGTAATATAATCCGCACATGTAACACAGACCTATGGTGTCTGTCACAATGCGGCGCCATTTACAGGCAACGCAAACCTATGGTGTTCCTCACATAAGTGTACTAACCATAGGGACTCGTACTATTCCATGGTGTTCTTCACATAGTTCGTACTAATCATAGGCAAGGCAGAACCATGGTGTCACTCATATAGTGGTACTAATCACAGGTACTGTAAACTCACCCTGATTCACACACTGTCGCTACTAATCACAAACCTATTGTGTACCTAACATGGTGGTAGTACGCGGAAGTTAAGGTGACCCATGGTGTTCCCTGCGTGATGGTGCTAATTACAAGTAGTCTCATGGTTCTAATTCGATCATCCCTTGGTCGCCTCTTTTAGTCGCCTCTTACGACAAGCAGGGGATACCGTGGTTGTATTCTTCGTCTGCTTCCCCCACCCCACAGGGGGTAGTGGTACAAGCAGCGCAGCATAGAATAATGTTTGAGTTCGTATACTTGAATTCCTCGCTGTTCGGGTAAAAGGTGGTCTTCCTAGCCATTATTTTTGTCACGCCTCCCAGCCACATATCGATATGCAGTTCATCAGAAAAATTTTCGTTCTGTCCATTTTCGTATGCTAACGTGTAAAGGAAATGAACCTCAATTGCATTATACTGTATGAGTGCGTGCAAACATACATTCCTAAAGAGCGGTACAGTAAGGTTCATTTACCTTAACATAGAGTAGTGTACTCCCATCCCCTAGTGCCGCATCGCCTAAAACTAGAGACAGAGCAATCTTTTATTGCAATTCATTAAAATCTGATACATGCATTACATTTTCCTCTTATAATTATTTAACTGTACCCGCAGCTTTGCCCGCGTTTATTAATTCAACCGCGTTGGATGTTTATAACCGTTTAATTAAATGCAAAATAAAAACTATATTTATTAACATACATCGTTTTCGCTTTTCATATTATTTTAATATTTCACCCCCTTTCCACCCCCGCCTGTAGGGGAGTCTCACCCTACGGTTTTCTTTCCCAAACAGTAAGTCATATGAGGATCATGTTTGGTTGAGAGCTGTGCTGGACCATGTACATGTACCTCCATGATCTTGGTCATTTTTGACCTTCCTTTCACCCCTTCTAACCACCATCGCGAGTGGGAATGAACTTTGGCTCAAACGGCATCCAGCGGTTCATCCCAGCTACTCGCCACTAATATCGGCCATTTTTCGGATTTTTACACTTCACCCTTTCCTTTAGGGTTGCTAGGGGTTTCTTGCCCCTACAGTAACTTTTCCAGATGAGGGGTGTAGAAGCAAAACTCACATTGTCCACTTTTCATGATTTACGGTAAAGCTGAAAAAACTCTCAAATGTGCACACCTGGACGAATCTTGCTATATACGTTTCTTTTTATATCTTGAATGTGATAATAAATTATGGACAGCATCTTTTCTTGTGGAATGTGAACGTGAAGGCAGCAAATTACATTTTAAGTTTGGAGAATGTGAGTTTTGCTCCACGTTTTTGGATAATGTGAGTTATGCATCACAAGGCTGTGGATAATGTAAGTTTTGGTACAAACATTCTTATGTTTAGTAGGCTATATGAAGCTAAGAAATAGGATTCATAAAGTGAACAGAAGCAAATAAATAAAAGAAAACCGTACACTTGGAGGAGAATAATAATAAAAACACAGTTTATTAAACAGTAATGCATAATTTGGGAAACTTTGTCTTTATGAAAATAGAATCTCTCATGAAACCTGCGAAA
This sequence comes from Anabrus simplex, assembly GCF_040414725.1. Lineage (NCBI taxonomy): Eukaryota > Metazoa > Arthropoda > Insecta > Orthoptera > Tettigoniidae > Anabrus > Anabrus simplex. The sequence goes on along the minus strand of NC_090267.1, from coordinate 448,821,346 downwards.
GTCTTGAGCTCCAATTCTACGACATAAGAAGGCCCCTGACTGTGATTGCATTCTGGAAACTTTGGTAGGTAACCTCTTTGAAGAATATATGGAAGAAAACAAATTCAAAACATGTAAATACGAAAAGTTGAATAGTGAAATCTTCTCTTCATCTCATTCGTTTAGCTTTGTTTCTTTTCCAGTTAGATTGATCTCTACACCTCTTCCGACCTCTTTCCTCTGGTGAACGTTTCACACTTTCTTCCATTTATAACCCTTATTTTGGGGAACTATTTATCTTAACTCAGTAACTGATGTACTGCTGAAGCCTTCACCTAACAATATTACATAACCTGTAACCTAATGTAAACATGGGATACCCAAAATGCACTCGGAAACAAGTGTAGCAACATGATTGGTGTAACTGGAGAGTGTGACTTTTGCTTCGTGCTGGGAAGTGGATAATGTGAGTTTTGCAACTTACCCTGAATTTCAGAATGATTTTATACAAGTAAAATGTTATTTTCGCTACAAGTTTTTCATTGGAAATGTAGAGAACATGCCTTCACACAGAACTCAATATTGAAAAAAATGGAGAATGTGAGTTTTCGTTCTACATCCCTCAGATAGTAAGTTATATGTGTATCTAGTTTGGTTGAAAGCTATGTTGAAACATACACACACATTCACCCGTAATCTTTGTCATTTTTTACATTTTCTTTCTCCATTCCTTCTCACCCTCTATGCCATGGGGACTGAACTTGGACGTTTCATTTTTATGTGCCGTTTATAGAGGAAGAAGAAAACAAGAAGAAGAAGAAGAGTTTTACACTGAAGTACGTGATAGCGTTCACAAAGTTCGCCGCATCTTTTGCACCTGCAGTCCGGACTTGGCTCATGGAAACTCGCTTTAATACACAGGCGTTGGTGAAACCCATGGACAACGTGTCTCAACTCATAGCCTCCCTGAGTCCAGTTGCGGTTGATCATCGCATCACATTGGTAAAAGTCCCATCATATGCTGTTCCTTTTTTGTTGAAGCTCTTGTAGGAGTTCCTTATACGCTGGGGTGGCCGGGAGCAGTAGTTTCAAACGCAGCTCTTCCACAAAGAATAATTCCCTGGACAGTTGGTATACGAGGCGTGATGGAGTGTACTTTGATAGGCAAAGTACTTTCTTTAAATAGACTGCTTTCACCTTCTCTATACTATGTAGTTGTCTCTTTCCAAGATATATCGATATATTTTCTAATCCATAGGTGGCTACAGGACTATCCTTAAGATGAAATAACTCGATGGCACATGAAAGTGGGAGACGGCTCAAAGATTTAATGTCGTTAATGGATTTTATGGCAGCATTTAGTCGGTCTTTTACATGTAAAGGGAACACGTTCCCTGGTGTTTGAAAAGTGACTCCTAGGTACTTAATATTTGTGGCTGACTTCAATTGCTGGTCATTGATTAAGAATGTTTCCCGTTTTCCTCCTTTTCTGAAGGTCAAAGAGACAGTCTTATTTTCATTTAATTCATTTAACCTCAGCTGGTTCTCTTCTGCCCATTTCGTAACTTTATTAAAAGTAGTCTGCAAATCCAACTGAGAAGTTGACGTCAGAACCACGTCATCTGCATACATGAGAATATTGACATTTCCTGAATCTACTCTTTGTACAATGTCAGCTGTGGCGGCAATCAAAAGCAATGGGCTTAGGGCGTCGCCTTGAAGGACGCCGATGGTTTGAAGCATCGGATATGACTTGGTGATGCCATCACTAATCTTCACCCAGTTGTCGGTAAGGAGATTCTTAATGATTGGAAGTAGATAACAAGGAGATGATCTCACGCAACTTCTCTAATACGATAACTCTATTGATCGTGTCAAAAGCCTTAGAATAATCAATAAAGATAGCATGACGTTTTCCCTTTGGATTTGCGAGAGCTTCATTAATATACTGTTGTAGACAATCGATTGCTTGAATGGTTGATCTTCTTCTTCTTCTGAAGCCAAACTGGGAATCTGGGAGCTTGTCGTCTATTAATAATGTGAGGCGCTTACATACTAGCTGAGTCAGTGTCTTTAAGAGTGTGCATTCTAGAGCAATTCCTCTGTACGAATTAGGGTCTGCTGTATCACCTTTGCCCTTATACATCATTTTTATTGTGGACTTATCCCAGCAGTCTGGTATCCTACCCTGTTGTAAACATTCATTCAATAACTGGTAAATGGATTCTTTTAATACTGGGAATATCCCTTTCAAATGCTCATTATAGATATTATCTGGACCACATGCTTTCCCATTTTTTAGGCTTAAGTTTTAAGTAACACATCATAATCTTCGCATACTGTTAGTTAGGTAACCCACTGATCAGACTTGTCATGCGGTTTACTTACCTTCCCTTATTTTCTTTTTCACCCTTTTCACCCCGCATGTCGAACTAGCCAACAGACTTCGTTGAAACCACTTTCTAAACTCTCCCAGGAGTAATAGGAACATATTGTGAAATTTTCAGCAAGATCGTTCCAGTACTTTTTGAATCCATTCGAGACATACATACAAACATTCATTTTTATATTTATACAGATTACTACACTAAATATAATTGATTTTATCCTCGACGTTAACAATGCTAGATTGCCTAGGAGTCTAGGTTATTGAATGTTTACCCTTGTGTCACAAATCTATTTTGGAGGATTCTACAATTAACAACATGGCTTACTTACCGGCTGAATTATGAATAGAATATAAAGACACGGCAATGCAACAATTTATATCATACTACATTTGAAAATTATTTGTAATCAACTAATAATTATATTCATTATTATAGGATACGCAGATCTCTTATCCTTCATTCCTTTCGTTTGTATTTGTTTTGTTGTTTTTAATGTTCTTTTTCCACATACTTTTTAAAATACAAAAGAATGTTGCTATTCTTCCCTGTGTAATTCACTCTTCATTTAATAGTTTAGCGTAGGGGTTTCCAAATGGCGGCCCGCGGGCCGCATGTGGCCCACGAAGCCATATTTTGCGGCTCGCGAGAGCATTTTAAGAAATAATGTGAACAAAAGTTATAAAAAAAGTATTTCATAGCTCGTTCAAAAATATATTAATTTAATACCCCTCATAGACCCAAGTCGGTCCTCTTTTATGTATTAACTTTATGTGAATATACTCTGCTTGATTTAAGGGGACACTATAGTGAAATTTATTGAATTTCGAGGAAAATATCAAAATTGGGTTTAGAACTCTAAAGGATACCCTGATGTGTGTTCTTTCGGAAAATGCTTTCATTTTTAAAATGCCGCCATTTTAAAACCCACAGCACCTCCTTTAAATGGTGCTGCGCTAGCATTTAACTGTCCCAACTGGACACGCCCCTCCAGTTGCTGCTTTTCCTTTCTTGCGTCTCTCTCATTTGGATTTCAAATGTAATCTAAGCATTGAGTAGCAGATGTGGTATTGTGTATGATATAGTTTTAAAAATAATGCCAACATATCAGAGACTTGCATCAGATGCACTGCTACAAAGGTGCATAAAAGGGAAGACACAAAATCCAAATGAGAGCATTCACAGTGTTCTTTGGAATAAATGTCCAAAAGAAGTATTTGTTACTAGGAATAAACTTAAGCTTGGTATTGAGTGCTGTAAGTGAGTTCAATATGGGGTGTGTTAGAACACTTCAAGTCCTTCAGTCCATCAGAGGGAAACTCAGAGGAGCTCAGATGAAAGCAAAGAGCTAAGGAAAAAGAATAAGGTGATAAAAATATCACTTGAGGAGAGAAGAAAGAAGTCTGAAGGGCATACTTATTGTGCTGGACAGTACTAAAGTGAGTGAAGTTGTATAGATTTTTATTTTGCACTTTATGGCTTAGTAAAATCTTCATGATTTTTTTCACAAAAATAATCCCTTATCATGCAATTTTTGTCTGATGTAGTTGAAATTTTACACAGTAGTAGCTAGATAGTTGGTGCATAAATGTCAGTGTGAATTTTGCTGTTTAAGGTGATTCAAATTTTTTTGTGACCTACCAAATTTTGTGTGTACACATATTTTTTAAAAGAAAAATTAAACATTACATTTAAATAAAATCTACAGGCTAATATATTTCTCAAACAACAAACTGTGATAATGATGTTTGTTGGCATAACTATACAGCATATTTGTGCAAAATTGTGTGCCAAATGGAAAAAAAATATTGTGATGCAAGGGACTTTTTTAATGATGCTGGTAAAAGAAAAGTAAAAAATTCCTACTCAAAAAGTTATATAGGTACAATATTGAAAGTTGGTTGCATTACTATCTCTGAGGAGAAAAAAATATGGAAAAAATGCATTGAAAAATATAGAAGTTAGAAATTTCACTGTAATGTCCCCTTTACAAAATAATTTTTCAGAAGGTTCATATACCTTTACACGTTACCATAGGAAAATTGCTCTGACGGACTAAATATCCATATGTGGCTGGGAGGCGTGACCAGTCTTAAGGAAAATAATGGACAGCAAGAGCATTGAGAGATATAACCTTTCTCCGGAATGGTGACGAATTATATTTCGAAGGGTTGCAAAGTAAGTACGCAATTATTTTTCACCATATGCTCTATGATGAAATCTTGCCGGAGAAGGAGCATGACTTTGAGAATGTTGTCAAGTATTTTAGGATTGTATTACTGGATTAATCGGGTGATAAGATGGACGCATGTTCCAAATATTCTTACTACTACTACTACTACTTCTACTGCAGTATGTGTAACCTTGACATGCTATTTTTCTCTTTTTTGTGTTTTTCCGGTCCCATGATTTGTAAATTGTTTTATGTTGATAGCTGTGTTGATGAATAAAATAATCGATCGCGTGGAAATATTGCACAATTTAATTCTTTTGTATCATAATTTATTTCATTTCGCGACATATGGCGCTGCGGACAGGATATTATTAGAGGAGTTTGTTTTATTCTGAATACAGTAAGCAGTTTATTACTGGAGTGTTGTAGACATCAGTTCGACTGAAGGGGAGAAATATCCCATGGTATTATCCGAAGATTGTTCAGCAAAATCCAGAGGGAAGTCGAAGTTTTACTGTATGGTGGAGAAGTTATGGACCTTGATCAAATACGTACGTATATGGATGTGCTTGAATTACGCTTCCAAGAGTTTCTTGACCGGGAGAAAGCTTGACTTTGAGGATGTCAAGTATTTTAGGATGAAACAAAATGATAATATGATGAGATTAGGTTTACTCATTCGGACCAAAGATTTGGGACTTCATCCCCTGTAAATGCACTTACAAACTCCCTCAGATGAGAAGGAATGCAAAGGGGAATTGAAGTATTGTTACCGTTTTGGTCACAGTTTGAGTAGACAGATAGCCCCAGTGAGAAGCTACAGTATGTTGCCATGGGAACAGTTCTCAACTCTGTTGCTAGGGAAGTTAATGGTTACTCTGGTACAGCTGAGATGTATTCAGAGGTGATAAAGGCCCTCAAAGACCGATTTGGATGGGAAGGCTTGGTAGCCTAATTCTGTATTAGGGAACTTTAGATAATCTTCTTGCAGAATACAATCTCCACCAAAAAAGATTCCTTTGTCCGTTTTGTATAATGAGTTTACAGTGTCAGCTTAGAAATCTTCACACGTTAGGCGTAACGTCAGAAAAGTGTGGCCCCAGACTTTTTGTTTTAGTATCATCGTGTCTACCAGAGGATGTTTTGAAGGTATGGGAAAGAAGTAGCGTTTTCTCGCAGAGATCAAATAATCCTGAGTCGTCCTCAAAGAATGTCTTGGAGAATCTCATTCAGTTCTTCAGGGCAGAAGTTGAAGGAAAATAGAAAGTGACTCGTGCTATGTCTCCACAAGTTGCTTTACGTCGCACCGACACATATAGGTCTTATGGTGACGATGGGATAAGAAAGGGCTAGAAGTGGGAAGGAACCAACCATGGTACTAATTAAGGTACAACCCCAGCATTTGGCTGGTGTGAAAATGGGAAACCACGAAAAAATTCTTCAAGGCTGCCGACAGTGGGGTTCGAACCCACTCTCTCCCGAATACTGTATACTGGCCACACTTAAGCCACTGCAGCTATCGAGCTCGGTGTGCTATGCCACGGTTCGGCTTATCAGTCCCCTCAAATAATGCCAATGGGAAGAGAAGGGAATCAAAGCAGCCTGAACATACTATGGGGGATATTTTTACAGCTGGTGGGTTACTTATCAATGCAAAGGGAGGACCTGGAAACATCTCCTTTTCATTCAACCACAGGGTTCAGAATTGTATTAAGGGTCAGGGAATGTCTGTGGCGGAGAGACGTCACATTCTGGACAGCAAAAGTGCTTGTTTTTATTGACTTAGACAAGGATATCATGCGATAAAAGGTGCAAAAATAAATAAGGCCACGGCCGCTTCCTTCCCACTTCTAGCCGTTTCTTGTCCCACCGTCGTCCTAAGACCTATCTGTGTCGGTGCGACGTAGAACAACTTGTAAAAGCAAAAAACGTCCGCCTCTGTGGTGTAGTGGTTAGTGTTAGTAGCTGCCACCCCCGGAGACCCGGGTTCGACTCCCGGCTTTGCCAGGAAGTTTTTGAAAAGTGGTGGGTGGGCTGGAAGGGGTCCATTCAGCTTCGGGAGGTCAACTGAGTAGAGGTGTGTTCGATTCCCACCTCAGCCATCCTGGAAGTGGTTTCCCACTTCACCTCAAGGCGAATGCCGGGATGGTCCCTAACTTAAGGCCACGGCCGCTTCCTTCCCTCTTCCTTGTCTATCCCTTCCAATCTTCCCCTGTTCATCATAGCAGGTGAGGCCGCCTGGGCGAGGTACTGGCCATCCTCCCTAGTTGTATCCCCCGACCCAGAGTCTGAAGATCCAGGACACTGCCCTTGAGGCGGTAGAGGTGGGATCCTTCGCTGAGTCCGAGAGAAAAACCAACCCTGGAGGGTAAGCTGATTAAGAAAGAAAAAAAAAACCTAGTACTGAAGAAGAACTCCGCAGTGACAAAATTGAAGGGCGAGGGGCTGTTTGGCACTTATCAACAAGTTTTATACGAGTGGATTTCGGCACGATTTATTAAGGAAGTGCCTCACCAAGATACGCATTTGCCAGACAAGGCTCAATCAGCGTTTAGAGAAGGGCCCAAATCTTACTGAAAAGAAACCCGATGTTCTTGATCCATTCCGTCTCAAGGTGATAGGAGTTTTTGGGGACATCCGACGTTCCTTCCTCCAAATAAGTTTGAGTAGTATAATACAGGGATTCGGCCGCCACCGCCACCTCCGGCTCCCAGTGGCCACCTCCACCTCAGCCAGTGGCCTCTTCCAGTACTGCCAACTTAACCTAACTAGCGCGACAGTACTGCCAACTTAACCTAACTAGCGCGAAATTTGAATTTGTAAACAAAGCCACGTGCTTTTTGACAGCTGTCATCGACAACAACGCATCGCTAACCTCAGTACTGCCATCTTGACGGGCCTAAACCTCAGTAGTGCCAACTTAACCTAACTAGCTCGAGATAAACAAAGCCACGTGCTTTTTGACAACCACGTGCTTTTTGACAGATTTGTAAACAAAGCCACGTGCTTTTTGACAGACAACAACGCATCGCAAACCTCAGTACTGCCATCATGACGGGCCTAAACCTCAGTAGTGCCAACTTAACCTAACTAGCATGAGGTAAACAAAGCCACGTGTTTTTTGACAGCCACGTGCTTTTTGACAGATTTGTAAACAAAGCCACGTGCTTTTTGACAGACAACAACGCATCGCTAACCTCAGTACTGCCATCTTGACGGGAATAAACCTCGGTGGTACCAACTTAACTTAACTAGCGAGAGGTAAACAAAGCCACGTGCTTTTTGACAGCCACATGCTTTTTGACAGCTGCCATCCGCCATCTTTGAGCACCGTGCTGCCCTCTTTCGTCACCTGTCATCGGCAGTGCTGCCATCTTGACGGGTCTAAACCTTAGTGCTACCAACTTAACCTAACTAGCGCGAGGTAAACAAAGCCACGTGTTTTTTGACAGCCGTCATCCGCCATCTTTAATCTATAGAGCACAGTGCTGCCCTCTTTAGCTACTTACCTTTGAAATGTGGTGGCGGATAATTTGAAAAATGCTTTTTGACAGCAGCCATATTGCATCGCAAACCTCAGTGCTGCCCTCTTTAGCTAGATACCTGTGGTAGCAGACAATTCCACGTGACAGCAGCCATCTTTAATCAAGAGAGCACCGTGCTGCCCTCTATGTGGTGGCGGCAAATTGAAAAATTCCACGTGCTCTTGTTTGGAAACAAACTCACGTGCTTTTTTGACAGCTACCATCCACCATCTTTAATCAACAGAGCACAGTGCTGTACTCTTTAGCTAGATACCTTTGAAATGTGGTGGCGGCAATTTGAAAAATTCTATGTGCTCTTGTTGGGAAACAAAGCTACGTGCTTTTTTTGACAGCTGTCATCCGCCATCTTTAATCAATAGAGCACTGTGCTGCTATCATGCGGGCAGTTTCGTTAGCTGTCATCCGCCATCTTTAATCCAGAGAGAACAGTGCTGCCCTCTATGTGGTGGCGGCAAATTGAAAAATTCCACGTGCTCTTGTTTGAAAACATACTCACGTGCTTTTTTGACAGCTGTCATCCGCCATCTTTAATCCAGAGAGAACAGTGCTGCCCTCTATGTTGTGGCGGCAAATTGAAAAATTCCACGTGCTCTTGTTTGAAAACATACTCACGTGCTTTTTTGACAGCTGTCATCCGCCATCTTTAATCAGCGTGCTGCCCGGTGACGGCAAATTCCACGTGCTCTTATTTGGAAACAAAGCCATGTGCTTTTTTGACAGCTGTCATCCGCCATCTTTAATCACCGTGCTACACTCTATGTGGTGGCGACAAATTCTAAATGCTTTACAAACCCATGTGCTTTTCTGACAGAGCTGTCATCCACCATCTTTAATCACCGTGCTGCCCCGGTGACGGCAAATTCTACGTGCTCTTGTTTAGAAACAAAGCTTTTAATCCAGAGAGAACAGTGCTGCCCTGGTGGCGGCAAATTCCACGTGCTTTACAAAGCTATGTGCTTTTTTGACAAAAAAAAATTCTGCTCTCGAGATACTTACCGAACTATACTTACGAAACTGCTCATCACCTTCTTTCTTCTTCTATGAGTAATAAACAAAAACTCTATCTTGCGAATAAGGAGCGGGAGGAAGGTGATACCTAACCTAAAATAAAAGAATATGCCAATTCTACATTATTTATTTACATCTTGTATGTACAAGTTTTATCTCGAATCATTTTACCCTAGCATACTTCTCGATGCAATTCTTGAATGTACAAGTTTAAACTTGCCGTACCAGCGTACCTCTCCCGAATTGTGATGTAAGACAGCGTAACGTAAGCACACACACCTCTAGCATAATGTTTATGTAAAGTAGTACCTATCAATACTACTATGCCCCCAGGCTAGCGTGTTGGTAGAATTTGGAATGACAAACCGTTTACAATCATCGCTATTAAGGGCTACCTTACTAATTAAATGAGTGTACAACTGGGCGCTTCTTGCTTCTAATGACAGACATTTGCTTATGCAAAACAGGTGGATTACTTTTAATGCAATTGTTATAGTTTTCAAAACTTAGCTGATTCTGAACGACATTCTTTTTAACCCCCTTCAATCTCTTTATTTGTAATTCATTTAAGAGTTTTATGCAATATGACTTGGATTTAGTACCTACAAATGAATCGATAATATGCCCAGCACATTCATCTTTCATTTTACCTAGAACCTTTTTGTTCACTAGCGGTAGATGATATTGATTATCTGCAGGATAGTTACTTGTATCAAACCTACCCAAGTCAGGCTTTATATCATTGTAATAGTCATCAGTTTTGATTTGATAAATAAACGAATCGGTATCTGTGTAGAGCAATTGCGCATTATGCGCGTACTTCTTCATCATATAATCGTAATGGAATTCATACATGAGTGTTTTAGCCAATTCAAGTACTGTGAAGCCGACGTAGGTAGGTTTGTCATACTTAACCTTGACACGATTCATCTGTATAATAACTAAATTCTCGTGTATGATGGTGCAGCTGTGGAAATTTGGTTTACTTATTAAATAGTTAGCACCATACCTTTTCTTAATATTATCCCAGTTTGTAATCAATTTTACATCAACGCGTTTGTCAACATTCTCCATAGTCTTACCAAACACACTATTATTCATGAGCTTGTAGAAATCTTTTTCAAACTCGTTAACCGCATTCGTTCTTAAATTATTGTTCAGATCGATATATGGCTTTAGCCACGGTGACTGATTAAATTCTAGTACGCGATGAATTTTGGATAACTTCAAACCATGCTGCAAACACTGTTTTAAATTTCGGTAATGAATGATATACTTAGATTTATCGCATAAATTAGCAATGAGCATTTTCGTCGTTGATGCAATGTACGGGGACTTCATATTTTCAGGGCAGAACGGTAGGTCATTATGAGAAGTGTGTAACTCTTTAGGATACTGTAAGTCAACTTCGAGGAAATAACCTTTATCAGCTTCATCACCTAGGGCGTGTAGCTGTAAAGCATCAATTTCGCACTGCGTCAGCCAGCGGAAACCACTCACCGGTAGATGCTGACTCATCGCCCACCCATACTGATTATTAGCATCGAGGTAAACGATATACCGAGATTCCTGACTGGAATCGAAACTCGGCATGTACTTATTATTAGCACTCGAATACCGGCCGCTGCACTGGCTCAGACCGCCTCGAATGGATGCTTTTATAAAGTGCACCATATCAATATCAGTTAGCAGTTCTAAATTCACACGCGTGTGTTTCAACATCGCGTCCCAACTTAACCCAGGTGCAGTAAAATACTGACATGGGTCAAGGCTGTAGGTGTTCATGCAAACACAGCGAAAATTTTCAAAAACATCAGCTAACAAAAGTACATCTGTCTTTAAATATAAATCGGAGTATTCACCCAGCGTTTGAATGTGGAACTGCTCCTAGATATGTTGTGCATGTAAATAGTCATCATCACTAATATCTGCTGAATTCAGCGAGCTGTAAAAGGATTGTTTCGATGGTAAGGCACGTTCTTCGAGGCGGTCTAAGCAGTCGAGATATTCGTAACAAAAACACCCTTACGCCGAAGTAAATTAAACTGCGCTTCTTCAGGGAAAACGCGTCGAATTTCTGTAAATTGTTCAGGCTGTAAATGACTAGAAAGTTTATCGAGGCTACTCGCCATAAAGCGAAACGAGTCAAGGAATCTCAGTTTTATAGAATGCTCAGCATCTACTTTTACAGACTTTGCGAACGCAATGTACCGCTCTTTATTCTGAGGGATTATATCTACTTTTTCATCCGAAGCTCCAAATTGTGAAATGATGAAATGAGAGTCGTAACCAGATAAGTTATGAAAAATTACAGGGATAAATTTAGGAACTCTATACTTAAGATTACAGCTATAATGAGCGGCACATCTGTAGAAACCAGTTAAATGATCATGATCAAAAACTTTAGGGTCATTTTCGGAAAATTCCCCATCACAAATGCTACACTTTGTAGCACGTTCATGATCATTTAACTGAATGTCGGTGAGTGGCTTCATAGGAATATTACTATTCAGAATACGACCGAGACGAACTGCATCACTTTCAAGTCTTTCTAAAAATACTTTAGCAGCATCATGTCCTCGATACAGCTCTAACTTGTTAAGCGTACTATCGTAACTACACTTGATGTAATACGCGAAGCTATACGGGACATGCATGTGCGTAGTATTAGTGAAAGAGTTGTCAGGATTAGGTGAGCATGTGTTGCATGGCGTGAGGATGGCTTCAAAGTCTGCATAAATCACGAACGGTACCCACATCTGCTTGTGAAAATTTGTAAATTTTAAAACATTATTGCCTGTAGTAGGTATCTCTGTACGTACATGATTGCAGTCATTCTTGGAATGCTTCGTTAACTGATCTTCAGTTCTAAAATACTGCAAGCATCCATCACATAGCCACTTTTTACACCTTTCTTTGGATAACTGACTGCCAACAAGTCTACTCAGATTTTTAATCCAGCAAAAGTGGCTATTCTCACTGTTTTCAATATAGAGTAAATTAACGTGAGTACTCTTCTTATGACATGTATAATACAGAGGACCTACTACAGACTTTTTCTCTACACCATACACATTAATACTAATGTTATTTAGTTCCTCAAAGCGCTTAATATCCTTTATCTGCACAGGAAATTCTATACTATCGAAATTTAGCTGCGTTGAATAGTGTGGATAGGATGATGTTCTATACGCTACATTCGATTTAGCAGGATTTAAAGCTGACATCACCGCCCAAGCAAAACATGCTTCGTCATTGTTTTGGATGTTTACAACAGCTTCTTTTCGCTGAATCCATGTCGGCAGCTCGATGTGCGAAGATCCACGCATAGGATTGTACTTATTGATGTTAACTTCTAGATACATTATTTCAACTAAAGCCCACCCTGATTCCTTTTCCTGAAATTCCTCGCTCTTAGTTGAAATAATGTTAGAGACATCCCTAAGTACATCGCCAAAATTAGTCGACTGACTTATGACAAAATTCTTCGTATTAAATGATTTAATGTCCGTTATTTCGGATTCATCCGTGCTTTTAATGTACAAGGCGAAAAGTTCAAAATTAACTTTAAATAAACTATGATTGGACAAAGATTTAGCAAGAAGCTGTTGTACATCCGGTTGAACGCAATTTAAAAAAATTGAAGTGCTCTGAAACTTTTGACTGGTGCGAATTCGGTAACTACCATCCTACTTTTAAATGCTGTATTAATTTCCTCGATGTTTGCGTTACTACCACTTCTACACGCATTATTTTTATGCACATTACTCCGTAAGTGTCCCTGAAAATGCGAAGATGGTACATCAGTGTTACAGTGCTCGCAGTGAATAGTTTGAAGTTCATTTTTCCTAGGTTTTTTACTACTAGTACTTTCTACAGCTACATCAGTAGCTGCACGCTTTTTCCCTACTACTACCTGAGGGCAAGTAGATATTTGATGTACCTCTGCTAAGTGAGCCTGGTATTGCTCTACATTAGCGAAGTACATCCCGCAAACATCACATAAAGCAGATGTTATGCTAGGGTGTTTTGGTTTTATATGACGTGCGAGGTTATCCTGTCTTGCGAACGTTGCCTTACACCGCTCGCAGGGGAACATAGTAGGGTTATAGTCGCAAGCAGATAGCTGATGATGTTTTGTTTTTACATGGCGTGCAAGGCTGTCACGTCTTGTGAACATTGCCTTACACAGCTCGCATGGGAACATAGTGTCTTCTCTTTCTTCGAATAAAGTGTTTAGGTGAACAGCGTATGCAACAAGTTCTGAAAAGAGAACAACCAATAGAGATTAGCCTAAAGTTGTGATGTTCAACCTATAGAGGTTGGACATGGCTGTGAGTTAGGCCTATAGCATGAGGATTGAAGAGAACGACTAAAGTTACGATGTTCGGAAGAAACCAAGTTTAAGCCTGTTGAGGACAGACATAGCTACGTGTGCGTGTTTGAAATTATACCACGTCTATAGTATGTAGATTAAAGAGAACAACTATTTATCAATAGACTAAAGTTACGATGTTCGGAAGAAACCAAGTTTAAGCCTGTTGAGGACGGACATTGCTATGTGTACGTGTTTGAAATTATACCACGTCTATAGTATGTAGATTAAAGAGAACAACTATTTATCAATAGACTAAAGTTACGATGTTCGGAAGAAACCAAGTTTAAGCCTGTTGAGGACGGACATAGCTATGTACGCACCTCGTCTATAGTATGTAGGTTGAAGAGAACAATTATTTATGAATAGCTTAAAGTTACGGAAGAAACCAAGTTTAAGCCTGTTGAGGACGGACATAGCTATGTGTGCGTGTTTGAAATTATACCACGTCTATAGTATGTAGATTAAAGAGAACAACTATTTATGATTAGCTTAAAGTTACAGAAGAAACCAAGTTTAAGCCTGCTGAGGACGGACATAGCTATGCACGCACCTCGCGTGAGGATTAAAGAGAACAACTATTTATCAGTAGACTAAAGTTACGATGTTTTAGAAGAAACCAAGTTTCAACGAATAGAGGTCAGACATACCTTAAAATCTTCGCGCTGCAAACTGTTACTCTGATGTATAAAATGCGTGCGTTCAAGCCTGAAACTCGAATGATAATATTCTAGCCGTACCTAAAAGAAAAAGAAGAAACATATATGAATGTAGTGTAGGGTGCATCATCTAACCTAGTTATCTTTACAACTCAAAGTTCGAAAACATACCTTTTTAAAAAATGCACGTGCTGCAGACTGTTACTCGGATGAATAAAATTGTTGCGTACTTTCGAACGGTACCTAAAAAAAGAACAAACATATATGAATGTAGATGTCTAGCGTAGAAGTTGCTTTGCAAATAAAAAAAGTTAATTAACAGTTCTACCTTACCTTAAGATAAAGGCTGAAGAATAATATTCACTGCAGACGGGAGATGTGTGTGTACGTAATAAACGCATACAGAGAACTGTGAGCACTTCGCGCAGACTGCAGCGGCTAAATATTCTGCTTGTTACCAAGCGGATATGATAATCGCTGAGCTGACAACTGCGGTACAGTCGGAAGGAATGCAAACAAGAGCTCCTACCTGCAGGCTGACATATTCAAACCTCCTGTTGATACCGAGGTGTCAGAATTTAAGAGTTCGATCCTTGGAAAGTTAGCGTGTGATCCTCGATTTCTCGAGGGTACATACGCGGTATTCCTTACCTGTAGGTATTGAGCTAAAGCTAGATCATGTAATGACGATCGCGCAGGCCCCTCGCCTAGCATTTACGGCTTCCAGTTCGAACCCGCTATCTTCCGAAGTAGCGAGAATGATTGAAGAGTGTTTGAGTGTGATTCATTTGTTGGATGGAGGCGTTAAGCTGCCTTCTTCGGTAGGAGTAGGCTATGTCGGGATATCGATTTAAAATCCTAGTCGGGAAGGGCAGCCGGTCGTATAAAACTATGGTGTGAGGCGGGGTGTGCAAAAAAAGCTAGCAATAAGTAAGGGCTGTTGATGGGGACGTTAAACCTTGTGCAGACTCCTTCGAAAATGATTTTTTTGAGTACAAGAGTGTTGATGCTGATTCATTTGTCGGATGGAGGTAATAAGCCTTGTGCAGGCTTCTTCAGTCGAGTAGGCTATGTATCGGTACCGGGATATCTAGTTATAAAACCCGCTACAACAAATTTATCACGTATACTGCGATTTAAAATCCTAGTCAGGAAGGGCAGCCGGTCGTATAAAACTATGGTGTGAGGCGGGGTGTGCAAAAAAGCTAGCAATAAGTAAGGGCTGTTGATGGGGATGTTAAACCTTGTGCAGACTCCTTCGAAAATGATTTTTTGAGTACAAGAGTGTTGATGCTGATTCATTTGTCGGATGGAGGCAATAAGCCTTGTGCAGGCTTCTTCAGTGGAGTAGGCTATGTATCGGTACCGGGATATCTAGTTATAAAACCCGCTACAACAAATTTATCACGTATACTGCGATTTAAAATCCTAGTCAGGAAGGGCAGCCGGTCGTATAAAACTATGGTGTGAGGCGGGGTGTGCAAAAAAGCCAGCATTAAGTAAGGGCTGTTGATAGGAGGCGTTAAACCATGTGCAAGCTCCTTCACCAGGAGAAGCCTACATGCCGGTACCGTGCAGGTTCTTTCGATAGGAGTAGGCACTGTGTGTGTTTTAACCTCTCCGTACAATCATGATAGTTTACGTTAGGAACTTACATAGGCTAAATGCTACACATTCCGTGGCAGAGCCAGGAATCGAACTCGGACCTCCGAGGGTAGCAGCTAACTACTGCACTACAGAGGAGGACTATTTCAGAATATTTTACAACCTTAATTAGTACTGTGTTTTAAGAGCTTGAATGGTACTCAGCTAAGAAGACGTTCGCGAGTTACAAGCCGCTTATCAGTGTCCTCGCTCAAGGTCGAGCCGGAAGATACGTGTACAATTTCAGCTAACACGCGCATTCCACACAACTCGCTCAGAATGACTGTGCCGATACTTCGAGGACTGTAGAACAAATCTATAGCCTACAGTATGCATGCCTCTCACCCGGTAGTCTCGGGTTCGATTCTCTTGGGGATAAAAATGTGTTAAATCACATGAATGTGTTGAGTTGTCCTTCCTGATGCAAAACTAGCAGTATCTAACCTCATACACCGTAGTTTTACGACCGGTTGCCCTTCCTGACAACTCGGATTAAGAATCTGTTTTACAACGTCTAACACGGGGAATCGGGGATTTACAGCTAGATGCACTTCTTAGATTTTAAATCACGAACTATTGTTTTACGGCCGGATGTCCTTCCTGACGCAAAACTAAGATTTTAAATCGCAAGAATTTGTTTTAAGACTAGTCGTCCTCCCTGATGCAAAACTAGTAGTATCTAAGCTCTTGGTTGCCCTTCCTGACAACTCGGATTAAGAATCTGTCGAGAATCGGGGATTTACAGCTAGCTTAGATTTTAAATCACGAACTAACAAGAGCACGTGGAATTTACCGCCACCAGGGTAGCACTGTTCTCTCTGGATTAAAAGCTTTGTTTCCAAACAAGAGCACGTGGAATTTACCGCCACCAGGGCAGCACTGTTCTCTCTGGATTAAAAGCTTTGTTTCCAAACAAGAGCACGTGGTATTTGCCGTCACCGGGGCAGCACGGTGATTAAAGATGGTGGATGACAGCTCTGTCAGAAAAGCACATGGGTTTGTAAAGCATTTAGAATTTGTCGCCACCACATAGAGTGTAGCACGGTGATTAAAGATGGCGGATGACAGCTGTCAAAAAAGCACATGGCTTTGTTTCCAAATAAGAGCACGTGGAATTTGCCGTCACCGGGCAGCACGCTGATTAAAGATGGCGGATGACAGCTGTCAAAAAAGCACATGGCTTTGTTTCTACGTGGAATTTGCCGTCACAGGGCAGCACGGTGATTAAAGATGGCGGATGACAGCTGACAAAAAAGCACATGGCTTTGTTTCTACGTGGAATTTGCCGTCACCACATAGAGGGCAGCACTGTTCTCTCTGGATTAAAGATGGCGGATGACAGCTGTCAAAAAAGCACGTGAGTATGTTTTCAAACAAGAGCACGTGGAATTTTTCAATTTGCCGCCACCACATAGAGGGCAGCACTGTGCTCTCTGGATTAAAGATGGCGGATGACAGCTGTCAAAAAAGCACGTGAGTATGTTTTCAAACAAGAGCACGTGGAATTTTTCAATTTGCCGCCACCACATAGAGGGCAGCACTGTTCTCTCTGGATTAAAGATGGCGGATGACAGCTGTCAAAAAAGCACGTGAGTATGTTTTCAAACAAGAGCACGTGGAATTTTTCAATTTGCCGCTACCACATAGAGGGCAGCACTGTTCTCTCTGGATTAAAGATGGCGGATGACAGCTGTCAAAAAAGCACGTGAGTATGTTTTCAAACAAGAGCACGTGGAATTTTTCAATTTGCCGCCACCACATAGAGGGCAGCACTGTTCTCTCTGGATTAAAGATGGCGGATGACAGCTGTCAAAAAAGCACGTGAGTATGTTTTCAAACAAGAGCACGTGGAATTTTTCAATTTGCCGCCACCACATAGAGGGCAGCACTGTTCTCTCTGGATTAAAGATGGCGGATGACAGCTGTCAAAAAAGCACGTGAGTATGTTTTCAAACAAGAGCACGTGGAATTTTTCAATTTGCCGCCACCACATAGAGGGCAGCACTGTTCTCTCTGGATTAAAGATGGCGGATGACAGCTAACGAAATTGCCCGCATGATAGCAGCACAGTGCTCTATTGATTAAAGATGGCGGATGACAGCTGTCAAAAAAGCACGTAGCTTTGTTTCCCAACAAGAGCACATAGAATTTTTCAAATTGCCGCCACCACATTTCAAAGGTATCTAGCTAAAGAGTACAGCACTGTGCTCTGTTGATTAAAGATGGTGGATGGTAGCTGTCAAAAAAGCACGTGAGTTTGTTTCCAAACAAGAGCACGTGGAATTTTTCAATTTGCCGCCACCACATAGAGGGCAGCACGGTGCTCTCTTGATTAAAGATGGCTGCTGTCACGTGGAATTGTCTGCTACCACAGGTATCTAGCTAAAGAGGGCAGCACTGAGGTTTGCGATGCAATATGGCTGCTGTCAAAAAGCATTTTTCAAATTATCCGCCACCACATTTCAAAGGTAAGTAGCTAAAGAGGGCAGCACTGTGCTCTATAGATTAAAGATGGCGGATGACGGCTGTCAAAAAACACGTGGCTTTGTTTACCTCGCGCTAGTTAGGTTAAGTTGGTAGCACTAAGGTTTAGACCCGTCAAGATGGCAGCACTGCCGATGACAGGTGACGAAAGAGGGCAGCACGGTGCTCAAAGATGGCGGATGGCAGCTGTCAAAAAGCATGTGGCTGTCAAAAAGCACGTGGCTTTGTTTACCTCTCGCTAGTTAGGTTAAGTTGGTACCACCGAGGTTTATTCCCGTCAAGATGGCAGTACTGAGGTTAGCGATGCGTTGTTGTCTGTCAAAAAGCACGTGGCTGTCAAAAAACACGTGGCTTTGTTTACCTCATGCTAGTTAGGTTAAGTTGGCACTACTGAGGTTTAGGCCCGTCATGATGGCAGTACTGAGGTTTGCGATGCGTTGTTGTCTGTCAAAAAGCACGTGGCTTTGTTTACAAATCTGTCAAAAAGCACGTGGTTGTCAAAAAGCACGTGGCTTTGTTTATCTCGAGCTAGTTAGGTTAAGTTGGCACTACTGAGGTTTAGGCCCGTCAAGATGGCAGTACTGAGGTTAGCGATGCGTTGTTGTCGATGACAGCTGTCAAAAAGCACGTGGCTTTGTTTACAAATTCAAATTTCGCGCTAGTTAGGTTAAGTTGGCAGTACTGTCGCGCTAGTTAGGTTAAGTTGGCAGTACTGGAAGAGGCCACTGGCTGAGGTGGAGGTGGCCACTGGGAGCCGGAGGTGGCGGTGGCGGCCGAATCCCTGTATTATACTACTAGTTTGTGTACAAGTTGTGTACTCACTTCGATTTTTATGGATAACGGATGAACGCATCCTATAAGTCTACAGGCCATGCAGTGTTGTATTTCGGGTATCTTCCAGAGATATTTTCTTAGAAGCCAGCTTAAATCTTCACCTTGAGACCAACTTAGCCCACTGTGAAATAGGAATGTTGACGTGACCCATTTCCTTAGTCGAGGAGCTCTGTCATAGTTTATATGTAGATAATTATGTGGTGTGTGAAGAACAGGACCAGAAATTCATCAGCCTAGCTACTTTAGGTATGCGTGAACGCTAGTTTGAACTAAGAGGGTGGCAGATCACTTCACCTGCGCATGCATTCATACCTGTCAATCTTTTAGTGTTTCTCTGGGATCCCTCTACAGACATACCGGGGATAAATGTGGAAAGTTTTCTTCTTCAGATGCGGAGAGGATTAGTAAGAAAACCATGTTGAGTGCGGCTAATAAGACTTTTGATTCCGTAGGTGTTGTATGTAGAGTCGCATTGGTAAAAAGCTTTTATCGCAAAAACTTGGGATCAAGAAGTCGATGATGAGATACAGTCACAGTTCTTAATTTGGTTGCAGTGTGTACCTGATCACAACCAAATTAGGATCCCTAATGATCGAGGCACATGGACTTTGCACGTTTTTTTTAGATCATGTCAAACATTTTACGTAGTAGTGGCATTCATACGTGTGGAAAATGAAAGGGCTGTCTGGGTCTAACTTGTGACGGCCAAGACTAGAGTGTCTCCGATCAGCAAACCAAACAGGAAGATAATCATACCAAGACTTCAACAATAGGCTGCCTCAATTGTTGCATTGGCTGTATCGAGAATATACACTAGAATCATTGATGACTTCAGTATGGCTAAGATTGAGACTATCTTTTGGAGCAGATGCAACTAAAATGCTGGCCCGGATTAAAAGTTAACATCTGTGGGACGGTTTTGCTCTTAACAGCGCAAAGTAGATTAGATAACCAACAGCCAATTGTGAATGAAGACATGTTTTTGGTCATATGAACCCAGAGGATTTTCTGTCAGATTTCTCGTCAAGAAAACTATTGGAAACTCGTTAGTGGGAGGGACCAGATTGGCTCAGAAAATCTCCAAGGCTCTGACCCAAGGATAGATCCTGCATACTACGAAGACAGATTAGCGGAGAAAGGAAGAAAGTTATTGTGTCTTCTATGATATGTGGGTCATGAGGCAAAGCCTGGTGTTATAATCATTTTCGCACTACAAGAAGAGAGTCCGCTTAGTAGGATGGATCCCGTGTTTTGGGACGAATTTCAAGAGGGCAAGAATTGAGTAAGTTTATCAGGATCTAACTGCCGATGAGTATAAATTAGCAGAGAACAGGATTGTTTTTCTGATACAAGAAGAAGCCTTTGATAGATCCAAGACTGTCCAAGCTTTTCCCTTTTATTGATGAAAATGGAGTTATTAGAGTCATGACAAAAATCTCAAACAAAAGGGAAATCAATGAATTTCGTCATCCAGCTATCCTTCCTTACCACGACCACCCTGTTGTAAGGCGTATAATCAATAACACACATAAATAAAGCTGTCATACAGGAGTGCAAATTATAGTGTCAATTCTGAGATAACAGTTTTGGACATTGGGAAACAAGAAAACTGTGAGGGTGGTTCTGAACTCTTGTCTTCGGTGTAAGAGGCACACTGCTAAGAAGGTTGAAGTAATACCTACTCCTCTTGCAGAGAACAGAGTGCGTAATGCGAAGATATTTGAAATATTAGGAGTGGATACGGTGGGGCCATTGAACCTAAAGGCTGGAACGGATGAGCTTAAACCGTGGTGTATATAGGCAGTGCGCCTAGAACTTGTATGTTCATTGTCTACAGATAGCTTTCAGAAGAGTTTTGACTCGAAGATTGAGACCGCATATAGTGTTCTCTGAGCGAGGAACCAACTTAATTAGAACAGACAATTCACTACGGAGACTCAGTGTAAACTGTGCATGAAATGGGGAGGAGTAGTCCTTTTAACACTTATACACCAAAGTACCTTGGTGTGAGACTGGACAGAACATTATCCTTCAAACAACACTGTCAGAATACCAAACAGAAGGTGTGCGATAGGAATAATATTATTATTAGAAAACTTACACGCACATCTTGGACTGCATACCCCCATATCATACGCACATTGTCCTACCCTCTGCCTATCAGCAGCAGAATATACATCACCCGCATGGAGAAACTCTGCCCATGCTAAGCAAGTAGATATAGCTGTGAACGTGACTGGTCGCATAATTACTGGGTGTCTGAGAACATCTCCAACATAAAATATCTATCATATCGCAGTAATCGCCCCTGCTCATATACGAAAGGAAGTAGCAGCGGAAGTTGAACGTCGGAAGCAATCAACCGATCCACGCCACCCCCTTTATGGCCATTAAATGAAGCCCGTTGGACTCAAGGAAGAGCTTTTAATAACATTCATACAACGTATTGATAGAGCCTACGCCAGAAAAACGAAGGCGTGAACTCTGGCAACAGCAATTATGTAATACATCTCTGAGTTTAAAGGAAGAACCTTCTGCAGGTTTCCGCCTTCCGTAACCCGTCTGGAAGACCCTCAATCGACTGCGGACAGGTGTTTCAAAGTGCAAGTCTAACCCAGTTAAGTGGGGATATGTACAAGGAGACATGATGTGTGATTGTGGACTACTATAGGATGAAGAACACCTTCTGGTTTGTCAGCATTTACCATCACCGTGCACAAAGAAGGATGTTTTGCAGGCCAATGATAAAGCTGTCTTTGTAGCCGGTTATTGGAAAAACATTATTTAGCAGTGTATCTGGATACGAAAAATAAATAAATGAATAAATAAATACTACGGAGACTTGATTGAACCCTTATTCAAGAATACAGTTCCGTACGGAAAACTGTATGGAATTTAAATCCACCAGCTGCTTCATTGTGGGGAGGTTGCTGGGAGCGTTTAGTTGCTGTTGTCTGTGAAAAGCACTGGGCTGTGCTGCTTCTGCAGATTACGAAGAGATATAAACAATCTTATGTACGTACTAGAGCATCATCAGTTCTCATCCACTGACCTATGTCTCGCAAGATCGCATGGATTTGACTCCTCTCACACTCAGTATGTTCTTGCAAGATCTAGAAGATGTACAATCGTGATCACAAGAATTCCAGGTGGAAAAGGAAACAGGTAACGTTTGGGCGAAGATTTTGGCCAACCCTGAGGATGAAGAATTAACCAAGGCTACGTCACGCCACATCCAGGAGGTGTGGCTTGCCACGTTGCGCACTTAGAGGCCACTCCCAACCCCACTTTTTCGGGAACTGGTTAAGATGTTTCTGTGGTTAAACATCCTAGCTATACTAGCTTTTCCTAATCAAAGAAAACAATTAATTAACTGTAATTTAATTGCGATGAAGTGTGCACGATGTAATCCCACCCCTATTTATGGCATTTAATTGTCTGATCAGCGCTGACAATAACTTCACAGGCACAGTTTTGCAAACGCCCTTGCGTCTCTGATAATCATAATTATTTAATGCCAGGTTATTTTTACTCTGGTTTTTGAGGATACCAATTATTATTATTGTTATTATTTTTTTGGATTCGTTGTGCCCAACTGTGGAGCGCATTTGAAATTATTTTGCACAATGTTTCTTCTTCTTTTCTTCCCAATATCTCTTCATTTTTTCACTGTGTTCCTTTCTGCGTGTTTCTGTCCAGCCTGTATTTTTTCTTGTTGGTTTCTCTGCAAATTTATGTTTGTTTACTAAGCTTCTAAATTTTATTCTATCTTGAATGGTTTCGTTCGTCCTCAATACCTATTTCGTGTAAATCTTCATGAATTTCTGCTAACCAATTGTTGCGGATTTTCAGGGTTAGAGCTAGATGTAGAATTTTCTTTGTCAGCCTGTTGTTATCCATTTTGTGTAGGTGTCCGTAGAATTTTAGTCGTCTCTTTCTGATGGTATCTGTGATTTTTTCTGTCAATTGAAAAATTTCGTGTGGTTTCTTTTTCATCCAAATTCCATTTTCGAACTTTGGTCCTACAATTTTTCTGAGAATTTTCCTCTCTTGTTTCTCAATGCTTTTAATTTGTGACCTGCCGCCAATGATCAGTGTTTCAGATGCATAAAGTGCCTCTGGTTTGATGACTGTATTGTAGTGTCGTAATTTTGCATTTTTTGATATACATCTTTTGTTGTATCTGTTCCATGTGATTTTGTAAGCCCTTTGGAGTTTGTTATTATTATTATTATTATTATTATTATTATTATTATTATTATTATTATATTATTTTTATTATTATTATTAGTAGTAGTAGTAGTATTTAATAGGGCCTATATTGACGAAAATAAGGGTCATTCTTTCTTACAGTGGTTGAGCGCGATGCCATTTAACAGCCGCGCGCCCCTAACCGCCAGTGGTACCAGTTTAGGTCTCTCAAATACAGTATATCTGTGGAAGGCAACAGAAGCTAGAACGTATGCAGTTCGACATCATGCCGAGAGACATAGCTGAGTACCTACTGTACTTCGTCATGGCGAGTATGCGACAAAGATTTCGCTAGGAAAGTAATTTTCTTTTAAAAAAGTGCAAGAGTCGTGGTCATGGGACGTTCATTGCATTTTTCTTGTAATATAGACTATCTATAACTGGTACCCATTTCAGCTGTTGAAAGCGTTTCGTTTTCTTAATATAGTTGTGAATGACAGACAGAATTAAGAAGTCTATATATATAGAATTAAAATAATTCAGTAGAAGATAGAGCCTACGTGGCTCAGACGGCAGCGCGTCGGCTTCTCACCGCTGGATATCGTGGTTCAGATCCCGGTCAATCCATGTGAGATTTGTTTTGGACAAAGCGGAGGCGGACAGGTTTTTCTCCGGGTACTCCGGTTTTCCCTGTCATATTTCAGTTCAGAAACACTCTCCATTCTCATTTCATAGCATCTATCAGTCATTGTCCGGCTCCATGGCTAAATGGTTAGCGTGCTGGCCTTTGGTCACAGGGGTCCCGGCTTCGATTCCCGGCAGGGTCGGGAATTTTGAGCTTAATTGGTTAATTTCTCTGGCACGGGGGCTGGGTATATGTGTCGTCTTCATCATCATTTCAACCTCATCACGACGCGCAGGTCACCTACGGGAGTCAAATCAAAAAGACCTGCATCTGGCGAGCCGAACTTGTCCTCGACACTCCCGGCACTAAAAGCCATACGCCATTTCATTTTTTTTATCAGTCATTAATAAAATAATTTTGGGAGTGGTGACCCCATCGTACTAATAGTCTATATCTGCTTCATTCATTACATCCTTGACCCGGTTAATGACTGCAAAACAGGTTGTAGGTTTTGTTCTTTTTCAGTGGAAGATAGAGGGCACAAGAACACGGCTTTTTAATTGTCGGGCACGTTAAATTAAGTCAGCTCTTCACCACTAGTCCATATGCACTGAGTGGCCAAAAGTCATAGGAAGACGCTGAATGTGATGTTAATAATGAGTTGCTACTCCGCGAGCCCTCAAAACGACAGCAATACGGCGAGGCGTCGACTCTACAAGTTGTTAGAATCGTTATGGGCGGGCTGAGTGGCTCAGACGGTTGAGGCGCTGGCCTTCTGACCCCAACTTGGCAGGTTCGATCCTGGCTCAGTCCGGTTTTATTTGAAGGTGCTCAAAAATGTCAGCCTCGTGTCGGTAGATTTACTGGCACGTAAAAGATCTCCTGCGGGACAAAATTCCGGCACCTCGCGGTCTCCGAAAACCGTAAAAGTAGTTAGTGGGATGTAAAATAAGTAGCATTATTATTATTATTATTATTATTATTATTATTATTATTATTAGAGTCGTTATGGAGGTATCTGGACCCACCCATCTAGCACTGCTACAAACAATTAATGAATTTGATGCGGGGTTCAAGGAGCGTACACTAGCATCGACAACATCCCATAAATGATCGACTGGATTAAGATCTGTGGATCTCGAGGGCCAATTCACTGGAGTGCTTCACCAACCACCTGTGTGCCACCACAGAGCGGTGACATGGTGCATTGTCTTGTTGAAACATGGCATCTGCATCAGGGTACTCTAGGGCCTGAAACGGATACAGATTATCTGAAAGAATGTCCACATAACGTGCACCAGTCAGCGCTCTCTGCAACCGGACAATGGAACCTAATTGCGACCATGGGAACGCCGCCCAGACCAGAACTGAGCCACCTCCCGCCTGGACACAACCTTGTTGACATGCCGAATCCATAGCTTCGTGGGGCATACCCCATACTCTCACGCGCCCTGGCCAGACCTAACCACTCCAGGGTAATAGCTTTGTCACTAGACGGCATGGAAAGTTCATTCAACTTTTCACCACTAGCCCGCATGGAATTCACTGCTATTGCCCTACGGAATGACTAGAAGCCTAACAGCCTAATTTCCAGGCCAAACTCTGTCATGAGAACACTCCCTTCTAGAGACATTTTTTCTATCGCCGGGGCGCACACTGTCCACACGGCAAGAAAAAATATCATTTAGCCTTTTTGCCGCTCCTACCAGTCGTCTTGTCCCTAGTTTCTAAGTAGAACGGTTGGCAGCGTTGTACAGCGCGCGGTTACGTCGTCCGCTAAAAAACA
The DNA here is from genome assembly GCF_040414725.1 of Anabrus simplex. Classification (NCBI taxonomy): domain Eukaryota; kingdom Metazoa; phylum Arthropoda; class Insecta; order Orthoptera; family Tettigoniidae; genus Anabrus; species Anabrus simplex. The sequence continues at coordinate 448,795,656 of NC_090267.1, read as the reverse complement.
AAAAGAAACAAAAACAAAAAACAACAAAAAATCTGAGGCTAGATGTTTGGTACTAAAGTTACGTGAACCAAGCTGGACTCTTGCCATAATAAAACATTAAAGTCAATCCTTTTCTACAGAAATATCATATACATAGAAGACTGTACTCACCGTTCCGAAATGGGAGAGTCCTCCGAGGTTAGGAAGGCGACCAGGCTCGTCCGCTATGGAGCAGTCTGCCCTAACAGAGACAAACAATTAGCCACAAGTACACATTTATAGTCTTCTCACAAGGTAAGGAACAAGTCGTTTGCATGTTATATGCAGAATGGGAAGTAAATGATTAAAAGTAATATAATTACTTGTAACGACTACATTCTTAGTAATTTTTACATGTAATAGAAACTTTTTACAAAAACTTACATCTCCAATAGTTTATACCTGACTGCATAACCCAGAGTTATTATTAAGTACTAGCAGGTGTCCGCGGCTTCACCGGCGTTTATTAATTCAACACGTTAGATTTTTCTAAACCGTTTAATTGAATGCGAAAAAAAACTACATTAATTAACATACATAGTTTTCACTTTTAATATCGGTCGTTTTCTATTATTTTTATATTTCACCCCCTTTCAACCCCCACCCGTAGGGGTGTCTTACCCCACAGTATTTTTTCCCAAACAGGAAGTCATATGAGTATCATGTCTGGTTGAGAGCTATACTGGAACATGCACACGTACATCCATGATCTCGGTCCTTTTGGACCTTCCTTTCACCCCTTCTAACCCCCATCCCGATTGGAAATGTACTTTGGCTCAAACAGCATCCAGAGTGTCACAGTTCATCTCAGCTACCCCAAAGACTATGAACTCGCCACTAATATCGGTCATTTCTCGGATTTTTACATTTCACCCTTCCTCTACGGGTGCTAGGGGTTTCTTGCCCCTACAGTAATTTTTCCATATATTAAGTTATATGTGTATCTAGTTTGGTTAAGAGCTATGCTGAAACATACAAGCACATTCACCCGTAATCTCTGTCATTTTCGACGTTTTCTTTTCTCACTCTCTCTCACCTCCTATGCCATGGGGACTGAACTTGTAATTTTCATTTTTATATAACTTACCATTTATAGAAGAAAGACAAGAAGGGGAAGAAGAAGATAAATTTTAAGAAACACATCATAATCTTTAAATACTGTTGGTTAGGCAACCCGCTGCTCAGATTTGTCATGCGGTTTACTTACCTTCCTCTATTTTCTATTACCGAGCTCGATAGCTGCAGTCGCTTAAGTGCGGTCAGTATCCAGTATTCGGGAGATAGTGGGTTCGAACCCCACTGTCAGCAGCCCTGAAGATGGTTTTCCGTGGTTTCCCATTTTCACACAGGCAAATGCTGTACCTTAATTAAGGCCACGGCCGCTTCCCTCCTACTCCTAGCCCCTCCCTGTCCTATCGTCGCCATAAGACCTATCGGTGTCGGTGCGACGTAAAGCAACTAGCAAAAAAAAAAAATCTATTTTCTATTTTCACCCTTCTAAACCCATATGCCTACGACCTATCAGATTTCGTTCAAACCTCTTCCTAAACCCTTCCAGGGATAATAAAAACAAATTATGAAATTTTCAGCGAAATCGGTCCAGTATTTTTTGAGTCCATTCGAGACGTACATACATACAAATAAACATTCATTTATATATATACCTAGATATGAGTATTTTTGAAAAGTGTGCCAAATTATGGTTCAAAAATAATGAAAACTGTGCCAGAAGGAGCATTTTCGATGCAACATATCAAACGTAAATATGATTTGTTAATAACTTTACAACAAATTAACTAATCATATTCAAATTTTGTGTGGTGCTCTAGCTTATTAATAAATATGCACGAGCTTTATATAGGAATCTAAGGTCGGCTACTTTGCTGCGAGTAGATAACGGGATAAGTTTTAACTTATACAGTATCTGATTGCTGCTCAAGTTTCGACAATCAGATACTCTGGCCATAACAATGGCACAGAAGAATGACTGCACGCGATCAGTGTGGTTCAGATTAGTGGGTGAACAGAGAGAGAGAGAGAGAGAGAGAGAGAGAGAGACACGCGAATTCAATAATCGGTAGGATGCATGATACGTAGATAGATGCAAGATACATAGGTCTAGGTACCGCGTCGATGATGTCAGAAAATCTATACAACAAACCGAGAAGTGACATTGCTCATGAGGACACACACACACACACACACACACACACACACACACACACACACACACACAATACTTTACCTATGTACAGCAGAAGACATTCATACTGACCACGTAATTTAAATTTCTCACACGTGATTATTTTTCACACTAAGTAGCATTCCACCACAGTAAGCTACCGTCGTTAAAGAAATCTGAAATGACAGTATTTCACATTCCTATTCACAGACAGAGAAATAAACACACAATACGTCGAGATTCGCTGCTACAGATAGAACATGGTAGGTGTAGCGAGACGAATGCGCAGTAGACTGGCGTGGTCGTGACGTCACTGGACTCTCCCTCGCATTACACTACGCATTGTTTTCAGCGTTTATGTCAGTCTATATACTGCTTGGTGTCAGTGTTTTCATTCAAAGCAGTGAAGTTCGGTGCATTGCTGTTCGTTTGCGAGCTGCACATTGTTTCTTTAATTATTTAATTACTTTCGAAGTTTGTTAAGGTTTTAAAAGTCGTGAACTCGTGCGTAACGTTCGTGAGTGAATTTCAGTGTGTATGTCATGTTTATACTGTTGAAATGCCGCGCTGTGCTGTAGCAGGCTGTACAAACCATCCTAACAACGCAAAAAAACGGTAAGTTGTCCTTTTATAGTTCCCAAAAAACCCAACTCCGCACAAAGAGTGGTTAGATTTTTGTAAAATAAAATAAGTTTTTAAACTCTAAAATCGCATGTATAAACTCCGAGCATTTATGCCGTCTGATTTTGAAAAATATTTACAATATGAACTGCTAGGCACTTGCTGAAAAGAAGGACAGTGCCTTGCCAAAACATTCTCACACTTTCTGCTTCAACAGAAAATTCAGAGTGTTCAGAGAGAAATACACGTGCATAGGGCGCTTGTTTTAAATTCTTTCAAGTAACTGGGAGCTGGAAATACGATTATATCTGGTATATTGGAACACTTAAAAATATATTTAAACATATTATCAAAAGGTTTCACTATTCTGCCTTTCAAAGTAGGTCTGCAATATTTACATAAGCACACGCACAATATAATAAAATGAATAGTTTTATTCAGTAGTTTTCGTGTAAAAATATTATATTACAATGTAAAGGTCTTTGTAATAAGTAAGATAAGCAGGGCGTTTGGCAGACTGATTTGCAACAAGTTACAGCGCTTGGCAGACTGGAGTCCACTGACGTCACATGCTCGTGGCGGTAGGCTGTAACGATAATGACGATAGTAACGGCCACAGGGTTTTGAGAGCTTGCTAGACTTACTTATTAAAATAAAAAATCAAACGCTCACTTATTGGATCAAGCGGCGGCAAATTTGCACGATCCGGACAAATGAAACCGTTTGATTTAGACAGTGGAGGTACCTTCCTCTTATACAATGACCTCTTGCAAGAACCACACAACATAACTCTGTCTAGGTTTGAATCTGGAAATACATCTCGCAATATAGTAATGAAGTTTTCACTCCTTATTGCCAATGTCACATCTTTCATAAACCAAAGTCTGTCGCAAACATCATGGTGAATGGAGAAAAGGCATAGACCCACATCTCCCCTGTGGGTGGTGTACCCCCTGCATGACGTAAGAGGCTACTAAGAGGGGGACTCGTTTTCTTGTCTTCTAAGCCCAAACATATATCCATGGTTCCGTCTATACTATTCCGTGCAGCGGGAAAATTTACTTGTATCATTTTTATCCTGGCGAAAGTAGTTCAACATCTCGAATATACAAAATCAATCACTGGATCTAAAAAAATATCCAGATTTTTTCTACGATTCCAAGTGTTGCAAGGTAAGGATGCAATTATTTATGACTATATGCTCCATCATAATATCTTGCCCGAGGAAGAGTTTGACTTTGAGATTGTCAAGTATTTTAAAATGAAACGTAATATGAATAAGATGAGATTAGGTTTACTCATTCGAACCAATCATCTGAGACTTCATCCCCTATAAATGCTTCAAGTTGCACTTACAAACTCCCTCAGATGAGAAGGAATTCATTGGGGAATCAAAGTCTTGTTACCGTTTTGGTCACAGTTTGAGACCCCCCTGTGTGTCGGGGCGGTAGAATAGCACCCGCGCTATCCCCTGCCTGTCGTAAGAGGCAACTAAAAGGAGGACCAGAGGCTCTAAACTTGGGAGCGTGGGTTGGTGTCCACGGTTCTCCTAACTGAATCTGACATTGCTTCCACTTACTTGTTGCTCGCTTTCTTCTGTCCTATCAGACCTCCCTTGGTCAACTTGTTCTTTTCCGACCCCAACGGTATAAGAGCATTAGAGGCATAGAGATCGTTTCATTTTCACGCCCTTCGTGACCCTTGCCCTTCTTTGACCGATACCTTTACAGTATTTTTCGAAGTGTCGGACCCCTTTCATAGCTTCCCTCTGACTAGTGTTAATAGAGGTTGGTTACCCAGCTGTAATTCCTCTTAAAACCACCATCACCACCAGTACCTGGTTTTGCCTTATCCTTTAAATGTGTACGTTACAATAGATCTTGAACGGATGTGTTTCTGATTTTCATATCCGAATTTCATTCCTGTTAATTATGTTTGGTAATATACAGTAGTCCAAGTGCACCATACAGATTCAAGTTATAATTCGTTACTACGGTTTTTATTACGTGTAATCTTTGAGAAAACTGATTTTATTTATTTACTAGCAGTTACCCGCAGCTTCGCTCGCATGCATTTCGTAATTTGTTAAAAGTAATCGTTCCTCAGTACTGTACTAAGATATTATCTGAAAATCCCTATAGTATAAAAACTCACCGAAAAATTGAGTTTCATTTACCCCATAAACTCTTAGTAAACTACGTTTGTGGTGTTCCTTTTTGGGGCTAAGATGACCATGCGACATAGAATTATTGAGAAACAGTCTTCTCTCAAGTAAAAAAACCAAAGCAAAATGTTTCTTTATTTTTAAAAGATGCCAAATACCTATTTCCACGTCTGTAACATGTTAAGTTTTTGATATAAACTGTAGATATACCGGTACTCATTTTAAAAATTCACCCGCTTTTCCAATTCTTTTCACCCCTTAAGTGGATTTTCCGAAAACAAAAAAAATGTGTTTCTTTATTAAGAAGATTCCAAAAAAGCAGCTTTCACGTCAGTAACATCTTCAGTTTTTGATATTTAAGTATCCTCTCAAAAGGAATTCACCTTCTTCTTCACTTCTTTCCATCCCTCTCCCCATCAAGTGGACTTTACGAAAACAAAAAAAATACGTGTTTCTTTACTTTGAAAGAAGATTCCAAATACAAATTTTCATGTCTATAACATCTTCAGTTTTTGAGATATATGTATCCTCATAAAAATAATTCAACTCCCTTTTCATCCCCCAGCCCGGTTTGATTTTTCCCCAAAATGTGTGTTCCTTTATTTTTAAAGGAGACTTCAAATACCAATCTTCACGTCTGCAACATCTTTTGTTTTTGAGATATGAGTACCCTTTGACAAAGAATTCAACTAATTTTTCAATTTTTTCACCCCCTCTTAAGTGGATTTCTCGAAAACAAACAAATACATATTCCTTTACTTTTAAAGGAGACTCCAGATACCAATGTTCACCTCTGTGACATCTTCAGTTTTTTAGATATACCTATACTTATGAAAATAATTCCACCCTTTTTTCAGTAATTCCCCCCCCTCCCAACTTTAAGTGGTTTTTCAGAAAACAAAAAATACATGTTTCTCTATTTTTAAAAGATGAAAAAATACCAGTTTTCACGTCTGTAACATGTTAAGTTTATGCAATATTATGTAGATATTCTCATTTTAAAAATTCGCCTACTTTGTCACTCCTGTTTACCCCGACACATTGGATTTCCCAGAAACAAAAAAGTACGTGTTTTTTAATTTTTAAAGGGTATTACAAATACCAATTTTTATGTCTGTAAGCTTTTTAGATATAAGTATCCTCATAAAAGGTGTTAACCCCTTTTTAATATTTTTCACTTCCCTCAAGGATATTTTCCGAAAAAAATACCTTTCTCTTTATTTTTAGAGGAGATTCTAAATACCAATATTTACGTCCGTAAACTTTTACGTTCTTGAGATATAGATATGCTCATTTAAACAATTCCCCTTTTTCACCCCTTTAGCAATGGCATATTGAAAAATCCTCCCTTAGTTTCCACACATGCTCTAATATAAATGTATGCCCTAAATTTAATGTATACCGGGCGAGTTGGCCGTGCGCGTAGAGGCGCGCGGCTGTGAGCTTGCATCCGGGAGATAGTAGGTTCGAATCCCACTATCGGCAGCCCTGAAGATGGTTTTCCGTGGTTTCCCATTTTCACACCAGGCAAATGCTGGGGCTGTATCGTAATTAAGGCCACGGCCGCTTCCTTCCAACTCCTAGGCCTTTCCTATCCCATCGTCGCCATAAGACCTATCTGTGTCGGTGAGACGTAAAGCCCCTAGCAAAAAAAAAATGTATTTATGTTCAATAGTTTTGGCTTGGCGATGATGAATTATTCAGTCAGTCAGAACATGTTATTTTATATATTATGTAGATTAACAAATTAATTAATTTAGGGTATGCAGGGCTGAGCGGCTCAGACGGTTGTGGCGCTGGCCTTCTGTCCCCAACTTGGCAGGTTCGATCCTGGCTCAGTCCGGTGGTATTTGAAGGTGCTCAAATACCACAGCCTCATGTCGCTAGATTTACTGGCACGTAAAAGAACTCCTGCGGGACAAAATTCCGGCACCTCGGCGTCCCCGAAAACCGTAAAAGTAGTTAGTGGGACGTAAAACAAATAACATTATTATTATTAATTTAGGGTATTGCTTTTAGTACAGGGGGAATCGTGATGCAGGTAAATGAAATTCGCTTCTGTAATACGTACATCTCGAATATACAAAATCACTCACTGGATCAAAAATGAATCCAGAATCTTTTGTAGACCTGTGGTAATCTAGCGTATGATTACTCTTATTTTAGGAACTAAACAGTTGATATTGTTTCAATCGCAGTTAGCTAATGCAATTTTACGATCAATTTTCAGCCAGGAATGGTTTGCAGCATCATATTCCCTACCTAGTGTGTTGCTGGTATACAATCACTGGGAATAAATAGCATCCATTTACTTCCCTTATAGGATATGGGTGGTGGTTTCCGATAACGATACATTGCAGTTATAGTAGCGAATGACTCGAGCGTCTTGCGCGGCGCAGATAATGGTAAGGCTTGGTTACTCGGCTGGGAAATGTAATTCATATTACAGCGTGTTTCGAAAGTCATGCTTCACGAACCATGGCGCGCATGAATATCTGTCTGGGGAGCTACGACGGCGGCTTTGGAGAATCTCAATGGGGAATTGCTGGTAGTTTGTGTTGGAAACACAAGAGCTTCGTGTGATAAACTTTATTACAATGTGTCTCATTGAGCAATGTTTGTTCTGAAGGGAGCTAATCTGTAGCTAGCAGTCCTGTTATGGACAGGATTTCTTCTTGTAATGTATTAGTAGAATGTGTTAATTATTTCAATTTTGAAAGGGAGGATAATCGTTCAGTGTTAAGCTGGGCCTGGATTTAGATGATATGCTATATTTTAACCGATGCATCATACACATTGCTAACTTGTACATGTGATTGTACATATATCACATATATCACATACATATATATATATATTATTATTGTTATTATTATTATTATTATTATTATTATTGGTGTATTAAGGTAGGAATATTGGAAGCTGGTAGATCTTCATGTTAGATACTAACATATGGTAGAAATCTTGTGTCTGTAAACATTAAGATTTTCCTGTGATTTCTGTTTACTGGTTTTAAATTCTGTATGATTCTTGTTATTAGAACATGTACTGTAATTTACGTGGAGCGCTAAACGACAGAGGTTGTTCACCGTTCACCGTACTTTGGCACTATTTAGCGCAGGGCCTCTCAAACGCCCAAAGTTTCACGCGTGCAAATCGAGGCGCAAGAGCTCCGTGCACTGTGCATCGGTCGCGCTCGGCTTGTCTCGGACCAACACTTCGTCTCTGGGCTACTCGGCTAAGCTCGGCTAAGCTCGGCTCTACTCGGCGCAACTCAGCTCGGATTTGGAGCGCTACGGGGCAAGGGTTGAAGAGGGAGACAGGGGGAGCGAGCAAGACAGGCGCGAGGAAAGAGAGAGTAAGCGCTATTGCTCCAAATCGAGGAGTGGGGGGTCTGCACTCTGGTCAACCAAGCGAAGTCGTCTTTTGCACCGTGCACAGTGCATGAACCAAGCGCATGCACCCTGAGAGGCCCTGATTTAGCGGTTAGTCGGGAAACTTACAATACAGTCATTTATCGAGTTTAAACTGGTGTTGACAAAGGACTGATCGTCGACTGTTTTACCTATCTGTGTAAGAGAAGCGTCACGCATTTGGTGCAGCTCCGAAGTTTTCTCTAATTTCACGATGGAAAGGTGTGAGACGGAAGCTCATTTGGATCCGCGGTGATTCAATCATCCTCGGGCAATATGCCTTGAAGTTCGTTGCAAGGTATTTTTTTAAATTCCTGAATTTTTATTTGGAAGTATCGTCGTCAGTCTTTCCTTAGTGCCTGGATGAAAAATTTAGGTAAGGTAAAGATATTACTTTTCCTGAATATAAGTGACTATGATTTGATTGTGCACTAAAAACATTATAATTCTAAATTATTCTGAAGCTATATTACCTTCCTGAACGATAAATAATGGTTGACTCAAAACCGTATAAATTTATTAAAAATTGATGCGGACTTTTGGAAGTTTTATCTCATCATTAGAAATTAATATGGGCTTCATTTATTCTAAATTAGTAATATTCATAAAATTTCCTTTGGAGGATATTTTCATATCGTAGTAACGAGAAAGTAACTTACTCGGCTCCAATTATGTTTAACTACAAACTACGCCATGTATACACACGCTTCGGTGTCCACGGATTTCACGGGAAAATATGCCTAATCAACAGATTTCACGCCCCAAACGAAGAATGTATCTGCCGTCTCTGCGGAATGACCTGTCCTAGGTACCACCTGATGAACTGTACTGAACAAACACAACGCATCGGCACACTTGCCAAGGACTGGTAAAACAACAACAACAACAACAACGAAGTGATGTACCAAAAGAAAATAATGACAAATTGTAACCTTTAACACATATGCACACATTGTGTTTAATTTCAATAAATAATTATGTTTAACTAACATCTGTGACCTATCCTGTAAATTCAATGTTCAGAAATATTACTAATATTTTTATTATTTGTACTGAAAATTCTGGTTATTAGAGGCTGTGTAAGGTATCCATTATATGGGTCGTCCATGTGGACGTTGTTTCGTAATTGAATTATCTTGGGATGTCTATTTTATTATTACAGAGATTCGATAATGGTTTAAGTTACTTGATTTTCTTCGTAATTTAAAATTTGCTAGCAGAAGTACCCGTTCTTCGTACGGATTATCGGAAACTGGCATAGTTACTCATACTATCGGTGCGACTGACTTCAGTAGATATTTATATCACTGGTGTATTTACTTAAGTACGTAGAAATTATTTGTTATCTTTGAAATTATACTCTAACTATTTCGTAACTATTACAAATGATTAAGGAAACACGCGATGCATAAAAGAAACTACTATAATTATGGAGAGTTATAATTCTCAGGGCTTGTCACCCATGTCGTACATCAGATAATGAATCTGAGTATATATGCTGAAATATTTTGTCAAGTCATGACAATTGTGTATATAGGTTTTGTTTTCATGGTAACAATGATAGTAAAAGTGGACCAAAGTGGACCAAAATATCGGCACTAATAACATCAAAGATCCTACTACTCCATGATTTGATAGCAAGTAGTTCAAACTATGGGTAACAGACTTCACAAAATGCTGAAACCTAAGCCAGTACGTAAAAACGGAGGCCCGTCTGCAACCGCTGGTCGCAGAACTAAGGAGATTCCCGGGGCTATTATTTTTATACTTCACTGCCTTTCCATCCCCGCCCAAAGGAGTGCTATGAGCGTCTTACACAACAGTATACTTTTTCCAGATAGTAAGTCATTTGTGTATCAATTTTGGTTGGCAGCTATGCCCAAACGTACATACATAATCTCGCTGCTGTAGAATCCTGGAGATTGCCATGGTTACGGCCGTTCGTTTCTTTATCCGATTACTAGAGCAGGTGTAGTGTGGTTCCAATATATCCATAACGGTTGGTTTTAGGGCCTTAAAACATGGTTTTCGGGCCCGTGGGGCTTACTGAATTTTGTTCTTTGCGTCAAGGGACTTAAACTGAGCTTTGTCTCGTCCTTGTACGACAAATTCGATTTTGCTTAGATTAGCCTGTTATTTTTATAATTTTATACTGTATCTCCCTCCGTTGCCCCCCCCCCCCACCAATTGTTTGGAAAATAAAATACAGCCCATGTTACTCCCTGGCAATGTAGCTTTCTATAGGTGAAATAATTTTTAAAATCGGTTCAGTAGTTTTCTTGAGTCTATCCGTTACAAACAAATATACAAAGATTTCCTCTTTATAATATTAGTATAGATTTCTTAAATAGTAAAGATTACTTTAAATGAAAGAGTTGAAAATCGTTTCTTGTGTCTATCATCAATATTGATATGGGGCACCATGATCTTTTCTTTATTTCACGTGGTCCGGTTTCCATGCCAGCTATCATTTACATTTTCTTGCTATTTGCTTTACGTCGCACCGACACAGATAGGTCTTATGGTGACGATGGGACAGGAAAAGCCTAGGAATTGGAAGGAAATGACCGTGGCCTTAATTACGGTACAGCACCAGCATTTGCTTGGTGTGAAAATGGGAACCACGGGAAACCATCTTCAGGGCTGCCGACAGTGGGATTCTAACCCACTATCTCCCGGATGCGAGCTCACAGCTGCGCACCCCTAACCGCACGACCAACTCGCCCGGTCATTTACATTTTTGCTGCGTGTCCTATTGTTTGTGGTATTGACATATGAGATTCTACCATTGAGTCGGGGTTCGACTGTTCTGATGCTCATGGCTTTGCTTAATTTGCTGGATGCCCGGATCTTGGAAAATGCTATTTGATTTTAATAGAATTGCTCCTTCGGAATAATATTAATATTTGGAGCATTCCTTCGTTGATTTATTTCAACATTCGTATCTTATTCTTGTGTTACATAAAATATGCACGTTTGTTGTGTAGAACTTATTCCTCTCATATTCTTATTTGATGGCATAAGTTTATCCACCTTATTTTCTTAATTATATTGGAGCGAGTCATACAGAGACCGTTTTCAACTCTAGTAATTCTTTTGAATCAATTAAAGGACTATCTCTAATACTGTATATATTTTAAGGTTTATTTGTTAATTTCTAACTATTTAAGACTGAAGACTTGAAATTAATTTTTTATTTAATAATATCCTTGGTATTGACTGATAATTTTATCCCAATTCTTTTCTCCGAATTAAAGTTTCTATTTTATCTTTAGCTAGTTTTCTCATTTCAGTAAGTGATTTTGCTTTCTAATGTTTTTACTTAATCCGCCTGACCTCTTTGGGCCTAGTTTTTTTGTCTTGTTCATTTTCACGGCATTTCTTTTGGGACTGACTTCAGGTGAGCGTGCTTCCATTTCCCTTGTTTGTGGTGAGTTTTGTTTATTTGTACGGCCCATCTATCGCTTGTGAATACCCTGAATGTACGCGATAACCGGCAGTTGGGAAACATAGAGCTATTCCCAGGTTAGGAAAAATATCCAGGGAAAGTTTGGTGAGTCATACGGAGAGTCCAAGTCTGAGATATGGATATCTTGAAGTCTGCACCCAAAGTGACAGCGTCGGGTGTTGTCGGGATATAGTCACACGGATACCATAGCACAGGAAATATCTTGCTCGTGATTGGACAGACACGCCTGAACGAGCTTGGATATGTCGAGACGGAGTAGGAATGAGGACGCTACATATACGTCGGGAGGACCCGATCCAGCGTACTATTACTTCGGAACATAACTAGGAACTAATAAAAATGTCATATGGTTTTTAGTGCCGGGATATCCCAGGACGGGTTCGGCTCGCCAGGTGCAGGTATTTCTATTTGACTCCGGTAGGCGATCTGCGCGTCGTGATGAGGATGAAATGATGATGAAGACAACACTTACGCCCAGCCCCCGTGCCGTTGGAATTAACCAATTAAGGTTAAATTCCCCGACCCGGCCGGGAATCGAACCCGGGACCCTCTGAACCGAAAGCCAGTACGCTGACCGTTCAGCCAACGAGTCGGACACTAGGAACTAATTATTATTAACGATTGATTGTTGATTAACAGATCGGTATTGTAGTTTACTTGCTAATACTTATACAACTCTTGTGCTAATATATTGATCTAGTACATGTACTTGGTCTTCTACATCTCATAGCTACTTACGGTAATCTATGGCCTCGTTTCAAGGCATAGACCAGTAGCGTGTGTTTGTGCAAGCGAACGTGTCTCTAAAATGGAGTGTTAGTGCTTAAATAGGTACAGTATCAAAGCGGTATAACATGTGTTGATGATGCAAGCTGGCAATTTGTGCTGGTACACAAAAGCTGTGAAGGACAATACATTTATATATGCATTGTAACTATTGGTCATCGGGCTCACTACGAATGGTAGTGCAGTCCTTGCCGTTTCCCACTGCTTCTTGTTCTATATAATAATAATAATAATAATAATAATAATAATAATAATAATAATAATAATAATAATGTTATTTGCTTTACGTCCCCCTAACTACTCTTTTACGGTTTTCGGAGACGCCGAGGTGCCGGAATTTAGTCCCGCGGGAGTTCTTTAACGTGCCAGTAAATCTACCGTCACGAGGCTGACGTATTTGAGTACCTTCAAATACCACCGGACTGAGCCAGGGTCGAACCTGCCAAGCTGGGGTCAGAAGGAAGGCCAGCGCCTTAACCGTCTGAGCCATTCAGCCCGGCGCTTTTTGTTCTAGGATTATTGAATATACATAGGGAGCGTTCCAGCAGTTGTAAACGTTTTGAGTGTGAGGTGTATATTTTGTATTTTGATGAAGTGCTCGTGCACTGATATTTTCAGAATATAGATAGTTATTTTAGAATCAGTGGAGAAGTTGTTCTAGGACCTAGGTGCAGTTCCTACCTGTTTAATCGTTTTAAGAGGGATAGGTAAGGCCAGAAGTAGATGTAACAGTATGCAGCTTTATGTACACGCCCTGGGGGAATTATCACGCTCTATAAAAATTCGAGGAATCCATTTTAGTGACCTCTGGCGCTCAAATTCCGGACATTTCAGTCAATATTCCATGTCTCTTATGTTTATGATGTGTAATTATATTAAGAATTCAAGTAACTGCCATGCATGAGTTAAGTATTTTATTCATATTTATTTATATTACAAATGGCGCCCAGCATGGGGCAAGTATTTAATTTATATTGTAAATGGCGCCCAACAATACTTCTTTCTTAATCTGCTTACACTCCGGGGTCGGTTTTTCCCTCGGACTAAGCGAGGGATCCCACCTCTACCGCTTCAGGGGCAGTGTCCTGGAGCTTCAGACATTGGGTCTTGGGATACAACTGGGGAGGATGACCAGTACCTTTCCCAGGCGGCCTCACTTGCTATGCTGAACAGGGGCCTTGCAGGGGACGGGAAGATGGGAAGGGATAGACAAGGAAGAGGGAAGGAAGCGGCCGTGGCCTTAAGTTAGGTACCATCCCGGCATTTGCCTGGAGGAGAAGTCAGAAACCACGGAAAACCACTTCCAGGATGGCTGAGGTGGGAATAGAACCCACCTTTACTCAGTTGACCTCCCGAGGCTGAGAGGACCCCGTTCCAGCCCTCGTATTTCTTTTTAAATTTCATGGCAGAGCCAGGAATCGAACCCGGGCATCCAGGGGTGGCAGCTAATCACACTAACCACTACACCACAGAGGCGGACTGTTACATACTTAACATTACATACATAAATACTGACCATGGCCCCCTGATCACAGACATGTATATTTATTTATTTTTCGTTATTTTTTTACTTTTAAGTCTGTTTTTAAACTTTACCTCAATATTTTGTTATTTTCAGCAATTTGGTTCATTAAACTCATAATTTTAAAATATTTTATTTGTTCTGTGTTATTATTTACTCATTCGTATGCATTTACGTTGAATAATCAACATACCTAAATATTATCCGATTTTTCAATAAACAAAAAGAATCAAACATCAGAAGTTCCGGTACCGAATTCGAAAACTATGAAATAAAGTAACTTTCTACAACCCTTATCCAAACTCTTTGGAAATCCACAAGAGTATCCTACAGATGGTCAGATACCTTTCTGAGAAATATGTGAACGGAAAGGGGCAGCAGATGAAAGATTTACAATTCAGCAACATGTGGGTCGCAACAAACAAACGATATTCAGATTATCTGTGGATTGCCTAATATCTTAATAACGACGTTTATATGCTTAGTTATGGAACATATTTGTTTTTCCATATTGAAGCAAAATTAAACGTTCCATTTTCTACCCAAAATTTTTAATTTTTGTACCAAACTTTCGAAATGTTACAAATATTCTCAAATCGAATATAAGCAGAATGAAACATATGTCTGTTAGGTCATCAGCCCAGAGGCTGGTTGGATCCTCAAAGAGCACCACCAAAGGTTATGTGGTTATAAGGAAACCGCAAAAACCAATGGCAGCACCAAAATGAGGCGTACTAGGCAAGACGAAGAGTGAGGTAGTTTGCCATTGCTTTCCTCACTGGGCCAGAACGTGCTATTGCAGCACCACTGACCCTATGAGAAACACCTTTCATAACATTCAGATGCACTAGTCGTGCTCTGAATGTCATTACTCAGCACCACCCATACCCCAGCAGCTTCCATATTGTCACGGCCATGGATGAGACTGGGACTTCGGGGTAAGCTACACTTTACTCTGGCCTGTGCCAAGAGATGGATACAAAAGTACTGTATCCATCAAGAAATGGCAGCAGGCAAATGAAACACATAAAGGACAAGAAACGTTAACGAAGTGGCAAGCGAGCGAGTAGCTCAGTGCATTGAGGGATAGCTGGTTGAAGTCCAGCAGCGTGCATGAGTTTCCTTCTCTTTTTTAAATATTATTTTTATGTTTGTTTCTCCTGAAAATCTTAAAATTTGTCACAACGTTTTGACATGGCAGTCTTCAAATACCCAGACGTTACGAACTCTTTGAGGGTTTTAATTAGTGTCGGACAGAGGTTCAGAACATAAGACGTAGTCCACTGGGAACATCATATCTCACCAGACACGGAGCTAGGCATAAATGCAAAATAAAATTAAAGCATTCTCGTTATTGTGAGGGATATTTCAAATGGTTGGTTGCTCTCAATATAGTTCAAATCAATATACTGCAATAGAACACACTTTTTAATGTGTAACGAACAATGCCCATCACATTTCAAGCATTCTGATGTCATTACTCTGCCCAACGTCCGTTGAACTGGAAAGATATGTATTTAGCTCTTTGTTGATAATGTTTAACAATGGACATGGAGCTTCCCTCTGTTAATAGGAGAACAAGTGTTTTTTGGAAGTGATATGTTCTGCTACGGCGATACAGTCACCATATCTTACAACAAAGTAATTGGAATGCTGATATTAATGAGTTCAATCACATCAGTAGTGGCGATTGGACCGGGCGAGTTGGCCGTGCGCGTAGAGGCGCGCGGCTGTGAGCTTGCATCCGGGAGATAGTAGGTTTGAATCCCACTATCGGCAGCCCTGAAGATGGTTTTCCGTGGTTTCCCATTTTCACACCAGGCAAATGCTGGGGCTGTACCTTAATTAAGGCCACGGCCGCTTCCTTCCAACTCCTAGGCCTTTCCTATCCCATCGTCGCCATAAGACCTATCTGTGTCGGTGCGACGTAAAGCCCCTAGCAAAAAAAAAAGTGGCGATTGGGAATTAGAATTGGGGGGAGGGGTAGAAAAATAATATTGTTTGAGTCATCAGTCCACAGGCAGATTTGATGCAGCTCTTCAGCTCCCCTATCTTGTTCAAATTTTTCCATCTACAGACAACAAAAAATACCGGGGTTCTGGGGAATATAGATCTAGTGCAGGGTAGACAACAAAACTGGAAAATATTTATGCTCTCTGAGCGAATTTACGCAGGGACATAAAATTTGACAGTTTACCAACTTCACAGCAGTAACTTTTTTTTTTTTTTTTGCCGCGAGCAAATAGCAAATGCAGATGGACAAAAACTCTCTTATTTATAAATCACGTGCATTGTTATATAATAAATTACAGTAGATGAATTTGATGCATCTAGCGGCATTAATTAATTTTAGGCCTATAGCTGTCATATTGCTAATTTACCTTTTTATTATTATTTGTTACTTAGCAGATCTTATTTTCTCTTTGTCTTTTACGTTCAATTCTATTATTTTAATATTATAATACACAATGACTTCCTCTTTCGTATGTAAAAATGTTATGGTTAATTTTACATAATGAATTAATTACTAAACAAGGATACGAAATTACTATATTTCTTTAATATTAAACTTGGATACATGTGTCATTTTCGTTTCTGCAGTGCTTTGCTGTATGAATTGTAAGTTTTCCTTCTTGCTTTTTATTGCTAGTAGCTCTTTTTTTTTGCTAGTTGCTTTACGTCGCATCAACACAGATAGGTCTTATGGCGACGATAGGACAGGGAAGGGCTAGGAGTGGGAAGGAAGCGGCCGTGGTCTTAATTAAGGTACAGCCCCAGCATTTGCCTGGTGAGAAAATGGGAAACCACGGAAACCCATCTTCAGGGCTGCCGACAGTGGGATTTGAACCAACTATCTCCCGGATGCAAGCTCACAGCCACGCACCCCCACGGCCAACTCGCCCAGTCCCTTCTTGTTTACTTCCCTTCTTTTTACTGTACTTATATGTTAAATATTTCATTTTTAATAGCTACTTGTATATTGAATGTATCACTGAATGTGTGAGTATTGTGATTGAGCTTACCGCCTGTATATATACATTAAATAAGTATTGGATTTTTGAGATTTTGATTCAATTCTATACAATAAAACTTTCACGAAAGCAACAGCTACATTACAGTTAAATAGAAGTATGGCGTTATTATACAGTAAAACGCTATTTGGTATTTTACTATACACTAAGAAAGTAACAGACATTACATAGAACTGACTGAAACTGCCAGACTGACGAATGCACGCGGGAAGCGGGTGAATCATCTCTCATTATCCATGACTTAACCGAGCTCGATAGCTGCAGTCGCTTAAGTGCGGTCAGTATCCAGTATTCGGGAGATAGTAGGTTCGAACGCCACTGTCGGCAGCCCTGAAGATGGTTTTCCGTGGTTTCCCATTTTCACACCAGGCAAATTCTGGGGCTGTAACTTAATTAAGGCCACGGCCGCTTCCTTCCCACTCCCAGCCCCCTTCCCTGTCCCATCGTCGCCATAAGACCTATCTGTGTCGGTGCGACGTAAAGCAACTAGCAGAAAATAAACATAAAAATAAAGTAAAATTATCCATGACTTTGGCAAAAATATGCCCCTGCTTCTCTCCCTCATAGCATGTGCTAGAAGTGCTATTACTATCTGATGGCACAAACATGCGTGAAGGCCCGAGCTTGGAAAGGAAGGTACGGGAAGGAAGGTGGTGGTGGTGGTGGTGGGGGGGGTAATTATTGCTGATTTATTTGGAGCGAAATCAAGCCTTATCACCTCAATGTAGTCGCCAGGAGTCGATGTGAACACTTCCTTTCCTCTCAGTCACGTTACAGCACGCAGACTCGCCGTCATACGGAACTAATTTCTTGCGCAATTAAGGTTTCTTGCCGTTAGCTAATTATCTGCGCGATTCTCCACTACATGCTGTGGCACTGTACGAATCGGTTAGCTGCGTCGAATGACTTTTGTGCGTATTTCCGCTAAGTAACATTTTTAATATTAAAAAAAGTAGAGTAAATGATTAGGAGAGAGACACAAGGGATTATATACTTTTAAACATAATTTCTAGTTTTAGGTGGATAAAATGGAATAAAAATGCAAATTTTTCCCAAAAAGTGGGGGCGAGTACCCCGCTCACCCCTTTCTACTCGCCGACACTGAATCTCACATTGGAATCTTGTTTTCGGAGGAAAGGATGAACATGACTAATAAGCTATGTTTTCTAAATTTCAGATGCACTTGTAAGTACTCCCAAAGGTTTTTGTATAATTTCCACAATCAAAATAGAAATCATCTTGGCAATGAATAAAATTATGAGTTCATATCACGTGTATTTGTATTGGAGCTCTCTTATACACGCATGAATTTTACTCTTATATTTTTCTTTAGTTTTCATCCCGTATTGTTGCTGTCACCGTACAGTTCTATTTCGGGCCGCATCTAGATGGATATTCACGCACTTCAAGTCTTTATGTAATGTGTCAGCCCAACGTTCCAATATCTATTCACATAACAAAACAACATACTACACTACCAACCACCACAGAAACACACAATAGTCAATATAGCCCTCCACATAGATTTGGCGTCAGAAAGGGAGCCTAGTCGTAAAACAGCGCCAGAATACATGTGTGACGCAGTTCGCACTCGTGACCCCACCAGGATGCGGGAAGAAATTTATTTCGTTATCATCACCATCATCATCACCAGAGGCGGCTCGTCGGGTTGTACCAGTGTATCGTAACACCACCAATGTAATAGAACATGAGAGTTTCTCCTCTCAAGAACAGTCTATATTCAATTAAAATTTCAAGAAAATGTATGCATATCTCATTCTGCCTTCATTTGAACGATCGCTCTCGCGGCGCTTCTCTGAGTGTGTGCGCCAGATCTCACAGGCACCGCCTCCGTGCGTGAGACACTGTCCACAAGACAGTTTGCCTTGGGTTTGTATGTGTTGTTAAAGGGTCAGGGAGTGCCCGTGGCCACGTGACACAACGCTTCAGTTTCATCCACTAGAGTGCAGCATGTATCAACCACAAGTCCAAACTGCCTTATATTTCAACCAGTAGAGTAGGAACAGTATATGGTAAGTACAGTGCAGACAACATGAAGCGTTATCAATATAGCGATTTTGTCACCATATCTGACAACTATTAGATATCTCTTAACGACGAGATACGGTATTTTTAGTTTTCTCGTGTTAAACTAGACACTTATTGACTCGTATTAGTGACAGAAATATATTTTTCTCTGTTTGTAATGTAACAATATGTTTTTTTCAAGGAATATTGGTGTTCCGTTAATGTAAGTTGCCGACACAGTTACCTTTGCTTACCAGAACGCAAGCACAACATATCAGAATTGCTAACTTTTCTGGTGTTTATTTCATGTGTTTATGAATTGCGTCGTTAAATTATTTTTGTGTAATCATAGAGGGTGCAGTGGATATTCCTTCCAAATTTATATATGTGTGTAAAATAGATTTTGTAATTGTTGTCAATTTCAGTTTCGCGGATACTGAAATTGTTACGAAGTGTTTCTGCGCGCGGATATGTTGGCCTTCTGTCTGTCTGTTAGGTCATCAGCCCCGAGGCTGGTTGGATCCTCAAATAGCACCACCAAAGGTTATGCGGTTATAAGGAGACCCCCAAAACTAATGGCAGCACCAAAATGAGGCGTACTAGGCAATATGAGGCGTGAGGTAGTTTGCCATTGCTTTCCTCACTGGGTCAGAAAGTACTATTGCAGCATGACTGACCCTATAAGCAGCACCTTTCATAACACTCAGATGCACTAGTCATGCTCTGAATGTCATTACTCAGCACTACCCATACCCCAGCAACTTCCATATTGTCACAGCCATGGATGTTGACTGGGACTTCGGTGGAAGCTACACTTTACTCTGGCCTGTGCCAAGAGATGGATGCAGAAGTACTGTATCCATCAAGAAATGACAGCTGGCAGATGTTGGCAATAGCTACGATTATTTATTCCTATGTGAGACAAGCACATGTTATTTTCAGTACCGTTCTCCTTAGTTCATTAATTTGACGGTGTCGTTCGAGGTTTTGGAACAAATACTTTTGGCGAGTAGGTCCTATATATACTGCATGTTTTCTTCATAATTATATTTTTCTGAGAGGTTGCTAATTTGTTTAAAAGCTTTTTAAAACTAGACATGTTAAGAAAAATGCACGCGGATTAAAATAAATATTTGTATTAGCTTTTCAATTTATTCGTTCCTTTCAATAAATTGATACTTTATTAAAGAAACGGTCTTTTACAATAGCACACTTTGATTTCATGTAAATTATAGCATAGGTAAATATGCACTATCTCTATTTGCAACTTTGAAACATCTGTTTACAAAATTTGAATTTGCTGGCTCAACAAATATAATAATAATAATAATAATAATAATAATAATAATAATAATAATAATAATAATGATAATAATAATGATAATAACCTTCATTCATTACATATATACTTACTACTCGCAATAATAATACCTCGTCTTAAGAATTGCTTATGGCGACGATGGGAGATGAAAAGCCTAGTAGTGGCTAGTAGTGGGAAGGAAGCGGCCGTGGCCTTAATTAAGGTACAGCCCCAGTATTTTTCTGGTGTGAAAATGGGAAACCACGGAATACCATATTCAGTGCTGCCAACAGTGGGGTTCGAACTCACTCTCTCCTGAATTCAAGCTCGGTCAAATAATGCTCGGTTAAAGGCTCAGACGGTTGAGGCGTTGGATTTTTGACTCCAACATAGCAGGTTCGATCCTGTCAGATAATATTTGAAGATGCTCAAATGCGTCAGCCTCGTGTTGGTAGATTTACTTGCACGTAAAAAAACTCATGTGGGTTAAAATTCCGACACCTCGGCGTCTCTGAAAATCATGAAAAGTAGTTATAGGGACTTAAATCAATAAAATAATAACTATGGGGATTTTTTCGATTTGATGACCTTTTGGCTGCCTGGATATTAATTTCCAGGGACTGCCTGCCCGAGGCGTTAAAGATGTGCTTGGTTCGCCCTGAAGGACGTGGGTTCACATCCCCGTCGGGTAGCCGTTAAATTTAAAAAACGAAATTTCCACTTCCGGAGGTGCACATGGCCCTGAGGTTTGCTTAGTCTACATAAACAATGAGTACCAGGTTAATTCCTTGGAGCAAAGGCGGTGGGGCGTGGAGTAAACCCCACCAAGTGCCGAGGTTATGGATAGTGGAAGCCTATACATTTCACTACTCCCAGGGCTTTCATGACCTATACGGAGACGACTTTGCTTCGCATATTAATTTCCACGTTCCGATTTACTCTAGTAGACTGAGAAATTGGAATTCTTCGGGTGACAAATATTACATGGCAATATTGCAGGCAACGTGGAATGCCGAATGCACGTTTTTCTACTCTTCAAAAGTCATACCTCTCCACCGGGTACGAACACGTGAACTTGGAATTCGGAAGCCAACACTACCACCGATGCACTGGACTAGATGTCCGACTCGTTAGCTGAATGGTCAGCGTACTGGCCCCCAGTTCAGAGGGTCTCGGGTTCGATTCCCGGCCAGGTCGGGGATTATATCCGTAATTGGTTAATTACGATTACTCTGGGGTTAGGTGTGTGTGGTGTATTCAACATTAGAAATCATCTTAGGTAGGGCCCTCATCTTCACAGACATGCAGGTCTACGAGAAAAAAGACCCACACCAGCCCTCTCGGGAGGCCATACGCCATTATTATTATTACTGGACTAGGTACTGGTTATAAGTTAATAAACGAATATGTCTTTACAGTGACAGAACTATAACTAACTAACTAACTAACTAACTAACTAACTTTGTATGTCTATTGATTTTTCAAAGTTTATTTTATCTCACGTGACAGTGAATCCTCTTCTCTGTACATGTAGGTATTGCGGGGAAGTTGTGTACCACATTCATTTAAAATTCATCTCGTTATATCGGATGCTGTGGCCCACCAGCTGAGAACCACTAACTTGCCCTTACAAAATACAGGTTTTATTTCTCCATTTAACCCCCTGGCTTGCACTTAGTTGGAGCGCCATTTTAGTCAAAATATGTAAATTTTCCTCTTGTGTAGCGAGGAGGAGGCAAAAGAGAAAGAAAATATCGTTTATTACGTTGGGTACACAATGGAGGTCAGGTTTGCTCCTGGAGTTAAATATGTCCCCATGCATTATTTATGTAACTTAATTTCCGTCCTGTTGTTTTCTGTTTGCACAGTACAGTTATCTGGAGCGGTTTTGTTGGTTGCCAGAAATATCGACAGTGGGTTCACCGGGGGACGAATATTTTTTCTCATGAAAATATAGCCCCAGCGCTCTACACACTCAGATGTTCTGATATCACGATAGTATAGTGCTGCTCCGTTATCTGATTCCATATCAGTTTTGTTCGAAACATGAGGGCATATTTTTTTTAAATATCTATGTCATCGTAGTTCAAACAGTCTGCGATCTTGGATGAATATTTAACGCAATGCAGATGAGGATGCCGTGAGAATAGTATTATTTTGTTTACAATTTGCTCTATGTCGCACCCACATAAATAGGTCTTATGACGAAGATGGAGAGGAAGTGACCGTGGGCTTAATTAAGGCACTGACACAGAATTCGTCTGGCATGAAAATGGGAAACCACGGAAAACCATCTTCACGGCTGCCGACAGTAGGGGTTCGAACCCGAGAGTAGTAATTCATTTAGAATATTTGATAAAAGGTTTTATACCTTTAACCATTTCAGATTGATAGATTAACATGAATAATAATGGGGCATACTGATCTAACCAATTGACTTTCAACCTGAACATCCTGGGTTCGAAATCCGACGATTCACTTGTACTAACACGTAAATGCCGGAAGGGCTCCCGATATTAACCCCTCCACCTGCCAAGTCCTAAGTTGAGTCTCTCTAATCTGTAAAACCTATATCAATAATAATAATAATAATAATAATAATAATAATAATAATAATAATAATAATAATAATAATAATAATAATAATAATAATAATAATAATAATGTTTGTTTGTGTGTTTGTTTGTTTGTTTGTTTGTTTGTTTGTTGGGTGTTCAGCGCGAAGGATGGTTTGATCCTCCGCAGTTCCACCAACAGCTGTGAGCCTAGGTGTCACTGAAGAAGAATGCTAGGGAAATTAGGAGTGAGGTAGTTTGCCGTTGCTTTCTTCACTGAGCCAGAAGTTGCTACTACACATCAGTCTGCCATGCATGCACCAATCGACACTTTGAGCGACATTTTCACACTATTCATAACAGGGACTGGCGGCATAAGGAATAGTATATCAAGCATCGCACATACCTCTGTCACGGATTGTCAAAGCCAAGGATGAGACTGAGACAGTTCAATGAAAGTAACACATTTATTCTAGCCCATACCAGAAGACATAGTACACTGTAAACACTACACCTCGCCAGCAAAGGCCAATAATAATAATAATAATAATAATAATAATAATAATAATAATAATAATAATAATAATAATAATTGTACCGGGCGGTACACCTCTACGACGCAAGTTCAAATCTTGCGCCAATTGAAACTCCTCTACAGGAGAAGCTCTGAACTTTACAACTGAACTAATTCTACGGTTTATCAGAAGATGTCACTGAGTGTTTTTGATTTGCTTTTGTTTTTCATGGATCAAGAAGTGTGGACATTCTCTAACAGAGGTCTCTACCAAAAACTATGATAATACACTCTAGTGTAATGGAATGGAATTTTGTATTCCTAAGTTTTGTTTTTACTAAAATTTTGTTCTGTGGTTTGTGGGTTGGCAACATTAATCCTTTCTCTCCGCCTGTTTTGAATTTAACCAATCACTAATTTCTGTAATTAATTTTCCTCCAATCATTGCTTTCTTCTTCGAATTTCCATGTGTAATTATTTGTCTACCAATAAAATTGGGGGGTGTGTCTACTCATTCCAGAAATGTCTCGAATTTTCCACGAGGGTATAAAAACTGCTGATTTTCTTGTCTCGGTGCCACTTTAGTAACATCTAGCTTAGTGTGTGGATATGTAGCAGGGGGCGGGAAGCGCCTCTTTTTGAAGCAGCAGCTCTTCAACAAGGTAATGGCCTGTTAACATCTTTATTTCTTGCTAGCTCAGCAGTTTAACTCTCGGGGAGGGTTCGAAACCTTTAATATGTAACCTACCACTTTAACATGTAAATTCCTCTTCTGTCTATGTAAAAACTATAAATATATTTTACTGTAAAGCGGGGATAGAGAGTGCTGTACCCTCTCGAGCTCCCCTTCATTTTGAAATTGAGGTGACTACGTTTCATAACCGTTTCTTCTCTTCCTTAATGTATTAAAGTTTTCTCATACAGGTCACCTCCATAGATTGGGATTAGCCCCTGTATTATCGGCCTATAGCCACTTAGGTTTTAAAGTGTAGATTTAGGAGTGCAAATTCACGCCTCCATCCTTTTGTTTTGAGCCATTTAAATTAACCTAGTTTTTGCACACTAAGGCCCAGTAGGTTGGGTACGAGATATCCCTGTTTCTTTATTATGCCTTGATGGCAGTTTGTGTAAAAGTCTGTTATTGCCTTTATAGGCTTGAAAGATCGAGAGCGGACAGCTCTTTATAGGGTTGTGGTAAAAGTGCCTTAGAGAGGCTTGAAATGTAAAGTTGGGAGCTAATGTTCCATGTAATTAAGGGTGTTCTGCCCTTTGGTATTTTGTTGTTGTGAGCTGAGTGCTCAGAAATTATACTTGGGGATCGAAGCCCAGATCTTGTAATAACCCCCAAAACCTTGTGAAAAACCCCTGAACGGGAAAAACTATTTTGTACCTGCCTTTCGTTGTTATTTCACCTAGTGGAAATTGTTAAATGTTGTTATCAGTTATTTGTTGATTTTGAAAAGAAAATATAACCTTTGTTAAAGTTTTAAATTAACTTTAATTCTGTAGTTGAGACCTATTCCATCCCGCACCTTCTTTCACCTCTGACTACCACGGATATCTCCGTAACAATAATAATATTGGAGCATCCACACTTTGGTATAAATCCGGCTTATAGAAGGCATTTTATGATATCACAGAATATATCCATATTTTAATTCACTAGTTTGAAAAATCTTAATTTGCTTACACAGTAGTTTTCTACTGGACCCACTTCCAGCTATTTATAAAAATCCATGGTGCTCTTTCCACTTTACAATGGAACAAACTCTTGAAGTGGCATATGTTGTAGTACGGTTGTTTTTTCAGCCATGTCTTCATATATTTCTCAGGCTTAATCGGTCAACTGATGAGTCAATTGAATGAGTGAACATAAGGCTGGAGACGTAACCAACGAACATTGATGTTCATAAATAATGTACTAGCACATAGCAAATAATGTTATTCATGAAGCTAAACTTCTGATGTTCACGATTGCGAGCGTAGCTGAAGAGTTAAAACTCACTGACAGGACGGAGACATTAAAAAGACAAAGAAGCCAAGTGCCGGTATATCCCAGGACGGGTTCGGCTCGCCAGGTGCAGGTCTTTCTATTTGACTCCCGTAGGCGATCTGCGCGTCGTGATGAGGATGAAATGATGATGAAGACAACACATACACCCAGCCCCCGTGCCATTGGAATTAACCAATTAAGGTCTAAATTCCCGACCCGGCCGGGAATCGAACCCGGGACACTCTGAACCTCTGACCGTTCAGCCAACGAGTCGGACATGAGTGGAGTTAAACACGGGGCATACGGCATATACCCGCATATACTCCAGACTGCAGTCCTACCTACGAAAGGTCGAACAAGAAGCTTTACGAATAGTTCAAAGAGATCAGTTATCAGTCATTTTGAGAAACTGAAGACTTAACTTTCATGGATACCGTATATCAAAAGAATGGGGACTATAGGGCTGGCGACCGAGCTCGATAGCTGCAGTCGCTTAAGTGCGGCCAGTATCCAGTATTCAGGAGATAGTAGGTTCGAACCCCTCTGTCGGCAGCCCTGAAAGTGGTTTTCCGTGGTTTCCCATTTTCACACCAGGCAAATTAAGGCCACGGCCGCTTCCTTCCCACTCCTAGCCCTTTCCTGTCCCGTCGTCGCCATAAGACTTATCTGTGTCGGTGCGACGTTAAGCAACCATAAAAAAAAAAAAAAAAAGTAGGGCTGGCGAACAACATTCTCATCCTCCAAGAAAAGTAGAAGTCACTCAACCTTACAAAAAGGTGATGAACTCAATTCTTAAAAGGATTTTAATTCTTAGTAATCATATTACAAAACATATCCTAAAAATCTTAAAACAGTTCCTATCTGGAATTGAAAAGGACAAGCATTACAAGAGAAAATATCTGGGACAGAATGACTTTCAGGACGAAAGCCACAGGGATAAAGTATTTCGAACCCCACCCACCCCCACCCGATAAACGGCTAAGATTTCTATAGAAGAGCAACTGAGAAGTCAGAGGGTGAAGGAAGATTATCTTGCAGAAAAAACAACAAGGAAACAACTCCTTGAAAATGAAATGAAACGCTGTTGTGAATTTATAATATATACACGGTTATATCAATGAATAATAACATTTCTGACCATGCGAGTTGGCCATGCGGTTTGGAACGCTCAATTGTGAGCTTGCATCCAGGAGATAGTGGGTTCGAAACCCACTGCCGACAGCCCTGAAGATGATTTTCCACCTTTCACACCAGGCAAATGCTGGGGTTGTGCCTTAATTAAGACCACGGCCCTTTCCTTTCAACTCCTATGCTTTTTCTATTCCATCGCCTTTATAAGAGCTATCTGTGTCGATGCGACTTAAAGGAACTTGTAATAATATTTCTAAGCGTCGTGACCTCATTTTCTTTATCATTTCTTTGTTACATCCAGAGCGGACTTCAGAGGCAGGCCAATGATCCTCATCGCTTGCTCTTCGACCAAGGCCCATATTCATCAACGTCAGTTACTTTTGCTGTTATCTTAGATTTCTAAAACTCATATAATGTCATTGTCATTGTCACGGATAACGGTCAGTTTAGTATTCACTACAGAATGATTATCTCGATTTACCAAAACTTTTCCTTTCAACCTCAATTTGAATCGTAAATTTTTCATACTGACGCATGCACAACAAATACTGTAGTTAAGTTCTGTCGCCTTTATAGAAATGTAAACAAGTTTTTAGTTACATTTATCATAAATTATGACCACTATTAAGCGGAAACATTAAAAAAATGCTATTTGTTCGTGGCGTCGACCTAGAAAAATCTTTTGCCACTACTTGCACCATATGTGAGGAACCTGCGTGTATTTTGTAAATTGCGGAAGTGTTGAATGTGAGGAAAGGAACGTTAAGGACGACACAAACACCCAGTCCTCAGGCCAGCGATATTAATCATTTACAATTAAAAACACTTGACCCGGCCGGGAATCGAACACGTGGCCTCCGGGTCACAGGCTTACGCGTTGGCCCCTACGCCGCGGGGACGGACAACCGGAAACATTACTTCGCAAGTTCGATCCTGGCTCAGTCCGGTGGTATTTGAATGTGTTCAAAAATGTCACCCTCATGTCGGTATACTTATTTACTGGCACGTAAAAGAACTGATGCGGGACAGAATTCCGGCACCTCGGCGTCTCCGAAAACCGAAAAGAATAGTTAGTGGGACTTGAAGCCAATAACATTACTATTATTAACCGGAAACGAAGAATCTAGCTAATATGACGCTCCAAGAGGAGGAATTGTTATTGAATTTGGTAGCAGAGAGCATTGACATAATAGAGAATAAGAAAAAAAAATATTGCCTACACATATTTCATTAAAAAGAATAAGGCATATTCCTTAGTTCTTCATTAAAAAGATCACACCCAGTCGTGTACCATACAAGATAATAAGCCACAACCGAAAATTCATCTTAGGCCTAACTATGTGATAAGAGTGGCGGTATTGAAAGTTTAGATACTGTAACCTAAATTGTGTTTAAAAATCATTCACCATGGTCCTCAAAGTATGCATCGCGTTCTTTTTATCACCTAGGACATTTTTTTTTTTTTTTTTGCTATTTGCTTTACGTCGCACTGACACAGATAGGTCTTATGGCGACGATGGGATAGGAAAGGCCTAGGAGTTGGAAGGAAGCGGCCGTGGCCTTAATTATGGTACAGACCCGGCATTTGCCTGGTGTGAAAATGGGAAACCACGGAAAACCATCCTCAAGGCTGCCGACAGTGGGACTCGAACCCACTATCTCCCGATTACTGGATACTGGCCGCACTTAAGCGACTGCAGCTATCGAGCTCGGTAAAGGGACATTTTATTGTATAATCATGGTCATATTCTTCGTCATTGTGACCTTCTCTTTCAGTTAGTTCAGCTCGTCTACGAGTTGCATCTTGAAATCTTTCTATATTATCGGCCAACCTTCCTCCAGTAAAACTGTAAACCGAGATAATGTTGTTGGTGAATATAAATGTAGCTGTTACCTCAGTTTTGTTTTGCTTGAATCCAAGATAAAAGCTTTTACTCGCGTTGGTAAATACGGGCATAAGCAGTACCATGTGCTCCGAGCTGCCAGTGGAGAGATGGCGTGGAATTATATTAGTAGACTGAGCTTGAATGAAGTATGTAAAAGTAGGAAAGATCATAATATGAAGAGAACGTTGGAAGTGGAGAGGGAAAATTGGGGTAAATATTCTTGAAAGGAAGAATTAGGGATTCGAATAATTTACTAAAGAATAATAAATTTCCAAATTATTTGATTCATTTAAAAAACTAGATGAACAATTGATGGGAACTCTGCCACCTGAATTGAATTTATTGATCATGATTTACATGCCACTGAGACTGAAAAGCCCCTTTATGCAGCGTCTTCTTATAATACAATGCAGATTTATGAAAACAGTGAGGGACAGCCCTAAATGTAGATCAGTGGTGATTGAGCGATAAAGGAAATAAAGGAAGCAGAAAAATCACCCTTTCAGGACATATCATTTATCATAAATACTTCGTCGCTACTGCTTTTGAAGGGAAAGTGCTATGGAAGAAAATAGTTTCTTTTGCTTTACTTAGCACCGACACCGTGGGCTTGGAGTGGTAAGGAAGTGACCATGGCCTTAGTTAATGTACATCCGCAGAATTTGCCTGGTGTGAAAATGGGAAACCGCAGAAATAATCACCAGGGCTGCCGACAGTGGGGTTCGAACTCATTATCTCACAGCTGCGCAACTCCATCCGAACAGCCAACTCGCTCGGAACTGATCTAGGACAAAGTATCTGGAGGACATCAGAAAGGGAACAGGATGCGGAAGTTACACGAAATTGAAGCACGGACCAGAAGCATGTATCGACATAACAGGAATGCATTAGGACAGATTTAACATGAATTCAGTTCATCACACAGTTTCCTACACAAAGTACATGGAACTTTTGACCAAGGTGTCCACAGTTTCTTCCATGAAGTAATGTAGACAATATGTAGCATATATCCAAAATCCTTCCTAAAGACGTAGCCAGCAGAACTCCGATTCTTCCCCATCTCTCTTCTTATTACGGAGTACAGCAGCATGAAAGAGGATCTATATAAGCGTGCTGAGCGTCCTAAATGTCTGCAAGAGGAGATGTATCCGTAATAACCTTCGTCTGTCCGACCATTTATCTTCTTCCTTCAAGCTATTCCCAGGGCTTCATTCTGAGCCATGACGTAAATACCAGTCCCTATATTTCCCCTACTGTTCCCTTACTAACAAGTCACCATCCTGTCTAACCCAAGGCATACAATATACATCCTCCATCATGATTGATGTTCCCGAAGATCTATTTCCATTTCCTTACCTTACAAAGCAATTTGACTTAAGTTCTCTTCTGTGTCCGGTGTTTAATAATATATTGTGTTTTCTACCAAATATAACCCAATTTGGTAGTCGGTCCCACGGTGTAGGGATAACGTGCTTGCCTCTTATCCGGAGGTCCCTGTGCTCGATTTCCAGTAAGGTCAGGGTATTTTATCGGGATCTGAGGGCTGGTTCGAGGTACACTCAGGCTACGTAATTATAATTCAGCCCCGATCTAGAAAGCCAAGAACAACGGCCGATAGGATTCGTCGTGATGACCACACGACATCTCATAATGTGCAGGCCTTCAGGCTGGGCAGCGGTCTCTTGGTAAGCCATGGTCCTTTGGCGCTGTTAATTATTAATTAATTATTAATTGTTTCTCCGAATTTCTGTCTGTAACATTTCCTTTTAGAATCTCTTGTTATTTAAGAAGTATTGCCGGTGGAAATGTTAGATGACTCGCCCTATATATGAAAATTATTGTTTTGGGAGGGTCACTAAAACCTAACCCCCGAGTGGTAGGAATGTACCAGACACGATTAATATCATCCACACGACCTAGTATCGAACCTGAGACCTTTTGAAACAAAGGTTTTGACGGTCACCATTCAGCCAAGGGGCTTATAAAACCTATCACCATGAATTCAAAATTGCTCCCGTGTGAAGCTAGTTCAGGTTTTGTAGATGTTTGTGAATCTAGCAGATGTTTAGCGAGCCCAATCTATGAAAGTGCCTCATGCTTGCGGCTTACTCCGGATTATTTTTAGGATTATTTGCAGACCATTTGCGGTAGATAACTTATGTAACGAGGCAACGAGGCAGGTTGGAACTCGACTCAATGAATGCTATCTAACTGACCTCTTTCCGACACTCCCCCGCTATCCAGTGGGAATATTTTACCACTCTTTCACAGAATACAAATATTCATAGTTCTCAAATCTGGCCAGGGCACGAATGTGCTGTTCAAACATTGTATGTTATATTGTTTTATGTTAATGCTCATGGGCGCTTGTTCATTTATAACGAAAGGTGTTTACGAAGTATTAAACAAAGAGTTGGAAATTATATCATTAGTTTTGCACATGTAGTTGGGAATACGGGTTTTATGTATTTATGAAATATGACAGCAGAATAGATGACTATTTCATTACATTATCGCTCATTACAGAGTTCGAATCAAACGTTTTGCCGGGGGAGTGGAGATCTAAACCCTGCCTGAAATGAACCGTGTAGTATTTAGTATATTGTACAATCTTCCCGCAACAGCTGCAGGTTGCCTAAGGACAAAGAACACCTGAATAACAATAATATATATAGATGAACGGATTGTCCCTACACGAGATACCATGATGTTACATTAGGGTAAGCAAAAAAGGGAGACATTTCAAACAATTATATGAGGTCCGCAGGCATGATGGAATTTTTGTGAGTAGTAATGGTGATGTTAGAGATGAAATCTCTATTCAACCCAAAGGTACTGCAAAAGTTGACAAAAGAATTAGTTATGGTTCTTCGATCACCCAACATCAAGCCCATTACAGAGATGGATGAGAGTTTGTACTTATAGAAGTCCACCGTTCCTTCATAAATTCAACAGAATAATGTTAAAACGAATTTTATTATTTAAATGCATGATTTCTAAAATTTTAAAATTCTGTATCCTAAAATCTATCTTTAATTTTTCCCCTGTATTTCCGAAGACACTTTGCTCATTTTGGATTTATCCCGGGTTTTCCAGATACTATTTCCAAGTGAAAATTCCTACCGGCTATCAACCGGGAATCGAACCTCGATCGTCGCGGTTGAAAGCCAGTAGTTAAGCTACTATGCTGATCACATGCCCACCTTGGTATCTTCAACATCATATACACGCATACACAAAAATGTATTAGACTGTGTTGGTAATCTGAACACCTGAACAGAAACGATTTGACGGTACATATCTAACAATCTTGGAAAAGGAAGTTTCGTTCTTATAAGCACGTAAGCTAGTATTTGGTGGCGAGTTAGGTTGTTAATTTGTGTGTGTGGTTAGTTTTGAAGGATGAAGAAAATAACGAACTATTTTACATCCACCCAGGCATCGAAAAAGCTGAACGTTAATGATTCCAAAGTAAACAATGACGGGAAAATGCCAACAGTGACGTGTGGTGATGCTAAAGAAAATGACAACACAGAACTTTCAGCCGCGTGTAACAGTGGGACGGAAGACATTCCCGAATGCTGGAATTTGGAGAAAAACTGGAATTTTCCATTAAGTAATAATTGTTGGTGGTAAAAAATAAGAAACTTGGCTGAAAAATTTGTAAAGAAGTTGGCGATTTGCGAAGCGAAAGCACATCACGAGGGGTGAACATTTCACAGCAATGGGTTCCAGTCTCTATTTGTGCAACTGGTGAAACTGAAAATAAATGTCCGAAAATGCTTTCTCTCCGCAAGAAAATATTTAAACATGAAAAAATTTCAGCTTATTAGGCTGCAGTTAAAATACTAAAACCAGCAAAACTGAAAACATTGGAAACTGCAAGCACAAAGGTTTTCAAAAAAAGAAAAGAAAATAACCGCCAATATATTTAAAACATCATATAAAATAGTTAAGAAAAATCAAGCTTACACGATTTCGAAACTGAAATTGACGTGCAGGAGTTGAATGGTGTTAATATGGGCCGCATTCTTCATTCAACTAACGCATGCATAAATATTGTTTCTCATATCGCAACAGAAATGGGAAATAAGGTAGCAAACAGGATAGTGCATGGGAATAGCAAAAGTGCGCTCCTTATAGAGGAAAGTACGACACTCAGTCAACTATTCTCACTGATAATGTATGGTACCTAAATATGGATCAGCCAACCAACATTTTCTTGGGAAATATCGAATTGCGAGATGTCACTGCTGAAGGTACATTTAGTGCATTGATGACTTGGGAGCGCTGGGGTTCAATGATGAGTTTCTGAAACAGAATCCTGTTGCAGTCTCAACTGATGGGGCTGCAGTAATGGTGGGAAAGAAAAAGGGTGTAATTACTTTAATAGACCAACAGTTTCCCAATGTTTTTGTTCTGGCATTGTGCCAATCACAGGCTAGAGCTTTCCGTAGGCGATGTTGTGAGCCAAGATTTCCCCTCACATGCAAACCACTTCAAATATTTCCTTGATAAACTGTATAAAATTTACCACCAGTCATCTAAAAATGCCAGGGAATTGAAAGCTCATGCAGAGGAACGTGAAACCGTACTCCTAAAATTGGAAGGAATATAGATACAAGATGGGTTGCTTCTAGCTTTAGAGCAGTCTCAGCTGAGTGGAACAATTTTGAATTTTTCTGGCACATTTAAAAAGTGTCAAATATGATCGTAAAAGAGACAAAACTTAGCACTCCTTAAAAGTACAACGGATGTCAACTTTATATTAGACCTTGCATTGATGTGTGCTGCTCTTCAGGAGTTAGCAGAACTCAATGTTGACTTGCAAGCTCGTGACATTACAATTTATTCGGCCCATAAGAAGATATGCCAACAAATTAAGGTGTTTTCTGAAAGAAAGTCAAAACATGGCCCATACTACACTGAAGCCTTGGAAGCAGAAGCAACGTCAATGTTTAAAGGTGCGAATCTCGAAAAGGAGCAAGTAATAAAGGGTATCGTATTGATGTTGTGAAGTTCTATTAGTGCCTGGGTAGACGTATGGAGAACCGCCTGTTAACATCAGAAGACTTTGAAATCCCAGTACTGGCTAGAGTTTTGTTCACTACCACTTGGCCGGACAATCCTGATGCAACTTCTGGACGAGCAGAAATAAGACATTTGTGTAAACGTTTTAAGCTCCATGAAAGCAAATCATAAGAGGTTTCCACGAATACCTTGCTGAGACAAAATGCCCAATGTCTTTCCTGCCCCTTATTAACTCTATAAGCAGCATCCCAATTTCGACAGGTGAATGTGAAAGAGGTTTCTCACAAATGAACTTGATCATGACACCAGCAAGAGCCGCAAAGTCCCGTGAATAAAGTAGCAAATCTTATGTTCATCAAGTTGGTTGGCCCTCTATTAAGAATCTTTTACAAACCTGTGGATTACGTAAACTCATGGTTCCTGAAAGGAAGACATCTGGTGACCGACACGAAAAGCAAGGACAGGAAGCGTGAAGATGGCAGTGATCAGCCTCTTTTACCAGTGTGGAATTTACTGTGAGCATGTCAGCAAAATGAGACACTACTACAGTGCTTGTATTTATTTATTTATTTATTTATTTATTGACTTGTGGCGTGGCTCAGGCTATGAAGCCTGCTGTTATGCCAAACCATCTCATATGT
Organism: Anabrus simplex; assembly: GCF_040414725.1. Lineage (NCBI taxonomy): Eukaryota > Metazoa > Arthropoda > Insecta > Orthoptera > Tettigoniidae > Anabrus > Anabrus simplex. Next base: position 448,761,370 of record NC_090267.1, on the reverse strand, counting down.
ACTACATTGTACATACTACAGAGTATTAGGATTTCTAGTTACATATAATTAATTATAAAATTAAACTTAAATAATAGTTATAAACAAAAGGAAAATTTCTGAGAGTCACTTTAAAAAAAACATTAAATACTAATTTCTTAAGTCTATGTACAATTTATAACATGTTTTTTAAATACATTTCTACTATGTATGTCTCTAATTACAGCCGGAAGGGAATTCCAAGAGCGTATGGTTGCAGGTAAGAATGAGTTGCCGTACCCGGTCGTGCGGTAAATTGGGAAGCTCAGCAGGGAAGAGGTTTCTGACCTTGTAGGTATACTGTTTGGAGATGACAAGTATTTAAGATCCATTCTCAGAAAACTTGGTGTGTCTGTACGGAGAATGTTGTGAACAAGCGAAACAGAGTGAAGGTTTCTTCTCTCCGCCAAATACAACCACGACAGCTGTTCAAGACAAGGTGATATATGGCAATACCTGGGCATATTTAATACAAAACGGATGCATGTATTATAAGCCCGCTGAAGTTTAGCGTTAAGTGTGGTGTTTAGGTTGTTGTTGCACGACTAACGAACCAAGAAGTACTCAGAAGGGCAAGAGCAAGTCGGGAACTCGTTCAAACAATAAAACTCCGGAAGATCTCTTACCTTGGCCACATCCTTAGAAATGACCGTTGCCTCATCTTACAGCGGATTGTACAAGGCAAAATACAGGGTCGAAGAGGTGTCGGGAGGAGGCGAACATCATGGCTTGGAAACATCAAAGAATGGACTGGAATTCACAGTGTTGAAAGACTTTTCCACCTAGCAAGAGATCGTTCTGCATTCGCCACAGTGATCGCCAACGTCAGGGGGACCTGATACGGTACTATGAAGAAGAAGAATCGAAGATGGGTAGAATTAAGCTTTGAACAAGTAACTTTCTCGTATTTAGAGGAAGGAGATCCCGTAAACGTTTAAGAGAGTGCAAAGAAAAGAATACTCGTTGGCATATTTTCGTCGTGTGCTCCGTCCAGTTTAAGTACTTATCAAAAATGAGGCCAAGGTTTTTTACTGTTTCGTTTATTTGTATTGGTGTTGCGTGGAATAGGATTGGGGGAATTTTAACACTTTTCAGTTTGGTATGATTACTTTTGGATCCAATTATGATTGCTTGCGATTTGAATGGATTGACTTTAAGAGAATTATTTTTAGTCCAGTCTTTTATATTTTCCAGGTCATCGTTTAGTTTGTCAATGTCTAGTTGGATGTCTTTCGGGTTTGTTTGTATATAAAGTTGAATATCGTCTGCGAAGATGTGTTCACTTAATTTTAAAATGTGAAGTGGTTAGAAATACTGAGTGCAATTACCACCTTGACATGCTAACCACAAATAAAATAGCGTAATCAATTTTTCTATAAACATTTCAGCCCGAAAAGTGATAACCGGACTGTGCATAATTGCCGAAAATGGTAAGAACGTGATGTTATGTCGACTACAATTGAGAGTGCCCCTTAATATGCCTTTAAAAAGATAGCACTGGTTAAAACGATTTAGGTCTGCTGGCGTGATACATCTTAACTTCAATTTCTAGCTTTAGCTGAACATCGAGAAAGAGAGACAGAAATCAGGTATATTCTTATGCAGATTAACCACCTGAAGATGAGCAACGTATCTCAGCCCCATCTAGAGCGTTCTACATTACAGAACAGTCTACAGAAAATCTGGTTATTTACTGTAGATACCGAACCACGTTGAGTGGTTCTCTGCGTAATTTTCTTTCTCTTCGTGTATAACCTTGCTGACATTTTAACTACATGGATATTCGCCTTTCAATTCACTGCTGTTGTTAGGTTGACAAAGTGCTGAAGGAAGGAATGAGGGACAAGTCACTAAAAAAGGGAGACATCCATAATTTTGGGGGACACCTACATTTTCAGCTGTAACTTTAAAACGGTCCGCCTTTGTTGTGTAAGGGCTAGTGTGATTAGCTGCCACCCCCGGAGCCCCGGGTGCGATTCGCGGCTCTGCAACGAAATTTGAAATGTAGTACAAGTGCTGGAACGGGGTCCACTTAGCCTCGGTAGAAGAGAGGTCCGATTCCTATCTCAGCCATCCTGGAAGTGTCTTTCCGTGGTTTCCCACTTCTTCTCCAGGCAATGTCAGGATAGTACCTAACTTAAGGGCACGGTCACTTCCTTCTCTCTTCCTTGCCTATCCATTCCGATCTTCCCAACCCCCACAAGGCCTCTGTTCAGCATAGCAGGTGCGACCGCCTGGGCGAGGTACACTGCCTTTTAGGCGATAGCGTTGAGATCCCTCGCTAAGTTTGAGGGAAAAACCAACCCTGGAAGGTAAACGGATTAAGATTAGGAAGGAAGGAAACCATTTTAAAACGACAATTATTTTAACATTTTCGATATTATTGTGTTGCCAGTTTCCCTCTATTTGACGAAGAACACTGAAGTAATAACATAGAAAACTACATTTCACTCATCTTTATTGTACAATTTCTTTCCCAGTTTATGGTTTGAGGACCTTTCATCTAAATGAAAACATACAAAAATCAACGAATCCTGAAATAATAAAAGTAAATATTGAACATTTTATAGCCTACCGGTAAATGATATCACAAGTAATTTTTAAAATTTGAAATAGAAGGAAAAAATGCATATTTGTGGCACTTCTTTGTTAGTTTTATCGGTTACATGAAATACTTGTAAATTTCAACCTGTAGTTATAACTACTAAGTATAGAAATACTGAAAACCGCCAGAGAGAAAACCTACAACCATTTTTCCAGTCATTGACAGGGTCAGGGAAGGAATGAATGAAACTCCCATCTTGCGGCGAGGATAGTAATTGTGCCGACTGCCGAAACCTGTCGCACTCCTCTGGGGCAATGATTAATGGCTAACAGATGAAATGAAATTATATTGGAGAGTGTTGCTGGAATGAAAGATGAGAGGGAAAACCGGAGTACCCGGTGAAAACCTGTCCCGCCCCCCGCTTTGTCCAGCACAAATCTCACATGGAGTGACCGGGATTTGAACCACGGAACCCAGCAGTGAGAAGCCGACGCGCTGCCACCTGAGCCACGGAGGCTCAACTGAAAACCTCGACATAAGCATAATTATTACATCATTTGTCTTGCTTGAAACTGTATTTATCTGGACTTCTTGCACAAGCCAAAATTTCTTTTCCATTCACTACATCCGGAACGTTTCTTCAAATATACTATAATCTGCTTCTTTGCACTTTGGCAGCCGTTACGCTATGTTTAGTTGACGCTAGGTGGCAGGATAATTGCTTATTGTGCATTCGTACCAATAACAATAACACCAAAATTCGTCCAGATAGAAAAAAAGACAATCTGGGGACGGTTGGTCACACCAGCTGTCGTATTATATCAGACCCCGCTTTTAATCTTCACCAATGTCCTGTGTGACGGAACGTATGATAACATCTCCTCTACCTGTGCATTGGCAATGATTACTCCAGTTATTAATGTTACAGTTAACCAGATTAGGGCTATTGTATTCCTTTCTATGTGATATTATCACTGAAGCTTATTATTTCAAATCGGAATGGTTTCTACTACAATCCTTCTGCCCACAAATGACTGTATAATTGCTCTGAATGAAGGATTTCAGGTGTGGGCAGTAATTCGGCTTTTCATCATTTTGTTATATTTGCATATATACGAGGCCTATCCCCAAAATACACTGACTTAGCAAATGTCATGGGATAGTCACCTTATAGCGTGTGGGGCCTCCTCTGGCCCTGCGAACTGCAGTGAGATGCCGTGGAAATGAGTCGACAAGTCCCTGGTAGTCCTCTGGACGCAGCTGACACCAAATCGTTTGCAGAGCGGCCGCCAATGCTGGTCTGTTCGTGGGTGCAGGATCAATGGCACGGAGCCTGCGTTCCAGGACATCCCAGATATGCTCGATAGGGTTCATATCGGGGCTCCTGGGTGGCCATGGCAGTCGTTGGACCTCCGCTGCATGTTCTTGAAACCGTTCCAGGGCGACGTGGGAGCGATGTGGCGGCGCGTTATCATCTTGAAATACCGCAGAACCGTCTGGGCGCTGGAAGGCCAAAAATAGGTGGAGATGGTCTCCGAGCAGCTCAACATACCGCGTACCATTCAAAGTCTCTTCCAGAATAACTAGAGGGCCCATTCCATACCATGAAAATGCACCCTAGACCATGACAGAGACACCAGCGCCCTGGACCACACCTTCGAGGCATGCGGGATCCATCGCTTCGTGTGGTCTGCGCCATACACGGTGCCTCCCATCGGCATGGTGCAGTTGAAATCGTGATTCGTCCGACCATATCACGTTACACCATTGTTCCAGTGTCCATCCGTGGTGACTGGCGACAAATGCGCGTAGTTGTGCCCAATGACATTGGGTTAACAGTGGCACCATATGCGGCGCTGGCTCCCATACCCCATAGAACCCATGTTCCTACGGATTGTCCACAGGGAGACGTGTCTAGCACGGCCTGTGTTGAATTGAGCCGTGATTTGTTGTACGGTTTGCCCGTCTGTCACTATTGACAATCCGTCTCAGATGTCGCCGGTCACGGTCATCGAGGGTGGCTGGACGGCCGGTCGTTCGTCTGTTGTGGACGTTGACACCCGCATTCAGCCATTCACGATACACCCTGGATACGGTTGATGGTGTGAAGCCGAATTCCCGCACCACTTCCGAAATCGCACTTCTTATCCGTCGGGCACCGACCACCATACCCCGTTCGAACTGTGTCATCTCACGACGACGTTCCATGCTACACCTGTCACATGCACAGCCATTGCTCACAAGGTCTCCTATACAACTGCCGCTGGCACAGGGGGCGTGTGGTGCGCAGACAACACACCTGCGCATCAGTATTCCGCTATACCATGACATTTGCTCAGTCAGTGTAAATATACCTAACAAATATACTGAAGGATAAATTTTTAATGCTTATTGTGGCTACATTGATTTTGACCATGATCCTTACGCTTTTCTCTCGGGTTTATCCGAAGAAGCACCTTGGCAGACAATGATTCGACGACGCTGACGAGTTAAACGAATAAACCAAGACGTAGTTGAAGTGAAGATACAGGCGGCAGACTTCTGTGACTCTGGGCAGACTAAACAAGTGTCTGGATAAGAGTGAAGATTAAGTTGGAAAATCAAGTATGTTCCGGCAATTCATTTACAGGGGATGTTTAGTCAACTAAACATGATGCTAATGCATACTGACCTTTGACCTTTGCTTTCCGGATACGACGTGTGTAACAAAGGAAATGTCACTTGAGACCCACATTACTGAGCTGTGTGCATGTAGTGACTGGTGCTCAAGAGAGTGAAGAAAGAAGTTCCGCAGAATTCTACGCCAATCACTAGGGCCCGGATGTTTATGACATAAAATGATAGAAATATGCAAGCATTTATGACCGAAGAATGTATTAAAATATGACAATAAATATGGCTTAAAAATTTTTGGTCACATTTTCGAAATCTTGCCTTTTAAAATTAACATTATATTGAAAATGTAGTTTTAAAATCTATAACATTCACTAATAATAAATAAGTAATATTTTTTTACTATAATTCGAATTTATTTAATTACTCAGTCCAGCGGTAACTCTCGACTCTGCTTCTTCTTCTTAATGTGCCATCTTCTAGCAACGTTTGGCGGTCAACATGGCGATCTTGAATTTGGATGCAGCGACACGGAACAGAGCCATCGTGTCCAACCCATACCAGTCTACGAGGTTCTTCATCCATAGAGTTCGTCGTCTACCAGGACTCCTACGTCCTTCTATTCTTCCTTGCATAACAAGCTGCAGGATTCTGTACTTATCATTCCGCATTACATCGCCGAAGTATTCCAGCTTCCGCCTTTTAATGGTCAGCATGACTTCAGTCTTCTTTCCAAGTCGATCCAACACCTCGGAATTCCGGATTCTGTCTGTCGACGAAATGCGAAGCATCCGTCTGTACACCCACATTTCGAATGCTTCCAGTCTTTTACAGAGGGCTTGAGTAAGTGTTCAGCCTTCCATTCCATAAAGTAACGTGGGAAAGACGTAGGCACGGACCAGACGGAGCCTTAGGTTTAGTTGTAGGTTGCGGTTGTTGAGCAGTTTATTCATCTGCATGAAGATGCTTCTCGCATGTTCAATGCGGACCCGTATTTCTTGGCTGCAGTCCCATTTCTGGTTGAGGTAACACCCTAGATACTTGTATTGGTAATAAATGAAATGTCGTATGGCTTTTAGTGCCGGGATATCCCAGGACGGGTTCGGCTCGTCAGGTGCAGGTCTTTCTATTTGACACCCGTAGGTGACCTGCGCGTCGTGATGAGAATGAAATGATGCTGAAGACAACACATGCACCCAGCCCCCGTGCTATTGGAATTAACCAATTAAGGTTAAAATACCCGACCCGCCCGGGAATCGAACTCGGGAACCTCTGAACCGTACGCTGATCGTTCAGCCAACGAGTCGGACCTTGTATTGGTGAACCCTAGCGATGGGTTCATTGTCGATAGTGAGCTGCACGTGGACGCCTTGCCGTTTACTGATGACTCTGCACAGAATGAAATAAATGTCACATTTGGTGGGCGATCCCAAAGAATTACAATGGCAAATTACACATATATTGAAGTTTTGATCTTCTATTTTCACGCAACTTTGACTTTAGGCCGCTCAACATCGCAGGATGTTATTAGCCCACACTCTATTTGAAATAACGTCAAATCATTAGAGTTCAATTGAGGCTCACCTTTCTGTCGCTTTCTACGCACATGTCTCTTTTTATACAGTTCACCATCCTAATTCGGATAAATATATATTTATCAGAAATATAATTGTAAGAAATTACAGACAACAATTAGGAAATGTGAAAAACCCGTCTTTGAGACGACTGCAACCAAGTATGCGAACAGGATAAGAAGATACAAATATGACAAAAACACGAACATCACGGGGAAATATGACCATAATATGAAAAATTACCGGAAAATGGCAAGAAACGTTAATAGATCCAAAATATGACACTATATGACCCGTAAAATTGCACAATTTTAGTGACCGTACATAAAATCATGCTTAACTTGTATTTTCCATGGAGATAATATATTTCTTTATATTGTGCTGTATTATTATATTATAAAATATGTCGTGTCATGAACATCCGGGCCCTACTAATCACCATAACTTAAGATCATTTTTCGCTTCTCACCGAGACTTCTTAGGTCGTAAACTGTATATTGGATCTGCGTCGCAATCCGTGACAGCTCTTGTGTTCATCTCTTCTCTGGTTCGACGAGTTCGGTTTCCTACTTTTTATGATGGGATTACTCCATGTGCGGGGTTCGTCGGTGCCTCACCGTCATCGCCTTCCCTTTAGCTGGAATAGATCTTCTCGCTGCATCTGGCTGGATTCTCAAGGTCATTGTTGCTAGGTAAACTATTTTGTCGCGTCACGTCCGTCACGTCACGTCACATGCCCCCAGCTCTCAGAAACATTCACGTCAAAATACACTTTGTGATGGTTTCACTTTTATTTATTTATTTATTTATTTATTTATTTATTTATTTATTTATTTATTTATTTATTTATTTATTTATTTATTGACTTTAGCAGTGGCGAAGTTAGGGCTCGTGGCCCTCTCTTACACTTAACCACATAATTAATCTACAGATGATACATCTGTAAAAGAAATCTACTATTCTATCATAAAATCAAAGATAAGCTAAAAATTGTCCGCCTCGGTGGTGTAGTGGTTAGTGTGATTAGCTGCCACCCCCAGAGGTCCGGGTTCGATTCCCGGCTCTGCCACGAAATTTGAAAAGTGGTACGAAGGCTGGAACGGGGTCCACTCAGCCTCGGGAGGTCAACTGAGTAGAGGTGGGTTCGACTCCCACCTCAGCCATCCTAGAAGTGATTTTCCGTGGTTTCCCAGTTCTCCTCCAGGCAAATTCCGGGATGGTACCTAACTTAAGGCCACGGCCGCTTCCTTTCCTCTTCCTTGCCTGTCCCATCCAATCTTCCCATCCGTCCACAAGGCCCCTGTTGAGCATAGCAGGTGAGGCCGCCTGGGCGGTGTACTGGTCATTCTCCCTAGTTGTATTCCCCGACCCAAAGTCTGAAACTCTAGGACACTGCCCTTGAGGCGGTAGAGGTAGGATCCCTCGCTGAGTCCGAGGGAAAAACCGACCCTGGAGGGTAAACAGATTAAGAAGAAGAAGAAGAAGAAGAAGAAGATGAAGAAGAAGAAGAAGAAGAAGAAGAAGCTCAAAATTACAGATTTGAACAACATATAATGAAGAAAGAAAGCAGAGTTCAACAAATAAAATAGAATAAAATTCGGAGCGTATAGATAATGAGAAAGAGACAAAGTCATAATGAAAAAGTAAGATACAAACTGGAAAAAAATAACCATTGCATAAAGAGAACAAAATAAGTAATAAAATAAATGGAAATAAAAGTATGGCCATAAAAGTGATCTATGTACATGAGTAACAAGCTAAATATTATGTACATTACACTATAATAATAATAATAATAATAATAATAATAATAATAATAATAATAATAATAATAATAATAATAATACCGGGCGAGTTGGCCGTGCGCGTAGAGGCGCGCGGCTGTGAGCTTGCATCCGGGAGATAGTAGGTTCGAGTCTCACTATCGGCAGCCCTGAAGATGGTTTTCCGTGGTTTCCCATTTTCACACCAGGCAAATGCTGGGGCTGTACCTTAATTAAGGCCACGGCCGCTTCCTTCCAACTCCTAGGCCTTTCCTCTCCCATCGTCGCCATAAGACCTATCTGTGTCGGTGCGACGTATAGTCCCTAGCATAATAATAATAATAATAACAATAATAATAATAATAATCGCAAACACACAACCTATCATACGTCATCATACACACGAAACAATCACACGAAACAATCAGCAGTATTCAACAGATAATCTCTACATGCAGTCTTAAATTTCGATATTGAGTTTGAGTTCCTGACAGCAGCTGGGAGTGAATTCCACTTTTGGCATTTTTCTCGAACAGAAATGCAGTACACACTTGGGAAGATAATTCTGAAGTAAAGCGCAAAGTTAACCATTGTTTCCAAACGATTCTCCTTTACATTTTTTTCCTGGCCTTGTTGTACGTGGGGCTGAATGACTGGCTGTGTGGGCAGCTGCGAAGGCTGGTGCATTCCTTGTGCTTGAGACACGTTAGAAACATACTTTATGCTAATAATCGGAGCTCTGTGTTGTGTTTCTGCACATATCTCAGACTAATAGCTATAAATACAGTCGAACCTCGATATCTCGAACCTCCATTACTCGAATTTTCAGTATCTCGAAGTAACTTAAATTTCCCGGCCGTTTGTCCTATTTTTATCGTGTATTTATGAATGAATGAATGAATGAATGAATGAATGAATGAATGAATGAATGAATGAATGAATGAATATACTTCTCTCCCAGTTGCGGATGACAAGCTTCATTTACGAATCTCGGCTGCGTGGTATTGGCGAGAAGTTTCAAAGTCAAGGGAGGAAAGGTTAACAGTAACAAACAGAAGAGACTAACGGATTGTTTCCAAAGGTGTTAACGGAGGTATGTTTCTTCTTTCACTACTGTATATACTGTATCCTGCCTTCTAAAGAGTTACTGTAATAAGTATTATATGCGCACTTTTTGTCGATAGATTTGTGTACGGGTTTGAGGAGTAAGGAGGGAGCAATTCCGGTTCCAGTAGTACTGCCAACTGAATGGAAATGAAATCTGAATTGAATCGATAATATGATCGATCGATATGAATTTTTCTAAACCTTTGTTACCTTATGCCAACAACTGTGTCACACACACACATTATATAACATTATATAACATTTCTCGATGCGAATCTTATTCCTAGACTGAATTCTATAGTTTGGCTTTGCTGTGTAAATAACAACAGTACTAGTACGTAAAGTGTACGCCAGATGTCGTACAGCGATGCATAAGCGATTCATAGTTTGTGTTTCAAAGGTTGCCAATACGAATCTCGAAGATTGCCGAGGTCGACCAATTCAGCACTAGGGTGTAAATCTATCCAGAAAAGGTGCGCAGATAATATTATAATTAAAGTGATGCCGTAAAATAGAGTTTGTTTGTATATTTTACGTACTGTTAAACATAATGTATTCAGTATAAGCCCGTAGATACATATGATTCAATTATTTGCTATCCATGCTCGAAAACGATATTGTCTCTAACTTGAAATTTCGATAACTCGAAATAAAATTTAGCTCCCGAGGTGATTCGATATATCGAGGTTCCACTGTACTTCCCTTACCCCTACATTGGTTACATAGTTTCGGACCTTTCCCGCAGGTTAAACTGCGGAGCTAGCAAAAAAGTAAGATGTTAGATGGCTATTACCTTGCTGAAGAACTGCTGCCTGATGAAAGAGGCGCCTCCCGCCTCCTGCTTGACACACACACTAAGTTAGATGACGATCAATTGGCCAAGAGACGTGAAAATCCGCAGTTTATAAACCCTCGGGGAAAGTTCGAGACCTTTCATGAATAATCAAGACACACCCACACGGTTTTATTGGTCAAATTTAAAAGTGACACTATGAATCGAAGAAGAAATACGGGATTGGTTGGAAATTAATTACAAAAATTAGGGGTTGGCTGGATTCAAAACTGGCCGAAAGAAAAGATAAATATTGCCAACCTAAAAATAATGATCATCAATTAGTAAAAAAACTTATAAATACAAAACTTCTTCAAAAAGTTCTTTCATAGTATTCTAGCAGTGACATCTATGAGAGAATGTCCAAACTTCTTGATGAACGGAAAACCAAAACAAGTTGAAATTCACACAGTACTGGAAACTTCACAATAACAAAATTACGTCGAATTACAGTAGTGACATCTTCTGAGTAAAGGTTTAAATAGGTCTAGTTTCAAGTTCACTGTTTCTCCTGTAGATGAGTTTTTTTTAGGCGCAAGATTTAAATGCGCGGCGTTGGTGTGTACCTCCCAGTACACATTCAATCGATCTGGCCTAATTTTCTTCATATATACGAATGGATCAAAAACTGTTGACGGTGCTTGATATGCTTATCACTGCTCTACTGTGCATACTTCTGTAAAGCACTCACTACCCTAAGCGACGTCCGTATTAACATACGCAGCATACACAAGAAATATTAACTTTTACAGATGCCCAAAGTATTCTACAGCGACTAAAACAATCTCAATGGACCGTAAAATGTAATCACTGCCTTTTTGACATTTTGCAAATGGCATACAGAGCAAAAATCGACATAAATTCCCCTTGGTTGAAAGGACACACTGGCATAGAACATAACGAAATAGCTGATCTACTAGAAAAGCAGAGCATCTTAGATGGAACCTACAACGCAATGGCGATTCCATATAGGGACTTTATACAACTACTGTGCAGCAAATCTCGCAATGACTTGGTCGAATAATTGGAACATAACGCAGGAGATTAAAGGACGACACTACGGTGCTCGCCAGCCTCACACACCAACACGACCATGGTTTGAAAAATTACGACTTAGTAGGCGTCATCTTATGCCCATCATACGCATCCGTCTCGATCATAGCTGCTATCCAAGTCATCTTCATCGAATTAGAGTATAGGATTTTCCTATGTGTGACACGAACCAAGAAGAAATTGCCAATCTTAACCACATCATTCTCGGTGGCAGTAAATATCGGCAGGCACAAAGTGTGTTATATGAAAAACTGGCCCGTATTCATGACCATTTTTCTACCAGTGTAATATGTTTATTAAGAAGATCTCATACCGCCATTTAACTAGCACTTGCCCAATTTTTACATATGACTGACCTGAAGATCTGAATGCGACATTTATCGCCGAAGGTTCTTTTGCTCGATAGCTGCAGTCACTTGAGTGCGGCGAGTATCCAGTATTCGGGAGATAGTGGGTTCGAACCCCACTGTCGGCAGTCCTGAAGATGGTTTTCCGTGGTTTCCCATTTTCACACCAGGCAAATGCTGGAGCCGTACCTTAATTAAGGCCACGGCCGATTCCTTCCCATTCCTACACCTTTCCTCTCCCATCGTCGCCATAAGACCTATCTGTGTCGGTGCGACGTAAAGCAACTTGCAAAAAAAAGTGCCGTGAAGTGAATAAAATGCGTTGTATTTCTTCTGTGTTGACATAATCTGTTGCCTGTATTTTAGATATAGTTTTCTTTTACATATGGTGTGTACTTTATATATTTGTACATTGTGTTTTTCCTGGCTGCATGGCTACTTGCCGAATGCCCTCTCTTAAGACACCAACAAGGGCTGATCAGTTTGCCTGGCCATGAAAGATATTTAGGAACTTCAACCATATGTAAGATAATTTTATAATTGAAACATGATTGTTAAAAGGGCGTAAGTCCATTGAATATAATTCTGAGAAAACTGAGAAAAAGTGAATATTGAATTTTCACGACTGCATTGTAATCGAAACCGACTTTCAAACTATTAGGTCGTGTTACGTACATTTAGTACGTGTTAAAGAGGTGTTAAGCACAGAACAAACATGGCCAACCAGTGGAGGTTGTGGGTTCGGATCCCACTGGTTGACCATTTTTGTTCTGTACTTAACATCTCTTCAACACGTACTAAATGTACGTAACACGACCTAATAGGTTGAAAGTCGGTTTTGATGAGAAGAAGTGTTTGTATCCTGCGCTATTGCTTTATGGAGGGAAAAACCTCTTGTAATAAGTTTGGCTACTTCTGACCGACCTACATAACTCCAAAAAATGTATTTAAAGTTCATTTTTATTCATTTTATTATGATTAAAATGCATTGAATTAAGTCCTTTTAGTAATTCATTCAGGTTTTCTTATTGCATTTGCATTTAAAAAGGGCCATTCTTTGAAAATTATCCTTTATTTGGGATATTAAACAATTTATTGGTAATTGTAGTATATAATGCGTTTACATTAATAGAAACACAGCCAATCTCTGGAAATTAAGAAGAAACAAATTGGATAAACAGATTAGACCTCGTAGCTGTTATCTTTCACCCGGGGGATAGTGAGTTCGAACCCCAATGTCAGCAGCCCTGAAGATAGATTTCCGTAGTTTACCATTTCCACACCAGGTAAATTATGGGTGCTGTACCTTAATTAAATCCAGGGAGGTACCTTCATATCCCATCGTCGCTATGAGACCTATGTCTGTTGGAGCGATGAAAAACAAATAGCAAATAAAAACTCGCAGTCCTCGAGCCAGAGAAATTAACCACATGCAGTTGAAATCATTGTCCTGATCGGGATTAGAACCCGGAGCCCTCTGAACCGAAGGCAAGTACGCTGTCCAATCAACGAAGGAGCCAGATGTCTTCGACCCCATTCATTCTATTTTTCACTAGTTGTTTTTAACGTCGCCGTAGGACATCGACGAATTTTGGCTACTCCAGGGTGTGAAAGTGCACGGAGTGTGAAGGAAGCGGCCATCGCCTTAATTAAGGTACATCACTAGCATTTTCCTGGTGTGAAAATGGGAAGCCACGGAAAACCATCTTGAGGGCTGCCGACAGTGGGATTCGAACCCACCATCTCTCGAATGCAAGCTCACAGCTACGCTACCCTAACTGTGCGCCCAACTCTCTTGGTTCTATAAATTTTAATAACTCGGAATTTTAAACCCCTAGAGGTCTAATCTGCGTATCCAATTCGCTAGATAGATCTATGTGTTTGTGTGTCACTTGTTCTTTGTCGTTTGGGCCTACTGCGGACCACGGGCCTCGTATCTTCTCGTCACTTGGGCATTCTGTTTTCTTCTCTTCCAGTACTCGTTTATTTTGTGGCTGTGAGCCAGCTTTCTTTCCTCCGTCCACATAGGCCTGCTGGTCCCTGTGTTCTTCCTACTCGTAAGTGACGTTGGAAAAAGTCCCCGCTGGATGGCTTGCCGAAACTGTGGTCGGTCACGGCCCCAGTTGTTCCAGGGCCGACTTGACCGAAGGGATCCACTTGTTCTTGGATGCCTTCCCTCTACCTGCCACAGTGAAGATCTTGTTGGTAAGTCTGCAGGGGTTCATGCGGGTTAATATACTTGTCTTCATCTACGTACAAAATACCAGTTTACCAACCACCACAGAATACATCTCTCCGCATGCGGTTGACGTCAGGAAGAGCATTCGACAGTAAAACTGGGCCACAACTACATTAAGTGCCAACCACAATACATTGAGGAAAAAGTCAGGAACAATAATAATCTATTTTCTCTCTATGTAAATGAAAATAGACGTGTGTGTTCGTATATTTCACCTTGCAGCCAAAACTATCCACCGCAGACCACTGGTGTTTGTGTGCGGTGGTAGCCTCGAGCCTCCCATTGTGCACTATAGTCCTTGTGGTGGTGTGACAGATAAGGGGGTTGAAAGTGACCAACTATGCATAAAAATAGACGTATGTCTGTTCGTATATTTCACCATGCAGCCACAACTACCCATCTCCCACCGTTGGTGATTGCGTGTGGTAGTAGGCTCTAGTCTCCCATCTTGCACTATGGTGATAGCGTGTCGGTAGGTGTGGTGGTGTGGGAGTTATAGGGATTGAAAGTGGCCGACTATATATGAAAGTAGATGTGTGGGTTCGTATATTTCACCTTGCAGCCACATCTACCCACATCGGACCGGTGGTGATTGCGTGTGGTAGTAGCATCCCATCGTGCACTATGGTGATTGCAAGCCGGTAGGTGAGGTGGTGTGGGAGATGTGGGGGGTTGAAAGCGGCCGACCGTATACTAAAATAGACGCCTGTGTCCGTATATTTCACCTTGCAGCCACAAATATCCATCGCAGATCACTGGTGTTTGTATGTGGTGGTAGCCTCAAGACTTCCGTCGTGCATTATAGGGGTGTCGTGTCTGTAGTTATGGTGGTGTGGTAGATGTAGTGGTTGAAAGTGGCCGACTATACATATAAATCCACGTGTGTGTATGTGTGTCTGTCCGTATTTTTCGCCTTGCACCCACAACTACTCACTGGAGGCCACTGATGTTTTTGTGTGGTATTAGCCTCTATTCTCCCGTCGTACAATATAGTGGTTGCATGTCTGTAAGTGTGGTGGTGTGGGAGATGTGGGTATTGAAATTCGCTGACTTCGTCAATGAATGTATAAAAATGATTGAAAGTGTTCTGGAAGGATCGGAGTGAGAATGTACTCTAGATAGCTGTGATGTGTACTCCTTGGCTTTATATACCATCTTTGATTCATCTGGCGGGAGTATGGTGATCTCAGAACCATAACAGTTTGCTGTTTGAGTACCTCTGTGATTATTTTCTTAACAATATAATCGAGGCAGTAATCCTAACCGCCAAAGAAAAAGGAAAATCGGTTTTCATATCAAGAATGCAATGATTTGTCATTTTGTTTCAAACTATTGCAGTTTACAGTAATATTAGCTTATAGTATGAATATCAATAAGGCTCAGGGTCAAACGTTCCACTAGAGCGTAGTTAATTTGACGGATTCCAGTTTCACACATGGTCAGCTTTACGTTCCTTTCTTCCGTATCGGACAAGCAGAAAATCTGTTTGTGCACGCGCCACTTAACTAGACATCAGACTAATGTAGTGTATAAGAATGTATGTATTTTTTACAAAAAAAAAAAAAGAAACAGGAAAAAGAGCGCTCTTTTAATGCACTTCTTCTGTATTATATAGTGAAAACCACACGCGAATCTACAAAACATCCAGCGAAGCGGGTTGTCTTCAGCTAGTATTATTATTAATAATAATAAAGTAATAATAATATTATCGGAGGTGCACTAACTCCGTACATTCAAACTAAGCGCCTTTTAGAAGGCCATCTATAATACGAACAGTGAACCTAATATTAGAAGTAGTTTGAATGTTTATCGTCATATGTCTCTATCGTCTGGTGTGCTCCCTCTGGTGAGAGAATGGACAATCAAATTTCTAGAGGAATTTTGTATTCATAGGTTTTCAAAACTGAATTGTTTGTAGATTGTTTTCGGTGTTCTTAGGTTACTAGCACTTCTATCTCTTACCACCTGCTTAACAGTTTAGCCAATCAGGAATTTTTGATATTTATTGAACCAATCAATAGAAACTATGCGTGTGGACAGGGTTCGGCCCAGAGAATTCTGGAAACTTCCGATCCGCTATAAAAGCTGGGACCTTTTGGGCCATGTTGTCTTTCGATCGCTCCAGTCAAGAGGTTTAGAGTGTGTTCGTAGAGGGGGCTTGTTTGTCCATCTCCGGAAGGCCCACCAGCTCAAGGTAATGGCAGACGTCTTGTAATGATGTAATAGCCTCAGAAAGCTAGTTTGAGGGGAAGGTTTCAAAGTCTTTTTGTAATGTAATTGTCAATTTTCTTTGTAAATTTTCAAACAGTTCTAAAGATCTTAGTCTAAATTAAGGAATAAAGAGTGTGAACCCTCTTTTATTCCCCTTCAGCTTGGTATTGAGGTTACTATGATTTCGTATACTTTAAACTTGATATTTTCCTTTTTGTAATTTAATATTTTCTCCCTCTAGTCGCCTCCGTAGTATAGGCTTAGCTTCTGTAACTTCTGGCTATAAGCCCGCATAGGATTTTAAGAATTTTCAAGTGAAGTGCAAGAGTTCGCCTCCTAACATTTTGATTTTCGGCCAATAACTTCAATATTTTCTTTTTCCACTAAAGCCAGGTAGAATGGGCATTTATTGCCCCTGTTAAAGTTTAACTTTCAGTTAAATGTAACTTAGGCTGTTGAGCGGGTAAGAGTGTGGAAACTGTTTGTATTGACCTTTATGTTAAAGTTAAATTGTGCCTTGGAGAGGCTTGAACCTTGTAAATTTTGAAAAGTAGCATCCTGGAGATTTAAGTATGTGTAGAAAAGACGCTCTTTTGAATGCAGTAAATTTTTGGAGCTCAGTCTCCTCGAAGATTAATTGAATGGAACAGTGGTGCTCTGGTAAAATTTGTAACTTGGGAGCTTCAAGCTCATTCTGTTAAATCATTGTCAAAGTTTAAAATCTGAAAAGAAATACACAAAAAACAGGGAAAGAAATAAAATTTTAAATTTTTTAACATTTTAAATTAAGATTTCATTTGTTCTATGTCCACCCATTTATGCCCCCACCTCTACATTCCACAGAATCCCCGGAATAATAATAATAATAATAATAATAATAATAATAATAATAATAATAATAATAATAATTTCTTAAAGACTCCAGTTGTGTTGCGAGGGTTCGACAACCATTTATGCTGTTGCGTGGAAAGAGAGGTCAATCTTCGAAATGGTGAGATTATGTATAATGATGGCAGACAATTCGACAACGTATATTTATACCATGTATTTTTTTGTTTGTTTCGTTACCCATTTTGATATAGGAGTGTATTCAAAACCCAGCGAGTGACACTTTTCTCTCGGCAACGAACAGACAAGCCGTGAACATAATCCCAGCGCCGCAGAGTAATCACAGTCTCGCATGCAATATAGAACGATAATTTCGCAAAGAGCACTTTCAAGCCATTAATAGAACCAGTAACGACACCATCGCGGCTACGCAATTAAGTTCATTTAAGTAAGGCTAAAACTGACCAAATGTTCAAGTGTTACGACTAGTGACAGATAACAAAACGCCAGGTTCATCACGACTAGGGGCCGGATTTTTTTGTTAATATCATAGTGAGAAATATGTACATAAAAATATAGTATCGGTGAATACGGAATTAAATATGGGATATGTACAAAATATTTAAGATTTATAAAATATGTAATATTCACAAAGTATGTAATATTCAAAAAAGTATGTAATAAACATAAAATATGCGATATTCACAAAATATGTAATATTTACCAAGTATGTAATATTAAAAAATATGTAATAAACATAAAATATGTGATATTCATAAAATATGCATTATTCAGAAAATATGCAATATTCACAAAATATGTAATATTCACGAAGTATGTAATATTCACAAAAAATGTAATAAACATAAAATATGTGATATTCATAAAATATGAATTATTCAGAAAATATGCAATATTCAGAAAATATGCAATATTCAAAAAATATTACATATTCATAAAATATGTAATATTATTAATGCACTAAATTAAAAAATCGTGCATCCCTTTTTTATGGCTTATGGTTATATGAGAGAGTAAGATTGTTTTAAATATCTCAATATTTTATGACAAGGTCATCGCTGTTTGTTTAGACATTTTATAATAGTCTACTGCTTTGTGTGATGATGCTTGTTGTTTAAAGGGGCTAACAGCTAGGTCATCGGCCTCTAATGGTACGAGGTGCAACGAAATGAAACGATAATTAGAACTTCAAAATGTATCCACTGACTAGAATCTAAAACGAATGGTGATGAAAAAATGACCATGAATCGAATATAACCAGTGGATCTAATGCCTTAGCTTGTGAGATGATGGTTGTTGTCCAAAGGGGCCCAAAATCCAGGCCACCGGCCCCTCTTAGTACTACTAATCACTGGTATGGCAGAACCATCGTGCTCCTCCTGTAGTGATGCTAATGACAGGTAATATAGACCCATCTTATGTCGCATCACTCGCAGGTAACACAGACCCATGGTGTTCGTCACATCAGGGTATTACTCACAAGCAACGCAGACCCATGGTGTTCCTCACATAAGGGTACTACTCACACGCCACGTAGACCTATAGAGTTCCTCATAAAGTGGTTCTACTCATAGGTAACGCAGACTCATTTTGAACACAGTGGAAGCAACACGTTCGAACGCAGCGCTCGGCACCTTCTCGTGCTGGACTCTAGTCTGTGCAGCCGAACGCCCGCTCCACCGCCATGGTGAGATGCACACGATCACAGGCAACGCCCAGACCAGTGTTGTTCCTCACATAATGATACTGCTTCTAGGTAACGTAGTTCCATGGTGCTCTTGGCATGGTGCTACTAATCGCAAGAAACGTCGACCCATGGTGTTCCTTATGTAATGGTACCAATCACAAGTAGTCTCATAGTTCTAAGTCCACCATCCCTTGGTCTCCCCTTTCAGTCTCCTCTTACGACAGGCAGGGGATGCCGTGGATGTGTTCTTCGTATCCATCCCGCACGCACAGGTGGTACTGTTTTGTAATTTTGACAGTATTAAATAATCCAATTAAAGGGGTAGTCAAAATACTTCAAATATAAAACTATGCAGTGTAAATTGCGGAGTATATTTCACAGTATATTGTAGCTAATTTTCTGTTACCCTCATGCCCTGAAAATGAAACAAATAAATGTTACTAAATAAAGTTAATATAGAATCTGTCTTTAAACTCCTGTTAAGTAACACGGATAGTACGGTAACTTTTTTGATCGTGATGCGCAGTGTGTCATCAGGTACTTCTCCATGTTTTCCATTGTGATGTTTCAGCGCCGATCAGATAACATTCTCTTGTAGGCTGAAAAGGATCGTTCAGCATCGCTCACCGGTGCATATTTTAAAAGATAAAATTCGCTGGGTGAAATATCTTTCGGGAGCTCTTCTTCTTCTTCGCCATTAATGATCTTGCAAACAGATACAGAGCATCAGTAACCTGGATTTTGTTTCAAGACTGCATGGAGTATGTTACAAACTTTGACCAATGAAAGGCACCTAGCCATCCCAGATTCTGAGAAAGATTTGGTGCTGTTCTATGCAGTTGAGGCACTCGGACGTACTATATTTCACAGAAAAAGGGATTAAAATAGCAATTTAAAAGGAATTTTAACTCCAAATTTAGGAATGGAAATATAGTCTATAATAAGGGTGTTTCTTAATTAAGGGCCATTTCTTAATAAAAATAACCAAACATTTTATTTCAAACCACATTTCTTTAGTTTTTACACACGTTTCTTTATTTTTATACATAGTTGCTCAAATGATACTAGTTCTACTAGTTTGAACAGAGACAACAATATGTTTTGTAAGAAGGGATCCTCGTGAATCACCAATAAATGATTGACCTTTTCCGGATGGATTCCACGCTGCCACACATTTATTTCTTAAAACGTGAGCAAGAAACACAAATTCAAGTCCCCGCTCTACACGCGGCAAGATAGCGAAGAGGTCCTAGTGTAGCACCAATCGATCCGCATATTTCCAGGGGAGGGGAGAATGATTAGCTCAGCGGCTTAACTACTGGCTTCACATCTGGAATGCTGAGGCTCGAATCCCGGTCGATTCTTGGTCGAGATTTTCATCTCAAGGATCACTTGGCGTCAAGAAGGGCACTGCCAAAACCAAAATAAGCCTCGGTGGCTCCAGTGACCCCATAAATAACCACGATAAGCTGAAGAAAGTTTAGAATGTGTCTGTTTCCAAAGAATATGAAACAATACTAGTCATTTCTACTTTTGCGGAGTTGTACCCTCTAAAGAGAGGAAGTCAAAATTCTGAGATTTGATATTGTTATTTTATCTCAGTTTGCAGAATAACTTAATAAATTGCTGAATGATATGGATACAGTCATGTAGGAGTACAAGAAATAGGGAAGAAAACCGGAGCTGGAACAGGGGGTAATGCGAAATACGGCGGCTATACACGGGCTCTTATGGGACTAACTCTAGGGAGCTGGCACAGGGGGAAGTGGGCAAGATGACCGCCACGCGCAATCCTCCTCTAACCACGCATGACGACCTCAACACCCTGAGGCAATAGAATGTCTTCATTTTATGGAATACTGTCGAAAGAGGCTACTAAAAGGGACACTTGTCATCTCTTAAAACTATGTTTTGAAATCCCTTTCCAAAGAAGTCTGCCGCCTGCTCTGATAGCCAAGAAAGAGTTCACAGCCGTTTACACTTCTTCATTGTCGTTGAAGCGCTTCCCACCAAGATGACGTTTCAGCTGCCAAAAAAGTGGAAATCTCTCGGAGCAGGTAGGTGATCCACAACTTCTCACCTGAAAGAGTCAATCCGTTCCCGATTCTGGACCACACTGTGAGGCCGTAAAGGAGCAAAATTGCCTTTGTCAGTATGCCGCGTCTTTTTTCTGAACCGCACGTCGGAGACCTAGAAACTTGAGGAAAATCTATTAAGAGTGTGGTTATCGTGAATCTTCTGACTTCAAGAATTTTCGTGTCAATTGCAGTCACCAAATCTTCTGCGATCACAGATGGTCGACCTGAGTGTTCTTCGTCAAAGAAATTGTTACGGCCACTTTTGAACTTCTCTTCATCTACGTAAACAAGGCCTTGAGTTCGATAGTGAATACATCCCTCATAATAGGGTATGCGTCAGAAAGACATCCGACCAAAAAATAAGACCAAACCTACATCAAGTGTTGATCCAATTATGCTGCGAAGGAAGGCCAAGAAGGAGAAGATAAGAAGAAATAACGTGTCCTGTTTTCTACATTCCGTGTTTGAAACCATTGTGATGCCTCCTCTTAATAATTATACACTGCTTTGGCTGCATCGTCCGCTATATTTCCACCATCTTTGCTCACTGTTGTTCGCAAGCTGTCGGTAGCTGTTTCTTGATCGACATTCCTGCATGCTACAAATGAACTTCAGGTAATAAGAGTTCGCATAGAGAAAATGTATATTATAGCAGACAAATCGAGGTCCTATAACCGCTAACAAGGTTTGACCTGTAGCTAAAGACTCAGAGTTCACCAAGTCACGTGTCATACGTCATAACACATTGTCAGCATTCCTTTACTACTCCAGATTGGAAAATACTTAGAGCTTTTTTCACCTTAGCTCGCAAAGTCATTTTCCTTCTGCTGAGAAGTGCATGTCTTCACATTTACTGTAGTCAGTACACCTTCATCGTACACACATTTCCATCAGGGTGAGGATATCTGAATTGCACTTAATCTGTTTAGTTTTGACTTTATGTCAGATCCAGGTTCGAACCCTTGGGAGTGGCATTTACTCTGATCAGCCACATCTCGGGCGGAAGTCCATACAAGAGTTGGCAAAGGAGGTTAGATAGACGACAGTTTAGCACACACATGATGCCTAGACTCAGTTTAAGTCCCCGAGTTCGCCAATGTAGACACAACAACAGCACAGGTTGCTCGGCTCCTACCTAAGGCAAGGGTGTCCCTGGAGGCGCGTTACTCTGCTCGACACCCCGCCACCACGGAATGAAGTATCCTACAAGAGTTGGCCAAGGGAGGTTAGATAGACGACAGCTTAGCACACACACATAATGCCTAGACTCAGCTAAAGACTCCGAGTTCGCTAACCCATGCTCTCTCAAGTCATGTGTCCCTTTTGGTAGTCTATTTAGATAGTATTCCATAAGATGACGACATCCTATTGCCTCAGGGTGTTAGAGGTCGTCGTGCGTGGCTAGAAGTGAATTACGCTTGGCGGTCATCTTGCCCACTTCCCCCTGTGCCAGCTCCCTAGAATTAGTCCCATAAGAGCCTGTGTATAGCCGCCGTATTTCGCATTAGCCCCTGTTCCAGCTCCAGTTTTCTTCCCTACGTCTTGTACTCCTACACGACTGTATCCACATCAATCAGCAATTTGTTCAGCTATTCTGCAAACTCAGATAAGAAAACAATATCATCAAATCTCAGAATTTTGACTTCCTCTCTTTAGAGGGTACAAAGCAAAGCAAAGCAAAGTCACCTCCGTACAGGCCATGAAGGCCCTTGGAGGAGTGGAAGGTAAAGGCTTCCACCATTGTTAACCTCGGCACGTGATGGGGTAGAGTGGTTAGCTCTACGCCCGGCCGCCTTTGCCCCCAGGAATTAACCTGGTACTCAATTTTGGTGTAGGCTGAGTGAACCTCAGGACCATATGCACCTCCGGAAGTGGAAATCTCGTTTCTTAAATTTTACGACTTCCTGACGGGGATTCGAACCCACGTCCTTCCGGGCGAACCGAGCACGCCTTTACCGCTTCGGCCAGGCAGCCCCTCTTTAGAGGGTACAACTTCTCAAAAGTGGAAATTACTAGTATTTTTTCATTCTTTGGAAACAGACACATTCTAAACTTTCTTCAGCGTATCGTGGTTTTTTATGGGGTCACTGGAGCCATCGAGGCTTATTTTGGTTTTGGCAGTGCCCTTCTTGACGCCACGTGATCCTTGAGATGAAAATCTCGACCAAGAATCGACCGGCATTCGAGCCTCAGCCTTCCAGGTGTGAAGCCAGTAGCTAAGCCGCTGAGCTAATCACTCTTCCCTCCCCTGGAAATATGCGGATCGATTGGTGCTACACTAGGACCTCTTCGCTATCTTGCCGCGTGTAGGGCGGGGACTTGAATGTGCGTTTCTTGCTCATGCTTTAAGAAATAAATGTGTGGCAGCGTGGAATCCACCCGGAAAAGGTCAATCATTTATTGGTGATTCACGAGGATCCCTTCTTACAAAACATACTGTTGTCTCTGTTGAAACTAGTAGAACTGAGAAAGTATCATTTGGTCCGCAGCAGTTTCTGCTATGCTAAAAGTAAACGATAAGTCCTATATCAGAGGACTAATGGCCCATTCCTTTCATGTAATGAAAGTTACCAACTTTCCCATTAAAGACATCTACTTCCTTGAAGACTTAATTTCCTAATCTAATATATCCTGCATCACCTGACTTCATTCAAGTGCACTCCAGTACTTTTCTTTTGGACTTCCTATAAGTGCACATGCCGAAAATATCTCTATCAACCACAGAAAGAAAGATGAGGTTGAGTAACCATTAAAAATAGACCAGAACCACAGAATGGAGGCTTTTATAATCAGTCCAAGACATAGCCTGCCACAGATGATGATTAAGGTGACATAATTAACTAGAACCCAGCCAACATTTGTGAAGTGTTTGAATATGAAGTAAATGGTTTCTTTGAGATGTCTATAGTAATAACATTTTTCTTAGTAGAATTGTAACAACTATTGACTTAAATAACATCTGTCAAATAATGTTTTGAGACCGCTTGGTGGCTATGGTCTGACACTGTGGTTATCCGTTTCGAGTCCCGATGGTGGAACATTTTTTCACCGCCAGAAAGTTGGCCGGCAGAGTAGGAGAGGTGATGGTATACAGTACAATTTCTAATCACTGGATTACGTGCCAGGCTGAGTGGCTCAGACGTTTGAGGTGCTGGCCTTCTGACCCCAACATGCCAGGTTCGATTGTGGCTCAGTCTGGTGCTGAAATACGTCAGCCTCGTGTCAGTAGATTTAATGGAACGTAAAATAACTTCTACGCGACAAAACTTCGGCACCTCGGCGTCTCCGAAAACCTTTAAAGTAGTTAGTGTGGCCTAAAGCAAATAACATTATTATCATCACTAGATGGCGTGCCAAAAGCCTAAATTCAATTCCAAACCTCTCCGCAGTGTTCATATGGAGTGACGGCATACGCTGTTGTTTACATGCGTCCGTTGGAAGGCGACGTTAAGCCTTGAGCAGATACCTGGGTGTTATTCGACAGGAGTAGGTTATGTGCCGGCACTGGGCTTCATTCACCCTCTTTCTTCCTATATATATATATAAAATAAGAGTTTTGTCTGTACATTGATCAGAATTTAAAAAGAATGATATTTCTGTATCGGTCATGTCCACACTAACAAGGAAATGCACTTTATAATTTTCTGTAACTTCTGTCTGTCTCGCCTAAAATTTAATTCTCACTTATTTATGTTATTAGTGTTATATAGCATGAAATTTCCGATCATTTATGTCTTATACATTTTTAGGGTACCGGCTTTGATAACAGAGATATTCATGAATTTTTTTGTTGCTAAGTCCATATCAGCGCCGACTCACGAGAAAATGGGTAAACAGAATTAAATGAAAATCGGTATATAAAATCGGGGAATAAGGAACTACAATCTACGCTATATATAATTTTGTAAGACGCCCTAATATTGTAGAGTCGAAAGAAAACTGCATATGAAGGCCTACAATATAGAAAGATCATAATACTGATGAACAATAACATCACATTGACCATTATTTGTTGTGATGTGCTTTGTGTCTTCTATGACCACTCGTCTCCGACAGATGGGATGACTGCTGCGTACCGAGTATAACAGCCTGCCTGAATACTGGCGGGAAGTAGCTATGGAGTTATAGAACTTTCTTCTTTAGCATGCCATTCCTCTGGTTGATAATGTTTCTGATACTACTGGAACGCAACACACTGGTTCATTATGGCATTCGAGCTCTTCAATCTCTACTCTGAGGCACTGATTGGAATAAGCAATATGCACATTTAACGGAAGAATGGCAGAGGAGATTTCACGGCTGTCTGCGGTCTGGTCATTCCAGCACTGGAACTTTGGACTGTTTAATCGGCACCGTTGTACTGTTCGTTAAAAGTGCGAAAATGTGCGGTTTTTCATTTGATCGAGTATTTTATATGATGAAATTGCTTTCAATCACTACATTCTACTGACATCATTATACAGGGTGTTAGGTGTATACCTGCAGATATTTCTTCTAGTAATAGAGAACGATGTGACGAACCACTATATATCAAACTTTTAGTAATTCTCGGAAGTTATTTTCGAGAGCAAAGAGATACGATGTTTTTAGAATAGGTAGTATGCCTTGTTCTTGCGAATGAATAGCTTCCCTTTGAGAACAGGCGAGTCACGCGCCATGCGTGCCAAACTGGTTTCTGTTTATGTTTACGTGCAACAGCTGATCGCTACCTATGCAATGCACGAGATGTTACGTAACATACTTGTCAAACTGGTTTTATGTTTAAGAGCAACTGAGCTACGATAACAACTGAAGGTGGCTACTACAGTAGCGTATGCCTTGTTACGTTACATTCTCGCCAGACTGGTTTCGTAGTTGTCAGTATTCAGTTTCCGTCTTAGGGGCTTCAGACAACCCTGGTCATCGGTTTCGGACCCTGGAGATGTACAGAATTCTCAGCGTTAATACTGGTTCATTTGCTGTTATGTCCTTTAAGGGATTGGGATATGTGTGGTCATCAGCCCCGTGGTCTAGTGAGTATGGAAATGACCTGAAAACCTGAAACGGTGCGGGACCTGTACGAGCGTGTGACATAATTATTGGTTGGGATAGGCGCGCCGGGACGTGAAATACAGTAGATCCCCGTTGTGCATTGCGTAAAGGTAGAAGAAAGATGGGAGGTCCTTACGCCAACGAAAGCAGTCATGGGATACCCGCATAAGTAGCATCGGAATTGAATTATCGAAACACATCGAACGTTTAGTTTCAAAGGAATATTGGACATGTTATACAACTAAATAAATTAAACGTACCTACATTTCGTGCCTCCTTCCGGGCTGAGTTGCTCAGACGGTTGAGGTGCAGGCCTTTTGACTCCAACTTTACAGGTTCGAACCTGGCCCAGTCCGGTGGTATTTGAAGGTGCTCAAATACTGTAGGTCAGCCTCGTGTCCGCAGATTTTCTGGTACATAAAAAGAACTCGTGCGGGACTAAATTCGGGCACCTCAGCGTCTCAGAAAACCGTAGAAGTAGTTAGTGGGACGTAAAGCACTTAACGTTATTATTATTATTATTATTATTATTATTATTATTATTATTATTATTATTATTATTATTATTAGGTCATTAAAAGCTGAAATACGTGGAAGAAAATAGTAAAATATGTGTGGTTTAAGAGGAAACAAGATGAAATGTATGTCACGTGAGTTAGCATCGGTCGCAATAGTTACCTACAGATTACTATGCGTAAAACGAGAACCAGGTCAAGCTCGTGGGGATGAGTCAGCTGTAATCTCGTATTGTGTATAAACATCAAACATACACATAAACAAATATAAGAAACATAAACAAGGTTACACGTTAGAGACATGTAGCTATTAACCTGAAAGCCAGGCCGACGGTCACTTTCATGAGTACAGATGAGTTATCAAATATACACAATTCACAGATGTCGAACATATCTAAGAAGATTCCGCCACAACTATATTACATTTTACTATGATGGTGCTAATAACAAATCGCAGCAGCTATTGGCTTTACGTCGCACCTACACAGATAGGCCTTATGGCGACGATGGGACTGGAACGGGCTAGGACAGGGAAGGAAGCGGCCGTGGCCTTAATTAAGGTACAGCACCAGCATTTGCCTGATGTGAGAATGGGAAACCACGGAAAACCATCTTCTGGGCTGCCGAGAGTGGGGTTCGAACCCATTATCTCCCGAATAATGGATACTGGCCACACTGAAATGAAATGTCGTATGGCTTTTAGTGCCGGGAGTGTCCGAGGACAAGTTCGGCTCGCCAGATGCAGGTCTTTTGATTTGACTCCTGTAGGCGACCTGAACGTCTTGATGAGGATGAAATGATGATGAAGATGGCACATACACCCAGTTCCCGTGCCAGCAAATTTAACCAATTAAGGTTAAATATCCGACCCTCCCGGGAATCGAACACGGTCCCCCTGTGACCAAAGGCCAGCACGCTAACTATTTAGCCATGGAGCCGGACTTAAGCGACTGCAGGTATCGAGCTCGGTAAATCGCAGCAGATTACGCTACTGCGTGTTGAGATGATGTCGGTAGAATACAGTATACCTGTTAAGACATAAGGCTGCAGTAGAAGAAGAGGAAGAAGAAGGTAACGAGAGCCACATAGTCAAGCAGCACACAGCTGAACAACGTGCACATTAGTGACACAGACATAAGAGTGGCGTGGTCGCGGGAACTACAGTCGCATTCGTAACACTCTGTTGTAGAAAAATAATGAACTAACATACAGTACGGGCTCCGTAATTCCAGGTGGACAGTAACAAGACTATCTCGAATAGAAAAGTACGGATTTACGAACGTACACGAAAACGCCTGTGAACAACATAATGTACCTATGTTCAACATTACAGTACAACAGTTTAGAAAACAAAAACATACAAATTGCATTAAAAGAAATGTTAAACTTTCTTTTGTAAATTAACAAAACACTCTAGGCAATCTTCTTAAGTTAAATGTTAACTTATAGTTCCTATTTCAGTAATGATGAATATAAAACGATTTTATTGAATATTTATACGTGACGACGACGACGATGATGATGATGATGATGATTGCTGTCTTAATGTCATCGGCCCTTAAAAACGCAAAGTGTCCTCTGTTTTAACTCGTAGGGAATAAGAAACAAAATATAAATTGCTGGAAGCCTTTCCCGATAGATTCATGAAGGGCGACCCGTGTTCTGTTCTGCCACACGATACACTAGAAGCATATAATGGTATTCGTGGTATTCATACACTGGCATTATTCAAATACTACTACTGATGCTACTACTACTACTACTACTACTACTACTACTACTACTACGAAGTAACTCGCGTACAAGTACGGACGATAATTCGCATCTCTGACAGCTGTTATTCAGGTCAAGGTCAGACAGACCGGTTTCATGTAGGGGTGGGGACAAGCCACATCCCCCTCGCTAGGAACAACAGACAACGGGCATGTGACAGGTCTAGTGCTTTTGTCGAACTGCTTACGTGGAATATTCTCCCACAGTGCGATTTCAATATCTTGGTCTTTTGGGAGTCCAACTCGCCGTATGCAGAAACAACCCGTGTTGACGTGTACGTAAATGAAGTTTATTACGTCAACGAAAGAATGCATGGGATAGAATTTCAAAGTGAGTAGTATCGGAATTGAAATGTCAAAACACATCGAACGTTTTACTTCATACCAGTAAGGGACATGTTATAAAATAAATTAATTAAACGTACCTTCCTTTCGTGCTTCCAACCGAAGAGAACATGTTTAAATGTAAATGAGAACCTTCTAGCTTACTGCTGATTTTGCAGTGCCTATTCAACGTATCAAAATAAACGTTGCCAGGCTGAGTGGCTCAGACTGTTCAAGCACTAGTTTCATGAACTTAGGTGGCTCGATCCTGGCTCAGTCCGCTGGTATTTGAAGGTGCTCAAATACGACCGCTTCTGATTGGTAGATTTACTGGCACGTTAAAGAATACCTGTGGGCAAAATTCCGACACCGCGCGTCTCCATTGGCACGTGAAGATTTATTATTATTATTATTATTATTATTATTATTATTATTATTATTATTATTGGGCGAGTTGGCCGTGCGATTAGCTTGCATCCGTCGAAAAGCCACTAACAATATTATTATAAAAACTGTGTTAGTCTATTATTACTGACTATTATGAAAATAAAAGTTAATCGCCCCACTCAAACTTCGTAGCTCGTAATCTGTCAGAAAACACTAAGGAAAATAGTGAACTTTTAACAGGTCCGAATTATTATTAATATTATAATTGCAGACATGTCTCCGAAATGACCGAAGCATGTACTTACAAATTGTTTTACGTCGCACCGACACAAATAGGTCTTACGGCGACGATGGGAGAGAAAAGGGATACAAGTGGGAAGGAAGCGTTCGAAGTCTAATAAAGGTACAGTTCCAGCATTTCCCTGATGTGAAAATGGGAAACTACGGAAAACCATCTTCCCGGCTACCGACAGTGGAGTTCGAACCCACTATCACCAGAATACAAGCTCACAGCTGCGCGCCCCTAACCGCACGATCAACTTACTCTAAGCTCCAATGCCGGTCTGCGTAGCTCGGACGATAGAGCGCTGGTCTTCTGATCCCACCTTGGCAGGTTCGATGGCGGCTCAGTTCGGTGGTATTTGAAGGTGCTGAAATACGCCAGTCTCGTGTCTGTGGATTTACTTGCGTTTAAAAAAGTACTGCTTTACAAAATTCTGGCACTTCAACGTCTTCGAAAACCGTGAAAATTAGTTAGTGGAACGTAAAAGTAGTAGTAGTAGTAGTAGTAGTAACATTATTATTACGGACGTTTTAATTAAACGGGTCCGTTACATTACCTATCGGCACTTACTGTCCAGTAATTAGCCTTCTGTCCACCTCTATGGTATAGTGGTTAGTGTGATTAGCTGCCAACCCCCGGAGGCCCGTTTTCTATTCCCAGCTCCGCCACGAAATTTGAAAAGTGGTACTAGGGCTGGAACGGGGTCCACTAAGCCTCGGGAGGTCAAATGGGTAGAGGTGGTTCGATTCCCACCTCAGCCATCCTGAAAGTGGTTTCCCGTAGTTTCGCACTTCTCCAGGCAAATGCCTGGATGGTACCTAACTTAAGGCCACGGCCGCTTCCTTCCCTTTTCCTTGTCTATCCCTTCCAATCTCCCCATTCCCCCGCAAGGCCTACACAAAACCCCTGTTCAGCATAGAAGGTGAGGCCGCCTGGGCGAGGTACTAGTCATTCTCCACCGTTGTATCCCACGACCCAATGTCTCACGCTCCAGGACACTGCCCTTCAGGCGGTAGAGGTTGGATCCCTCGCTGAGTCCGAGGGAAAACCAACCCTGGAAGGTAAACAGATTAGGAAAGAGAAGAATAAGCCTTCTATTAGAAATGCCCGGCGGCAATTCCACAGTAGACCGAGCTCGATAGCTGCAGTCGATTAACTGCGGCCAGTATCCAGTATTCGGGAGATAGCAGGTTCGAACCCCACTGTCGGCGGCGCTGAAGATGATTTTCCGTGGTTTCCCATTTTCACACCAGGCAAATGCTTGGGCTGTACCTTAATTAAGGCCACGGCCGCTTCCTTCCCACTCCTAGCCCTTTCCTGTCCCATCGTCGCATAAGACCTATTTGTGTCGGTGCGACGTAAAGCATCTAGCAAAAGAAATCCACAGTAGCTATTGTTCCTTCGAGCAATATTCACGCATGGTTGCAACTACGGTTTTTGAAATCTGTCTCATTAATAACAATATGACTGAATACTTACAGCCTTTTCTTTCAGTGTCCACCGTCCTTTCATTGACCTGAAAAGTTTATGAATAAGCATAGACAACTCGCATTGTCTATTGTCAGAAATTCATCGTAGACTGTCGCAATAACAGCACAGAAATGTTGCGCTCATTTTTCATTTACTTATTAACTATTTCCTTTCATTTTGTCAGCTTGGATAACTGAGTAATGCCATTGACATCTTATAAATCACACACAACTACACAATACT
Organism: Anabrus simplex; assembly: GCF_040414725.1. NCBI lineage: Eukaryota > Metazoa > Arthropoda > Insecta > Orthoptera > Tettigoniidae > Anabrus > Anabrus simplex. The sequence goes on along the minus strand of NC_090267.1, from coordinate 448,730,429 downwards.
TTATTCGCACGTATGTGCTGGTGCGTATCTTCGAGGTCACTGTAAGAATCCTGTGTACATTTCACACAGAGTACCCTAGACCGGTTTTCGAGTACAGCAAGTGGCCTGGCACGTGATTCATCCTCTCCTATTGCCAAGCCTTTAGGGGAAGTGCACAACAACATGTGTTGGCCTGCGATAAGAAACAGGTTCAACAAGCCCTAGACTCTGCTACTGTACTTCCACTACGCGTGGACAGAATGACGTAACCGGCATATCCTGCTACGGCCGTTCAAAACACATTAGGTCCTGAAATATTTGGCTCAGTTATGGGCAAACTAATAGGACAAGATAAAAAGTACATAGCATATATTGTGAGATGTCTTTTTCTTTGCCGACTAGCTTAATATCTGCACGTATACACCTAACACCCTGTATATACCGGGCGAGTTGACCGTACGGCAAGGAGCCCGCAGCTGTGAGCTCGCATCCGAGAGATAGTGGGTTCGAACTCCACTGTTGGCAGCCCTGAAGATGGTTTTCCGTTGTTTCCCATTTTCATAAGGGGAAAATGGTGGGGCTGTACCTTAATTAAGGCTACGGCCGCTTCCTTCCCATTCCCAGAGCTTTCCTCTCCCATCGTCGCCATAATGCCTATCTGTGTCAGTGCGACGTAAAGCAAAATAGCGACATCATTATAATGACCTATGTTATGTTGACTTCAGTTTAGAAAATCACAAAGCCAGTCTTTCTGAGCATTCCGTTGCGAAGCATGGGTGCATCAGCTAGTCATATATAGTCATTCATTTCATCTTATTAAATCCTCTGATGAGACTGACGCCAGAAAGGGCATCCGGTCGTAAAAACATGCCGTATAAAGTCACCTCATTCCCGACTCCGTATCAAAAACATATACCAGACTCTGGGTCTTGTTAGAAGCAAAGTACCTACGTGGAGCAAATGGGCAGCATTAATGAATGCGAGTCATCAGTGCAACTCTACAGGCCAAGGTACCACGACGAGGGATAAAATATTGCTGTACCGATCCATCACCAACAACTCTACAACTCCCGTCAATCGGACAGCGAATATTTTTCAATTCTTTTCAGCAGTAGGGGGTAACGTGTGGCGATGACGTCTTCGTGAAATGGAATATTGGTATGTCGAGAATATAATTTTATTGCCTTCTTCCTTCACATCTGTACAATACATTTGATAGACTTACGAAGTCAAGCTAGTCTCGCTTTCTACTTGACAAGTGTAGTGTCTGCCCGTCCTGCTCAAGCTTCTGCTTCCATATTCGCATAGGATCTTTACGATTGAGGATCAGTGTCAATAGACAGCTATGAATGTAATGTAATACAGTCGGGTTGCAACTGACAGTCATGTAACTCCGCAGTATCTATGCCATAATTTCTCGTTTTAAGTTTCGTTAATGCCCGTCAACCTCCTTTTATTTGCTAGTTGCTTTACGTCACACCGACACAGATAGGTCTTATGGCGACGATGGGGCAGGAAAGGCCTAGGAATGAGAAGGAAGCGGCCGTGACCTTAATTAAGGTACAGCCCCAGCATTTGCCTGGTGTGAAAATGGGAAAGCACGGAAAACCATCTTCAGGGTTGCCGACAGTGGGGTTCGAACCCACTATCTCCCGGATGCGAGCTCACAGCTGCGCGCTCCTAACCGCACGGTCACCTCGCCCGGTCCTGCTCTTATCATTTTAGAAGGAGAATGGACACTCTTCTCTCTGTCCGATTCCTTGGTGAATGTACAAGCCTTATGGCCTTCGGTTCAGCCAATACTGGGTCGGATTCCTGGTCCGGCCGTGTATGTTTGAAATCCTTTGGCTCAGGGAATGGGTTTTTGTATTTGTATCAATTCACGCCTGTTCATATAAACACAAGTTGCACAACGAACCACCACAGGACACACCAGTGAATACATCTCTCTATATAGGGTTGTGTCAGGAAGGGCATCAGGCCGTAAAACAGGAATAATAATAATAATAATAATAATAATAATAATAATAATAATAATACCTGCAACAGGCCAGATATAACTTATGTAGGTAACAAGAACATCTGCTTTACAATTGACCTAGCCTGCCCTAATCCTTACAACATCCTATCAACACAGAAATAAAGAACATGTGGAAGCTCAACATTGTTATCATTACAATAGTGATTGGATCTAATGGTATTATACCAAAGACACTGCACTGGAGCACTTAATCTCCACCCTCTCACTTACAGAGAATTACAAAAAGCAGCAATCCTGCCCACTTGCCATATTGTAAGGAAGTTTATTGGCATGAACCATCCATCATATACAGAAGAACTAATAAAAATCGTCCACTAATAATTTTGAATATTTATGTATAGTAAATGTCCTGTAAAAATCTGTCAAATGTATTTGTCAACATTGTAAGTGTACATACCGGTATGTATGAAGCATATGTGCGTACGTATTAAACATGGTATTTAAATTGATTAAGCATGGCTGACAAGGATAAAATTGCAACGTGAGCATACGTGAGCATGAATACGCAATGGCAGAATGTAACGTAAGTCTGGACTCAGCAACCTAGAGTGGGTCAAGTAAAATAAGGTAGGGGGAATGGAATGTGCAAGGGTTTGCGTGTCTAGTTAAGAGAGGCATGAAGGTCTTTGACATTCTTAACACTGCTGATTTTATTTCAACTTTATTATGTATTTTAAATATGTTTATTTCAACTACACATTCTGGGAAAACAACAGGAATATTCAGCAAAGACGTTGGACGTGGCATGAAAGGGCCGAGGATGACTACCGTGGTGACCCTCACTTTGGGGGTTACGTTTCCGGAGTATCTGAGGAATTTTATGGCATGTCCATGGAGTACGTTCGATTTTTTATTTTTATTAATATTGTTTTGTTTGCTTATTTTTGTTCTCTGCGTGTTTTATTTTTCTTTTCTTTTTTCTGTACAGTATGTAGAGTTTGAAAGAGTGAATTTTGGCATGGGCTGAACATGTTATTTTTCTCATTTAAAGGATCAAATGGTTATTATTACTGTAGATCTAGAGAAAAATAATAAAGTATCAAAGTATCAAAGTATTAAACAGTACTTCTCCCATGTACATTTTACCGAAGAAGCACATAAACGCAATTGTACAATTATTGTGAAATAGGTGTCTAAATAACAATAACTACTGAACACGTGCTGCTCCTCAACATTCCTTAGAAACAGGTCAGATAACTCGTCTTGATATGCCTGCCGCAATCATATTGTTTAGCCAGCCCTTTCCAATAGTTTTATGAACATTTAATGCCAGTAAATAATAATTGATTCAACAAAAAGCGCTTATCAAGAAAACTTAAAATAAAGCACTACAACACAGTAGTGAAACCAGAATGCCTTCATGCCAGCGAATGTCTAGCACTGAACTACAAGCTTGATAAATTAGAAATATTAGAAAGAAGAATTATAAGGAAAATATTAGGTCCTCTACGAATTGCAGAGTTTTGGAAATTAAGAAGTAACAATGAAATTTACCAGAACGTAGAAAACATATCAGAAACAATAAGAAAAAGGAGATTGCTATTTCTTGGACACATTTACAGAATGGATGACAATAGACTAACTAAACGAATCTTCAAGTACCTTTGGGAAAAGAAATCAACTACCACCTGGATTCAAGAAGTCAAGAAAGACCTGGAAAGGAACAACATACGAGAAGAAGAATTATTGGAAAGAAGGATTTTTATGAAGAAAGTCTTACAAATGGAAGGATTCCAAGGGAGGAAGGAAAAGAAAACCGGCACAAAGTGGACTGAAAACAGGAAAAAGAAACACAGTGAAACAATGAAAGAATACTGGAAGAAAAGGAAAGAACAACTAAGGAGGAACAATTGAAATTGTAACGTGGTCCTTAGAGGGCCGGAACGCAAGAAGAAGAAATTGCTTCATTCGTAATTTAGTTCATAACACTTCTTTCCATACCTTATTCTCTGTGCTTCGACCATTCTACCGTATCTGGATCTTAACATTTTCGAACGATCTTTCCCGAGATAGTGCAACATACAATTGGCCGTGACTCAATACTAGTTCGGGGAAGTAGACACCCACTTTTTCAAGAATTTATCCCTGCGCTTTAGTAATGGTCATACAGAAGGCTAGTCGACTTGATACCTTCCCGACTGTACGCACGGAGACTGCTTTCTCTTAGGAGTACTTTTGAGTACGGAAAGAAGGCAGTTAATTCATAGTATTGTACCATTACGTTATAGTCGAAGCGATCGTACGCACAGAAAAGTAGCGGACAAAATGGAGCGCGGCAGCTTCATGCAGCACAAACACATATGATGTATCACTGAGATACAAATCAATCTCCGGTAGAAGGCGGAGACTTATAAAAGACCATCGAAAAGGAGTTTCAAGATGGAACAACTATTATCTTGAAAAATAATTGAATTCAATTAATTCTTACTACCTTGAGAAAGAAGATCGCTTTTAAAAAAAGTAATCCATTTGGAACCAAGAAGAGGTTGTTAATCAACGAACAGGAGGTGAACTGTGAAGTAAAAATATAAATATTGACGAAGAATTCAATTATACGAAGCTGAAGACTAAGTCAATACGTGGAGAAACGTGTACCTTTCAATTTAAAATATTGGAGAAGAGAAATATACGGACCGTTGCAAGATTGAAGAGACAGGGCGAATTCTAGCACTATTAGTGGCTGAATATAATCAAGAATAACTAGAAGCACTAGTCAACGTGAAGGAAAAGATCTATTTAATAAGAATAAACCGCATTTGAATTCATATAAGGGCGCAAATTTCGAGATATAAGAGAAAACACTAGCATTTATTCATATCTGTTAAAAGGCTTAAAATGAAAGAATTACCTATTTATTCTGCCCGAATAATATTGTTTACTTCTTGCATGGACACCTGCAATATGATGAGAACCGCCTAAACTGATGGAGGAAGATTGCCCAAGCCACCATGACGGAGACCAATACTGCGATGCCCAGTAACCAGCTGTGACGTGTCCGGAGGTGGAATCTAACTACACAGAGATGGCATAGCATACAAGCAGAAGCCAGCAGCGGCCGGAGACGAGACGATATAAGAGATAAGTTTCCTATATATATATATATATTAAAAATTAGTAGTAGTTGTTGAAGTACATTAAAAGCAGTGGAGTGTTACCTATAAATGAATTATATGTGCCAAATTGTGAATGTCAGTGGTAGATCTTAAGCATTTAAGAGTGAGTGTGTGCCAATTTAAGTAACAGATATACTCAAAATGAAATAATAGGTTATTGTCAACATACGTGAAGTGTGTATATCGATTTTAACGTACCAATCTACACGGAGAGTTTATTTAGCTATGAACTGGGTGAAATTGAGAAGAATGTACATGAATTGCAGAGTATAATCTAGTTTTTGAGTATACCAAATCGACAGACATGGCCTTTATTATACGAAGAAATGTATCATATTGGGAATACGCGTTTATTAAGAAGAATATATCGTCGAGGGAGTATCGAACCGTAACAAAGATGATATTTAAAGGAAGCGAAATGAAAATATATATAGACTATATTCAGAAGGATTAATAAGAAGAGGTATATGCGAAATATGTGGTAATGAGAGTATTGAGAGGTAATGTTTGTTTCGTCGTAAGGTTTAAATGAAGGAAGTTGTTGTTACGGATTCATATGATAGATATTGGTAATGCATGATAAATAAAATGAAGGCTATAAGGTTAGGTCATGTTGATGTGAACATAAAGCTACAGTCCAGCTGATTTAATGTCGATTGGTGATATAACGTGAAAGATTATGTATAATTATTGACTTTCAGATACTTATTGGTGTAGATGTAGGGACATTAAGAATTATCGCCTTACAGAGAGTGAATGTCTCTCAAATAAACTGCAGATTGAAGAATTAAATTACATCGCAGTACTGGCACAGCGGTAGACAAAATGAGATTATTCATCATTAATGGTGGCACATATATAAATGATTGGCAAAATTTCACAGTTAATGTCCATACATTATTTTATGAAAGGCACTTATTGATCTTATGTATGATTTCCACTGTCGTGAACGAATTGATATAGCAATGTCTAGTCAATATTTCTAATTAATGATATTTTAGAGTGTGGTAACAGTTTAAAGTCACAATGAGGAAACTTGTTGATTATCTCGTATCTCGTAAGGTGAATACGAAGCCCCAAATATGAAAATTCCTCCATATCCCAACAAAAATATAGAAAATGACCTTGTAAAAATAACCCCATGACCAATTATCAATTTTATTAAGCAGTTTTGGAACAATAAATGTTATTATTCATGTTATTGACATGGTAGAACTTTAGTTTTTCATTGTTTGTACTGCATCATAAGTTAGGAAGGCGAAATGATGCATTTAATTAATTCAGTGAAGCAATAAATGGCAAATAATGAATGTAAGAATACAGAAGACCCCATTTCAACTATGTTGACAGCAAGAATCACTGTATATAAGATAGTTAATTATCATATACCCATTTTATTTTCTCTACAAGAAATATTTCAATTTTATTTTCTTTTATCCAAAGTAAGCATGCGAATAAATTAGTGTAAAGATTATTTCTAAATTTTTATTCTGAAATATAGGTAATGATATGCAGCTGTAAGGTAATATATAACTATTAATGACGGGAATTGTTGATGTAATATAACGAATGATGAAATGCACTGGTAGAGTTTGGGGGTTGACTAATATTTAATGCACATGCTTTTACTCTTCAACGGAACCTGCGATATTGTCATTATATTTTAAGGACGATGTTAATATCTTACCCTGAGGAGCTGACGGGAACTTATACCAATCCTTTACTTGGATTAGGGGAAGGATGTAGTATGAAATATGTCTTTTTTTTTAGAGTATTACAAGTATTTATATGAAGTGACATCCGACTTCATGGCTAAATGGTTAGCGTGCTGGCCTTTGGTCACAGGGTTCCTGGGCTCGATTCCGGGCAGAGTCGGGAATTTTAACCATAATTGATTAATTCCATTAGCATGGGGCTGGGTGTATGTGTCGTCTTCATTATCATTTCATCCTGATCACGCAGGTCGCCTAAAGGCGTGAAGTCAGAACACCTGCATCTGGCAAGCCGAACTTGTCTTCTGGCACTCCCGGCAGTAAAATGCCATACGCCGTTCCTTTTTCCTTTTACATCCCATGTGACGCTCAGTCACTGAATACTTTACGAAGCATAATAAATAAATAACAAGAAATTTTCAATATTTATTATTATTCGTTTTTAGAAGAGACGATGGTTCCTTTAGCTGGTGTTATTGTGTAAATAAACACGGGTAGTAATACAAGAAAAAATTAATACTCAGCGCGGACTTGTGTGTTGGCTAATTCCGCGCAAGTTGTTTATCTACGGAACTTCAACATTCTCTCGTCGCTACAGCCACGAAATTTCACGCGCAAGAGGAGGGTAAACTTCGTTAGAGGCTTAAATAAGTAAACAGTGTGTTTGCTCACCAAGGCGTGTTGCAGGTGTGCGTCAGCGTGAGGTAGCGAGCTCCGAGCTGATACAGCATCCGTAGAACTCCAAGGCTAGAACCAAGAGCGTGACCTCCTTCCACTCCTATCAGACTGGCCAGCAGACCAGCCTCATGAGTTTGTTCTATACCTGAAACAGAGGAAATAAGAATGATTGTAGTAGCAGGTCACATTTGATTTGGCATCCTTGCGAATACCAGGCTGAATTTCAGATCTCGAGCTTCTTCCATCATGATCAAATTCGCCAGTAGTCTGGCCGCATGCATTGCTCTATACCTGAAAGAAAGGAAATGTGAAAAATTTACAGTGACCCAAAATCCGTTAACATTTGAAGAGGCAATATTTCGCGGAATATTGGAGGTAGGGAGGTAATAGTTGACACACATGATTGGCATGACATGGGGATTTTCTGACACCAAAATAAAGTACACAAAATGACCAGCAGATGGCGATGGACAGCAACACGTAAGTGATGCCGCACGAGACTCGTGTACGGTATAAAAGAGCTGTCGTGAGAGAGGGCGTGGTTGGTGGATGTAGAGTGAGTCTCGGCTATACCGTGGCTTTACGCCTTTGCGTTCGGGAGATGGGGCAGGGCTGGACCTCACGGCTGGCCCCAAACTTCGGCTGTCCTGAGAATGGTTTTCCGTGGTTTTCCATTCTCCTGTACTAAGGCGAATGCCGGGACAGTTCCTAGTATAGGTCACGGCCGCCAACGCTCTACCGTTCGTGCCACTCAGACCGACGATTTTCCATTTACTTTACAAATAAATTAAGTCGTTCTTAAATTTCTCATCGCTAATCCTCGACGTCTTAATGGGGGGGGGGGGGGGTAGTACATGAATACCAGGTTTATGCATAAGTTTCTTACCGGTTTTTGTGGTAAAGAAAACACGTAATTTTTAATGAAAATTCATTTTTTTAATCCAAAATATTGGCTATTGGCTTCTTCACACTTCGCCCATATTTCAGGTAAGTTATGAATACCATGCTAGAAAAACATTCTCCGTGCATCTCCTTCACCGTAACAAATCTCCCGGCCTAAGAGACGGCGTTCTTGTCTAAGAGATCCGCCTCCCCCTTCAGGGGAGGAATGGAAACGTTTTAGAAGTAGTAGAGAGGGCATCTGATGCGCGTAAAATCGCAGCATGTCATGCTTGGCCTCCTCAGTCCCCCAACCTCAATCGTGTGATTACCTGAAGTCGTAAGCCAACCATGATCGTCTGACCTCGTTAGAGATGCTATAAAAACAACATCCGATGGCAATTTATCACCATACCTACGGATATGCTGTACAGTGCTGTTCACAACACTGTCCCTCGCTTACAGATATTGTTGATGAATGACGGCCGACAGGTTGAACATGTGTTATAAAGAACATCGCCTTTGCTAAACGTCGATTGCTATGCTAATTATTGCCTGCGTATCATATGGAGTGCCATCTGTTGGTTATTTTGTTTACTTTATTTTGCTGTCAATAATAAATCACCATACCACGACAATCACGCGTGCCAATTATTATCTTTCTACCTGCAATATTCCGTGAAGTATTGCCGCGTCAATTGTTAACGAACTTTTGGGTCATTCTGTAGATCTTGGGCGATATCAGTTCGGCTAATAGCTCCGATTCCTGAAATCATCTATCTATTAGAAATTACCCGCGATGAATTAAGAAGAGCGTAGTATATTGTTTTACACTTTATTTTTTTCTACCCAAATAAAGTACAATGCACATCTGTTGTTACGTCCACCTTCTCAACTTAATCTCCTTGTATCTGCATGCACTTTTGCCATCGATGTGTCAGCCTCTCCAGACCTTCCTGAAACAATTCTTTCGTAGTGCTGCGTACCCATGCCTCGACAGCTGTGTCCGGTTCTGCAAAATACGCAAAACGGCCACCACGCACAGATTTCTTCATGTTCCCGAACAGGTGATAATCACTTGGTGCAAAGTCGGGAGTGTATGGTGGGTGTGGCAGCACCGTGAATCCCATCTGAGTAATGGCAGCGGTGGTCTCTCGGCTCATCATCAGTCGCAATCCTAGCCATGGAGTCGGCTGGATCTTGATCATGGCGTTGCAAAAGTTCTCTGCACACGTCCACACGCCTCTTATTTTCGTCTTCAGACAAGAGTCTAGGCACCCACGTGGATGGCACCTTCTCCAACTGTAAGTGGCCGTGCATGGTCCGCTGCACGGTGTTTCGGCTAATTCCCGTGGCTGCCTGCATTTCCGTAAATGTGAGGCATTTGTTTCCTTGGATGGCCTGTTCGACCCGGGCAATGTTGGCTGGTGTTGACACTGTCACATTCCTTCCAGAACTGGTTCCCTTGTCCACTGATGTGCGCCCTCTTTTCCAACCTTCCACCGAGTTATAAACTGTTTTCCGTGGCGGCGCATGTTCTTACAGACTGCCACCAAGTGCCGATGAATTTCTGTAGTGCCCACGCCTTCTTTCCATAGGAACCAAGTCGTATAGCGCTGTCCCTGACGGTTGCTTTCCATGTTGTCTGCTCCTACGCTGACAGTGTTGTCATGAAATGGCTATGACGAGTGCATTCGTTGGCCCCTGTGCATGTGCTGCTACCAGACGGAAAACAAAACACTAGTTACACATCACCACCATCAAAAGTGAAATGTGAACCATACCCGGACGTACAAGAAATAAAGTGTAAAACAATATAGTACGCCCCTCGTATGTTGTTCGTTAATAATCTCACGGTTGTACTTGCAAAGCTTTGAGTTAAAAAATAATCAGTGATGGGACGAGTGCAAGAAAAAAGTAATTGGGCTCGGTTACAGATAATTGAGAAATATTTTACTCAATTAAGATTGCAAATTACTTTTCAAAAGTAATCAGTAAAAAATTACGATTGCAATTATTTTACAGTCGTAAGGGAATCACTGACTTTTTTTCGCTTGGGGCTGGAATGACACGCAAGTTCGCATGGAAAATGAATATATTACGTCATTTGTGTGGGAGCATAGAGACATTAAGTGGCTATCATCACCAAGTGAGACAAGACACGATACCATGAAATTTTCGAAATTACCTTTTTCCGTCATTTTTATTTTAGTTGAAATGAAATGGCGTATGGCTTTTAGTGAAAGGAGTGTCCGAGGATATGTTCGTCTCGCCAGGTGCAGGTTTTTGATGTGACTCCCGTAGGCGACCTGCGCGTCGATATGAGGATGAAATCATGAATGAAGGCGACACATACACACAGCCCCTGCGCCAGAGAATTTAACCAATTATGGTTAAAATTTCCGACCCTGCCGGGAATCGAACTGGGGACCCCTGTGACCAAAGGCGAGCACACTAACCATTTAGCCATGGAGCCGGATGAATTTTAGCGTTTCAAATAATTTGCCATCTAAAAAAGTTATTCATTTCACATCCCACTAACTACTTTCACGGTTTTCGGAGACCCCGAGGTGCCGGAATTTTGTCCCGCAGGGGTTGTTTAACGTGTCAAATTTCCAACACGAGGCTGACGTATTTGAGCACCTTCAAATAGCACCGTACTGAGCCAGGATCGAACCTGCCAAGGGGATGGTACATAAATACCAGATGTATGCATAAATTTTTGCCGGCTTTTGTGAGGAAGAATATACGCAATTTTCAAGGGAAAATCCATTTTTTAAAATTCAAAATATTGGCCATCGGCTTCTACATACTTCGCCCATCTTTCAGGTAAGTTATGTATACCATGCCAGAAAACTGCTTGTTTTTTGCGGCAAAACATTCGTCGAGCCTTTTTCCAACTTCCTCGAAATTGCTGAAGTGCTGCTCTGCGAGCGCGTGCCCCATTTATGCGAAGAGGAGATAGGTAGTCTGATGGTGCCAGGTCGGGGCAGTAAGGCGGGTGCGAAAGGATGTCCCATCCAAGCAATTCCAAGGTGTCTTTCACTGGTTTTGCTGTGTGAGACGTCACATTGTCGTGTAACAAAATCACTTTGCCATGTCTTCTGGCCCATTCCGGTCGTCTTTCGATGAATGCGTGATTTAAATTAATCGCTTATTGGCGATAGCGTTGTGCATTAACGGTTTCGCCGGACTTCAAGAGTTCTTCGCACTTTTGCGGTCTACCAGAGCGCGCACTCTCTTTCACATTGAAATCACCACGTTTAAATAGTCAAAACCATATCCCACATGTTCTAATGGATAGAACGTGTTCACAATGCCGGGCTGAGTGGCTCAGACGGTTAAGGCGCTGGCCTTCTAACCCCAACTTGGCAGGTTCGATCCTGGCTCAGTCCGGTGGTATTTGAAGGTGCTCAAATACGACAGCCCCGTGTCGGTAGATTTACTGGCACGTAAAAGAACTCCTGCGGGACTAAATTCCGGCACTTCGGCATCTCCAAAGACCTTAAAAAGTAGTTAGTGGGACGTAAAGCAAATAACATTATTATTATTAACGTGTTCACAATATGTTTCTACCAGCAAACGATGACTTTCCAGAACCTTTTCCTTTTGATTAAACAAGAAAAGCAATGTGTGTCGCAAATGTTCATTTTCAGGCAGAAACGTCGACATGATCACTGAACGATACAACACACACGCTAGTGTTTGGCGGACTCAACTTATGTGTGTTGATAGGCTAATGTCAATCGAACAAACTGACGTACGTGTCAAATTCATACGTTGCGTACTGTTCGGTGGTGCCATCTTTAAGTGAAACCGGAAAAGACTTATGGACTTATGCGTTCACCCGGTATTTGTATTTACTGAGAAGACGCCCTATGGAATACTTGAAGGAATAGACCTACCGGTGTTTAATTTCAAGAACATCGTTGGAATGTCTATGCAAATACTGAAGAGGTAAGAAAGTGCCTCATCCAGAACTGGTGAAGCTACTGGCTCTACTGTAGTAGAACTGAAAAAGTTATCTGCTTACTTTGCGATGTACATCAATTACTAGGATGTGACGATAGCACTTTTATTTCAAGAAGTAAATTACAAGTAAAATACATTTTTTTTTGCTATTTGATTTACAGGCCTTTGCTGGCAAGATGTAGTGTTTACAGTGCACTATATCTTCTGGTGTGGGCTATATCAAATTTGTTACTTTCATTGACCTGTCTCAGTCTTATCCTTGGCTTTGACAATATGAAAGTGGCTGAGGTATGACTGACGCTAGTAATGCCATTCCTTATGCAGCCAGTCCCTCTTATGAATGGTGTGAAAATGTCACTCATAGGGTCGGTTGGTGCATGCATTTCAGTGGGCTTGGCAGACTGATGTGCAATAGCAACTTCTGGCTCAGTGAGGAAAGCAACGGGAAACTACCTCACTCCTCATTTCCCTAGTACGCCTCTTCAGTGACACCTAGGCCATCTATGACAGCTAATGGTGAACCTCTTGAGGATCCAACCAGCCTTCGGGCTGAATACCCAACATTTGCTTTACGTCGCACCGACACAGATATGTCTTATGGCGACGATGGAATTGGGAAGGGCTTGAAGTGAGAAGGAAGCGTTCGTGGCTTTAATTACGGTACAAATATAGCATTTGTCTGGTGTGACATTGGTAAACCACGGAAAACCATCTTCAGGTCTGCCGACAGTGGGGCTTGAACCCACTATCTCCCGATTACTGGGTACTGGCCGCACCTAAGTGACTGCAGCTATCGAGCTCGGTAACATACATTTAAAAAATGAGACGACTACAGGTAAAAGTTACGCACATATTTAGAAAATAGGGCTTATAGCCATCCATTTTGGGCGGTTCAAATTGTAAGGTGCTTCCGAAAAATATACAAGTAATTAGTGGGACGTAAAATTCATATTCTTCTTCTTATTATTATTACGAATAAAACTCAGTCGGTTTCATTACTCTAATTTATTTCAGGACGACGTAAGAAATGCACACTCACACACATTTTACACACACAATTCTAACCAGTTATGAATGGCCACACTTACTAATTAATGTCTATTTACAAATTGCAGCAGGAAGTCCATCGTTTGTCTACCTGGGGACTGGGGACACTTCCTTACTTTCACTTCCCCAAGTCCAGTAACTTCATGCAGCAGGTGTGTGTAGACCTCTGGATCTGAACACAGAGCTACGGACCACTCGACACACGACGACTGTTCGTTGGTTCGACTCCACAGATAGTCCAGTAATTCACACAATCACATGCAGAGAACAACTAAACAACTCAACAGTATTCAACAGCGGGACGATACACACAACAGTAAACATTAACACAGCTCCATTTAGCCTCGCACTCACGACAGCGGGTTTCCTCGCTGACTCACGGCGATCCTCAGTCCACAGAATTACACGAACACACAGTACAGTCTTCCGTTCTGTCGTCTCCATCCCACTCACTGGACTCTCCGACACCACAACATCAGACCTCGGTGGGACACTAGCGACAACCAACACTTCTGTCGCCCTCAGCCCAGCCACCGAACTCCAAAACACCGAGTCTCACACCGACTCCACCTCGGAGCCCAACTGTCACTCCCCGTCCGCGGCTAGCCTCCCTTTTTATAGCTTGGATGATTCGAGCCAGAAATTTCGCGATGTCACTATAGGCAGAACATTCCCGTTGAATCTTCAAGAAACTCACAGGTAAGCCGGCCACGACAACAATACCCGGAAAGATCGGCTCCATCCTACAAGCCGGCTGGGAACTCCCATGTCGTGTGAGTCACCAGTCCCCCCTGGAAGTACCGAAAGAGGCTACCACGGGGCTGGCACGTAACATAATAATAATAATAATAATAATAATAATAATAATAATTTTTATTATTACTATTATTATTTACGGACTGCCCTGCTAAGGTAAACTATACCGTTGGAAATGTCGTTTTGTAGCTATTTTAGGGGTCAACATGACTCGTTGGCTGAACGGTCAGCGTACTGCCGTTCGGTTCAGAGGGTCCAGGGTTCGATTCCCGGCCGGGTCGGGGATTTTAACCTTAATTCGTTAATTCCAATGGCACGGGGGCTGGGTGTATGTGTTGTCTTCATCATCATTTCATCCTCATCACGAGGCGCAGGTCGCCTAATGGTGTCAAACAGAAAGACCTGCAGCTGGCGAGCCGAACCCGTCCTGGGATATCCCGGCACTAAAAGCCATACGACATTTCATTTCATTTCAGGGGTCAAAATTACCATAGACACCCACTCACATCATCACGCTACACTCGGTTTGTGGCTGCTATAACTAAGGAAATAACCAAACTATACAGACCGTCTGCTTTGTAGGGGAACTCTTATTTTTATTACGATTCTGTCATTTACGGTAAAATAAACACACTTTCAGTGTAACATTCCCAACCTTTTCTTGAGAGTAGCTCATTTTACATCTCCTGTTTTCCTTTACACTGGTCGTCGTTACAATTACATATTGTGCGATACCAGGGCATACTTTGTACAAACAAAGAAAGATTACTCAGGCGAATGCATACTAAAATAAAACTCCTCTAACATTTCGAATGAAAACATGAATTATTGGCTTTTCAATTTTTACGCTCTGCCTGTTCTTATATTCAAGCAAGCAGATATAATAAGTAGAGTTTGCGGTAGCCATTCTACCGACTGTATTCCATTATTTTTAAAAGTACCTTTAATCAGAGAACACTACAGAAGTAATCTCATCTATTCTTTTATCATTCTACCATTCTACCAACGGTATCGCACTAGTTTTTAGAAGCACTTTTAATCACAGGACACTACAAAATTAGTCTAATCTATTTTTTTATCACTTTGTTGCGTGACTGATTAATAACAATATAATGAGTGTAGACACCCGCACACACTTTCATTACACCCTGGTTAGTCTGTAGCTGCTAGAACTAAGGAACTAACGAACTATACAGACTAAAATAAAGTAACATGGAATCACTACAATAAAAGAGTGACATTCCATAATGCGAAACCTTGTCATTCCAGGTCAGCTGTTTGGCCGGAAGCATTATATGCCTCAGAAACTACATTTCTAGGAGAAAACTGTAAAACTGATGAAATTGAAACAGCAAGAACGAAAAATTCTTAGGAAAATATATGGTCCCACTCATGTAAGTAGCACCTGGATTAAAAGAAAACTACAGACCGGTACACAAGAACAGATGAGTTTACTGATGCCGTACGTAGGGGTCGCTTAAAATTATATGGTCACATCTGTACAATGAACAATAATGGATTTACTAAACAACTATTAACTATAATACCACAGTTGTAATCGTGCAAGCGAAGAGGAAGGTTGTTGAGTGAGTGAGTGCTGACATGGGGATTTCAATAGAATTGTACCGGGCGACGATAGGTCGTTGGCACGGTAGAGGCAGGAATACGAGACGCAATATGAGTGGCAGAACCGGACAGCAGGTGAGTTTGGTTTCAATTTTGATGGCTGCATCAGTGATGGCAGTGTTGTTGGTTATTGGAGGGGTCGAGATGAACCCTGGACCTGATCATGAGAATGTGGTTGGTTGAGAAGACATAGAGAAGATAAGGGAATTTAGTAAGGCCCAAAGTGAACAAATGAGAGAGCTATTACGAGAGCAATCTAGAGATCTACTAGAAATGGTGAAAGAGGAGATAGGAAAAGTGACAGAAAGAGCGGTCCAAAATAATAAAGAAATATCAAGTTTGAGGGATAAGGTGAGGAGAATGGAGGAAGAGATAAAAGAGTTGAGATGGCAGGAGAAAAAAGACAAGAGGAAACCCGAATTTTTTTTATATATGGGCTACCAGAGAACACTAAAGAAGACCTGGTATTCAAAGTGCTGGAGCTAATTAACGAGAAGATGAAGATTAGCTGCAGAGAGGCCGATATAGAAGAACTACAGAGAATGGGGAAAACAAAAGGCAAGAGACCAGTGAGAGTGAGATTTGTATCAAACCTACTAGTGAGAAAGATTCTGCATAGTACAAGCCGGTTGAAAGGTGAGAACATATGGGTCAAACAGGAGATGGAAAAAGAAGCCTCAGGAACCAGAAAGTGCTACAGTTTCACCTAGAGAAAGCTAGACGTGAAGGATTAAGGGCCTACATAAGGCGCAACAAATTAGTGGTGGGCGACATCAACTGGACGAGGACTTGGGGAGTAGAGCAGCTAAAGAATATGTACAATACAGCGAGTACATTGGCCGAAGAGGAAGGTGAACGTACGAGGCAGCTGAGACCAGCAGAATGCGGAGCAGTGAGGGAGAACCAGCTAGCGATGCAACAAGGACAGAGAGAGGAAGGAACAGATGCTGAGACAACGAATAGCGAAGGCAGCCCAGGCGACCTTCAGCGGCAGCTGAGTGCGGACTCTATGAAAGAAGCAACACCGAAACGCAGACGTGTGAGTATCAAGGACTTCTTGCTCAGAAAAGGTAATGTAAATGAGGGTAGCCTTGATAGAGAAGGTGTTAACACTCTAGATTAGAACACTGAAGATCTAGGTGTAACAAGGATTACGAGGTCCAAGAAGATCAGCCAGAGTGAGGGACAGGGGAGAAAGACATAAGTAGAGATAAGAGTACGGTGTATCAATATTGAAGGTCTTGGGTGTAAGTTACAGAATGAAGCTTTTAAAGAGTTATTACATAGCTTGCATATTCTCGCATGTGTGGAAACCTGGATTCCACCGAAAACTATTATAGAAATAGGAGAGTTCACAGTCTACTATAAGTCAAAAGAGAGACGAACCAAAAGGGGCAGATACTCGGGTGGGATAATGGTGATGGTTAGGGAGGATTTGCAAGCTAGAATAATTCAGATAGAATCGGAAATGGAGGAAATGATGTGGGTCAGAATAAAGATGTATGATGAGAATGAGTCAGACTTATGTATTGGTTTTGTCTACAACCCTCCTGAAACCTCGCCATTCGCGAAAAGGTTTTTCTTTGATGAGTTGGCATTAGAAATCAATCGAGTACAAAATATTTTTGAGGATACAGGCATTTTAATAATGGGGGATTTCAATGCGAGGGTTGCAGACCAGAAGCCGGTGTACGACAAGGAGACAGAAGCTGTTTATGTAAGAAAGAGAGTGAGCCAGGATAAGGGTTGTAATAAAAATGGAGAAAAGTTGCTAGAGCTATGTGGTACGATAGGACTATATATTCTGAATGGATGGTGGCATGGCGACGAATTAGGGAACCTGACATACATAATGGAAACAGGGGGAAGTAGCATAGACTTGGCGTTATGCTCCAGGAATGCGTTGCTTGTGATTAAAAGTATGGAGGTTAAGGAATGGGGTGAGTCACATCATCTCCCAATTATTGTCAGAATAAAAGTTAGAGAGGGTAAGACACCAACAAGCAATATGATAAAGTACAAAGAAACGACAGTCACTAAATATAGGTGGAGAGAGGAGCTAAAAAACGAGTTTATGAATTATTATTATGATGGAGAAATAGGACAGATAGTGAAAGCTGGAATAGATTCAATGATCGAGATTAACCAAACGAGTACAGCAGTTAAAATAATTGAAAATTCTGTAAAGATGGCATGGGAGAAGATGAGGATAAAGGAGGGGCAGAATATAATAGGAAAAGGCTGGTACAATGACGAATGCAGGCATAAAAAGTATGAAGTGATGAAAGCTTTGAAGGAGTTTCGGAAGCATGGGGGAGAAAACCATGGGATGGGATTCTGTAACTTGAGAAGAGGATATAGGGAATTACTGTATGCAACTAAGTCTGAATGGTAGGAGCAGAGAGTTGTCGAATTAAATAGCAATGCAAAACAGAATGATAGTAGAAAAGTATGGAGTACAATTAAGGGGATTTGTGGAATGCGGAAGCTGCCGCGGCAGACGGTAATAAGTCAGGCTATCTGGGTGGAGCACTATAAGAAAATATTAGAGGCTGAAGATAGGTGGAGACTGAGATTAAACGATACTGGTATATCGGTAGGGCTAGGGTGTACTGTGCCGGCATTAGACAAGGAAATATCGAAAGAAGAAATAAGGGAGGTACTAGGGAAAGCCAGGAAAGGCAAATCAGGAGCGATTTCGGGTATCACTAAAAAATTTTGGAAGCAGCTGGCGCAGAATAAGGATATCCTAGAAAGTATGGCGAAACTATTTAACAAAATATTTGAAGGAGGTGAGTTCCAAAAATCTTGGCAAGAGGGAGTGATCTGCCCAATCTATAAGAAGAAGGGAGATAAAATTAATAACCCTAACAACTACAGGGGTATAACGTTGCTGGATACATTAAGTACAATATATACAGGTGTGCTAGCAAAAAGGATAATGAAGTGGGCAGAGGGGGAATTGATTCTGGAGAGGCTGCAAGCAGGTTTTAGAGAAAGGATGAGGACAACAGATAATATTTTTGTAGTGAAAACAATAATAGATAAGTATGTAAAAAAGAAAGGTGGAAAAGTATACATTACTACTATTGATTTGGAGAAAGCATTTGATTCTGTGAGCAGAGGGGCGGTCGTGGCCAAGATGAGAGGGATAGGGGTGTCCCAGAAGATGATAACAACGGTTGAAAATATATATTCAGAAGTAAGGTGCGCAATAAAAACTAAGGAGGGCGTAGTATTTGGAGAAATATTCTCTAATGTAGGATTAAAACAGGGTTGTAAATTGTCACCAGTACTGTTTCTACTCTTTATAAATGATATCTTTCAATCGAAAGGCTTCGAGGCAGGGGTTTACCCAAGTCTTGAGAACCGGGATATTCCGGGCCTCATTTTTGCTGACGACATCCTTCTGCACACTTTGACACACAATAGTATGCAAGGTAGTATAAATGTGGTGGTAAATTACTATCAAGAATGGAATTTAAAAATCAATGTACAGAAAACCAAGGTAATGGTGTGCAAAAAAGGACACACATTATCAAAGAATGAAAAATGGTGGATGGGCGAGACGAGGTTAGAAGTTGTCAAGAAAGTAGAATACTTGGGTATGATTGTAAGTGGAAACGGAAAGTGGTCAGAGCAAATAAAAAGATCAAAGCTAAAAGGCATGAGTGCACTGTCAGCCATTAGCATACTGGAGAAGATGCCCAACACAGACTACAGAGTGTATAAAAATGTTTTTAATGCAGTAGTTAAATCTAGAGTGTTGTACGGAGCGGAAATCTGGGGAGTTGAAGAAAGGGTTGACTCACTTGATACAATTACGAGTAGATTTGGGAAAATAATTATCGGTCTATCCAGCTGTACAGCTAATTGTGGAGTGAGAATGATGTGCAAAAATATAAGTCTGCGAGTGGACATTATTAAAAGGATAATAAAGTATTGGTTGAGAATGAAGTTGCGAGAAGGGGGCGAAATTTTACAGATAGCATATCAACACCAAATGAAACATCAGAACCAAGGAGACTGGGTGGATGGGGTACGGAATATTTTAGAAACAATTGGAATGGGATGTTACTGGGAAAAAGAATGTATAGAGAAGTGGAAAATATGTAAAAAAATAGTTCTAAGAATTAAGGATATTGAAAAACAAGACATTGATGCACAATGTAGAAGTAAGAGGTCATTAGAAGAATTTTGTAATATAAATGGGAGAATGAGAATAAATGTAGAGTTTATAACAAAAAAAAAAAGAATGAGGGGTATAATATGGTGGTTAATGGGGATACATAAAAATAAAGCATATAGAAGGAACAGGGATGTAAATAAATGTTTAATATGCTCTGAAGAGATGGGATGGGCACACCTTATAAAAGATTGCCCTATGACAAAGGAAATACGAGAAAAATTCATAGACGATGAGGATGTGAGTAAAATTGAGAACGAAAATCAGTTGTATACAATTGTAAAGTTATTGAACAGAGAATGGATGCATCCGGATAGAATTGCAAAATTATTTAACATTATTAGGGGAAGGTGGAGCAGGAAATTGAAGGAAGGAAAGGATGTGATACATGTCAGCCAGGAACCGAATTGTGCCTAAGGTAACCTAGACAATATAACTCCGTTGAAGTCTAAGAGCCATTAGGTACATAGGCTTAAGGGATAGCATGGAACTACCTCGTTACAGTAGTTCTACTAGTTTCATGTATTGTCGAGTAATAATTTCCGTTTTCTCTCTTTTCTTAACAGCCTGCAAAGGCAATATTAACTTTGATAATCTGAAAAGATATCACTGTAAATAGATGTTTTGGTTTTTTCGGCCATAATACTATATATGAATGGAACTCCAACATTCAGTTTATAGTATTCTTTCTCTGTTCAATTTCTATGCACTTGCTTTATATGAACATTCATCGCATGTACCAATTATTAACACTATTCACAATAGTTATTTAAGTTACTCCTTCTAATTTTGTATACGGCATGTATCACAAATTATGAAATTATGAAACGATTACAATAAATAATACCCTCTACCTAATCTATGATTTTCGAGATTAAGGGAGACGGGTATCTTGAATCTTGAATCTATTAACTATAATAAATTCAAAGAAGCTTAATATCAACTGATTGGAAGAAACTAAGGGACACTGGGAGTGAAATTTAGCCAAAAATTGTAAAAATATCGATTTTTGATTTTTTTCGTCATAAATATACCTCTGACTTTTGCGGAACTATCAGTGATATATTTTTTTCGCACCCCGCCATTTTTAAATTTCTACCGCAGGCTTTACATCTCCGGCGCGGTGACCTTCACACGTTATCTTCTAGTAGATTTGACTAGAGAGTATATTTTTCCAATTTTCAAGCTAATTAAATTTCTTCCCTGGAGACTGAAATCCAATCTAGTGGCACTGATAAAAATTATTACTAGTAGTTCTGCGTGATGAATATCAATACTAAAATAGAACAGTGATATATTTCAAATCCATTCAGGCGGAAGGGTCCCAAAGAGATTTTCGTATCATAGAAAAGACTGAGTATTGCTGTTTGCAATGCTGCGGTAGAATTTAATATGGGGTGCGTTGTTGCAACTCAACTCAGATTAGCAGAAAATGTACTTCATGTAACACAAGAAATTGTGAAGAGACGTGACAATCGCAGGATATGAAATTGCCCGGGCAGCCTCTCGAAAGGAGAAAAAACAGCCCGTCGTAAGACAAAGGTTCAAAAACTGAAAAAGGAGGTTGTAAGGAAGAAGGAAGGTGTCACTCATGGTGTAGGACAGTTTTAGTTGATAATGTAAACTGCTCGTTTTCATAAAAATGATTTTTTCTCGTATTTCTGTTTAAAAAAAATGTGTTCCTTGTGCACCAGGTTAAGCGAAACTAAGCTGTAGATTATTTTGTATTTGTTGAATGTTTTATAACTCCAAGTATTATTTTTGCTGTTGCACAAATGGAGTGTTCAGAAAAATGTGAAATTTATTTTTTGTGTGAAGAAACGTATCAGAAAATTTAACGCATCACAGTAAGTATTAGAAGACTGTTGAAATGAATGCTTACATTGACGTGTACGGGAACAAAACATCAAAATATAATTTTATGATTGTGTTAACTATTAATTTTGCGCAATGCAAATTTTGAAAAGCCACACATTTTATATCATTTTTTAAAATCAATTTCTCGGAAACTAATGATAATTTCGTGTGACTATTTCTAGCCGAGTGCAGCCCTTGTAAGGCAGACTCTCCGATGAGGGTGGGCGGCATCTGCCATTTGTAGGTAACTGCGTGTTATTGTGGTGGAGGATAGTGTTATGTGTGGTGTGTCAGTTGCAGATATATAGAAGACAACACAAACACCCAGTCCCCGGGCCACTGGAATTAACCAATGAAGGTTAAAATCCCCGTCCAGGCCGGGAATCGAACCTGGGACCCTCTGAACCGAAGGTCAGTACGCTGACCATTCAGCCAACGTGTCGGACAGTGTGGTGTATAATAACATACAAATCTCCTATGCCAAAATATATTAAAATCGGATACTTACTAAAGAAATTAGGAAACACAATCCTGGTGTCCCTTAAGCAGGATTTACAAATAAACATTACAGACCCTATGATAAAAAATTCTTTGGAATTCTGGTTGAAAATCACACATTCGTGGAAAAAGCTAAAGAGACCACAGGGAAACAGTGGAGATAAGAACGGGAAAATTCTCAGCGAATTAATGAAGAGATTTTGGGAAAAGAAGGAGAAGAAGAAGAAAAGAAGCTACCAAGTTCAAACCCGTACTTTAATTAGGCATAACGAAGAAAGAAAGAATAAATAAATACATACATAAATAAATAAATAAATAAATAAATAAATAAATAAATAAATAAATAAATAAATAAATAAATAATAATAATAATAATAGTAATAATGGCATCTGGTCTTCTGAGACGCCTGGTTCACCTCTTCCGAGCTGGCGCTACGATAACATCTGATGTTAAAGACGGCAGAAATACTTTGTCTTCGAGCTAGAGGAAAAACCAATGAAGATTAAAGTCACCGTCCCGGACGGGAATCAAACCCGGGATCCTTCAGAAAAAAGGCCAGCATGCTAACCAGTTAGCCACGGATCTGGACATAATCTAATGATAGTGTTATTGGTTTTACGCCCCACTAACTACTTCTACGGTTTTTGGAGACGCCATGGTGCCAGAATTTTGTCCGCAGGAGTTATTTTACGAGGCTGACGTATTTGGTCAATGTCAAATACCACCAGACTGAGCCAGGATCGGACCCGCCAACTTGGGCTCAGAAGTCCAGCGCTACTAACGCGTGAGCCACTCGGCCTGGAGTGATAATAATAATAATAATAATAATAATAATAATAATAATAATAATAATAATAATAATAATAATAATAATAATAATAATAATAATAATAATAATAATAATAATAATAATAATAATAATAATAATAATTGTGCCGGGCGGTACACCTCCGCGCCGCTAATTCAAACATTGCGGCAGTTGATACTCCTCTGCTGGAGAAAGCCTGAACTTTAACAACCATATTAATTCTAAGGTTTTTCAGAAGATGTCTCTACTGTAAATTTAGAAGTGTTCTGAACTATGCCTGTTTCGATGTGTATTTGTTTGCTCTGCAGTAAGAAATTTGAACATTCTCTAACAGATGTCTCTACCAAAACTGATAACGCTCTCTGGTGTAAAGGAATGAACTGTCCGGAAGAAATTTAACATTCATAAGTTTTGTTTTTGCTAAATTTTGTTCTGTGGTTTGAGAGTTGGCAATATAATCCTTTCCTTCCGCTTGTTTTGAATGTAGCCAATCAAAAATTTCTGTAATTAATTTTCCACCAATCCTAGGTGTCTTCTTCAGTTTTGACTTGTAATCTTTAGCCGACCAATACAATTTTGTGGGCGGGTTGTAATCATTCAGAAAATGTCTCGAATTTTCCGCGAGGGTATATAAACTGCTGATTTTCTGGTCTCCGGGCCACTTCAGTAACATCTATCCTAGTGTGATTATGTAGCAGGGGGCGGGAAGCGCCTCTTTCTTCGGGCGGCAGTTCATCCATCAGGTAATGGCCTTTTAATAACTTCTTTGCTCGCTAGCTCAGCAGTTTAACCCTCGGGGCAGGTTCGAAACTTTTATCATGTAACCTTCCTTTAAAATGTAAAAGACACTTGGTATAAATTCCGTCTCTTTAACTACAAATCGGGATAGAGAGTGCCTAACCCTCTCGAGCTCCCTCTCATATTGTTTTTGAGGTGACTACGTTTTCATAGCTTCATAATGTAATAAATTTTCCTATTGTGTCACCTCCGTAGTAGGGGATTAGCCCTTGCATAAGCGGCCTAAGAGCCAAATAGGTTTTAAAAAGGTGTATTAGGAGTGCAAGTTACGCCTCCACTCATGTTGGTATTTTGGGGCCATGTAATTATCCCGTTTCTTTACTGAATAGGCCTCAGTAGGTTGGGTATTTTTACCCCTGCTCTTGTGTGCCTGGAGGGCAGCTTGAAAGTGGAGTTTGGTGTGGCTTTTGAATTGGCTTGAACCTTGAGAGCGGGTTGCTCTTTCTTAAATTGTATTTTCTGTGTGCCTCGAGCAGGCTTAACTGGGCAATTGGGAGCAAATGCTCCTTGGCATGATTGGGATTTTCTGCCCCTTTGTTGGACTTTGTGTATAAGTAAAGTTGGGCTCATTGCTCAGCGATTGTGAATCTGGGGCTCGAAGCCCAAAATCCATTAATAAACTGTAATTGTACATTCTTAACTGGTTGATATATAACTGAGTTCCTGTCATACTTGTTATTTCTTGATCTTGAAAAGAAAATATAACCTTTGTTAAATTTTAAATTAACTTTAATTTCGTAAGTTGAGACCTATTCATCCCAGCACCTTCTTTCACCTCTGCTGTTCCACAGATACCTCGGAACAATAATAATAATAATAATAATAATAATAATAATAATAATAATAATAATAATAATAATAATAATAATAATAATAATAATAATAATAATGGCGTGAGGTTTCCGGAGAGGCCTGGTGCAGATCTTTTTGAGGTGATGTCGTGTCGACCTGCGCGTTCTTGAGGATGGGGACATATCTACGATGCATTCTACTGTTGAAGATTGCACAAACACTCAACTCCGGAGATAGAGAAATTAAGTTATGAACGCCCCTCTGGTACTTCCTCTACATTTGCCGCGATCGGGAGTAGCAGTTTCCGACTTAAATCCTCTATGAAAACTGTCTCCCTGACTAGTTTGTGCATTTCGACACTGAGAGAACTTTCTTTGATTATCTCCCTTTGACCCGCTCCATGTCTACCAGCTGTTTTACATTCAAGGGCTCCCATATGTCGTATGTTATGCACGGTGATACTTTTGCTTCCAGTAGCTTCCTGGCTCTTTTCATTTCTCAATTTCCTGATATTCTGGATGCCATTCATGCTTCTCTGTTGAAGATATATTTGGAACTATTTAGCCATTTTTTACAGTAATATCGTTGGGTTCCGAAAGTCCATACGGCCTGTTGACATGGACTTAGTTATGAACGTACATGATCAGTGCTCAGCTGTTAAGGTTCATTGTAAGGAAGTTGTTTGCATAGAGATTTTACTCTTCCTCCTTCTCCTGTGGGGTCTGCTAGAATTTTCTTCATGATGAAATAATTTCTTAGTCTCCATGGCTAAATGGTTAGCGTGCTGGCCTTTGGTCAAAGGGGTCCCGGGTTCGATTCCCGGCAGGGTCGGGGATTTTAACCATCATTGGTTAATTTCTCTGGCATGGGGGCTGGGTGTATATGTTGTCTTGATCATCATTTCATCCTCATCATGTCCGCCTCCGTAGCGTAACGGTCAGTGTTATTAGCTGCCGTCCTCGGGGGCCCGGGTTCGATTCCCGGTACTGCCAGAAATTTAAGAATGGCAGGAGGGCTGGTATGTGGTTGAAATGGTACATGCAGCTCACCTCCAATGGGGGCGTGCCTGAAAAGAGCTGCACCACCTCGGGATGAGGACACGAGTTTACTTTATCCTCATCATGACATGCAGGTCGCCTACGGGAGTCAAATCAAAAGACCTGCACCTGGCGAGCCGAACATGTCCTCGGACACTCCCGGCACTAAAAGCCATTCGCCATTTTTCATTTCTTAGTAGACAAAGTAGCGGTCACCATACTACGAAAACGGTAAAATTAAGCACTTTCCTCGATTGTGCCGAATGTTGAAGTTATAAAGGGCCAGGAAAGGTTTCAAATTTTGAGTCTTGGATAGATCTATCAAACTAAAAAAAAAATCAAAGTACTTCCGGCCTAAATGCAGCTGCGGAAAAACCGCCTAAAATCGCTTGTTTCTTTACTCATTTTTGATAAAATCCTAACCAAATTACCTTATTTATATAATACTTTCCATAATGTGTTCCTTGGTTCAATTCCCTAAGGGTTTTTTTGATTTTTTGAAGAATGTCCACACCGAATGTAGTTATAAGGGCTGCATTGAATCACCTTAGCACTAGTAAGATAATGTAAGGGTTTATTCTGCCCGAAGGCAGGTCCGAACCTCCGCAGAGGTATGCCTGAGCCGGAGTTTACGTACGGTAGGGTGGCCAGTTCCTCCGTTCCTCCATTCCCTTACCCTCACCAACAGCGCATGGCAACCCATCCAAATCTTGACCACGCCCATTGTTGCTTAACTTCGGAGATCTCACGGGATCCGGTTAGCACTAGTAGTGATAGAAAAAGACAAACTGCTAATCTAATCGACTGGATAACGATGATTAAGAAAAGCATTTTAATTTTTAGGAATAAATGAATATATTCTCATAATTCATTATATATTTACCTAAAAATTCGTAGGTCATATTTCTAAGATGTTTTCAACATTGAGTTGCTTACCTGAAGGGCTGGAACAGTGGATTATTTTTTGCTAGTTGCTTTACGTCGCACTGACACAGATAGGTCTTATGGCGACGATGGGATTGGAATGGGTTTGAAGTGGGAAGGAAGCGTTCGTGGCTTTAATTAAGGTACAACTCTAGCATTTGTCTGGTGTGAAACTGGGAAACCACGGAAAACCATCTTCAGGTCTGCCGATCGTTGGGCTCGAACCCTATATCTCCCGAATGCAAGCTCACAGCTGCGCGACTGCCAGAATACATCTACATCTATTCTGCTTGTCGTATGAGGCGTCCAGTGTTGGATACCAGATGTTCTCGACTTGGTAACGTTGGTCGGCGACCACGAGACTCTTAGCTGGGTCTGGTATTGCTTCCACTTAGCGTACTTTTGCCAGTCTCCTCAACTTCATCTATGCTACCCGATCTCTCTTGGTCATATCATCTCTTTTGACTGCAATGGTATTGGGTTTGCGTGGCCTAGGAAATCTGCAATTTTCACGCCCATTGTGGAATTTCCTTTTATTTAGCCGATTCCTTCGAACGACCGAAACTCTTCCTATTTTCCCTCTGGTTAGTGCTAAGAGAGGACGGTAGGCTAGATGTGCTTACTCTTAAAACTGTTATCACCCTCACCAACATCTCGTGCACTCATTCCGTGCGTCTTATATAGTTTTCTGTTTTTTCCACTTTTCTCCCGATTTTAACGTCTCACGCACTCACATAGGTTTTATGGGTTAGGAAAGGGCAAAGACTGGGAAGGAAGTGACCGTGGCCTTAATCATAGTACAGCCCCAGCCAGCATTTGCCTCGAGTGGAAATGAGAAACCACGAAAATCCATCTTCAGGGCTGCCGACTGTGTGGTTCGAACCTATCATCTCCCGAACTCGAGTTAACAGCTCCACGTCCGAGCCATGCAGCTAACTCACTCGGTTTTATTTTATTTACTCTGTGTCTCGATAACACTGATTTCCCCAGCCAATGAGTAAAATCCCCCTTCTTCGGACATCGACCACCCCTATCACTATGAAAAACTAGGATATGTCCGGGTTAACTCCGACGTCTCATAATCCTATTCTGAGATACCACTTAAAAATGGACTCATCCGGAAAGTTCAACTGGATTGAAACATTGGTGAACAAAGAAATTAAAAGTCTCTTTTCTTTACGAAAATAGTAAAATTCGAAGTAAACAAGGGTCAATGAACTCGAATATGGCATCAAAACAGTTTTATTAGCTCTTGGTTTGTATAAATGTATGAAACTCTTTCCTATCCACTCTTTCGAATTTACTTATTCACTGGAGCGTTCCCGTTTCTTTGATTTTTGTTTATAGTCTACTTTTGGGCCATCCCTCATCATTTGAGGCCGGAATTTTCTGCTCTAACAGGTTAGAATGCAAGGTTATGGAAGCGCGCTGCCTGCTCTACGGTTATGTAGCGAAAGCTGCTTAAAATGTAGGGGTTCTAACGGGCCGTACTCCTTATGTTTATGCTTATCTTACAACACACCCACTGAGCCGGCTGGACAATGTTTCTTGCTCACTGAGACTGCATTAACCTATTGCATCTTGAACGTCCTTTCTCTACTCATCACATTCCAACAACAGTCTGCAAGCTTGGATCAGTGTTACTTGCCCTAATACCTTCTTTCCATCGCTGAAATGTCTTGATGGAAACGCTCTCCATGTTCGACACTCACTATGCCACAATTGCTTGGAAGGTAGTCGAGATGAGAGTGAATAAAGCTGATATTCATTGACATATTACAACCTAACTCTTGATATGCCCTTAAAAACACAGGGATGGCACATGAATTGCAACCGAAATAATGTAATATGCTGTCCTTAGTAATGGAGACATTTCGTGTTTCTGTCCGGCTCCATGGCTAAATGGATAGCATGCTGGCCTTTGGTCACAGGGGTCCCGGGTTCGATTCCTGGCAGGGTCGGGAATTTTAACCATAATTGGTTAATTTCGCTGACACGGGGGCTGAGTGTATGTGTCGTCTTCATCATCATTTCATCCTCATCACGACGGTCAGGTCGCCTACGGGAGTCAAATCAAAAGACCTGCATCTGGCGAGCCTAACTTGGCCTCGGACACTCCCGGCACTAAAAGCCATACGCCATTTCATTTCATTCCATTTTCATGTTTCTGAGATGATAAACTCACTTCACCTCCACAATAACTGTTATCCACACTATTAACATATCTTCACGGCACCATGAAGTCTAATGTATCTAAGATGAAAAATCAAATGAAAAATAGCTAAATAGGTAAATAAAATGTTGATTACGAGTATGCCTTTCTTGAAAAAAGATCAAGGTTCAAAACCAGTTATTTACATTTCTTACTTACCCCTGAAAAATGAGTCGTCTTAGAACTTGGAACGTAGAAAATTACATTATTGAAGAATAACTGCATGATAGGTTTCTCTAAGCACAACGAGGGACGTTTCTGCTACTCTAGGAATAAAATATAGTTTACTCAGTGTTGGCAACCTATACAGGGTGGTCGGAAACAACGTGAACCGGGTATATGAACGTTAGAGGGTTGGTCATATTGATACATAATTTTTAAAAAGTAATTCGACATTTCCCGCTGTTGTTACTTTATCACCTGCTGAACTTAGCTAATCAGGGCGAATTCAAATCGGTTTTGTGAGGCAGTGTTGCTAAACCTGAATGTGGCTTAAGAGGAGATTAAAAGCCCAATGCTTATAATGTTAAATTTACCATATTGATGACCCATTTTCTCATAAACTAGTTCAGGTAGAGACTTGAAATTTTTACTGAAGGTTATTGAGTACTTATGATGTACACTGATCTACACTCAATATGATAGCTTACTTGAGAAAAGTGTTTCAATTTTTTAACACTTTTTTCCAAAATTTTGGAACGTTTATTTACATAACTCCCAAGATATAAAAGCAATTTACATGAGTGTAGATCCATTGTACTAACAGATGTTACTTAGCTATATTTGAAGATTTCAAGTGTCTATCTGTTATAGTTTCTGAGATAATGGGTCATTTGTACAATAAAAACATGTTTTTCAGAAATGAGGATTTAAAACTTACACACATGATTATAGTAATAAATGTTCATACAATTACTAGAAGCACCCTGCTCCATAGTCTGGATCCTGTTTCTTATCGTTCACACCAAGTTTATTGTTTCTTCTTTCTCTCCTAGCTCTTTTGGTCATGTTCTGAGCTGCAATTTCTACCTTTTGTGTCCGTAATCGATCCAGGTCTTCGGAACATCTGACAGTATTTTTACCTATTCAAACATCAAGTTCCTCTAGGACTTTATTATGCCGTTTCTTGAACACTCCCTTTGGTTTAGTCATTTTTGTAGAATATACGAATCTAAGTAACTTATGAATATTTCACACCACAACCAAATAACATTGAAAGTAAAAATACTGAGAAGATACACACTCATTACGACAAATATACAAAAAATGTCCTCCATTACTCTTTTGGCAATCCTGCCAACCAAAAATGAATATACCATGTCACCTGTTTTGGCAATCCTGCCAACCTAAAATAAATGAATATACCATGTCTCCACCTTCTACATAAAATACTTTCTGAGACAAGCTTTAGAAAAAAGTGTTGCAGTATGGTGTGCCTCACAGATAAAAATGAAGCAATGTAAGCCATATTTCAATATTATTTTAAAAATATTTAGATCTATCATAATTTAACAAATGATACAACAAAATGAGCAGAAGAGACCCTGCTACAACTTGAGGCAAAAAAAGAAAAAGTCATATTTTCACCAAAAGGGCTTTTAATCTCCCCTTAAGACTGGCCTGAGAGCACCATACGAAGAAATTTTTTTCGCACGGGGAAGGTTTGAAACACGGACCTCCGAGCTGCCAGGATCGCGCCAAAGCAAGTACGCTACGGTGAAACTGACTGAAACCCACGATGTGTTTGTGTTTGATACCGATTTCTCGTCATGGCTCACACGGCGGTCTAAAGTCAATTGTAGATTTAGTTAAATCACCTTGCAAAGCCCAGTTAAGTTCGCCCGCGAAGCGATCTGATTGGGTAACTTTAGAAGTTAATAAAATTATTTATAAGTATGGCCAATCCTATAAAGCACATATATCTCATTCATGTTGTTTTCGACCACCCTGTATTTGTAACATAGAAAATATTAGAAAAATTCCCTCCATCATAAAATAAATTTCTATTCTTCAGGATAATAATAATAATAATAATAATAATAATAATAATAATAATAATAATAATAATAATAGTCATCATCATTATAATTGTACCAGAGGTACAATTTCCGCGGTCTGTTAAACTGCGCGCCTTCTCTAGGGCCGTCTATGCCAACGGACTTGAACTTGTAAGCTTCCAGAGATTTTGTAGTCTACCGTTAGATGGCTAGACCATCGATTTGTAATTAATTGATAGAGTAATGTTTATTTTGAAGTTTGTTAACCTGGTTCTGAGGATTGCTTATTTTTAATGTACCAAAGCTGTCAACACTTTAGCTGGTTCCTCCTCGATTGTATTCAACCTATCAGATACTTGGAAATATGTTCTATAGCCAATTAAAACACAGGGTGTGTATAGGAATCCAGCCTATCAGTAAAGAGTTCTGGAAGCTTCCCCTTTATGGTATTGTAAAAGCAGGGCACTTTTGGGCCGTCTTGTCTGAATTGCTTCGGTGCTTTGGGAGTGCAACGTGACCTAGGGAGGCAGGGGCGCGGCCTGCGTGAGGAAGATCCAGCGGCTCAAGATAATGGCAGAATTTACCTAGACATGTGATAGCTCCTGCGGGTTGTTTGGAGGGAAGGTTTTAACCTCTTTTCTTTTAATGTAATGTTGTAAACTGGTGGTTTTAAGTGTAAAATTTTCGGCAAGCCTAAGGACTCTGGTTCTATTCCCTACTGGGAATTATGTAATGTTAGGGAACAAAGATCGATGACCCTCTGTCGTTTCCCTCTCAACCTTGTAAAGGGTGACTATAGTTTTCAACCTCTAAATTTCTAAAATCTTGTCTTGGTATTAATGTTCCTTCTTTAGTCAGCGGGGCGTAGCATAGGAGTAGCCTCTGTATTTTCGGGCCGTAATCCCAGTTAGAGTTAACAATTTCTATAAGAAGTGCTGGTGTTTCGCCTCGTTGCCTTTTACTATTAAAGCCATGTAGTATGGGCAATTACGCCCCTGTGTCTACTGTATTATTCTTAAGGAAATTATTTCTTTGATTTTGGGTCCCTTTTTTTGGAACAGTGACAAATGCTATTCTGGATCAATTGATGGAAACTTTAAAGTGAGGTCATCCAATGTGGCCTAGTGTAATTTCAGTGTATCAAAGGAAACTGACTGCCTCTGCGAGGCTAGACTAGGGTGTTTTGGAGCTCATACTCCTGAGTAGTGTACCTTCTACGAGTAAATCCTGCTCTTGTCAAATATTGTACCTGTCAAGAGCAATAATGCTCTGTTCTTTGTAAATTAAAAACTGATAACTATCTCAAGCTTTGTACCTGATATTTGGACTTCTAAGTCCCCGATATTGCTAGAGTTGACGAGCTCATTAAATACTTGTTATGTTGTCTATTATTAATTCAGATTTTTATATCTTAATTTATAATTAGAAAATAAGGAAAAGAAAGAAATAAAATTTCCAAATTTGTTGTGTTAAGCTCTGCTCTAGTTAATTCCTTGTCCAGCCATTCAACCCTTACGCTTCTTATCCCTCTATGAACTACAGAAACCCCGGAATAATAATAATAATAATAATAACAATAATAATAATAATAATAATAATAATAATAATAATAATAATAATAATAATAATAATAATAATAATAATAATAATAATAATAATTTAGTGTGGCTATTTCCAGCCTGGTGCAGCCCTTGAAGGGGAGACTCTCCGATGAAGGTGTGTGGCGTCTGCCTTATACAGGAAACTGCGTGTTGTTGTGGTGGATATTGCTGAATGTGGTGTGTGGGTTGCAGGGATGTAGGGGACAGTCAGAAAAAAAACAAAAAAACAAAGGAAAAAAAAACCCAGTCCTCGGACCAAAGGAATAAACCACGTAAGGTTAAAATCTCCCCATCCGGCCGGGAGTGGAACCCGGGGCTCTCTGAACTGAACAGCACTACGCTGACCATTCAGCCAAGATGCCGGACTTCAAGACATTGAGAGTTTACTAAATATTTCAAACATTATATTTGCTTATTTCACATCAAAATGAATTGATTGCTTTCAATTCAGAAAATCGAGCAAGTGGCTGTGCGGTTTGAGTCACGTAGCTATCAGCTTGCATTCGGGAGATAGTGGGTTCGAACTCCTCTGGCGGCAGCCCTGAAGATGGTTTTCCGTGTTTTCCCGTTTTCACATCAGACAAATTAACTAAGGCCAAGGTCCCTTCCTATCCACTCCTAGGCCTCTCTTATCCCGTCATCGCCATAAAATCTATCTCTGCAGTGCGACGTAATAAAAACCGGGTTTTTGTGTGTTGACCATTGTTATCTTGGTAAAAGGCCAATATATAGTAGAATCTTGTAGAGCCTAATGGTGCGGCTTCGCAATCTAAAAAGTTGATTATCTGTTGCTATTTCGTACTGTTAGTTTAATGGATCTTGTTTCGAAGTCTGATTGATGGTACTAACCATTCTCTCTCATTAACTAGTTGGAGACACACATAATTGTATTTATACGTTTATATCGAAAGTAATTATGGTCAGTATCACCAGCTTACTAATAGAAATGCATCAAACAAACGACAAAACATTAATTTTAACTCTGTTTTTCTCATATGAAATCGGTATTCCATTTGGAAAGCAATTCATATGTAATGTGTAATTCATGTACGGTATTTAGCCAGTTTACAAAATCCATATTTTGAAATTTCCATTTCCTGGCATTAGCTGCTTTTTTTCTTTACTTGGCTTCAGTCGTTGATGATAATGCACACTCGTTCAATAGTAAATTAATGGACCACATTAACTCAGAGCTTATTGAAGATTGGTTGGGTGGGTGGCGATGAACTCAGGGTAAACCGGCTTTGAAACACAGTGTCCCAAGTGTGAGATATTTATTTATTTATTTATTTATTTATTTATTTATTTATTTATTTATTTATTTATTTATTTATTTATTTATAGGAATGACAAAGAGAGCCTTCCAAGAAAAAAGCATATGCTGGCCAACAAAAATATAGATATTCAAACTCGGAAGTCCTTTGCAAAACCTTTGTATGGAGCATGCTTCTGTACGGTTGAGAAAGCTGGACATTAGCAGAGCAGGAAAAAGTGAAGACAAGAGGCGATTGAAATGTGGATCTGAAGGAGAATGTAGAGGATAAGTTGGACTGAAATGAAGAGTAATACCGAAGTTCTCAGAGAGAGAGGAGTAAAACGGAATCTGGTAACTGAAACTGAAAACTGAAAAATAAAATTTGTGGCATTCTGTGGCATGAAGTTCCTTTGTAACATCATTGAAGGAAGAATTGCAGGGAAAGGAGTAAAAGGACGACCCATATTGTCTTATTTCAAGGACCTGCTTCAGAGAATGAACTACAAGACCTACGCTGAGTTGAAAAGATTGGCTAAAGATAGACATCTATGGCCCCGATGACAAGGCTTAGCCTTCAGAATACGATAATTTATTTATTTATTTATTTATTTATTTATTTATTTATTTACCTAGCGATTGGCTTCGTTGTTTGGGTCACGTAGCTGTCAGCTTGAATTTGAGAGATAGTGGGTTCGAACCCCACTGTCGGCAGCCCTGAAAATGGCTTTCCGTGATTCCCCAGTTTCACACCAGGCAAGTGGGGCTGTAAGGGCCATGGTCGCTTCCTTCCCACTCCTAGTCTTTTTCTATTCCATCGTCGCCATAAGACCTGTCTGTGTCATATACGTTAAGTTCCATCCGGCTACTTGACAGAGTGGTCAATGTACTGACATTCGGTTCAGAGGGTTCCAGGTTCGATTCCCGGCGGTATCGGGGATTTTGACTGAAATTGTCAGCTTGTTCTAGTGGTTTACCAGCGACTGTCACGTTAACGGGTGGAATTACACGTCTGCTCACAACCATTAACTTGGTCTTTTTTATACGTAGGCAGATGCTTGCAAATGCACCGTAATCATTGTTTAGACATTTCAGCACTTGTTGCAGATACAAGTGCACCGTCTGCGTATTTCAGACTGTTTATTATAATACCATTCAATACAATACCGCAGGGCTGAGCGTCTCAGATGGTTGAGGCGCTGGCATTGTGGCTCCAACTTGGCAGATTCCATCTTGGCTCTGTCCGGTGGTATTTGAAGGCGCTCATATACGTCTGCCTCGTGTCGGTAGATTTACTGGCATATTAAGGAACTCCTGCGGGAATAAATTCCGGCACCTCGGCGTATCCGAAAACCATAAAAGTAGTTAGTGATACGTATAAAAGAAATAACATTATTTATTATTAATACAATACCCTCCTATTTTACAAAATTGCTTTTTGCAATGGAACTCTTACGTAAATTTCCTGAAGTAATTTCGTTGGTAAATTTTGGATGGGAATATCGAGAAATCTATCTCATGGTCCTTGTATGTGCGTGGTAATCACGGGACCCCAAGTGAGTCTGGAGTTTTATCTAGTTACTTTCCAGGCGGCTTCTCTCATCTTCCATGTCTCATCTCTCGTGGTAAACTCATGCCCTTTTCAACCCTGATGGATTGAAGTCAAATCCAAACTGTTAGCGAATTAGGATGGTGGGCAATTGCTCTCTTCAATTCACGCCATACTTGTTCAAAAAAATTCATATCTGCAGAATATGTCAGCCATACTCCCCACCATTTGTTGTATGTCAAGGGAATGACCCATTCGATGAGCATGATCCTTATGACTATCATCTAAAGCAGGGCCTCTCAAACACCCAAAATCTCATGCGTGCAAATCGAGGTGCATGAGCTCCGTGCACTGTGCATCGCTCCCGCTCGGCACGGCTCGAACCAACGCTTCGTCACTGGGCTACTCGGCTAAGCTCGGCTCAATTCGGCTCGGATTTGGAGCGCTATGCAGGAAGAGTGAGACAGGGGGAGCGAGCGAGACAGGCGTGGGAAAAGAGAGAGTAAGCGCTATTGCTCCAAATCGAGCAGTGGGGGTCTGCACTCTGGTCAACCAAGCGAAGTCGTCTTTTGCACCGTGCACAGTGCATGCACCAAGCGCATGCACCCTGGGAGGCCCTGATCTAAAGTGACAGAAAATTGTGTAACTACACGATGTAGAATGTTGTCAATGCATACCAAAACAGTCAAGTTACCGTGGACAGGAATGAGAGGCGTACAACGTCGTCCCACCTTAAAACTTGACGAACCCCCTTGCTGCCGATGGCATTCCAGGATTGTTTTCGTCTGTTGTATGGGTGCAAGCTTAGAGTGACCCCATCATGAAAGAGCGTTGCCCGTGAGTCTCCGATGAGTGTGGGCGGCATCTGTGCGTATGGGAGACTGTGCGTTATGGTAGTGGATGTCAGTGTTGTGTGTGCTGTGTGAGTTGCAGGAATGTTGGGGACAGTACAAACACCTGTGCCAATGGAGTGGAATGAACCCTTTAAGGTTATAATTTACGACCCGGCCGGGAATCGAACCCGGGACCGTCTGAAGCTCACAGCACTACGCTGACCATTCAGCCAAAGAACCGAACAAATGTATGATGAAATAAAGAATAAAAGAAATGAGGAAATGAAAATAATTTGTTTAAGACTTTTTCACGATCTGACATATTTTTTCAAATATATATATTTATTGAACGAATCAACGACTTCCCGCAATTACGGGTTGCCACAATGGACAAAGTAAAG
This sequence comes from Anabrus simplex, assembly GCF_040414725.1. Taxonomy (NCBI): domain Eukaryota; kingdom Metazoa; phylum Arthropoda; class Insecta; order Orthoptera; family Tettigoniidae; genus Anabrus; species Anabrus simplex. Next base: position 448,693,880 of record NC_090267.1, on the reverse strand, counting down.
CGTATCAGGATAGAGAAAGTTTTTATCACATAATGATAATAGGGATTTCTTAGATTGTGGAGGTCCGAACAGGTGAGATTTCAGGATTTGTACAGATCCACGTATGGTGGTGGTAACTATTCTTTCAATGCTGTTCATGGGCAGGTCGAATTTTTTCCAGAATTCTACGAACAAGGCAGGTATTGTGCCACGAGCACCAATCATTAGGCCGATAATCTCTACTTCATTCAGTTGGTATTTATTTTTATAGAACGGAATGGTGGGCGCGTAGATGTTCTGCTTTTCAAGATGAACTTCAGTACACTGGCCGACATGGTGCTCGAATCGGATGGTCGGATCGATAATGAAGCCTTTCGTGTCGTTATCTTTAAAGGCAATTATGTCAATTCGTCTTGTGCTCCCTGTCGTAGACAAACCGTGGACTTCTTCATATACACGGAAGTTTTTGCTACGGAGTTCTTCTGCAATCAGTGATCTTATCTTGTGGTGACGTGAGTTTCTCAGTACTTCGCCGAAGGGGCTAGAACCCAGGACGTGAGCCAGTGTTTCTTTCTCCCTGACGCATCTGCGACAGAGGTTTCCGTCCTGAGTTCTGCCCGGGATAGTTCGTACTGCAGAAACATTCGATGTCATCTTGATTGCCTCTCGCCATTCGTTACAAGAAAGTCCCTGGTGATGCCTAATCCAATTATTGGCCGGTGTGTACTCTTTATACAACTCTACACCGATCCCCTTCTGAGGCAAAGAGAACCAAGTTGCCATTTCACGACTTCTTAGTTCTTGGCGGATTTTTCTTGGATTTGGAAGGTCACTGCCTTTATTGGAGAATCGGTGAATATCTGTGAAGTTGAGGGCCTGTAGACAATGCGTCGTTTCGGATGACAGATCACGCATCTTTAAAACGTAGCTATTGCTGGCTCGGCGAAGAGTGTTGTATGCGCTTATTTGTTGCAGGCGTACTTCCCAGGTTGCTTTGAAAAGTCCGAGGCCTTTGAATCTTAAATCAGAATACAGAGAACTATCGGGTGTATCCGTGGGTAATTGCAAAATTTCCTTTAGGGAGCTCTTTACCATTTTGTCGGCGGTTTTCAGGAAGCTAAGCGGTACTTGTCTAATTTCAGCGGTCTGGAAAGCATACACGAGAGTGGGACTGACTGCTTTATTCAAAACAGTGAACTTTTGATCTGCCTTTAACAAAGGTGAGGCTGTAAGCGCATCTAACTTCTTGTGCAAGGTTTTTAAAGAAGTGTTTGCATCAAAGGTGAGTGTTTCGTTAAAAGTGACACCAACGCATAACATATGAGGACAACCATCATGCGTTATTTGAACTTCCTATAGTTGGGGTTTTCGGAGTTGCACTGATTAGCCAGTGAGTTAATCTACATCTGTTAGGTTGTTTTGTCTGTTGAAACTAATTTTTGATTAAATAAAATTATAAAATACCTGAAAAAGAAAACAGTGAACAACAGAACAAACCTGAAAATTAATGAAGCTGTTATTTTATATTTCATTAATGCCTAATTTGTTGTGATAAACTCGTGTTTTAGAGTTTACCAGATACTTTAAATTAAAGCATAAAACTAGCAGTGAGGAAGGAACTTTCGAATTAGCATTTATAGTGTTCCTTGATATTTTCTCATTTCCCACTGCCTGAATCTTTGACTGTTATTTTGGAACTGTTATTCGGAATATAGTACTGTTACGGAACAGGAACAACCAGATCTGCTCCATGTAAAGAACCACTTCGCCCATCTCTAAAACGGCGCAAACAGAGTAGTTGGTACTAGTTCAAGATAACACTACTTAGGTTGTATTCTTTCTTGTGGAAAAAATTTATTAAGATTGTTGAAGGGAACAAAATTGGATCCGGCTATTGTTACTGATCTTTTACAATACAGTGAGTGAAGTTGACCCTAGGAATTAAATGTACTTAGTTTACCTGAGAGAGTTTAAATTATTATATTTCTGACCAACCGTAGTGCCAACTGCTAACAGTTTAGATTGTGTGTCATTGCAGAAGTAATGCCATCTCTCCTTGTAAGACTCCAATTAGAATATGTTTCTTGTGTCTGGGACACCCACCTAGATTAATCGATACGAGAACTGGATGATATTCAAATGAAAGTAGCATGATTTTTTTCAGGATGAATTTTGACAGAAAAAGTTAGTGTTATGGAAATGTTGCAAATTTGGGCTGGAAAGACTTGGAACCAACGAGACGAATAACTCAACTAAATGGAGAGATAGCTAAGGGGAGTGTTAATAAAAGGAGGAAAGACCATAAAGTGAAAGGTGTAATTCAAGAGGATAAGTTGGGGCAAATATTCGTTTATATGCAAATGAATTGAAGTTTGGAATAATTTACCAAGGGAAATTATTGACAAATTTTCATGTTCTTTGAAATCATTTAAGAAAATACTAGGTAAACAAATTTATTTATCTATTTATTTATTTATTTATTTATTTATTTATTTATTTATTTATTTTTTTATTTATTTATTTATTAGTGGCGAATTTAGAACTCGTGGCCCTCTCTTTCACTTAACCACGTAAATTACAAGATAATACACAAATAGTCGAAATATTCTTATAAAATCAAGCATATAAGCTAAATAGCAGATTTCGAAAACATTTAATGAAGAAAAGTAAAATAAAATAAAATAAAGTACAATAAAAGGAAATCCGGAGCATAAATGTGAAAAATTCATAATGATAAACAAGTACTGTAACATACAAACTGAAAAATATAAGCCAATGCAAAAATAGAATACAGTACATAACAAAGTAACGGAAATACATGTATGGCAAAAAACAGTAATCTATGTGCATGAGTTAAAAGCTAAATATTATGTACATTTACACTATAACAATAAAAATACTAACTTAATATTAATTACAAGAAACAACAGTATTCTTCAGCTGTACGGTAGAATGGCAAGATTACTAACCTACAGAGCACAATCACACAAACTATCATACGTTACCAGACACACGAAACAATCAGCGGTATTCAACAGGTAGCGTAATCTCTGCATACAGTCTTAAATGTTGAAATTGGCTTGGAGTTCCTGACAGTAGCTGGAAGTGAATTCCAAAGTGGTGACCCAGCCACAGCGAGGATGGTATTGATTTTAAGATTGGTTGACGGGAACAGCAAGGGAAGTGCCAGATCTCGTGTTACAATTATGGATTGAGGACAATAAAGGGAATGTTGAAGAAATGTATTTGGGTACATTTCAATTCATATCATGTAGGAGTGGAAACGACAGGCTCCATTCTGCTCTCTAAACCATCGGGAGTCTTGAGAAAACAAAAGTTGGTCAAGTGAGATGAACGAGAGGAGCTAGACCCAAGTAAGCGGTCGTAATGCCAGGGTCAGGTAGAGGTCCTCTATTCTCCACCTCATGTTCCAAAGTTGATAATTCTTAGCAGAAATATTCTTAGTAGGCAGTACAGAGACTGCAAATATAGTGAAACTAGAAAGCGTGTTGAAATAACATTATGAACAACGAGACAATATATCGTCTACAACTCATAACTCGAGAGAAACTGGAAGGTTGAGGAGAACCAGGTAGAATTAGAAATGTTCTGGTTGGCAAACTTAAGAGAATGGTATAATTTAGAACTCGACTAAACTCATCAATTTAAGGTCTGATTTATTGTTGAGGAAAATCATCGATGCGGGTAAAGATCCCAGTATCTGAAGAGGTGTTACTTGCTGTCTCTGCAATATTTAATCAAGAGAAACCACAATTCATGCTCAAGAACTCAAATAGAGGCAGTAACGAAAAAATAGCTGTAGTAAAATATATTAACTGGCTATAACACCGTGTTAACACCTGTTGAATGCTGTATATTTCATAAAAGTAATGTTCCACAAAATGTCAAGTTATATTTATTGAATACTAGAGACTGGAATGCAAACAGCGAATTAAGAGCACCGCTTTATCTTACTCGAATATAAAAACACAAAATGCGATTCCTCTTTCTCTGTAATCACAGATCTAACTTTGAACCTACATATCGTCACTGCTGTGCCAAAGCCGATGTGACAATGCTTTTCCTATAAAGCCTGTTTCCAGTCATTTGACTGGGTTGGAAATGGAATGAATGAAGTCCCATCTAGCGGCAAGGATAAGAATTGTACTTGAAACCCGTCGTACTCCGCTGGGGCAATGATTAATGACTGATAGACACTGGAGATTGTTGCTGGAATGAAAGATGACAGGTAAAACCGGAGTAGCCGGAGAGGAACCTGTCCCGCCTCCGCTTTGTACAGCACAAATCTTACATGGAGTGACCAGGATTTGAACCACGGGACCCAGCGGTGGGAGGCCGGCGCGCTCTCAACTGAGCCGTGGAGGCTCTAACATGCTCTTTCTATCCATTATTTTCCTTACGACCGGTCACACAACTCGGCCAATGGATATCGTCGTTGCGCCTCAAAATACCGTTAGCTGACAATGTTGAGGGAAGAAATACTGACCCGCAGCACATGCATCATTTAGAGGAAAAATTCGTTGAGTTCATGCAATATTCAACCTTATACGACAGAACCTTTCTGGTCAGAGTTCTAAGCTGAATGTTATCACATAGCGGTTTTTCCTAGGGGCATGGCGATATGCAGTCCAACAGTACAATTTTACTTGAGTTCATTTTTCTACGCGGGTGTGTATAGGAAAGTGAACATTATTGTATTGTACTGCACTGTACTGTAGCAATGTGATCGCATGACTTACGAGGGGTGGTAGCATAAGTCATAGCAAGATCTTTTTTTTTTGTTGAAAATCTTTCTTAGCCGACAAAATAGGGGTCCCCACACTACGAAAAACGTAAAATTAGGCAATATCCTCAATTGTGCCGAAAGTTGAAGGACTAAAGGGCCCGGATAAGTTTCAAATTGTGAGTCTTAGATAGCTCCGTCAAACTAAAAAAAATTCGAAATCACTTCCGCCTTAAATGCAGTTCCAGAAAAACAGCCTAAAATCGCTTGTTTCTTTGCTCGTCTTCTTTTTTATTCAAATACTAGCCTAATTAACTTATTTGCATAATTCATTCTGTAATATCCGCCTCCGTAGCGTAACGGTTAGCACTACTAGCTGCCGTCCTCGGGGGTTCGGGTTCGAATTCCGGTACTGCCAGAAATTTAAGAATGGTAGGAGGGCTGGTATGTGGTTGAAATGGTACATGCAGCTCACCTCCATTAGGGTGTGCCTGAAAAGGGCTGCACCACCTCGCGATGAGGACATGAGTTTACTTTTTTTCTGTAATGTGTTCCTTGGTTCAGTACCCTTAGGTGTTTTTTGTTTATTTTTGAAAAATATCCACTCCGAATGTAGTATAATAATTTCGTGTGGCAGACCCTCCCATGAGGGTGGGCGGCATCTGCCATGTGTAGGTAACTGCGTGTTATTGTGGTGGAGGATAGTGTTATGTGTGGTATGTGAGTTGCAGGGATCTTGGGGACAGCACAAACACCCCGTCCCAGAGCCAAGGGAATTAACCATTTAAGGTTAAAATCTCCGACCTGGCCTGGAATTCAACCTGGTGCCCTATGAAACGAAGATCACTGCTCTGACCATTCAGCCAAGGAGCCGAAGACCGAATGTAGTTATAAGGGATTAAGTGAAACTCTGCATTGACGCACATTAGCGCTCGTAGTGGTAGAAAAAGGCAAACTCCTAATCTAATCGACCGGATGACGATGATTAAGAAAAGGATTGTAATTTTTAGGAATAAATAAAGACTGTATTCTCATACTTCATTATATCTTATTTACCTAAAATTCGTAGCTCATATCCAAGGAATGTTTTTAACATTGAGTTGCTTAGCTGAAGGACTAGAACTGTGGATTTTTCTCAGATTTTCACGGTGCTGCCATGCAATGGTCATATGTCCTAGAAAGCATGACACTCATAGTACATGGGCACAGCATGAGATGGCGGTATATTGGATAGGTACAACACACAAAACGATGGGACAGCAGTACTGAGTCAGGCTCTGTCCTGAATGGATGTGACAAGGCAAGAACAGCGTGGGAAGTACTAAAAAATCCGCCATGCTTACCGGACTTGTCTCCCTGCGATTTTGTTCTCATCCGCAAAGTGAAAAGATACCATTGCGTGGGGGACGATTAGCAACACGAGAGGACATCGACAACACTGTGAAACATGAGATTGAAAAATTCACATATGGCGAGGCGACTGGTATTAGCCACATCATTTGCGACGAGTTGTGAACAATCTAGGGGGCTATTTTTAAGGTTACTGTACTCTCTGAGAATGAACATTATGTAGCACAAATATTTCCTGGCAGACCATTTCGTCGCTTTGTATCCTACACCTGATAAACCTACTGCACCTTACGCTTCCCACTCCAATCTTTATATTTACATTTGTCTGGTAGATCCCGCATCCGTGCCACTAAAAATACAATGGAATTTCGATATCTCGAATCACCTGGGGAGCTAAATTTTATTTCGAGTTATCGATATTTCGAGATATAGAGAATACAGTTTTTGAGCATGTATAGCGCATAGGTAATTGAATCATATGCATCTACGGGCTTATACTGAATACATTATCTTTAACAGTATTTAAAAATACGTAATCCCTATTTTACGACATCACTTTAATTATAACCTTTATTATGGTAACGTTTTTAGAAGATTGGACACAGTACGTACAGTAGTGAAACAAGAAAAATACCTCGGTTAACAACTTTGGATAAAAATCCGATAGTTTCTTCTGTTTGCTACTGTTTCGCCGATTAGAAGTTTTATTTTTTCGCTTCCCGTCATATTAGCTCGCAGCATCATCGTAACCTTTCCTTACTTGTTAACTGTTTCTCAAAAACCACAAATGCCGTACTGCACGGTTAATGTTGCGCAAAATTCGAGTTATAGGGTATTTTTTGCTTCAAGGAAGGAAGTGTTTGCTTCGAGATATCGAGAAATTCGTGTGACCGAATTTCGAGTAATAGAGAAATAAATACACGTGAAGAATAAGACAAACGGCCGAAAAATTTAAGTTACTTCGAGATACTAATAGTTCGAGTAATGGAAGTTCGAGATATCGAGGTTCGACTGTAGTTTCAATGACGTATGCCCCAACCCTCGTATTTACCCACTCCTCGAATATGATGTATTTAAGGTTAATTTTCCTTTACACACGTGAATAGGAAAATTATCTCGACGAATATTGTTCTGGTGGACTGCTTATCAGTTTGTGGCTGGAAGGCGTGACCAGTCTTAAGGGAAATAATGGGTAGGAAAAGCGCGGTCACATTCGCGGTTTTGGCATGGGAGCGACGTAATACATAACTTACCACCACGCCATTTTTTGAAACATCAACTTTTTATACTTCCTAGAAGTAGTTTTCGTATGAAATAGTGAAGGCGGAAATGGAAGTAAATAGAATTCACACAACAATCGGGAACTAAGAGAGGAAAATATTTTATAAATTTCGTTGTAGATGTTTAGATATGTACTATTTCTCTCTGTTATGTACAGTACTTCTGTAAGAAGAGGAAGGGAATTCACAAGTAAATAATTCAACTAGCACGAATAATCTATGTAACAGGGTAATTCAGAAATATGGCTATGTGTTTGATCGATTGTTGATGTTTTATTAAAACTCTTACAGGTGGAAGAAGTGCAACGTCGGAGAGTCATGGCTCCTTACTATCAACATACAACAATGTAACAGCAAAATCGGTTACGTTATTAACAAAAATGGCGCTGAATAAGCAGCAGCAAGTTATCGTAGCTGCATGGGCGATTGCCTTTCAGAATGATAGTGAGGCTGTGAGACGCGCGAGACATGATTTTAACATAACATTAATACCGTCGACTGTAGGAAAGTGGAGACAACGACTGCCGACAACGGGAAATACTCAGAAGGAAAAATCTCCTCGAAGACCTCACAGCAGCATTGATGCATCAACAACAGAAAGGATCGGGGAAGCATTCGGGAATAGCCACCAGATATCAACACGCCAAGGTGCACGTGAACTTGACATCAGTCAGGCCAGTGTGCCTCGTGTTTTGAGAAGTGAGAAGTACAGCGCTTTCAAGCCAATTCGTGTTCATGCACTGAGTAAACATGACAGCAACAGGTGGTTGCAACTGTGTGAATTTGTGTTAAGGCAATGTGAAATTAGTACAAAACATTGCAGTTTTTCAGACGAAGCTGTGTTCCGGGCGAATGGAAATGTTAATCGAAATTCGTACAATACGGTACCGTTGGTTCATGTATCAGAATGGAATGAGTTATTTTCGAAAGCGCTGTCGACTATGCTGTGATGTTAACGGCGAACAGTTTGAGGCAATTATGTGACTCGGTATTGTTGATGATATTGTTGCATTGTGGTGTGTTGATAGTGCCAGGCCTCGACTATTTAATGGGGTCTGTAAGAGTTATAATTAAACATAAACCATGGATCAATCATAGAGGTGTATTTCTGAATCACCCTAAGTATAACCCACAGGCTCACTGGCTAATCAGTGCAACTCCGAAAACCCCAACTATAGGAAGTTCAAATAACGCATGATGGTTGTCCTCATATGTTATGCGTTGGTGTCACTTTTAACGAAACACTCACCTTTGATGCAAACACTTCTTTAAAAACCTGTGAAAATAAGGATTGGAAGATACGAACCATGCAGACCTAGTTCAATAACATTTGGTATATCAACATTGCCATGTTTTTATATACCGCTATGTACCGTACAGAGTCTATTTCTAACAATCCTAATGAACAAATTGCAGTTGATAGCACTACAAAAACAGTCGTAAATCGCCGAAAAATAATGCTTTGACGACGCACGTGGTTTAACGCAGTGAGAATTCATACGAACAAAGATTAAAAATCAGTGTCATGCATACTTACAGTGGATTCACTGTCTATCAAAATGCTAACCAAGATGCGCACCTTTTACAATTTCATATTTCATGGCTTATCTTCCGCTACCCTTGATGCTCACCTGCTGTGACCAGTGTAGAGAACTGACACTCACGTTCACTCGGAGTCGGAACAATCATCCAATCAGTGGAACATACGTGATTCTCAAACACCTAGACCAATTGAAACCGCTGGAGTCGCTCTAGGACCAATCCAGCCGAGTGCAGGCGGTTCGGAACATTGTTGTTTCGGAACAGGTTGTTACTAGACCAATCCCGCTGGAGTGCAGGCGACACGTACACTGTTATTTCGGAACATGATGTTGTTAGACCAATCCCGCTGGAGTCCAGGCGAAAGGGAACACTGATCTTTCGGAACAGGATGTTGTTAGACCAATTTCGCTGGAGCGCAGGTGACGCGGAACACTGTTCTTTCGGAACAGGAAGTTGCTAGACCAGTCTCGCTGGAGTGCAGGCGACACGGGACACTGTTCTTTCGGAACAGGAAGTTGCTAGACCAGTCTCGCTGGAGTGCAGGCGACACGTACACTGTTATTTCGGAACATGATGTTGTTAGACCAATCCCGCTGGAGTCCAGGCGAAAGGGGACACTGTTCTTTCGGAACAGGATGTTGTTAGACCAATCCCGCTGGAGTGCAGGCGAATGGGAACACTGATCTTTCGGAACAGGAAGTTGCTAGACCAGTCTCGCTGAAGTGCAGGCGACATGGAACACTGTTCTTTCGGAGCAGGATGTTGCTAGACCAATCCCGCTGGAGTGCAGGCGAATGGGAACACTGATCTTTCGGAACAGGAAGTTGCTAGACCAGTCTCGCTGGAGTGCAGGCGACATGGAACACTGTTCTTTCGGAGCAGGATGTTGCTAGACCAATCCCGCTGGAGTGCAGGTGACAAAGAACACTGTTCTTTTGGAGCAGGATGTTGTTAGACCAATCCCAATGGAGTGCAGGCGAAAGGGAACACTGTTCTTTCGGAACAGGATGTTGTTAGACCAATCTCGCTGGAGTGCAGGCGACACGGGACACTGTTCTTTCGGAACAGGATGTTGCTAGACCAATCCCAATGGAGTGCAGGGGAAAGGGAACACTGTTATTTCGGAACAGGACGTTACTAGACCAATCTCGCTGGAGTGCAGGCGACACGGGACACTGTTCTTTCGGAACAGGATGTTACTAGACCAATCCCGCTGGAGTGCAGGTGACAAAGAACACTGTTCTTTCGGAGCAGGATGTTGTTAGACCAATCCGAATGGAGTGCAGGGGAAAGGGAACACTGTTATTTCGGAACAGAACGTTACTAGACCAATCTCGCTGGAGTGCAGGTGACAAAGAACACTGTTCGTTTGGAGCAGGATGTTACTAGACCAATCCCGCTGGAGTGCAGGTGACAAAGAACACTGTTCTTTTGGAGCAGGATGTTGTTAGACCAATCCCAATGGAGTGCAGGCGAAAGGGAACACTGTTCTTTCGGAACAGGATGTTGTTAGACCAATCTCGCTGGAGTGCAGGTGACACGGGACACTGTTCTTTCGGAACAGGATGTTACTAGACCAATCCCGCTGGAGTGCAGGTGACAAAGAACACTGTTCTTTCGGAACAGGATGTTGTTAGACCAATCCCACTGGAGTGCAGGCGATACGGAACACAGTTGTTTCGGAACAGGATGTTGACAGACCAATCCCGCTGGAGTGCAGGTGACAAGGAACACTGATATTTCGGAACAGCATATTGTTAGAGCAATACCGCTGGAGTGCAGGCGAAAGGGAACACTGATCTTTTGGAACAGGATGTTTCGGCATACTGTTAATTTAAGGATCAGTTCCAAGTCTGGAACAGTTCCAAAATAACTGTTGTGTTACATTTTGCCCATCTCTATTCCTAACTTTCCAATCACGTTATATATTTCAAATAAATTCATCATTCGTTATTGGAATATTGAATCTTAAACACTTCGTTTCAAAAGGGCTCACTGGCAAATTTGAAATTATTGCTGTTTAATTCTTCTTTTACTGGCATGTAATTATTCGCTTGATGAAGTGGGTGTTGCATTGCTTTTGACTGAAAGCAAGCTTTTCAATTATATTTATCATTTGATAATGTAATTATTGTTAAATTGAGCACATAATTACATCATTTACTGTATTGTCAGTGTACTGAAATAGTGGGTCGTTAAGAGCTGTACATCACAATCCGTGATATTCTATAAAAAGTCTGGTTTCATCTATTTCGTTCGCCAGTATTCATTGAACTTGATTGTTCACATTGAAATTTTCCAAGTGAGCTAGTAATTTTTTAAATTTTGGTGCTTTTTTTGGTGATATACACAATGCAGCTGGACTTTATACGTAGAAAATTTCACTGAAATACTGTATCTGTATCGTATCGAGAACGTCCGAATAACTTCGCAGTTAACTCAATATTAAAAATAATCCTAGAAAAATGTTAATTTTTATTTGTTACGGTAAGAGTTCTGGATATGTCACGTGTACATATTAAGTTTATAATGTTAGGCCAACTCATTCCTACTTCTTCCCGATCTACTGAAATGTGGATATAAACGGAAAACAATACTGTCAACATATCATGCCGTGACCTATAGTCGACCTGAAAGTCAAGGACAGTGGTTGATGATGATAGATGTTTGTTGTTTAAAGGGGCCTTACATCTAGGTCATCGGCCCTAATGGTAAGAAATTAGACGAACTGCAATGACAATTTGAAAGTCCAAAATCCATCCACTGACCAAAATTCAAAACGTGATGTTCAAGAATGAATGGATGAATATAGATTTAAAATAATCAGCGGATCCAACTCATAATACTGAAGGTTAAAAACATTTGCAAAATCAATGCACTGACTAAAATTCAAAAAAGACGATGAATAATGATCATGAACTTAAAACAATCAGTGGATCCAACCCGAAATGCTCCACCTTTCCAGAAACTAACTTAAACAAATGGTATAAACTGACCAAGGAGCTACTTCCAATGCACAATCCTGAATCGATGATGCTTATTGTCTGAAGGGGTCCAACATCCAAGTCAACGGGCCCTCATAATGGTACTTTTCGCTAGTACAGTAGAACCATGGTATTTCTGATGTACTGGTACTAATAAAAAATAACGTAGACTCACGGTGTTCCACACATTATGGTACTATTCACAAGTAATGTACGTCGCACAGGTAACGCAGACCTATGGTGTATCTCACTTAGGTGTACTAATCACAGGGACTCGTGCTATCCCGTGGTGTTTCTCGCATAGTGGGTACTAATCACAGGCAACGAAGACCCACGGTGTCGCTCATATAGTGGTACTAATCACAGGAACTTAAGCCCTTGGTGTTCCTCATATAGTGATACTAATCATGGGTACTGTACACCCATAGTGAACCATCCATTGTTGCTACTAATCACAAACCTATTGTGCACCTAACATAGTGGTACTACTCACAAGTAAAGGCGACTCATGGTGTTCCTCGTGTGATAGTACTAATCATAAGTAGTTTATGGTTCTAATTCAATTAGGATAGATGAAAGTGAAAAGCCTTGCAGAAGTAAGTGGAAGCAATGCCAGAACTCAGCTAAGCGCCCCGTGTTCGCCAACCCACACTTCCAAGTTGAGAGCCCCTGGGACCCCTGGTCGCCTCGTACGACAGGCAGGGGATACCGTAGGTGTATTTTTCATCTGTGTCTCCCACCTACAGGGAGCAGAGGGAGAAACATGGAAGGGGTCCGACACTTCGAAAAATGAAGTACCGGACAAAGAAAGGCAAGGGCTACGAAAGGCGTGAAAATGAAAGTCTCCCAAGGGTGGTTCAACAGTATAGATGAAGGTGAGAAGCCTGGCAGAAGTAAGTGGAAGCAATACCAACACTCAGCTAAGCGCCCCATGTTCGACAACCCACACTCTCAAGCTGAGATTCCCTGGAACCCCTTTTAGTCGCCTCTTACGACAGGCACGGGATACCGTGGGTGTAAAATTAATCTGCGTCCCCCACCCACAGTGGGTCAAAGACAGTGGAAACACGTTTGAAACACGGCGCCATTTGCACCTACTGTATATGGAAGGCAGTGTTCTGGCACACCGCTGGCTGCTAGACCAAGGGGCTAACCACTGGCCCAAAGCTCAGACGCTAGTGGGCTTGAGCCGCACCAGGCAGTGACAAGAAGGACTGTTCCCCATAATGACTGACAAACGCATGACTGCATGGCACATATTCCTAACTAACACAACCTCTGGACTTTTACAGCCAGCATCCTTGCATGTGCTATCAAAAGATGTCAGGTCTTTCTTTCTCCGCCTATGTGGTTTTTATCTGATCCTTAATATCACGCCTTAACACCACTTTACTAACACAAACCTTGCCTGGTAACGCGTCTGACGTCCAAACAGACAGGTGCTCCTACAGTACCTTCTCCACTCTTCCCTGCTATCTCTTTCTTCTTAGAAACTAATAGCATGTAGGAGGCAATGTAGATTGAGCTGATTGCTACGCGGAGGGAGCGAGCTACGGGGGCCCCCCGAAAAAAAAGGCACATGGTAATACCGTGAGGAAGAAGTTGACGAAGACAGATGACGAACACTGGTTGCCTAGTTACCACGGTGTCGGTCTTCTGTCCTCGCAAAATTGTTTACGCTAAATTGATGATGCTGCTATTCAAGATAGATCCCCAGCCAAGAAACATATCAGTATTAAGAAAGTGTTCCATTTTTGCACAGTAGGTAGTATTGGTCAAATGTAGATTAAACGTTCCTACAATTATATGTCCTGAAACTAATACCTGTTGAGATATGTACCATTTTACATATATGCTGTCATACTGCTGAAGTGCATTGCATGTTTGTGATTGATTGAGTTTGCAGAGCACTTACGGTGGTGCTGGTACCCGTCATAGCGGTACAGAGGTTTTCTACATCAGTCAATTGAAGTTGTGCTACCAGTGCAGTAAGCAGGGCCTTTCAAATGCCCAAAATCTCATGGGTGAAAACCGAGGCGCAGAGGTTCTGTGAATCGGCTTGACCCGTCTCGTTTTGGACCATCGTTTTTTCTTGGGGCGACTCCGCTAAGCTCGGCTTGTTGAGCGCTGCAGAGCGAGTGAGGAAGGGGGAGATAGGCGAAGCGAGCGACACAGGTCAGGCATAGGGAGAGAGCGAGAGCGAGAGAGAGAGAGAGAGAGAGAGAGAGAGAGAGAGAGAGAGAGAGAGAGAGAGAGAGAGAGAGAGAGAGAGAGAGAGAGAGAGAGAGAGCGCTATTGCGTAAAATCTACTCTGCACTCTGGTCAACCTAGCGAAGTCGTCTTTTGTACCCTGCACCGCACAATGTGCCTGTGCATACACCCTGAGAGGCCCTTCAGTAAGGTATCAGAACAATATTAGTAATTCCGTGTAGTGTGAACTGGCAATTTTTAAGTATCGATTTAAAATGTTCATTTTCACTTACATGGATTAGATACGATGAAATTTAGTATTCGAGACAACAAAAGAAGTTTACATCACTCCAAGCACATTTTCATAAGAAATATATTCTCTAAAGTGAATAAAGCAGCGGTTCTCCGTCCTCCGTTGATCTCGGAGCCTTTTTAAGGATTTTAACTGTTGCTGGCACGAAGATTTAACTTCAAGTTTTAAATCCTAAATATTCATTTCTTGCTGGGCTGACTGGCTCAGAGAGTTGATGCGCTGGCCTTCTGACCCCAGCTTGGCATGTTCCTGGCTCAGTCCGGCGGTATTTGAAGGTGCTCAAATACGTCAGCCTCGTATCAGTAGATTTACTGGCTCGTAAAAGTACTCCTGCGGGACAAAATTCATGAACCTCGGCGTCTCCGAAAACCACAAACCACCAAAAGTAGTTACTTAGACGTAAAACCAATAAAATAATAATAATAATAATAATAATAATAATAATAATAATAATAATAATAATAATAATAATAATAATAATAAAAGAGGGCATATATTTTCGATATTTTCTTTTTCATTGGAGTGAATCCTTACACACTAGTATTAACCGTAAAATTACATTTAAAATGTCTAAAAATGCAACGCATAACCTTGAAAATTAGTGATCTAGTGTCTAGGGAGAATTAGTCGTCTAGAAGGAAGTGTCATCTAGGCGTAATGTATCGACAGTTGCATAACTCTAGGGGTGTCAATAGGCCTGGCCCCTAATGTTTATGCAAACCTCATGGCAGAACTGGTGTCTGGGTAAGAGTATAATTGTTACTCGCTACAGTACGTTAATTGCCTGTACATCCGGGTTCCAAGGTAATTGACAATGTATGACGGCATGAAATTACTTGCTACTTATACTGTAATTCTTGAAGGGAAGAAAGAGCTAGATTGTTTCCTTTAATTAATTAATTCATTTGTTCATTCATTCTTGTCTTACATTTGGGGTGAAGTTAGGGCTCACGGCCCTCCCTTACACTTAACCACATTTAATTATAACGTTTAAGAATGTAAACATAACAATAAAAGCAACATACAGTAATTCTAAAAAAGCTAAATACTGTTGACCGATACACGATAAATGCAATTAAAATTACATACTTAATACTGACATACGTTTTCTAAATAACTGCAGCTAACAGTCAAGTGAAATGAATTTAATAATATACTCATAAAAGCAGGAAATGTAAACTACTAAACTACAGTTGCGTGTTTTATATATTAATTACCGAACAGCATGATTAAATTGTATTCTATTAAGATCATGCAACAAATTAGTAAGGCAATAAGAGTAAAATAATAATAATAATAATAATAATAATAATAATAATAATAATAATAATAATAATAATAATAATAATAATAATAATAATAATAATAATAATAACTGAAGTGTGTAACAGATACAAAAAACCATTCCCATAACATACATACAGTGACTCGCACAGCTCAGTTATATGTTCCCAGGAAACTTTTTCGGCAGGCAGATTTGAATTTATGGGAGAAAGTCAAGTGCCGAATGTCCATTAGGGGAGTCTCGATGCAGTAACTAGAAAATAATTATTGTAGGAATTCGTTAAAGTTAGCGGAACTTCAAGTAGGGGAGCAGAACGGGTAATGATTTTACGAAATGTGGAAGGAAAACGAAAATTGGAAGATAGGTAAGCAGGAGTGTTCGTTGAATGTAATTGGTAAACAAGTGTCATCAGGTGAAAATTCCTATGTTCGTTTATGCGTAGCCATCACAATGTTTTGAAATATGGTTTAATATGAGCGTCATATTGCAGTTGGAAGGTGTACCATACGTAAGAGTTTCGTGTTCGTTGAAAGTCGCCCAGCTTGTTCGGCATTTAGATTGACTAGTACTGTTGTGTCTGTTGTGATTTAACGATATAGGTATTTCACTTCTAACCCTCTGTGTACACGATCGAGTCTCTGATCTTTACTGGATTGGGCGTCCGACTTGTTGGCTGAACGGTCATTGTACTGGCCTTCGGTTCAGAGGGTCCCGGGTTCGATTCCCGTCCGAGTCGGGGATTTTAACCTAATTGGTTAAGTCCAATGGCACGGGGGCTGGGTGTATGTGTTGTCTTCATCATCATTTCATCCTCATCACGGCGAGCAGGACGCCTACGGGAGTCAACCCGTCCTGGGATATCCCGGCACTAAAAGCCATATGACATTTCACATTTCATTGCATTGGGCTAGTCTACTTTCCCTTATTCACTCCAAACATAGAAAATTTCATTAAGATACTACTTCTGACCTACTCTTCATTTCACATCAAACATAACATCGTTCATTAATTGTCTTTCTGATATTGCTTGAAGTCAGTCGTAAAAAAGAAGCAGTAAGGGCTGGTTGGAGTCAAGCGTTAGTTAAATAAATGTGGAAATCTTTCGGAAGAATAAACATTATTACTATCTACGGGAATGGGCTACCTTCAAGTTTCAAAAGAGACTGTGATGCAGGTCTCGCTACTTTTTAGGGGATTCACAAATGCCAAAGATCTCGGGTGAGTGCCGATTCGTAACTCACCTCTAATTCATATTAAAAAGTTCGTTAATTATACATTGCAGAACTAACTGGGATATATTAGTTACAACAGTCGTCAATGAGTATTCCAATCAAGTTAAGGGTTAGCTCTATATCTGGATGTCTCTGCCTCCAAGAAGTAGAAGCGGAACTGATTTCTACTGTATTCTAGGCAAATTCTAGCGCCACGGTGGTAGCGTTGTTTCTAAATTCCTACATTTGCTAACCTGGAAATAAAAACCCACTTCAGCACCTTACTGGGTAGCTCTTTCAACTGTGTAACAGATTGTCAACATTCCGGAGTCTTGAACATTTCCACACAATGTTCCCTCAGCTAGGTAACACGATAAACCCCACCATAATTTGCTGTATTGGAGTATAAATGGCTCGTGTCACCATTTTGTCAATTCCATGGATTGACAGCCAAGAATATCACTTGTCAGCAGGTTACAAAATTACAGAAACAAAGTTGTAATCGGAGACGATTTAATTCCCAGTTGACAGAGAGTTTTACTAGTTTAATATCGCTCATAAAGCTAGGAAATTCTTCAATTTGAGAACGCTGTTTGTCCGTCCCATTGTTACTGTTCGTTCATTAGACAATGCAGAGTAACCGAAAGATGAATAATCTTTCATATAAATTGCTACTGGTAATCAATTCTTGGGATATCAGGAAGAGAACATTCAGGACTTTATTTACGGCTTATGGAGGGAGAAATGTTTGGAATGATTTCCCAGTCATAGTTTTTCGGTAGAAAGGGATTTTCCTATGACGTGGAGCATGGGATATGGATTCCTTTAAGTTACACACAGTTATTACTAACAAAGGTGAAATAATTTAACAGTGTAGACTCCTCCTAGTGAACATGTTAGGAATTAAAAATAGAGAATTCAAGACACCGAACAGTAAACACTTTCTTTCTTTCGCGATTAAATATTTGTTTAGTGCCGCACATTTGATAGTGTCCCATACGTTCTCGAAGTATTTCGTTACAGTTGAGAAATGAGGTAATTAAGTTTGGTATCCTCCTGTGTAATATTCAAAATATCCCACCTGATTAAACCACATTTCCGTTTATTCAGTCCAGAATGGTGTTTATTTTATTGCTTGCTTTATTCGTTTCGGTCGTCATTGAAGTTGTAAGATTCTACGATCGAGATCGATTACTTACTTGATTTTCTTCGCCTATGATTGCTTAGTTTTGCGCACTGTTCACTGTTTATCTTCTACTTTTCATCGTTACTACTTTTATTGATAACGAAAAATTGTCCGTGTGGTTAGGCGCGCGCAGCTCTGAGCTTGCATTCGAGAGTTAGTGGATTCGAACCCCACTATCGGCAGCCCTTAATATGGTTTTCCGCGGTTTCCCATTTCCACACCAGGCAAATGCAGGGGCTGTACCTTAATTAACGCCACGGTCGCTTCCTTCCCACTTTTAGTCCTTTCCTGTTCTATCGTCGCCGTAAGAAGTATTTATGTCAGTGCGACGTAAATCAACTTCTATAAAAAAGACAGTAAAATGCCCCACTTGCTGCAATGCACGAGTCAAATCTAACAGATGAGGATTTTATCGACAACGCATTTGAAAGAGGTCCGTTGCCCAGTTCCGCTTTCTCTTAAAACAATAATACTCAGTTATCATAATGTAATCAAAATTTGTAGGTGTACTAACATACCTACTTACTTCACTGAAGCTAACGTAGAACAATTATATGAAGAATGATGGTCTAATAAGCACAGCTTCCTTATAAATTACGTGGTACGTTACTAGATGGAGAAGCATAAAGATAGTTCCGTTATATGAAGAGCTGAGACGGGAAGAATATGAACTACTTTTGCGACGTCGTGGAAGTGTTTTTAGCTTCGTCCTTTTATACCCCCACGATTTTTCCTCTTTCCAGATAATGCAAAGTAATAAGCCTAATAAAATATTGCATGGTCTTATAGAGAATTTTCCGCTCTTTCTAATGATGTCAACTGTTCTTTACAAATTATCGTCAATGTAGCTTTCTGTGTTACGGGGAACTTTAGTATTTAGAAACTCCTGGTCTAAAGGGAGAAAGGGAGGGGAAGATATCTGTTCCCCGGATAACGCAAATGCCAGTTTAGGGAAGAGAATGGACACACTAGAAGAGGAATTTAAGACGTTTAATTTCACAATGTAAGTAGGAATGGAGAAAATTAAACTCAAGGACACTATGCGAACAATTGGAAGTATTATGAAGCTCGTACAATAAGGGGGACTTTACAAAGATTGGGCAGTAGCTATCATATGTGAAGCGTTAAGGCATTCATCTCTCTTAGGACCAATATAAACAGACTTGAAAATATGGTTAGAATTTGCCACTGAGGCTAATGAGCTCTTTTATGTAGCATCTACACTGAAAATAATGCACAGAAAATTAGGAAAGGGAGAAAATTAAAATAAAGTTGGAAACTAAAGGACATAAATTTAAAAGTTTTAAGCTGAGTACGCTGGAGAGGTGATGATGCTCAGCCTTGTTGGTGAATTGTTGTTCTTATGGTAGTGGACCGAACTAGGATGATCATCGGATAGTCAGTATGATAATATTTTTTTCCATTTTTACAAATTATCTGGGGTCAGCACTAATGTCGATTCAGCGTAGCCTTTCGACCGGATGCCCAAGACAACGTGATAAATTGCTTGTTCTTGTACAGGGACTGTAAGATATAAGTGAGAGCAGCCTCTATTAATCTTTTTGTACAATGTGCATACAAAAGAACCAAATCTCATGGCGCAATAGCCCCGAAGGGCCATGGCCTACCAAGCGACCGCTGCTCAGTCCGAAGGCCTGCAGATTACGAGGTGCGACGGATTCTCTCGGTCGTTATTCTTGGCTTTCAATACGGGGGCCGCCATCTCACCGTCAGATAGCTCCTCAGTTGTAATCATGTAGGCTTTGTGGACCTCGAGCCAGCCCTCAGATGCAGGTAAAATTCTGACCTGGACGGGAATCGAACCTGGGGCCTCTGGGCAAGAGGCAGGCACGTTACCCTTAAACCTCGGGGCCGGCACACAATGTGCGTATACTCTTCTATAATAAGTTCCTTTCCTTTACGGGTTATTCAAGTGTGCCATTGTTCTAAGAAATGTATTTCTTTGCAAATAAAGGAAAAGCTGTGAGCTCGGCAAAGATACTACCCTTCGAAGCCAAACTCATGAATTGGTGTACGTTGTTAGGAAATTCTTTGGGTTTCGAACCCCATTGTCGGCAGCCCTGAAGATGTTTTTCCGCGGTTTCCCATTTTTACACCAGGCCTTAATTACCTTAATTTATACACAAACTAGGGTATGTCCTAGCAAGTTTCCCAGTTTCATTAGTCCAAAATAAAAATAGAATAAAACAGAGCTCACTGCTCACTTGCCTCTCTCAGTCAATTCTTGTTCTCTTCCATCCCTGACGGTGTTAACTTTGCAAGGTCTTATTTTCAAGCCCTTCTTGGCCATTACCTTTTCTGCCGATAACTTCATCCTAAGAAGGATCGGAACTCTTCCTTTCTTCCCTCTGATTAGCGTTATGAGAAGATGTTTCCCCACTTGTACTTCCTCTTAAAACAGTACACTACCTCCTCGACCACCACCACCAACACGGTCACTGCCTTCCCAGTCCTAGCCTGTACCTAGCCCACACTATCCGAAAATGGACATGATTTAATGCGACGTTAACTCTTAAATGCACTGCATTGCGTATGTACAAAGGAGATTTTATTTGCTTGTCGTACTTGCTTTACGTTTTTACAAGTGCTCATTTACTGCTGCTTCACAGATGAACTTACTAGGAGTCGCCAGTGTATTTAAAAAATGAAAAAAAATATATATTATGACCTTTCTTGCTATATCAGCCGGAGTGAAGTGTAAAATTGAAACAGTTAATATAAAACAAATAAAGTGTCGTTTACCTAAGAGATTTCGTGGGCAAAAACATCCGTAAGATTGAAGTGTGGCACTAGCTACAGTAATCGTACAGCTTTGAATACATTTTTAAAATTTTTTAATTTGACAGGTACTTAAAGAATATATTGTTCTGATAATAATGTGTTATTTCTTGGAATAAAAAGATCACGTTTAAAAGAAATAATAAATTGCACATTTGAGGGTCAAACTCTTAGAAATAACTAAATAAACATAAATTATATAATCACTTATCAAATCTAAACAATAGCTTTACAGTGTTTGACGTTTCCTTACCTTGTGATGTGGTAACGAGAGTCATATGTGACGAATACTTGTCTACTAGGCGACGAATGACGTCTATCTGCTCAAGCACAAGCTGTACGGCGTCCAAGTGTTGCGCCGAGCACGGAACATAGGCAGACCAGAACTGTAACAGAAGAAGTGTTTGGTGAGGACAAGTAATGGCATGGCACTTGAGTTCACTTAGGACACTAAATCTCGAAAATATTAAAATTTCTATCTCTTCGTTCGTGTGTCTGAAACAGCTGCAGTTAGAATGTTTCAGATGATAGAGCTACTTTCAGCATCTATTGTAAGTTTCACTGGAGACAAATCAAGAATAACAGTGGCATTTAGAAATTGCCGCAGAGTCTGTAATGTACAAGATAGACCAACGAAAATTTGTGGACAGATACACAGTAGTGTAAGCACTGTGGGTGATACTCTGATATTATTATTAAGGTGAATATGATTGTTGTTTATAAAGGGACCTAATATATAGGTCATCATCCGGAACACTTAACATTCCAGCCAACTTTTATTCTCTTTACTCATAACATTACTCAGATTGTTTAAAAAAACGGAGAGAAGTATCACGGAGAACATTTGTATATACATAGTTTATGACATCACCTTTGTTATATTTTAATTATAGATGGATTTTCAAAGTTATTAATCTCTTGACATAAAATTGCCACGTTGAAAGATTCCAATTATCATCTTGATAGAAATATCAAAAACAAAATTCTTCTAAAGAAATTTACATTACGTAATAGAGAAAGTGGCGTAACAGTATAATTACTGTCCTATGAATAGTTCTCGAAAAATGCATAGTCGCTGATATTCCTCGAATTTAATATTTCATCAAACTTACTGTAGTTTTAATTGTTATCAAGATATAATTCACCTCCGATGTAGATACCCACAACAAACACCAGATCTATAGGTTTAGTTGTTTCTGTGTAGAGTGCACCTGCAAGGAGCTTAGACATCGGATGTTTAGGCAGTATTAGGTTAGAATGTAAAGTAATCTGGTAAGTAGGAAGTGGCGTGCAACCCGTTCTTCCATAATGTAGCAAGAGTAACATATATTCTAGGAGTTCAATAGGCCGTACCCCTAATATCTATGCAAATCTCATAACATAAACCCTTTACAAGGTAAATTATACTTGTTACTCGCTTAAGTAAGTTTGCGTTCTAACCAATCAGTGCGGGGCCGATGACCTTAGATGTTAGGCCCCTTTAAACAACAAGCATCATCATCATCATCAACCTATCAATGCCGCAATCTGCTTACACAGTACCATGCGCTATTTCTTTTTTTGCCAGGGTCTTTACGTCGCACCGACACAGACAGGTCTTATGGCGACGATGGGATAGGAAAGACCTAGGAGTTGGAAGGAAGCGGCCGTGGCCTTAATTAAGGTACAGCCCTAGCATTTGCCTGGTGTGAAAATGGGAAACCACGGAAAACCATCTTCAGGGCTGCCGATAGTGGGATTCGAACCTACTATCTCCCGGATGCAAGCTCACAGCCGCGCGCCTCTACGTGCACGGCCAACTCGCCCGGTGCGCTATTTCTTTGAACCAATGTATTTATGTAATGAAAATTGTAAAATTTAGAAAAGAATAATATACATGATCATTAGGAACAAGGGAATTGCAGAGGATCGTGGGAAAGACGATGAATGCATTTATTGGGGATATTCAAAACTGTCCCCCCACACAAACCTTGCTGTGGCAAGCTCACCTAATTCCTTCACTCAGCAGTGATAAATCTGTTTATTCTAAATACTGCAATTCTGTTTTACATTCTTGAGCACTCTACTAAACTTTGCCATTCTGAACTTACAATTCAATCTTAGTAAAACGAAGAAAATGCCAATATTTTCGCAAGAAATAAGCAACAAACTTTGAGAAAAAAACGAACACTGGATGTCAACAAACAGCCACTGTCTTTTATTAGCCGGATCGAAGCACGCTAATCGAATACGCGAACAATACACCCATCTTGGAAGTGCTACGTACCAGGTCAGGTGTCAAAATTCTTGTGAACGTGCAAGTCGGCCGTGCGATTAGGGGTGCGCGGGTGTGAGCTTGCATATGGAAGATAGTGGGTTAGGAACCCACTGTCGGCAGCCCTGAAGATTGTTTTCTGTGTTTTCCCATTTTTACACCAGGCAAATGCTGGGTCTGTACCTTAACTAAGGCCACGGCCGCTTCCTGCCCACTCCTAGGTCTTTCTCATCCCATTGTCGCCAGAAGACCATCTGTTAGGGAAAGAAAGAAAGAAAGAAAGAAAGAAAGAAAGAAAGAAAGAAAGAAAGAAGGAATAAAAGAAATCGTCTAAATAAATAATATAGGAAGTAACATTTGATTGAATACAGAATGTGGTTTTATAAGATATCGAATTTTAGATTAATTAACCCATTAATCATTTTTGTTTCTTAATCGTTAAATATTATTAGTATATGATTTCTTACGTTAATAATAATAATTTCAGTATCATGTATGAAAAGGATAAATATAATCGACGAACGCAATCTTTCTGTACGAAGCGCAGCTGAGTATAGAATTATTTAATATATCAGAAGCGGCACAAATGCACTGACTGACAGAGCAAATGCAACACCAAGAAAGAGTGGTCAGAACTTTATGCCAATTGCAGGGTAGACTGACGTCACTGAGGTATGCTCATGATGTGAAATGCGCCGCTGTGCTGCGCACGTAGCGAACGATAAATGGGACACGGCGTTGGCGAATGACCCACTTCGTACCGTGATTTCTCAGCCGACAGTCATTGTAGAACGTGTTGTCGTGTGCCACAGGACACGTGTATAGCTAAGAATGCCAGGCCGCCGTCAACGGAGGCATTTCCAGCAGACAGACGACTTTACGAGGGGTATGGTGATCGGGCTGAGAAGGGCAGGTTGGTCGCTTCGTCAAATTGCAGCCGATACCCATAGGGATGTGTCCACGGTGCAGCGCCTGTGGCGAAGATGGTTGGCGCAGGGACATGTGGCACGTGCGAGGGGTCCAGGCGCAGCCCGAGTGACGTCAGCACGCGAGGATCGGCGCATCCGCCGCCAAGCGGTGGCAGCCCCGCACGCCACGTCAACCGCCATTCTTCAGCATGTGCAAGACACCCTGGCTGTTCCAATATCGACCAGAACAATTTCCCGTCGATTGGTTGAAGGAGGCCTGCACTCCCGGCGTCCGCTCAGAAGACTACCATTGACTCCACAGCATAGAGGTGCACGCCTGGCATGGTGCCGGGCTAGAGCGACTTGGATGAGGGAATGGCGGAACGTCGTGTTCTCCGATGAGTCACGCTTCTGTTCTGTCAGTGATAGTCACCGCAGACGAGTGTGGCGTCGGCGTGGAGAAAGGTCAAATCCGGCAGTAACTGTGGAGCGCCCTACCGCTAGACAACGCGGCATCATGGTTTAGGGTGCTATTGCGTATGATTGCACGTCACCTCTAGTGCGTATTCAAGGCACGTTAAATGCCCACCGCTACGTGCAGCATGTGCTGCGGCCGGTGGCACTCCCGTACCTTCAGGGGCTGCCCAATGCTCTGTTTCAGCAGGATAATGCCCGCCCACACACTGCTCGCATCTCCCAACAGGCTCTACGAGGTGTACAGATGCTTCCGTGGCCAGCGTACTCTCCGGATCTCTCACCAATCGAACACGTGTGGGATCTCATTGGACGCCGTTTGCAAACTCTGCCCCAGCCTCGTACGGACGACCAACTGTGGCAAATGGTTGACAGAAAATGGAGAACCATCCCTCAGGACACCATCCGCACTCTTATTGACTCTGTACCTCGACGTGTTTCTGCGTGCATTGCCGCTCGCGGTGGACCTACATCCTACTGAGTCGATGCCGTGCGCATTGTGTAACCTGCATATCGGTTTGAAATAAACATCAATTATTCTTCCGTGCCGTCTCTGTTTTTTCCCCAACTTTCATCCCTTTCGAACCACTCCTTCTTGGTGTTGCATTTGCTCTGTCAGTCAGTGTATGTATATATATATCTACATACATGTATTTTCCACGATAACATCGGTTCACAAATTGTAATTGACCATGAGGATCTTGAATTCTAAATGATAGCCAAAGGCGTATACTACTCTACAGAATGAAATTACTTATAACAATATCGTGAATAGCACAAATCAGGATCTGTAAAATTCCACGACCTATGTGTAATATAGTTGGTGATTTAGGATGCTTCAGAAACGTACAGCTCAGTAACTTGGGTGGCCTATGTAATAGGTGCTTCGGAAGATTTCCACTCCCAACTCCCGATGTGTCAGCAAGCTCTGTGCTTTACTTGTGTAGCGATGCGGTTTACTCTAAAGGGGAAGCTCTCAAGTAATGGAATGAAAAAGAACGTAATAAAAAGTGTAATTTTGCCACTGTATAGTAACATTTTATTTGCAGATTAAGTTCATCATGACAATTTCCTTCTTTCCTACAAAAACATCGCAGTTATCTCATAATATTGTGTAAAGTATGTTGCGCATCACAAAAAGAAATCAATGTCTTCGACTTTCCCCGTGCACTAACAACATACCAACCAGCCCGTCGAAGTTTGTTCTTAAAGTGGTTGCCTTCTATCTACAGTCGCGGCTCAAACACAGACTGCTTAACCGGAAAGTTCAAAGAAACTCGTGAGCCTGCATGTGCTCTCCGGGAGTTGTGAACTGACTCATAGCCCAATCAAGCTCCGTTTCTCCAGAAAAACTGATAGATCTGAACCCTTTGAAATGGTTGAGCTGACTGAGCCTGGAGTGGGTTTGAGTCTAGTCGGAACAAGTGTCGACTTTGGGACTCAAATAGTTGAAAATTGTGTGTTAGCTCGTGTGCTGTTTCCAACTGTACTTTAACTTCTCTGAGAAGTTCAGGAGACCTTGTTATCGAAATTCACGCCGCTGGCAGGTTTTACTATTTTTGCTCGCTGACGATCTAATGTCCACAAAGTGAATATATTGACGTAACAACTATGTGCGTTTGAGTTTGAGCCACAAACTACACACAAGCCTAAAGTAAACTCTTTTAGTATACTGAGTTTAGTCTCATCCATCCACTCAGTGACCTTGACGGGCTGAAACAGAGTCAAACTCACGTAGGCTGACTGCCGGTTCTTATGTATACAGGATGTCCCCAGAAAACACCGACAAGACTTAGTATGTTGTGAGAGAAGGCCGAATGATCGGTTTTCAAGAAGGAGCCCCTGTCCGGAAATGCACGATTTGGACGCTGGAGAGCGTCGAAGTCTGAGAACAGTTGTGACAATTTGTTCGGATTTGGTGTCTTCAAACGGAAGGTATGCAACACTTTAGCTATCTGTGTTCTGCGGATGAACGAATTCAACCTAATAACATTCCTGCGCATGTGCTACATTCCTCCACACAATTGTTGATGCGCATCCTACTGCGTTACTTGTGTACTGTAGCCTGACAGTGCAGAACCGTTGTTAACAGCAGTGCGACAGTACCAGTTCACAGCTGCGGAAATTACCAACATGGTGCTTGCATACGGCAAAGCGTATTGCAATGGTAGAGCTGCTGCAAGATTGTATGTGGAACGTTTTCCAAACAGACGTACCTCACATCATTCCACGATCGCGGCCATCAAGAGACGACTGAGAGAAGCCGGACAGTTTCACGTAGGTAGTATGAAGAGTATGGTGTATGCCACTCCTCTAACGTCAGGACCTTATTACTCTAGTCCACGGAGCGACTGAAATTCTTCAAAGACATCCGCACGTATTGGATCAAGTGCGTGAGGTTCAGCACCGCCGATGTAGGCTCCGCAATGACGTAGCAGGTACGCAATTCAAACCCCGTTTCTAATGCGCCCGATGTGGTCTTCATGTTGGGTTTATTGACGACATGCGGAACACACACACACCCATCTCACATTTCGATGAGCTACAGCGTCCAAGCCGAGCCGTTAAACATATGGGTTCATTATTGAAAACGGAGTCCGGCTCCATGGCTAAATGGTTAGCGTGATGGAATTTGGTCACAGGGGTCCCGGGTTCGATTCTCGGCAGGGTCGAGAATTATAACCATGTGACAGCAACCGATTGGTGCATAAAAATCGCGGTTTCCAGCATTTTCTGTGATGGACAGTTCTGTTATTGATTAAAAAGTGTCAATTCCGCGTAAGTCTTATGAATATTTTCCGGGATGGTTTTATTCTACTAACCCTGTATGAGACCCATTCGGGGCCTAATGCACGCCTTTAGTGAAAAGACGAAGCTAAAGGGGATGTATTATTAATGGAAATAATAGTCATTTCCAGATTAGTAAGGAAGAACTGATATTGGCAATTTTTGCTGTGTGGTATGCTTTTTCTTTACAAAAGTAAACTGTGTGTGTTGCTAGCCTGGGATTGAACGGCCTTGGCACCGCGAGTTGGCCGACGCCTCCTTTCATATTTGTCTATTGCAGCCCTGACGTCAGTGCTGGCACGTACTCTGAGATATTGATGTTTGAAGTGAGATCTACAAACACTCAGTTTATACAGTAATTTCTCCATTCTCATGCAGTCTCTATTTGCATTCACAGAGTGTCTGGGGCGGTTCCTGTAAACTGTGACATTTGTTCAACATTATATATTTACTCAGCCTTGCTCTACAAGTTCACAAACAATATAAACTGGATATAGAGCACTTTCTAGTGGATATAATTCACCGGCACGTTTGACCACCTCCGCAATGTAAAGCTTATCTGCTGTTCTCGGAAGCCCAGGTTCCATTTCTGATGCTGACAGAAATTGAATATTTGTATGGTTCGGTTGGCGACGATGGGATAGGCGAGGGCTAGGAGTGGGACGGAAGCGACCGTGGCCTTAATTAAGGTACAGCCCCAACAATTACCTGATGTGAAAATGGGAATCCACGGAAAACTATCTTCAAGGCTGCCAACAGTGGGGTACGAACCCACTATCTCCCGAATGCAAGCTGATAGAGCCACTTAGTCGGTCATCAGGGATTGTAGTAAGGATGTAAAGGAGTCGGCGTAAAAGTTTCTAGTAAGACCCCAGTTATTATAGTTCGCTCGCCAGGAGTACTTCATTATAGAACTGGAAAATATTCAATAGAAAGCAGCACGGTTTCTTATGGTTGATTTCCAGCGAAGATTAGTATTACGAAAATGTTGCAAACTTTGGTCTGGGAAGACTTAGGAGTAAGTAGACGAGCTGCTCGACTGAACGGCATGCTCCAAGCTGTCAAAGGGGAGCTGGCGTGGATTGAGAGTAGTGGAGGAATACGTTTGAATGGAGGTATTACAAGTAGGAATTATAAAATGAATATAAGGTTGGAATTCAAGAGGGCAAAATGGTGTAAATAATCGTGTATAGGAAGAGGAATTAGGGATTAGAATAATTTACAATGGAAGATGTTCGATAGTTTTCTTAGTTCTTTAAATCCGTTCAAGAAATGATTGGGCTAACAATTGATTGGGAAGCTGCCAACTGGATTACAGCGCTAAATACAGATCAGCGGTGATTGACGATATGTTTTATGAACCACCACAGTGAAAATTTGTTATGAATTGTCTCATTCATTGCTGGTAAACAACGGAATGAAATGAAATGAAATTTCGTATGGGAGTGTCCGAAGACAAGTTCGGCTCGCCAGCTGCAGGTCTTTGATTTGACTCCCGTAGGCGACCTCCGTGTCGTGATGAGGATGAAATGATGAAAACGACACATACACCCAGTCTCCATGCCAGCTGAATTAACCAATTATGGTTAGAATTCCCGACCCCGCCGGGAATAGAACCCGGGACCCCTGTGACCAAAGGCCAGCATGCTAACCATTTAGCCATGGAGCCGGACAATAACGGAATGAAACAGTGCATCATGCCTAGGAGTGAGTTTCGCGGTCGCAGTGCATGCAGCTCTTGTAACGAACCAACTACAACGACTAAGTGACGTTGACCAGACTTGCGGTAGGCTCTTGTGCAGAGTTATCAGATAAGGATGTAGAGCACAAAGAACTTGCTACCTGGAAACACTGTTTCTCACTGTAAGTTATCAATAAATGTCACAGTTAATTTACAATTTGCTTTACGCCGTACCGACACAGATCTTATGGCGACGATGATATAGGGAAGGGCTAGGAGTGGGAAGGAAGTGTCCGTGGCCGTAATTAAGATACAGTCCCGGCATTTGCCTGGTGTGAAAATGGAAAACCACGGAAAACCATCTTCAAGGTTGTTGACAACAATGGGGTTCGAACCCACTATCTTCCGAATGCAAGCCGAATGCTAAGTGACCCAAACCTAGCAGCCACTTGCTCGTGTAACGGTGAACCTTGCTTGGTCACTTGAGATGTGGCACTAAGTTGAGCGTTTCAAAGCTCAGGAATACGTGTTATATTCCTTTATTACGTCTGATTCTCCCTCTGTGGAATGTTTAAAGGGTAGAAAAAGTCTGTTCGACACTCCATACCGTACGATGTCGGCATGGAGAAGATCTCTGGCGACACATGGTAGCTGAGGGCATGCGATTATTATTATTATTATTATTATTATTATTATTATTATTATTATTATTATTATTATTAGAGAAACCTGATGCACAGAAATTACGGAGCTCAGAACGTTTTAAGCAACTCTCGGAACTATGGGAGTAACGGATTCCCAGTTCCATTTGATAGGTGAGGGACTCCTTGGAAACAACTTGGCGAACGAAATGGAATTCGATGGGGAGCTATCAATATTAATAGGGTTTATGGAAGAAAGAAAAAATGTAGAACTGGCTGAGTCAGCAACGAGGATCCGTATGGATTTATTAGGAGTTAATAATAATAATAATTTTGTGTGGCTATTGCTAGCCGAGTGCAGCCCTTGTAAGGCAGACCCTCCGATGAGGGTGGGTGGCATCTGCCATGTGTAGGTAACTGCGTGTTATTGTGGTGGAGGATAGTGTTATGTGTGGTGTGTGAGTTGCAAGGATGTTGGAGACAGCACAAACACCCAGCCCCCGGGCCATTGGAATTAACCAATTAAGGTTAAAATCCCCGACCCGGCCGGGAATCGAACCCGGGACCCTCTGAACCGAAGGCCAGTACACTGACCATTCAGCCAACGAGTCGGACTTAGGAGTTAATGATATTCGGGTTAGGAGAGATAATGAGGACGAGATATGAAATTATAAAGTATTCATAGCAAGTGTAAAAAAAGGGAAGGGAAGAGTGTGGGGGTAGGACTGTTGATCAGGAATACTACTGCTCGCAATATTGTTTCTGTTAGACACGTAAATGTGCGAATGGGGTGGGTAGATTTAGCAGTTGGAGGAATTAGGATGATAACTGTCACAGTTTTTTCAACGTGTGAGGGTGCAGTTGACAAGTTTTATGAGGCATTGAGTGACGTCGAAGTCAGGGTGAACAACAAGGGTAGGATAGTAGTAATGGGCGATTTCAGTGCGAGAGTTGGAAATAGAACTGAAGGATATGATAAAGAAGCGTTTAATGGACTTCTGTATTAATATGGGTTTAGCATTTACGAATACATTCTTCAAGCTGTTCACCGCTACATATGGGATGGTAGGGGTACCAGGTCCATAACAGACTTTGAATTAAGGTAATATGTTAGGGATGTGCGGGTATTCAGGGGATTTTGTGATGATACAGACCACTATCTGACCTGAAAATATCCAGGACGAGGAAATTACACAGAAGTACATGGATATGATTAGTGAAAAGTATCAAGAAATAGACAGTGCGCAGGTTCAGGATATAGGGAGAGAATAGGAGGCATATAGGGAGTATTTGATGCTGTAAAACGGATCCTGTGGATAAGTTATTATATAAATACGGTGAGTGTATTTAAGAAAATTCTGTAGCCTTTAATTGTAATTATTGAATTCTGTAATTTAAGCGGAGAGGGAGGCACCTTAGTGTAAGTTGGGCTGTGCCCCTCCATTCATCATTCCCGAACTATATCAGCAATTTAATTTCAATACTATGCAGAGTTGCTAACTTCAATTTTTCATTCTTTCATCTGTGGTTATCACTATAGAGCCCTAGGTATGCATAAGTGAAAAGGAAAATTTAGTGCACTTTTCATGCTTTCCATGTTGCGTTTACGAAGTATATCCACTGGCATCTTGATGCGATTTTGACTGAAAAATAAAACTGTGCGCTTTCATTGCGCAGCTCTTGCGAAAACCCTACTTTCCAAAGTAGGTTTTAAAAACGATGTAGAGTAGAGATCGGCTTATAGTTTCACCAGCCTTGCAGCTCAGCATTCGGGAGGTGGAGGAGCTGGTCCCCACTGTCGGCTGGCCTGAGAATGGTTTTCCGTGATTTTCCACTTTCCTGTACTAAACAGAATGCCGGGATAGAGCCTTTTATAAGCGACGGCCCCCACCCGCCCACCTTCTCGATATCTACAATCACTGCTTCAAATCCACTTGGGTACCGAGCGAGTTGGCCGTGTGGTTAAGGGCTCACAGCTGTGAACTTGCATTCGAGAGATGGAGTGTTCGAACCCCACTGTCGGCAGCCGTGAAGATGATTTTCGGTGGTTTCCCATTTTCACACCAAGCGAATGCTGGAGCTGTACCTTAACTAAGGCCAGATGACACTTCCTATCCCATCGTCGTCATAAGACATATCTGTATCGGTACGACCTAAAGCAAGTTGTAAGTAAAAACTTCTCCTTGGCCTGAGAGAGTAAGCAACCCTCCGAGGAGGCCCACCGCACCCCTTCAGGGTATGGAATAAAAAAATGTAGTGGTAGGAGTATGATGTCACCTCTGGTCAAATAGCCGAAGTCTTCTCAGATTTTCTGTATTTGTGACATCGCCACCTTTCTGCGTCCTTAAAATGTACAAACCATCAAATTATAGACACTGGGTGTTTGTTTTATGATCAACGTCTGGATTCTACGAGCTGTGAAATATCTGAGCTCTCGTAAATCTTTTATTTCGTACTGTTGTTAATAAGTTTTCCACAGGTACAAGTCCAATAATCATTACATCAAGTCAGGTAACATTTTCTCGGTACTTAATCATACAATTCATTGGTGCTAGGTTTCATAGTCGTGAGCACACTGCATATTCAACGATTAGACTACCCTGTCTCTCAAGCACTAGCTGACCACAGGAGTCGAAATGCGAATGGTCACATTTGTCACGACAAAGTTCTATCCAAATTTTGTTTTCCCTTGTCGTATTAATTACGTAGACAGTACTTCCTTAATTTCTTTTCTCCTTTTCAACTTCCTTTCCTTTTGTTTCATCCCCACCTTCCTTCTCCCCCTCAATCTTCCCTCTCATTCTTCCCGCCTTCATTTCTTTTCGTCCTTCCGCCTTCCTTCCTTCCTTCCCTTTCGTTTCTTTCTTTCTTCCCCACCTTCCTTTTTCCCTCCCTCTCCCCTTCATTCCTTCCACACTTCCTACTTCCTTTCCTTCCCTTTCTCTCTTTTCATTCTTTCCTTGTTTCTTGTCCTTTTTCCTTCTTACTTTCATTTTCACATTCCTTCCTACATTCCCTTCTGCCTCATCCCTATCTTCCAGTTTCTTTCTTTCTTTCTTTCTTTCTTTCTTTCTTTCTTTCTGACCCCTACTTTTCTTTTTATTTCATTTATTTATTTATTTATTTATTTCTGCCTTAGGTCTATAGAAATCAGGTAACTTCATGCCATAGCTATCCTGGCTTAGACATCGACAGCGACCATGTCCCAGTATTAGCAAAATGTCGAATTAGGCTGAAGTAGTTTAGGAAACCAAGAAGCAAGAAATGGAATCTAGAAAAGTTAAATGATCCATTAACGCAAGTAGCATTCGAAGAAAAGACAGACACGATCATGTACAACAACTGCAACGAAACAGATTGGGACGCTGTCAAAGCTTCACTTACAACGGCAGCAGATGAAGTGCTAGGAAAAAGGACGCTTGAACCCAGGAAGAACTGGATAACTGAAGAAATACTAAATCTCATTCAGGAAAGGAACAAAGAACACCGTAAAAATACCCCAGAAGGAATGATAAACTATAAGAAACTAAAAAACTTAGTTACACAGAAGTGCCGAGAGGCGAAAGAAAGATGGATGAATGACATTTGTAAAAGCATAGAACATGATATGAAAATCGGAAATGTTGACAGAGCATACAATCAAGTAAAAAGAACACAATTCAAGGCTAAAATGAAATCCAGTGTAATAAAAGATACGGAAGGAAGTCTGTTAATAGAAGATGAGGAGGTAATGAAGAGATGGAAAGAGTATTTGGAGGATCTATATAATGGAGAAGAAATTGACAATGTAGATGAGTACATCATAAAACAAGACCAGGTTTCACAAGATGAGCTAGGTCCTCCCATAGTGAGAAGTGAATTCAAAACAGCACTGCAACAGCTGAAAAAGGACAAGGCTCCTGGACGAGACAAACTGCCTGCTGAACTGTGGAAAAACTCTGGAAAAAAGCTGAAGGATGAACTCTTCAAAATCATCCAGTACTGCTATGAAAACGGAGATATGTCAGAGGATTTTGTTGAAAGCAAAGCAGTACTTCTGCACAAAAAAGGAGATTCAACAGAATGCTCCAATTACAGAATACTAAGTCTTGTTTCACATGCAGCAAAAATATTCACATGCATGTTAAAAAACAGAATCAAAATGAAAATTGAGCAGAATCTAGATGATGATCAGTTTGGGTTCAGGAAAGGAGTAGGAACGAGAGAAGCTATTATAGCACTTAAAACCATCTTGGAGAGAAGACTGGAGCTTAACAGAAATACATATATAGCTTTTGTAGACCTGGAGAAAGCTTATGACAATGTTCATTGGAAAATGGCTGTTCAAAATTATGAAGGACATTCATTTGGACTGGAAAGACAGAAAAGCAATACTTAACCTCTACATCAATCAAAGAATAAACATCGAAAGTAATGATAAAGTATGCAGGGTGAGAATCAGGAAAGGAGTAAGACAGGGGTGTTCCTTATCACCATTTCTATTTAATCTGTACATTGAAGAGGCCATGAAAATTTTTAAATCCAAAACACCTGGCATGAAAATAAATGGAACAACTGTACACTGTATTAGATTTGCCGACGATATTGCACTTCTGGCTGACAATGAGAAGAACATGCAGATCATGCTCAACAAATTAACATCCATCGTAAAAGATTTCCAACTTAACATTAATGTAAATAAAACTAATGTTATGGTTGTAAGCAAATCTAAAATGAAGCCAGAGGCACAGCTCAGAATTGGAAATATTTTAATAAAACAGGTGCACAAGTTCTGCTACTTAGGATCAGTTATTACCGATGACAACAGATGCACTGTGGAAATAAAAAGAAGGATTTCCCTGTGTAAGAAGGCCTTTGAGGAGAAGAAGCAGCTCTTAGTTAATAAATCCTTAAATACTGAACAAAATAAATTATTTATCAAAACGTTCATTTGGAGTGTGCTGCTATACGGCTGTGAAGGATGGACTCTCTTGAAGGAGGACGTGAAACGACTAGGGGCAGTGGAAATGTGGCTATGGAGGAAGATGACAAGAACTAGCTGGATTGAGAAGGAAACTAATGAAGCAGTACTTAGAGAAATAAACACCCAGAGACATTTAATAACAACGATAAAAAGGAGAAAAGCGTCAGTTTTCGGTCACATTCTCCGGCATAAAGAACTTGTTCGAAGGCAAGGTGATGGGAAAGAAAGGCAGAGGGAAGCCACGGAAGAAGATCATTGAAGAGGTAGTTGAGATGATGGGATGCCAAGGTTATGGAGAGCTGAAAAGGATCGCAGAGAGAAGAGATCAATGGTTGCAGCGACAAGGCGAAGCCTTTAGATGATGATGATGATGATGATTTCTGCCTTCCGTTATTTATTTACTTCTTCATCCTTTCTTTCTCTCCTTCCTTACTTCTCCTCCTCCTTATATTTCTTACCTTCTTCTTTTTCCAATGTCTTAATATTTTCTGTATATTACAATCGTTATGCATCAGCAAAAGGTATTTCATGACTTGGATTAATTCACGACATACATCACATCCTTCGCCGTCCAACGGTACACTGATACAACAGTCAGGTAGGGCATTCTCTATTAACAAGTGTGCTGATCAAGTGGATTGAAGAAAATCCGGGAGGTTTCAACTCGGGACAAGCTCATCATCATCCATGACTTCCGCATTTCTGATCGACCGTATTTTGAGTGAACGCCAGAACATTAGTTACCATGTTTCTATACCCCTTTTATAACCCGGTCACCACCACTTCGACGACTAACGTCACTACTATCACCACCAGGACCGTTACCGACTGCAACCAAACAGACGAAATTGTCTACCATTTGGCTGTGATGTCCAAGTATGCTGCTCCTAATTATCAAGCCAGATACATTCCTACGACACCAGCTCCACCTTTGGATAATTCAAGACCGCAATTTCACATTACGAGTTTGGCTCCAAGATTAACTCCAGAACAAGTACCAGCCATACGACACCTGGAAGTGGCCTCGGAACGGATCCCTCAACCAGCCACGTCACGTGACCCGCCGATCGCCATGGAAGTTTATGTGCAAAGTTTATCTGTTGCCACCACTACCACACCTACTCCTCCCCAGCTCTCCTTCTTTGTTGAATCCGGCACCAGACGTCCTATTAATCACTCCCGTTTTCCTCAACCAAATCCGTCAGGTACACATTCCTTTTTTACTTTCCCACCCCTCCCCTGCTTTCCAATCATCTCACACCATATTTTCCATTCTGCTTCGCTTCAACATGCGCCTGGAGGATAGCGCAGACATCCGGAAAACTGCTGCCGGAGTCATCATCCAGGTCAAAGGGGATGCTGCTGCCAACCTGTTCACAACTACAATAGGATTATATAATCTCGGTTCAAGTACCCAACTTTCAACTCTTCCCACCCCCCACTCATTAAAGCTCCGCCTCCTCCTACTCGCTATCGACTCCTCAGCTGCGTAATACGAGGTGTAGACCCCTCTATTACTAACTATAACATTCTCGCCGAACTTGAAGTCGAAGGCATCCCAGCGAAAAAGATATTCAGGATAAAGAGCTCAACAGGACCCACCTACATTGTTCGGATTCTACTGCCGACACCTGAAGACGTGGACCGAGTACTGGCCAGCGGAGTTTAAATCTACAGACATCATCACAAATGTGGAGTCATCCCGAGCCTCGCCACTACAATTCATCAAGTGTGAGCGATGCCACCCTACCTCTCAGTGAACAGCAAAACATCCTGTATGCGGTCATTGCAGCCAGCAGAACTCTACATCCAGTTGCCCGAACGCCCGTCAACCTCCCCAGTGTCACACCTGTGAAGGCAATCATCCAGTATATTAACGCCGTTGCAGACGCCGCCCCTGCACCTCCTGAAAACCGACCTGAGCTCATAGTCCCTATTCGAACCATCGACGTGCCCACACCACCCAATCGTCCCCTCTTCCCACCACCTGCAGTTGCACCCTACCACAGATTGTTAGTCCTCACTCATCTACAAGCCGCGGCGAACCAAAAAATCAACCTCCATTTTTCAACCACTCACTCGGGCTTAAACTCACACTTCAGTTTCACACCTCTTTAAACCCTCGTCTAAAATCACTTCCCATTCTCTAACTCCAGCAAACAAGCTCCATCTTTCACACATTTCTTCGCTCATAAATGTACCCACTCAAATTATGATACATACTTGTTCGTCTGTCAGTGTGCTAAGAAAACAAATGCATTTTATGTATTTAAATTCAGTCTTCTATTTTCATACATGTTCTTCTAGGCGGAGGATGGAAAAGGAAATTCCTAGTATATAATTAGTTAAAACTGTAGATTATATGTACGTTGTATAAAAGAAAGAAAAAGAAAAAAGAAAAAAAGGGAAAAGGAAAAAAAAAGAGCAATATATTAATTGCAAAACCCTTAGACATAGGTAAAAATTCTCTCCCATCTCTTCCTTCTTCACATCCTTTACCCACCTCCTTCTTCCCTCACATATCCCCAACCCGCTCGCATCTCTTGACCAGGGAGAGGGCGTAACCCTCTAGGTGGCCCGCCCCACTCCTTCAGGGTGGAGAAAACATTAACAGATAGATAGATAGTACATGCGTACATGCACAAGAACGTATAAAATGTTCTACTTTGTATTAACAATCAAAAAGTTTAAAATTAAGAGATAATCATTGTGCATTAGGCTACCGTGTTGCACACATTTTCATCTGATACTATCAGGCTGCCTGCGAGCCAGTTTTGACGTTATGTTTCATTTAAACAGGTGAGAGAGGAATTAGAAATACACAGGTCAAACTATGAGCTCTTGTACATTCACACATCGTACGACCCAGCGTATCAAATATGACTTTTTGCCATTCAAATGTCTAATTACTTACTTCGTTAAATCCCAGAGACCACTGACGTACACAGCACTATTTACTGTAATTAATTTTGTAAACCATACCACTAGTAACTTAATATTGACATTCATATACTAATGGAAATTTTCTACTACATTTCTGGGAGTTATTGATCTGTTGATTCGTAGAGACAGTAAGGGCTCTTGGAAGGAAGGAAGTTGAAGGCTTCCACTACTCGCAACCTCTCTAATAAGTGGCGTAAAGTACCTTCCTTGCCACAGAAATTAACCTGGAGGTCATTTCTCATGTACGTTGAGTGAAATCTAGTGTTACGTGCCTTCCAAAAGTGGAAGCTTCTTTTCACATTTTCCAAATTTCTGACCGTGAATGGAACTCACGTTACACCCAATGATTAACTTGGTGCTCATTTCTAAAGAAGTTAGGGAGGGATTACGATGAACAAATTTATTATTTCCGAAGTAATTTTCTTTACCTCCTTCGGACTTTGTTCCGTCTGAGCGAACTTCAAGATCACAAGCCTCCCCAGAAGTAGAAATCTTGTTTCTGCATTTCTCGATTCACAACGGAAAATCGAAGCCACACCTTTCCGTATGCATCTAGATTCACTCCATTCAGCCCTAGTAATTGCAGTTACATGCACAGTCATCAGCCTTGATTCATTTTAATTTATATTGTATAAGCAAGCATTACACTTTGTCCAATGCAACCACCCATAATTGTGGGGAATAAATAAACAAAATATATAAATCTGTATAAATAAAGTTCTAGGGGGTGAGCTGTCTCTAATTTTGTTTGTTTTGGAAATTTAGGACAACTCAAGACCATATCAGTGGTTTTTAGCTATCGTGTCTGTCTGTTGTCTGTCTCTTCCACCATCACGGCGAAACGGCTAATAGATCTCGACCAAATTTCATGTATAGAGTATACTCATCCAGGGGAACGTTTAGATATGCATATGATTTAAAAATCGCTGAATAGAATGTGGGTTTATAGAGAAACCACAATAGTTTTATTCCATTTTCTCTTATATTATTGATTTTCTGTAACATTCGTGGACTACATGTGGAACGTTCCTTGAATTTTTAAACAACTTTGGTTATGAGCATAATTTCGTTTACTCTTCAAATCACGGAGTAAATTACTACTCTCTGCGGGTTTCATGCTCTGCATTGAGTGGCCGACAGGCAACAAACCTGCCGGTTACCATGGCAACGTCTCTGGCTGCTTGCAAGCAGGGAAGTAAAATAGGCTAATGCCATTTTCTTCAAAATTCCTGTCAATTCGTGGTTGTTCCTTGCGTAGAAGGCGAGAGAGACGTCATGCTGCCATTCTGCGGGATATTTGTGGAATCCCGTTGGAGATTACAATCATCGTCGAATACTTCTAACGGGGCCGTTAATATTTGAACAGTACCGCGGAGTGTAGCCCATTATTTCACACCATAAGGTGTTTTCTGTCATTTGCTATAAATTGTATTGTATTTCTTTTCTAATTCTGTTTTCCGCTTTAATTTATTGCCTCTGTCTTGCCTATTTAGGCTTAAGTAGTAACATCGTGAGTCATCTTCTTATCTGTTTACCTAAGAATTCCTGTGCCTAATTTTCTCCTCTCTTACTGCCTTCTTATATCCTAACTCATATCATCACAATTTCGCGAGGGACATTTCATTTTACAATACATAAACTTGGTATTTACATATTTGTCCCATGCGGCTGTCCTCAGTTATAATCCTATTTTCTATTAAGTTCAACTTCCTTAACTGTAATACTTTCTTCCTTAATTACTCCGTAAATATTAGAGTAGTGCTAATCCAGAGACCTGGGCACCCTTTCCTTTGAGGAAAAATTCCAAGCTATCCAAATGTATAACTTTTTGGCCCCGGAATATACGGAAATATGGAGGCAATTTCAATGACTTTCGTTTCGGGATAATTGGTGGCTAAAACAGAAATTACAATCGGATTTCAATTTCGAGAGGTATACAACTTTGGTCCTATGATATATTGTCGTATCGCGATCCCTTATACGTCAGATAGAGCTACATTTCTCGATTTTAAGTTTGTACTTTTTACACGTATATCTTATCATTTGGCACACTTATAGGAGAGATAGAATCATCAAATGCAGTGCGCACATTTATACGACCAGTGGTCGTATGTTAGCCAAATTTTATGATCCCAGCTGCTGCATAAGTATCCAAAAAATAAAGTAATGTGTGAAAACTGTACCCAAATTTCACCCTATTTATTGTTTCTAACTTAATGTAACTCATAAATATAAGAGATACGAGAAAATGTCATAGGACCAGCCATGTAGAACACTAACAGGGGCGTCTGATGGTGCAATCCGTATGTTGATATGGTTCACCGTTTAAAAGCAGTACTTTTCGAAATGAAGGTCTGTACTTATAAACGTGCCCATGCTTAACTATATAAATAAATTTGTAGGGGTCCGCTGTCTGTAATTTCGTTTGTTTTGCTAATTTTTCAGATATTTATCCGATTTAGGTCAACTCAAGACCATATCAGTGGTTTTTAGCTTTCATGACTGTTTGGTCGTCTATTTGTCCATATCTTCCACCATCACGGCGAAACGGCTGGGTAGATCTGGACCAAAACATGTGTAGAATATACTCATCCAGGGGAAGGTTTAGAAATTTATATGATTTAAAAATCACTGAATAGATTGTGGGTTTAAAGGAAAACCACAACAGTTTTCTCCCATTTTCCCTAATACAATTGATTTTCTGTAAAATCCGTGTACTACATGCGAAACGTCCCTTACATGTTACGTCCCTTTGTTATGTACATAATTTCGCTTGGTCACTGGACTCTTTTTCCTTTGAGGGAATGTTACAGGCTGTTCAAATGTATTACTTTTAGGCCCCGGAAAATATCGAAATATGGAGGCTATTTCAATGTGGGTGCAGACCTTTGTTTCGTCGTAACTGCTTTCTAAATGGTAAGTCATTCCACAAAGCATATTACACAATCGATGCTCAATTTGGAGAGATCTTCAACTTTGGCCCTATGCCTTATTTTCGTATCTCGATTATTTATACTTTAGATAGCGCAGCATTTCTCGGTTACAATGAAATCTCTCCAACTCTTTTGCGACTGGCATTAGGAGAGGGTGGCTGTCATTATAATGAAAACTATCCTTCTCTATTGCGAATGGAAACTGGCAAGTGAGCCTGCCGTTATTGTAGAAACTCCCGAACTCGATTGGGAATGGCAGTAGGAACTGTTGCCTCCCATTATCACCTAAATTTCCCCAACATGCACCTTACATCGGAAACAACGTATGGGGTCTTCTCCATTTTGTTTCCCGGTAGCGCTGTGAGACGTGCAATTTAATATCTTACTCACTGCGTGTGCAGTAACTTACGTAGAACTCCGTATACAAAGTATAATGCCGCAGCTAGCATGGGTACATTTGCTAGTTAATAAATAAATACAAGCGAATAGGCTGATGTCTGTGACCGAAAAGTTAATTAACTACTAGGAACCCTCCTTAGCCTCCTCGTGAGGAACTCGATTAGTTTCATTGCTAAATTCTTAATTTAACAGGCAATTAGACGATAACATAGCTATACCCAGAAAGCAGAGCTGCTGTATCTCCTTTAGAAAGTACTCTGCTGGCTTAGAGGGATTATCCGAAAGAAGGAAGAATTACATCGCAAGCTCAACTGCTTTCTCTAAGAGTGAGCAAAGCGGAGAGACGAGAACCGTCACAGAGATCGAGCTACGAAGAATAAATAAACGAGAAACTTGAAGCTAAACTTTCTTGAGGTTTCTCTGGAAGGGAATTAATGAACGATCAGTCTTTCCAGTCACTTGAAGGAGACCTGTCACGTGAAAGCAGTTTCTGAGGAGGCACCATTATAGTTTCAAAGTATTTAAATATATGATATACGTCTCTAGCAGAGTTAATTTACCGAGTAGTCTACTTTCTCGTGCATGTTCGTGAATTCATCCAAGTCATGGAATAACTGTGCAGATGAATAGCGAGTGT
Organism: Anabrus simplex; assembly: GCF_040414725.1. Lineage (NCBI taxonomy): Eukaryota > Metazoa > Arthropoda > Insecta > Orthoptera > Tettigoniidae > Anabrus > Anabrus simplex. The sequence goes on along the minus strand of NC_090267.1, from coordinate 448,652,397 downwards.
GGTATCATTCTAATACATTGGGAAAAAGAAGACGGTTAGAAACAAAGGCATGCAAGGAGACTCGAGAAAAAAGGAACGGGAGAAAGAATGAAAGTAAAATAGAAGGTAGGGGTGAGGAAGGCATGAAAGAAAGAAAGAGAGAAAGAAAGAAAGAAAGAAAGAAAGAAAGAAGGAAAGAAAGAAAAGTTAGGGATGAGGAAAGAATGAAGGAAAGGTGGAACGAAAGAAAGAAATAATAAAAAGAAATAATAAAGGAAGGATGAAAGAAAGACAAACGGGAGAAATAAAAATGAAAGGAGAGGTGAAGAGGAAAGAAAGAAAGAAAGAAAGAAAGAAAGAAAGAAAGAAAGAAAGAAAATGGAAAGTAGGGGGGAGGAAGGAAGGGAGGAGGTGTTAGAAAAGAAGGAACGAAGGAAAGAAAGAAAGAAAAGAAAAAGGAAGGAAAGAAAAAAGAAAGAGAAAGGAAGATGGGGTGACGAAAGAAAGATTATAGACAGAAGGAAAAAAAGAAAGTAGGGGTGAGAAAAGGAAGTAAGGAAAAGGAAGGTTATGGTGAGGAAGGAAGGAAAGAAAGAAAGAAAGGAAGGAGCGAAGGAAGAAAATAAAGGAAGGCAGAAAGGAAATAAACAAAGGCATAAAAAAGTAAAAAGGGAAGAAAGGAAAGAAAGAAAGAAAGAAAGAAAGAAAGAAAGAAAGAAAGAAAGAAAAAAGAAAGGAAAAGAAGAAAACAGGTAGGGGTGAGAATGAAAGAATGAAATAAGAATTGTAAGAACGAATTAAGAAAGAAAGAAATGAAGGAAAAGGGAGACAGAAAAAGGAAGAAAGAAGGGAAGATAAATGGAAGCTAGGGATGAGGAATGAATGAATGAATGAATGAATTTTTGGATATTCATTAATGAACTTTCAATTTTATAGCAGCTTAATTCTTATTTGGTATTTATCTTCAAGTATTACGTAATTTCTCACGATAGTTTCGTCCACTTCTATACTTCAGCGGTTAACGCCCTTAGCTTAAGTCCTTGGCAGATCAGGTTGGACTCCCTACCCTCTCGGTAAGAGCACTCTTAGGAATATTACATGAAGCTCATATACCTTGGAGATGTACCTGGAAAGAACTGTACCACATCAAGGTAAGGATGGTCATGCCTCCCAGCCACATAATAGATATGCAGTCCGTGAGAATTTTCCTTGCGTTAATTTTCCTGTACTAATGTGTGAAGGAAATTGAACCTTAAAGTACCGCACTGAAAGAATGTATTTTTGCATGACGTATTTACGCAGTCCTAGAATTAAGGGAAATACTGGTCAAGAAGATCACTGTCAGATACGTGGTATTAACACTAGGCCAATGATGTTCAATATCTTGAACTAAGTCAATATTTCAAACGTGAACGCATACCTTTTAAGTTAGCTTGATATCAATAGGACTGCAGTAGGTTTGATAGTTTATAAATACTCACGTTTTAATCAGTCAATATATGAAGAACATCTGGTAATTGCAAAAGTGCCAGCTAATCGTGCTAATGTGATATCAGGTCGAAATGGAACTCAGAGAACACTTACTATAATGAAACGTTTCAAATCAAGTTACTTGTTCGCTGTGGTGATGAATATGCGATATATGGTGACGTCAATGTGGGTGAATCAATTTTCTAGATTGGCCTGCGCAATATTAAGAAATGAGGCTGGGGCTCTCTTCAGGCAGACAGAGATACTAGGATCTCTAAATTGGTTCACAGGAACGGCGCTTCAAAGAAACAGACGCCAGCGTAATACGTAATCTTACAGTCTAATATCTGGTATGTTGCTCTTATACCAGCGTAATACGTAATCTTACAGTCTAATATCTGGTATGTTGCTCTTATACCAGCGTAATACGTAACCTTACAGTCTAATATCTGGTATGTTGCTCTTATATACCAGCGTAATACGTAATCTTACAGTCTAATATCTGGTATGTTGCTCTTATATACCAGCGTAATACGTAATCTTACAGTCTAATATCTGGTATGTTGCTCTTTTACCAGCGTAATACGTAATCTTACAGTCTAATATCTGGTATGTTGCTCTTATACCAGCGTAATACGTAATCTTACAGTCTAATATCTGGTATGTTGCTCTTATACCAGCGTAATACGTAATCTTACAGTCTAATATCTGGTATGTTGCTCTTATACCAGCGTAATACGTAATCTTACAGTCTAATATCTGGTATGTTGCTCTTATGCGTATTAGTGGGTGTGCAAAAGGAGATGATGGATTTTCACTCCACATATAATGAGAGTTGCAAAGTGACTAAGTAATAGTAATTGAATTATTTGTAACGAATACATTCTTAGTAACTGTTACTTGCTACCGTTAATTTTTACAAACTGTAATTTTTTTTACTTGAAATTTACTTCTTTCTTTCTTAATCCGTTTAACTTTCTGGACGCAGCGAGGGATCCCACCTCTACCGCCTCAAGGGCAGCGTCCTGGAGTGTGAGACTCCTCACCCAGAAGGCCTCGCCTGCTATACTGAACGGCGGCCTTATGGGGGGATGCGAAGATTGGAAGGGATGGACAAGGAAGAGAGATGGAAGGGGCATTGGCCTTAAGTTAGGTACCATCCCGTCACTTGCCTGGAGGAGAAGTAGAAACCCGTGGAAAACCACTTCGAGGATGGCTGAGGTAGAAAACGAACCCACCTCTACTCACAATCAGTTGATCTCCCGAGGCTGAGTGGATACAGTTCCAGCCTCCTACCAATTTTTAATTTTCGTGGCAGAGCTGGGAATCGAATCCGGGCCTCCGGGGGTGGCAGCTAATCACATTAACCACTACACCACAGAGGCGGACAAATAATTTTTTATTTATTTAAATAGTTTACAGTCCAGGTTTGGTTTCTCCGCCGGACTCAGGGGAAGAATCACACGTCGACCACCTCAAGGGCAGCGTCCTGGAGCGTGAGATATTTGGTCGGATTTACAACTTGGGAGGAGTACCATTAGCCTACCTCTTCCAGGCGGCCTCACGTGCTATGCTGAACAGGGGCCTTGCGGGGGAGATAGGAAGGCTGGAAGGGATAGACAAGGAAGCGGTAAGGAAGTGGTCGTGACCTTAAGTTAGGCACCATGCCGGCATTTGCCTGGAGGAGAAGTGAGAAACCACGGAAAACCACTTCGAGGATGGCAGAGGCGGGAATCGCACCCGGGCCTCCGAGGTTGGCAGCTAATCACACTAATCACTACAGCATAGAGGCGGACGTAATGGAATTGTAATCATCACATTCTAGTAATTGATATACTGTACATCGCATAGAAGCAGAAATGTGAAAAAAAGATATGATGAAGATTAGAGATAGCTGAAAAATAGTGTAGCAGTTACTTTGTCACAGTCACATGCCTATCACTGTTACAAATGTAACTTCTTTTTCTACCGCTTTTCCCACACCTGTGGGAGGGATGTAATCACTATTGCGGGTTTCTGTGGTGGTTGGTAGTGTAGTGTGTTGTCTGAATATGAAGAGGAAAGTGTTGGGACAAACACAAACACCCAGTCCCCAGGCCAGAAGAATTAAACAGAGGCTGGGAATAGAACCCGGGACTCTCTGAACCGAAGGCCTCAACGCTGACCATTCAGCCAATGAGTTGGACACTGTTACAAATATAACGAGGTCAAAAAATAACAGGTTATCGAGTAACGACAACAATATAACGTGCTAGTGAAAGCAGTAACTGAGAAGTGAGAACTGTCACTAGTAGCAGCTTACAGACACGAAATGCGACCTTCAGAGTCCAGATAGTAAGCATGTCTTCCAAGTGAGAGCGCTTTCGTAGGACGTTGCTTTAAGTCAGATACACTGTAGTGTATTATACTCTATAATGTATTTGTTTAAGTTGCTTCTGTCATTTGGTAACTAAAGTGTAAACTGTTATGACACATTCAACTGCTCAGGGGTAATCGTTGGCTCTGATATCGCGCAGGGCTACATACATTATAAGTTTCACCCGTATAATGTTTCTTGTGCCATAAATAAATTAGTATGCTAACTTTCCATATTGATATTACATCATATTATAGATAACATAAAATTACTTCGTTTTACTTAATCGATCCTCTTGTACTGGTTTGTGTCGAGGTTTGGCAGACAGATCATAATGTTCTCTTGTCTTCAATCCTTGATCGGGGCATTGTCAAACTCACTCCTCTAGATTTCGCTATATTGTTTTCTCATTTCATCCGTTGTCTACCTCTCGTTAACTTTATAGCAAATAGGAATGCGTGTTTTGCTGCACCGACTTTCAACAGTGTAGTGATGCGTGCGCGCATGCGCGAGCGAATGAATGGGACTTCACAAGTTATAAGGAGACAAGCTTGAAGCCGTGACCAAGCTGTGACAAATAAAAGGAGAGTAACGTTGGACGTTATTTTTATCTGTTACTTTTCACCGTTACTTTATTGTAGCAGTGACAGATGTAGCAGTAACAAAAAGTAACCGTTTGTCACACCTCACACAACAGAACCAGTAGCTTCACCAGTTCTGGATGAGTTACTTTCTTACCTCTCCACTGCTTCCAAAGACATTGCAAGGATGTTCTTAAAATCAAACAAAGGCATTCCTTTAAGTGTCCCTGTACGGCGCCTTTTCAGTAAATACAAAGATGTACTCGTACGTCCCCTTCCCCCCACCCCCTAATAAGACGGCTAGGATTAGCGATGAGAATTTTAAAAACAAATTTTTTTATTTGCAAAGTCAATGGAAAATCGCCGGGCTGAGTAGCTTGGACAGTAGAGTCCAACTTGGCAGGTTCGATCCTGGCTCTGTCCGGTGGTATTTGAAGGTGCTCAAATAACGTCAGCGTCGTGTCGGTAGATTTATTGGCACTTTAAAGAACTCCTGCGGGACTACATTCCGGCACCTCGACGTCTCCGAACCGTAAAAGTAGTTAGTGGGACCTAAAATCAGTGGCATTATAAAAAATGGAAAATAATTCCAAATGCTAAAAATCATTAACTAGGCTAAAATGAAGATGATGGGAAAATATAATTTGGAAAATTCCAAGGTATCATGTTTAGTGCCACCAGGTGATGGTAGCTTCTATCCTAAAAAAACCCCCACGAATAATGATGTAATATTACCCCAAGCAAAAAGTAAAAAAATAAAAATTAGTGATTTCCATAAGACTAATATTCTGGAAAGTAATTGTATGTTTATTTATTACTTAAAAAGTAATTTAATCGTAATTAAGTAAAACATTCTTTGAGTAACTGTAATCGATGTCAATTACTTTATTTTTGTACTGTTCCCATTACGTAACTAAGTGACTGGCTGTTTTGAAAACTCCCAGTCTAATGTAGCCTGAGAATAAGTGCAACAATATGATGATGATGATGATGACAATGATGGTGATGGTGATGATAATCAATTTATGGCTTCAGTTACCGTGTACAGGCATCTTAATCTAACGCCATTTAGGCTAATTGTGAGTTAGTTTCGACGTTAAGTTTAACTCCACCAGGTGGCAGTGTAAACGCGACCTTTATTGGGCAATGTATTGTTAAGTTTTAATTGATTTCGACGGGCAAGGATCAAAGACTAATGTGGTCCCAATTCGGAGAAAACGCAAGAGGTATTAATACAAAGTTGGGAACACAAATCTTGAAAATATGGCTCCTTTGAATTACTTAGCATATGTTTTCTCCCAGGATAGTAGAAATTATAACTCAATTTAAATCACAGTGTAGTGAAACCATTACAGTAAGCCTGTAGTTAGAATCAATGTTATTTTGAAAGAAGGGGCCAATAATCAAAGTGAGGGAGAATAATTAAAGTAAAGCCAATAGCACAAAAAAGTAAATAAATAAATGGAACTGTTTCAAGGTCACGGCCACAGGTTTTGACATGGAATATTGTACGTACCATGTGATACGTGTTCGTGAAGTAAATTATCATGTCCATCATCATCATTATCTGACCTTTTCCAGCTGACACCGGATGCGGGCAAATATCGTTCCTCTCCATTTCGCCCTGTCTCTCCACCATTCCGTCATCTAACACTGTGTTCCAGTCCAAGTTCCGTTGTCCTATGTTGTTCTTCACAGAATCCATCCATCGTAATCATTGCCTTCCTCGTCCTCTCTTTCCTGTCATCTGCCTTTCCAGCGCTCGTCTTGGCAGTCTTTCTTCTTTCATCCGCTTGACCTGTCCGAACCATCTCAATCTGTTCTGTTCCAGTTCGTAATTTAGTGTTTTCACATTTAGCTATCTTCGTGTGCCATCATTCCTCACTCTATCCCTCTTTGTCTTCTGTTCCATACTCCTCAGAAATTTAATTTCGGCTGCCTGTTTTCTGCTCATCTCTCTGAGTGATTGTCCAGGTTTCTGCTGCATATATAACTATAGGTAAGCAATATCCCTTGCACATTATTTCTTTAGCCTTCATTATTACATCTCTATTCCATATTAATCTCCGTACCTGGTGGTAGAAGGCATTCCCCAGTTTCATTCTTCTATTAATTTCCATAACCAGTTCTCCATTTCCTGTCAGTCTACTTCTAGTGTTCTAATCTTCCCAGTTTCAGTTCCTTGTCTCCAATTTTGATAGCTCCTTCAAATCTTATTGTTGATTGATATTGTTGATATTCCAATTTTGATAGCTCCTTCAAATGATATTGTTGATTGATATTGTTAACATTCCAAGTTTGATAATTCTTTCAGTTTGTATTGTTGATACTTTATTTCTTATATATGAACAAATTTACATATCGGGATTTTGAGTTATAAATCACCTTCCTCTACTCGGGCAGTAGCTATGCTCGGCTGGGAATGCAGTAGCGCAGAATTCAGCCATCTTAACTTTGAGACGCTCCCAGTAATGCGTTATCGATGCTTTTGAAACTGTTCATTCGTATGTCACGACATCTTCAGAAAGAAAGAAAGAAAGAAAGAAAGAAAGAAAGAAAGAAAAAAAGGAGGAAAGAAAATATTTTCACACTTCTTCGCTCTATAACATTCTAAAATGTTTGATATTTCATTTTGTTTTGCCAAGTACGTGTAGAAGGGGCTGCCTGGTTGAGGCGGTAAAGGCGTGTTGCATTCACCCGGAAGGATGTGGGTTCCATTCCCCGTCAGGAAGTCGAAATATTTAAGTAACGAGATTTACATTTTCTTAAGTGCACATGGCACTGATGTTCACTCAGCCTACAAAAAATGAGTACCAGATTAATTCCTGGTGTCAAAGGTGGCCGGGCGTAGAGCTAACCACTCTAACCCACCAAGTGCTGAGGTTACGGATATTAGAAGCCTTCCAAGCGGCTTCATGGCCTGTGCGGAGAAGACTTTCACCATGTATGTTTCCGCATACATGGTGGTCGGAAACAACGCGGACCGGATATATGTGCGTTAGAGGGTTGGTCATCTTGATATTTTTTTGGAAATAAATAATTCGATATCTCGCACTGTTGTCATTTTGTGTTCTGCTGAGGTTAGCCAATCAGATCACTTCACTGGCGAATACAAATGGGCTCTGCGAGGCAGTGTTGCCAAATCTGTACGTTGCTTAAGACCGGCTTCAGAACCACGCGGAGAAATCAGCATCAAGTACAAAGGCACTGTTGGTTTGAGCCAGTATCACCGTAGCGTACCTGCCAGCTCGGAGGTCCGTATTCAAGCCCCTCCCCGGGTCGGGCACAGTTTTATTCTTCGACTGGAGCTCTCATGCCTGTCTTAAGCCCCCTGAAGATTTAGCAACACCGCCTCGCAAAACCCATCTGAATTCACAACAACAGTGTGAGATATCGAATTATAACTTTCACCAGTGGCGTATTCTGAGGGCTACCAAGGCTATCGGCGAAGCCCAAACCTGAAATGAGAACAATGGAAACTAAAGCATCTGACACATTGTTCCATTTACAAAACTTCAAAGCAATGAGATAAAACGTCGCTCGTATTTCTGAGAGCAAGGCATCGGAGAAAGATATCGCAGCCCTGGCTCTGCATCCCTCTCCCCTCGACCCATCTCGGACGGCTTGCTGATGTATTCCCGATACGTGCAGGGACCGGGGGAGGGGGGATATGTGTGCTAGGCTTAGGTCCATCAGCCATGAGCCGATTGCAGAAACGGTATTTAGACGATGTCTACTGTTAAACAATGCCTAAATATGACTGCCGCATTGCAGAGACGTTATTTATCACTTAGACATTGTCTAAAACCGATGTTCAACCGGTCGTGTTTAAACACTGCCGAGAGCACTGTTTAACCTCATATTAGAGGAGTGAATCACAATCGGAAGTTATATATACCATGAAACATGTAATTTGTATTGTCATGTTGAGACGATTCCGGGAAGAAAAGTTAGTCCGACGGCCTCTCTGTGCGTCGCCCGCTGCTAAATCGCAGCAATTCGTTTGACATGTACGGGGAGATAGATCTTGAAATAAGGTTTCGCTTTTCGAGAGACTTGTTTCTTGAGACTGACAAAGGAACAGTCCGGTAACTGTCAACTTGAATACAATTCTTGGCAACAGATATATTTTACTATATACATGGGGTAATTTCCATGGAATTATAGGTCACTTAGACTACATACATATCATAATTATGTGTCCCGATCGTCTGAGGGCTGTCACATACATCAACCAGGAGGGATTCACTTATATTTACTGCCGAGTAAACACACATAATAGTGAAAACTAAAAAGTAGGCTGTATGGTTTTTAAATATATACATTGTACCGGCTGGTACACCTCTACGCCGCACATTTGAATTTTCCGCCTTAAAGTACTCCTCTACAGGAGAAACTGTGAACTTAAAACTGGATCTACTTAAACTTTTGCTCTGAAGATGTCACTGTGTTAATTTCGTCGTGGTTTTGTTTACTATTTATCAAGAAGTTTGGACATTGTCTCATAGATGTCTCTACTAAAAAGTATGATCATGCAGCCTGGTGCGAAGTGAGGGAACTTTCTTGAAGATATTTCGTACTCATAAGTTTTCTTATTACTAAATTTCGTTCTTTCATTTGCGGGTTGGCAATATTAATCTTTTCTTTCCGCCAGTTTTGAAGTTAGCCAATCAATTATTTCTGTAATTAATTTTTGACCAATCGTGTCTTTCTTCTTCGATTTTGTGTGTAACTGTGTACCGTAACCAATAAAAGCCTGTGGGTGTGTCATAATTATTCATGAAAGGTCTCGAATCTTCGTCGAGGGTATAAAAACTGCTGATTTTCTTGTCTGTCGGCCACTTCATCAACATCTAACTTAGTGTATGAAAATATAGCAGGAGGCGGGAAGCGCCTCTTTCTTCAGGCAGCAGTTTTTCAGTAAGGTAATGGCCACTTAACATCTTTATTTCTTGATGGCTCAGGAGTTTAACCCGCGGAGAAGGTCCGAAACTTTTACCATGTAACCTATCTCTTAAAGATGTAAATTTCTTCTTGTTTATGTAAAAACTTCATATATCTTTAACTGTAAATCGGGGATAGAGAGTGCTTTACCCTCTCGAGCTCCCCTTCATTTTGATTTGAGGTGACTACGTTTTTGTAACCGATTTTCTTCTAGTCATTAATGTGTTAAATTTATTCAGTGTACGAGTCACCTCCATAGTTTGGGAATAGCCCCTGTTTCATCGGCCTAGTGCCTCTTAGGTTTTAAGAAGTTTCATGTAGGAGTGCAATTCACGCCTCCATTCATTTTGCATTTTAGGCCATTAACTTAACCTATTATATTTCTACTAAGGCCCAGTAGGTTGTGTACAAGATACCCCTGTTTCCTTGTAAGTGTGCCTTGAGGCCAGTTAATTGTAAAGTCTATGGTGGCCTTTGATAGGCTCAGAAAATTGAGAGCGGGTGATCTCTTTTATTTGTGGTAAAAGTGCCTCAGAGAGGCTTGATATTCAAAGGTGCTCCATGTTATTAAGAGTTTTCTGCCCTTTGGTAAATATGTGGTTGTGAGCTGAGAGCTCAGAAAGTGTAAAAATTGGGGCTTGAAACCCAGTTTGTTAATTTTCGCTTTTCCTGGTCTTGTACCTGATTGTCGGTTATTTGTTGACTTGTTGTTATTTGTTAAACTTTGAAATTCTATGTGAAAATTGTTAAGTTTTGCTATTTTTGAAAATATAACCTTTAATGCAATTTTAATTCATATCTCGGCCTTGTAGTTAGACCCATTCACCCCGGCACCTTCTTTCACCTCTGCCGATCCACCAAACCACGGTAACATATATAATTGTATACGTTTTCAGCAACTATCAGGTAGGGAAAGGCAAGTGGTGGTGATTATTGTTTAAAGAGGAGGACTAGGAAAGAAGAGCTGTGGCCATAATAACAGCCCTAGTATTTGCCTGATGTGAAAATAGGGAAACTACGGAAAACAATCTTCAGGGCTGCCGATGATGCATTTCGAACCTACGATCTCCAGAATACAAGCTACATCTATATGGCCCGTATAACACACTTGGTTACACGTCACTATTGCTTCATCTTCCCTTCGTCGAAGCTACCGTATTTATGAGTAGATTACACTCACTGTAACAGCGCTATAATCAAAGCTACACTTCCCTGTACGGTGGCGTGTCGCTTTAGTGTCGATAATATTATGATATTTCCACTGAAAGTGATATTCTTATCTGTGGGTAAGTCATGCTTATGCTTAGCCATATTTGAGTAATGTGTAGGAAGACAAACAGCTGACTGGCGTTCGGCGAATTTCATTGGTTGCGACATGCAAAGAGTTGCATGAAAGATACTCCTGTCTCCATATTCAAACCACAATTGAAACTTTAAACCATGTCTAGTTAAACATCGACTGAACATTGTTTATGCAATGGAAGATCGTGCTTTATTTAGACGTTGTTTAGGTAGACGTTGTTTAAGGCTTGAAACTAGTCATCGTTTCTGCAATTGGCCCCATGTGTTTCTCATCGTATATACTTCCTCACATCATACTCAAAGATAACAGTGTGCTGATATTTCACTTCGAAGACACTGCAGGGCTACTGTTATAGGAGTAAGATGGTTTCTTTTTATAGGCAGTTCTGCTAAAATGAAATGCAATCTTTGAGGTTTAGTGTTCTCTTTTGTTGGTTGGAATCGAACCCGTGATCATATGTCGGACAACAATACTGATCTCCCGATGAGGCTAATAAACCAGTGAATCATGCGTATGATCTCGGGTAATGCTTGATGGTGACCTAATGAGGATGAAATGAATGGCGAAGACGTCATAAACACCTAGTCTCCAAGCCAGGGGAATTAACAGTACGAGGGGATTGATTCTGAGAACTGAACAGGGGCCATAGGACAAAAGGCAAACAACCTTACACTACCATCTCCACTTATTAGGTGTTGGTTATTGACAGTAGCAGAGGCCAGGGCAATAGCTTGTGAAGCAGCCTTGACAACACAACAGCCTACGTTGGCTATTGACTGCAGCTCAGAACTCCTAAAAGGCTTGACTTTCAGTGAATAAATCATCGAAAAGAGGTAACGTAAATCAAGTGGACCGGGCGAGTTGGCCGTGCGGTTAGGGGCGCGCAGCTTTGAGCTCGCATCTGGGAGATAGTGGGTTCGAATTCCACTGTCGGCAGCCCTGAAGATGGTTTTCCGTTGTTTCCCATTTTCACACCAGGAAAATGCTGGGGCTGTACCTTAATTAAGGCCACGGCCGCTTCCTTCCTATTCCTAGGCCTTTCCTGTACCATCGTCACCATAAGACCTATCTGTGTCAGTGCGACGTAAAGCAAATAGCTAAATCAAGTGCTAGCTTACGTCTTGGATTCAGCATACGCCACTTCCTTTCACGTTATTTATCAGCTTGACGAACCCTTTAACGCTGATATACCCGCTTCATCTTGTTTCCCACCACCCCCTATAGGAATGACGCTTACAATATACACTATGCAAAGGTTTGAAAACTGAGGAGACTCACTAAGCTGAGCTGGTTTTCTTCTGCTATAAAGTTACAAAGTTACAATCCCGCCGATCGCCGAAATAATTAAAACAAGGCTAATCGATATATCCTCCCATATTCAGTATTCGTGAAGTTGAAGAGAATGAATGCTGAATGTTCTTGTTAGTACGTCCCACTGAATGTATTTACGGTTTTCGGAGAAGCCGAGCTACCACCAAATTTTCTCTCAGAGGCGTTTATTTCCCTCCTCTCCAGATTTTAGCACCTTGTGGATAGCGTAACTGAGGGAGAGACTCCCTATCACCCACTTTAGCTGGTCCAACCATCGAATTTGATGCCTCTTGCCATTAACCGTATACTGGGTGGTGGGACGATTCGGGCATATCATAAATATTTATCCTTAACTATAGTTACGGAGCCGCCTCTGTGGTATAGTGGTTAGAGTGATTGGCTGCCACCCCCGGAGGCCTGGGTTCCATTCCCGGCTCTGCCACGAAATTTTAAAAAGTGGTATGAGGGACCTCCACTCAGCCTCGGGAGGTCAACTGAGTAGAGGTGGGTTCGATTTCCACCTCAGCCATCCTGGAAGTGGTTTTCCGTGGTTTCCCACTTCTCCTCCAGGCGAATGCTGGGATGGTACCTAACATAAGGCCACGGCCGCTTCCTTCCCTCTTCCTTGCCTATCCCTTCCAATCTTCCCATCCCTCCACAAGGCCCCTGTTCAGCATAGCAGGTGAGGCCGCCTGGGCGAGGTACTGGTCATTCTCCCCAGTTGTATCCCCGACCAAGAGTCTGAAGCTCCGGGACACTGCCCTTGAGGCGGTAGAGGTGGGATCCCTCGCTGTGTCCGAGGGAAAAGCCGACCCTGGAGGGTAAACAGATGATGATGATGATGATGATGATGAACTATAGTTACGGGAGATAAAATGAACCTACCGAGCTTGGTAGCTGCAGTCGCTTAAGTGCGGCCATTATCCAATATTCAGAAGATAGTGGCTTCGAACCGCACTGGCGGCAGCCCTGAAAATGGTTTTCCGTGGTTTCCTATTTTCACTTTAATTAAGGCCACGGCCGCTTCCTTCCCACTCCTAGCCCTTTGCTGTCCGATCGTCGTCATAAGATCTACAGGATCTCTATTATAAACGCAGACCGAGCGCACGGTGTTTGCACTCTGTGCTAAGACAGCTGCCTCAGTCCAACTTACGTCGGGCGCGGCCGCCCTGCTTTAAGCGTGTATACAATCTTACATGAAATTTTACCCTATAAAAGATGCTGGAAATATCATCCTTCATAATTAGGGACTAGGATTTTCTGCACACCAAGAGTTATGACTGTTCACATGACCATTAAGATGAAACCAGGCCTCATCGGAAAAGACCACAAGCTGTGGGTCGAATAAACGATCATTTAATGATGCAAGGTACCACTCACAATATCTCACTCTTGTGGACTGAATATGCACGCTCCTTGCAAGGTCAAGAACTGTGCGCGCGCCTCCCGTACAGCTGCTTAGGTCTCGGAGAGTAGAAACGCCGCTGGACGGTCTGGGTTTATAAGAAAGACTCTGTATATGTGTCGGTGTGACGTAAATTAACTTGTAAAATGAACCTTTGTGCTTGATGGGACGAAGGAGGAACATGTATGTAAGTAAGCGGGTAGGATTTATTTTTCATAAGGTTGGCAGTACTTAAGCGGAAGGAAGTATTTGAATGTTCTCCAGAGTCTGCTCGTGGAATGGAGAGTAGTCCTTGAACATTGTTATGCAACAAAGTAATTGGTGTGGAACTGAACAGAACATTATCTCTCAAACAACACTGTCAGAATACCAAACACAAGGTGTGCACTAGGAATAATATTACGAAGCTAACAGGCACATCTTGTCCTACGCACATCTGCCCAGACACCATGCCTACCAGCTGCAGAATATGCAACACCCGAATGGATAAACTTTGCCCATGCTAAGCAAGTACTGTACGCGCACTTTTTAGTGATAGATTTTTGTACTCGGCGTGGAGTAAGAAGGGGGCACTGCCGGTTCCGGTAAATACTGCCAACTGAATGGAAATGAAATCTGAATTAAATCGATAATATGATCGATCGATATGAATTTTCTAAACCTTTATTATCTTAACGCCAACAACTGTGTCACACACACAATATATAATACTATATAACATTTCCCGATGCGAAACGTGTTCCTATAAGGCTTTGCTGTGTAAACAACAACAGTACGAGTACTTAAAGTGTACGCCAAATGTTGCACAGCGATGATAAGCGATTCTTAGTTTGTGTTTCATAGGTTGCCAATACGAATCTCGAAGTTAACCGAAGTCGACCGATTCAGCACTAGAGTGTAAATCTATCGCTAAAAAGTGCGCAGATAGTACTGTAGATATTGCTGTGAACTGGGATGGTCTCATAATTACAGAACATATCTATCCCATCGCAGGAATCGCCCCTTCTCACATAAGAAGTGGAGTAGCAGCGGAAGTAGAACGTCGCAAGCAATCAACAGATCCACGTCGCCCCCTTTATGGACATCAAATGCAGACCGTTAGAGTCAGGTCAAGCAAGAGTTTTTCAGAACAACCATACCACTTGTTGATACGCTGAAAAACGAAGACGTGAACTGTGCCAACAGCAATTACGTATTCCATCCCTGAGTTTAAAGGAAGAACCTTCCGCAGATTTTCGACTTGCGTATCCCGTCTGGAAGACCCTCAGTCGACTGCGGACGGGTGTTTCAAAGTGCAAGTCTAACCTAGTTAAGTGGGGCTATGAAAAAGGAGACATGACTGTGGACTACTATAGGATGAAGAACACCTTCCGGTTTGTCAGCATTTACCATCACTGTGCACAAAGGAAGATGCTTTGCAGGCCAATGATAAAGCTGTCCTTGAGTCCGACTCGTTGGCTGAATGGTCACTGTACTGGCCTTTGGTTTAGGGGGTCCAGGGTTCGATTCCTGGCTGGGTCAGCGATTTTAATCGCTTCTGATTAATTCTTCTGGCTCTGAAACTGGGTGTATGTGTCCGTTCCTACACTCTCCTCTTCATATTCAGACAACATGCCACATTACCAACCACCACAGAAACACGCAATAGTGATTACATCCCTCCATATAGGGTTGGCGTCAGGAAGGGCATCCGCAACGCAGATCTCACCCGCGACCTCACAGGTGTGGGAAAAGTGGTAGGAAAAGAAGAAGAAGATAAAGCTGTCCTTGTAGCCGAATATTGGAAAAACATTCTTTAGCAGTGTATCTGGACACGGAAAATAAATATATAAATAAATAAATGAATAAATAAATGGCATGTAACAGGATCATTGTGCCGCTAAAGAAAAATCATACTGTTACTGGTAAATCTTCTGTTCATATTCAAATACACTAAAAAGGCATTTTGATATTTGATGTAGATTTTGTTTAGAAACATAAAGGTGTGACTAATTCGTCCCATTATGCAGTCTGTTCATGTAGTGATATGATAACCTAGAAGTTGGAATACTGCAGTCGCTTAAGTGCGGCCAGTATCCAGTATTCGGGAGATAGTAGGTTCGAACCCCACTGTCGGCAGCCCTGAAGATGGTTTTCCGTGGTTTCCCATTTTCACACCAGGCAAATGCTGGGGCTGTACCTTAATTAAGGCCACGGCCGCTTCCTTCCAACTCCTAGCCCTTTCCTGTCCTATCGTCGCTATAAGACCTATCTGTGTAGTTGCGAAGTAAAGCCAATAGAAAAAAAAGTTGGAATGATATATGCTGCTTACCTACTTTATTGCTATTTTACGTGTGTACAGGGTGGTCCGAAACAAATTGAACCGGGTATATGAGAGTTATAGTGTTGGTCATACTGATGAATAATTTGAAAAAAAAAGTAATTACGTATCTCACTCGTTGTTATTTTATAATCTTCGCTGGCGACTTCAGATGGGCTTTGCGAGGCGGTGTTGCTAAATCTCCACGTGCCTTATGACCACCTTGAGAGCGCCAATAGAAGAAATAAACTTCTCCAGGGAACGAACTTGAACAAGGACCTCCCTGCTTATAGGCTCGGCCCCATACCAAGCACGCTACGGTGGCACTGGGTGAGATCGACGGAGTATTAGTGTTTGATGCCTATTTCTCGGCATGGCTGTTTATCCCGACCAAGCCTTGTGCAGATATAGCAACACCGCCTCGTTAAGCCCATTTGAATTCGCCCGCGAAGCGATCTGACTGGCTAGCTTCAGCAGCTGATAACATTACAACGGCGCGAATTACTGAAGTAATTTTTCAAATTACTTATCAGTATCCTCGTATACTCTGTTCACATTTCTTCCGACCACCCTGTATAAGCCACAAATATATTAGTTATTCCGTTTTGAATACTATTTTCGGTGAGAAATGTGATAGAAAATGACATAATTGAGAGAGAAGGAGGTACTGCACGCACTTGCATTTTCGGATGAAAGTGAAAAAAGGAGAACGATCCTGGAGACTCAGATGATGAAACATTTACATTGCCAACTTTCTAGATACACCTGATGACCAATTACAGCACCCGAGTCCCATCCTATTGAACAAAACCTCGATATGCCAAGTACTAGCAGGTACTGTGAATACGGTGATACACGCTATAAATATACCAAAACTAATTTGCCTCCTCATATCCATTCTGCACGGAGCCTGACTCACTAATGCAGTCCCATCACGCTGTGCGTGGTACTTGTCCAACGCACCGCCATCTGGCCATCTGCCATGCTTTCTAGGATATATTATGGTATGGTAGGGCCATGCAAACGTGAGGAAATAAAATGTTTGCCATGACTTTTGCCCCAACCCTCGTAAAATTAATAATTTACTGCCTTCTGATACGTTCTAAAGTAAGAGAAACGGCCGATATAGCTGTATGCCTGGATTGTGGTTCAAGAGATTGACTAATATTTATACTTTATGCCGGGCTGAGTGGTTCAGACGGTTAAAGCTCTGGCCTTCTGATCCCAACTTGGCGGGTTTCGCCCCTGGCTCAATTCGGTGATATTTGAAGGTGCTCAAATATGTCAGCTCTGTGTCGAGAGATTTACCGGCTCGTAAAGAAAAACTCCCGTGGGACAAAATTCCGGCACCTCGGCGTCTCCAAAACCGTAACATAAAATCAATAACAGTATTATTATATTTTATGCTACATATTCCTTAATTTTTCAATGTGTAAAAGTAATGCTTGTTCCAGCCTGTATATCCCGGTCACGATACCGCTTATCAGTCTGCTGTAGCTCCAAAGAGAACGTTGAATTTGTTTTAATTTTAACACTTCAGGGAGGCCAACCTAAATCAATTTTCGAAGCCATTCTTCCGTAAGGGTATTAACGTCTAACTGGTGAATGTATTCAATAATATAAAATGTTAGTGGTAGTTATAATAGGATTAGAATTTTTATAAAAATATCAATTTAATGCGATAACATTTCCATTAACGTAATCCTTTTCTCGCCGTTCTGTGTCTGAATGCAAACAATTAGACTGAACTCTCTTTAAAGTGCAATCCATTTTGTTATTGCCGTTCTGGGACAAATTATAGCACCTCCTAGGCTATTGTGTTAACAGGTCATGCGGTGTTGTGTTGTAGCTGCGAGTTTATTGATTTCTGCGGCTAATTGCCTTAAACGATGCGCGCATATAGCTCTAATACATGTGGGGTACTTTGCAACGCTGTTACGTGCAAAGTACCACAAGCTGTTGTGTTTTTCTTGACTTCCTGTGTTCCTCGATGGTTATGACATGGATGCAGTACGGTGCGATAAGAGAAAACAATCTGAGCACTTGCATACAGAACGGAGCAAGTATTTCACGAGTGGGGTTCCTCAAGTAGCACGCTAAAACCATCTATGGAATAAAGACCAAAGATTTTTCTGCATACTGTGTCTGACGCATTCCTCCATTCACGTTGCTGCAGAGCCATTCTGTCTATGTCCTCTCAAACATTTCATTTCCTGACAGAAATGTGATCGATTGAAAATTTCTCATGTTTCCGAAGGATTATTTAATCCTAGAGCGGTCTGACAGGAAAAGTGACGTGAACGTTGGGTCTGGTAGATCCAAAATATAAAAAAAATTACCTATATAAACCATTTTAGCGATTAAGTTTTACTAACAAACATATTTAACAATAGAATGTCATAATATCTATACCCTGAAAACATTTTTAGAATACTTGATTTTACAAAAAGTTCAAAAATGTCAATTGAAAATTTAGGGTTCAAAACATACACTGATTTGAAAATTTGACAGATACTTAATGTATCTGTTTGTTTACACTATTTTTCAGGAGCGAATACAATGATATCCTCCTCCGTGGTGTAGTGGTTATTGTGATTACCTGCCTCCCCCGGAAGCCCGAGTTCGATTCCCGACTCTGCTACGACATTTGGAAAGTAGTATGAGTGCTGGAATGGGGTCCACTCAAACTCGGGAGGTCAACTGAGTAGAGAGGGGTCCGATTCCCACCTCAGCCATTCTCGAACTGGTTTTTCGTGGTTTTCCACTTCTCCAGACAAATGCACTTAACTTAAGGACACGATTCCTTTCCTCTTTCCTGGCTATCCCTTCCAAACTTCCTAAACCCCCAAAAGGACCCTGTTCAGCACCTGGAAGAGGTACTGCCCCTCCTCCAGAGTTGTATTCCCCGACCAAAGTCTCACGCTCCAGCACACTGCCCTTGAGGCGGTAGAGGTGGGATCCTCGCTAAGCCCGAGGGAAAAACCTACCCTGGAGGGTAAACGGATTAAGGAAGAAAGAAAAGGTACAATGTGAAACACAAAATCCAAGTCAGCGTCTGAATATTTTTCTATTTACAATTTTGTTTTACGTCACACCACAGATAGGTCTTACGGAAACGATAGAACAGGAAAGGGCGAGGAGTGGGAAGGAAGCGGCCGTGGCCTTAATTAAGATACAGCCCCAGCATTTTCCTGGTGTGAAAATGGGGAACCCCGGAAAACCATCTTCAGAGCTGTCGACAGTGGGGTTCGAACCAACTGTCTCCCGGATGCAAGCTCACAGCTGCACGGCCAACTCGCCCGGTAGCGTCTGAATAGTCAAATTCATCATTGTATATCATTTCCTCTATTTCACATGTTGAAATTCTTCTATTTGATGCTGCCGGGTTCATAAAGTCATGGAAACATTAATGCTATTGTTTTTTTAAAGATATGAGCACGGAAAGATTTTTGTCAGCGTGTTGGACACAATTGGTACGTCAACGGTAAAGCCGGGCCTCAGAGACCCACTGCTACTCTAAATGCTGAGGCCTTGGGGGGTAATTGCAAAATTTCAAACTGCTCTGTCTCAGAGGCCCAGCACGACCGTTCTAGATTTAACGCACTGGTACGTCTACTGACGCAGGTTATCTCGCATTTAAGTAGTACTGTTTTGTTTTACCTGGAAAGATTAAGGCCTTCGAGCCTTCTCTTCCATCTAATCAGGCGCTGAAGTATACATTTAATACATTGTGTTACTTTACACAAATTAGATTACCTACAAATTAAATTAATGATAATAGAAGAATGATGAATGATGAGATTAAATTAAGACGAAATAAATTAGATATAATAAACGGAAAATTTCTTAAATCTAATAATTTTTTTTAACATTTGTAAAAGAAACGGATAAGAATATTAAACTAATCTTCTACCAGGGCATCCATGACAATCCATCAAGTTTACAGGCGATCCTTACCGGTGCATAAAATGTCTCTAAAGCGCTTCCTTGAAAGTGCGAATAGCGCAAAACCCTCTGATAATTTCGGGAAGGAGGTTTCTCTCACGTCAGGAAATGACTGAGAATGAATTATAGTAAATGGTAATTGTATGGGTAGGTAAAGCAAGGATGGAATTATTAGTAGATCTGGTGTTAGGACTGTGATAAGATGACAAGAATTTGTACTCATATAGGAGACTGCAATCAAGGCACTTTTACCAATAGCTTAAGACACTTTCACAAATAGCTTGGCCAGATTTCACGCGCATCTATACCGACGGATCCGAAATTTCAGGAGTGGAATATGCTTACTATTGCCTATTTTTTTTTTTGCTAGCGGCTTTACGTCGCACCGACACAGATAGGTCTTACGGCGACGATGGGATAGGAAAGGCCTAGGAGTTGGAAGGAAGCGGCCGTGGCCTTAATTAAGGTACAGCCCCAGCATTTGCCTGGTGTGAAAATGGGAAACCACGGAAAACCATCTTCAAGGCTGCCGATAGTGGGATTCGAACCTACTATCTCCCGGATGCAAGCTCACAGCCGCGCGCCTCTACGCGCACGGCCAACTCGCCCGGTACTATTGCCTATTAAGAGCAGCTACTGAACAACGCTTCCTTCCAGAGCCAACACAGCGGAAATGTTAACAGTTGAAGCGCCTATCCTATACGGTACGTCACAACACTTTCAGAAAATTCTCATTAACAGACGGCCTCAGCGTACTACAATGTTTAAAACATCTTGACTGGACCACTAAGACCAATAAGTAGATACCGGAAACTCTGCAATTAATGAGAAATGCAGAACTCCGAGGAATTACAATTCATCTTCTGTGGAATTCAACATAATCAAAAACATTACAGTAGCAGAACTCAGAGAATGCAGTAGAGGGTTAAAATACCTTGACTGGACCACTACGACCAATAAGTAGATACCTGAAACTGCAATTAATGAGAAATGCAGAACTCCGAGGACTACTTGCACGACCGTAGGTCGGTAATGTCTTTGAGGTTTAGCCAGAGGTGCTCCTGAAGCCTGTGGTAATATGATGGGGAGGGCCCGCGTAAAATAAACGGTGGTTGGTTCGCGTGGATGTTGACGGGGTGGAAGGAGTACCTTTGGCTGTAGGGCTGTTTTGTCTTATGTTATGTAAACAAAAACAAGGTATCACTGGGATATGTGTTTAATTGACTGTACAGTTGAAGGTGTGCCGTAAAACAACCTCTGTGTATAATATTTATCCATTTACACAGGTGAAAAGTTATTTGTTGCCTAATGGCAACAGTATGCAGTAGAGGGTTAAAATACCTTGACTGGACCACTAAGACCAATAAGTAGATACCTGAAACACTGCAATTAATGAGAAATGCAGAACTCCGATGAATTACAATTCATCTTCTGTGGAATTCAACATAATCATAAACATTACAGTAGCAGAACTCAGAGAATGTAGTTACCAGATGCAATTCCTGTATAATCGAGAAAGGACGACATTTCCAGCATCTTTTATAAGGTGCGATTTCGTATAACATTGTATTCACGCTTAAGGCAGGGTGGCCGCGCGCGTCTTCAGTTCGGCTGAGGCAGCTGCCATAGCGCAGAGTACAAACACAGTGCGTTCGGTCTTAATTTACATGTGAGACCCTGTATATCGTCGTTGTGCTTCGAAATACAATGTTTGAGGGGGGGGGATACCGACCCGCAGCACATGTATCCCTTAGAATTAAAATTCGTTGATATAGTCCGTGCAATACTGAATCATGGATGACAGAACATTTCTGGTCAGGGTTCTAAGCTGAAATACATCAGATAGGCGCAACGACGATATGTAATTTTAGCTGATTTTCTAAGAAATAGAGATTTAAAAATAAAATGCATATTGTTAATACATTTTATTTATTTTATTTAACCGAAAGTTTTTTATTATATCGATTTTATATCACGAGAGAACACAGAAGAATGAATTTTGAATAATAAAACATCCAGTCAATGCATGTTTTAAAAAAGACTGCGGCAAGTCCTGTTCTCTGTTTACTCCTCCAAAATTTTTCTTTTCATGTATTTTATACACCGATCAACCAGAACATTATGACCACCTAGGCCTACCTACTATCGATATAAACCCGTCCAATAGATAGCAGCGTCACCTGACAAGGAATAACTGCTAGTCAGACACATGCACGGTGCATGCAGTATCAGTGTGCGTGCTGTCCGTGTGTAGAATGGGGAAGGTGCGCGATCTATCTGAGTTTGACCGAGGGCAGATCTTGATGGCCCAGAGGCTCGCACGAGCATTTTGGAAATTGTACGTCTTGTCGGATGTTCGAGGAGTGCTGTGGCGAATGTCTTCGACAAGTGGCGAAACCAAGGTGAAAGCACGTCTAAACGTTGAGGGGTTGGGTGGCCACCCCTCATTACGAATGTCGGACGTCGTAGGCTGGTCAGACTGGTAAGACACGAAAGGCGACGAGCTGTGGCGGAACTAACATCAGACTTTAATGCTGGACAAAGAACAAATATGTCTGAACACACAGTGCACCGAACACTCCTAA
Source organism: Anabrus simplex (assembly GCF_040414725.1). Classification (NCBI taxonomy): domain Eukaryota; kingdom Metazoa; phylum Arthropoda; class Insecta; order Orthoptera; family Tettigoniidae; genus Anabrus; species Anabrus simplex. The sequence goes on along the minus strand of NC_090267.1, from coordinate 448,630,219 downwards.
GGATGAACCTCCGGAGCCGACGAACCATGCATGTGCCAATGTTAACACCACGACATCGGCAACTGCGACTGAAATAGGCACGTGACCATCATCACTGGACGTCCGCGCAGTGACAGAGCGTTGTATGGTCTGATGATTCCCGATACCTTATTCATCATGCCGATGGGAGGGTGCGAATCCGTCGTCTTCCAGGGGAACAGCTCCTTGACACCTGTACTGCAGGACGGAGACAAGCTGGCGGCGGCTCAATTATGTTCTGAGGAACATTCACGTAAGCATCCATGTGTCCAGTGGAGCTCGGGCAAGGCACCATGACGGCCGAGAAGCATTGTACACTGGTTGCAGACCACGTACACCTCTTCATGACGATCATGATTCCCAACGGCAGTGACATTTTTCAGCAAAAGGCCAGGTGTGTGATGGAGTCGTTCGAGGAACACAGTGGTGAGTTGCAATTGATGTGCTGGCCCCCCAACTCGCGAGATCTTAACCTGATCGAACACATCTGATCGAACGTGGCGTCAGAGCTCAACGCACCCTTCCCCGGAATTTACGGGAGTTGGTGACTTGTGTGTGAAGATGTGGTGCCAACTCCCTCCAGCGACCTAGCAGCCCTCATTGCTTCCATGCCAGGACGGGCTGGTGTTATCCGTGCCAAAGGTGGACATACCGGCTATTACGTAGGTGGTCACAATGTTTTGGCAGATCAGTGAATGTGTATATATACATTGTTATTTAAATTCTAAGTGTTAAATAATAGGGATAGAAGCCAAATCATTCTTTTAAAGTACTCATACGTTAAATGACTGCATCTGGATTCGATCTCGTAAATTTGAAAATAAAACAATTTTTACAATTTGCTTTGAGTCACACCGACACAGATGGGTCTTATGGAGATGACATGACGATGGAATATGTAAGTAGTAGGAGTAGCAAGGAACCACTGTGATCTTAATTAAGGTATATCCCCAGTATTTACGTGATTTGAAAATGGGAAACGGCGGACAATCTTAAGTGCTGCCGATAGTGGAGTTCGAACCCACTAGCTTCCGAATAGAGATTGATAGCTACGTGACGCAAAGCACGCAGACACATGCTCAGAAGCTTAATAATAAAGTAACCATGCAACTAAAAACACTGTAGTCCGTGTGAAATGCGAAACTGGTATATTTTCAGTTGTTTATATGTAGTAAAAATAATTTGGACTCGGCGCAAGTAATATTCAACGCAGAGACATTTTTCGTGAAGTGCAATGCATTGAGAGGGTGGGATAATGCGACAACATATTACGCACTTTGTAGGACTATTCTGAGTGGAATCTCGAGGCTAAATATACTGTACATCCCATTTGACACATAGTATACTCAGTTGGTCAGACCAAAGAATTACCTCCTACTTATGATATAACAAAAACTACAGTGTATCTCAATAACTAACAAAGAAACAAACAAAACAAACAAAGGAACAAAAAGGTAAAAACAAACACAGTGGAAGAAGAAGCGAAATGAAAAGCATAAAAACACACAATAGTACGAACAACGGGAAACTAGAAAAAATAAGCGAATTTTTCTTCATCATCATCATGGCTTTTCCTCAATATAATGGGATCGACACTTTATATAAATTTGGCCGAGGTTTACCGCCGGATGCCCTTCCTGGCGCCAACATTAGGTGGAAGGATTTATACGACACTATTGCGAGTTTCCGTGGTTGTTAGTAGTGTTGTGTGTTGCTTGCATATGGAGAGAACTTTATTGAGACAAACAAAAACGCCCACTCGCCGAACCATAGGAATTATACATACGCAGTGTAACATTTTTAGCTCTGCAGCAGATCGAACTCCATTCCTTCTGAACCGAAGACCAGTATGCTGATGATTCAACCAAACAGCCGGGCAAGCAAATATTGAAAAAATGCTAAAAATCAGACAGAAAAAAGCGGGAAAACAAAGGAAGAAAACAGGACAAACTAACAAACTAGCAAGCAATTAAACGAATAAGCTAACGAACAAACGAATAGTGTGGTACAAAAAAACATACAAACAAAAACATTTTTTTCAAACTGACAAGGAGGCGAAAATCGAACTATAAACAAACAAACAAACAAACAAACAAACAAACAAACAAACAAACAAACAAACAAACAAACAAACAAACAAACAAACAAACAAACAAGAACACAAACAGAGAAGCCAACGAAAACAATGTACATGTTACATGAAAATTAAAGGTAACGTAACTGTGGAGAGAATTTCGTCAGCACAATGCAAAACGACCGACTATTTTCTAATTCATAAAGTCCTTGAGCAATAAGCGAACGGGAGGAACGGGTCATTGCTGTGTTGCTTGGAGACTCTGGGGGAGCTAGCAAAATTTACGGTGCATTGAGCGCACCTGTGTGGTTATATAGTGTACTACGTGGCAGCCCACACAAGGATCTGATGCTCGCTCGCTGCCACATTACACTTAGGCTTGTTTATTGCTCTGTACTGTGCGTTCGAGCTACAACTGCATCCAGCTTCTTCTCCAACCGCATCTCTACCAAGCAATAAACGATCAGTGAATGTTCTTTATACAAGAAACAATTGTTCAGCGACGTTCAGAGCATTCAGAGCATTTGGACATGTCTCTGGTGGATGCCACTGTCACTCCAAGTGTGTTATCTGCGGTCAACTCCACGCTACTAAGGACTGTCCGAGAAGCGAACGGTTACGTTACAGTTACGTTACCTTTAATTTTCATGTAACATGTACATTGTTTTCGTTGGCTTCTTGTTTGTTTGTTTTTTGTTTGTTTGTTGTTTTGTTTGTTTGTTTGTTGTTTTGTTTGTTTGTTTGTTTGTTTGTTTGTTTGTTTTTGTTTGTTTGTTTCTAGTTCGATTTTCGCCTCCTTGTCAGTTTGAAAAAAATGTTTTTGTTTGTATGCTTTTTTGTATCACACTATCACACACTGTCTTCGTGGACTGCCGTGGTTATTCATGTTTTGGTTTCCCGTGTCACGTTTTTTGGTAAAATTAATGTCTAAGTGCTGTCGGATGTTCCACGCTGCGACCGAAAATTCCAGGTTGAATAATAATAATAATAATAATAATAATAATAATAATAATAATAATAATAATAATAATAATACCGGGCTAGTTGGCCGAGCGCGTAGAGGCGTGCGGCTGTGAGCTTGCATCCGGGAGATCGTGGGTTCGAATCCCACTGTCGGCAGCCCTGAAGATGGTTTTCCGTGGTTTCCCATTTTCACACCAGGCAAATGCTGGGGCTGTACCTTAATTAAGGCCACGGCCGCTTCCTTCCAACTCCTAGGCCCTTCCTATCCCATCGTCGCCGTAAGACCTATCTGTGTCGGTGCGACGTAAAGCCCGTTGCAAAAAAAATAAAATAAAAAAATTAATAGCTTCCGTCCCACTAATGGATTTTCATCAATGAATGAATGAATGAATGAATGAATGAATGGATGAATGAATGAATCAGTGGTCATTTAGGGCCGTCGCCAAGATGGCAGATTCCTTATCGCTTGTTTCCTCTTTGGCGAGCTGAGTGGCTCAGTCCGGTGGTATTTGGAGGTGCTCAAATACGACAGCCTCGCGTCGGTAGATTTACTGGCACGTTAAAGAACTCCTGCGGGACTAAATTCCGCCATCTCGGCTTCTCTATAAACCGTAAAAATGTTGTTATTAGGACGTAAAGCCAAAAACATTTGACTCCCTAGCTTTTGTTTTTGAATGTTTTGAAAGAACTTGGAAACTTATGGAACATTTCCTTTGATAAATTATTCCAATGCATTACGCCTCGTCCTATAAATGAATATATTCCCCAATTTGTCCTCTTGAATTCTAGCTCGTGGGTTTAGAGGTGCGCAGCTGTGATCTTGCATTCAGGAGATTCTGGGTTCGAACTCCAATGTCGGCAGCCCTGAAGATGATTTTTCCGTGACTTCTCATTTTAACACCAAGCAAATGCTAGGGCTGTACCTTAATTAAAGCCTGAATGGCTCAGACGGTTGAGGTGCTGGCCTTCCACCCCAACTTGGCAGGTTCGATACTGGCTTAGTCCGGTGGTATTTGAAGATGCTCAAGTACGACAGCCTCGTGCGGGAGATTTACAAGCACGTAAAATAACTCTTGCGGGACAGCATTTCGGCACCTCGGAGTCTCTGAAAACAGTAAAAGTAGTTAGTGGGACGTACAGCAAAATAACATTATTATTTTGTTAATTAAGGCCACGACCACTTTTCTACTTTTGAAGGCCCCACTCAAGCTTGTTTGTATACTGATATCGCTCCCTGCCATCTGTACACTGAATGATCGGAACAGACTGCCTAGTCGAGTAGCTCGTCTCCTTACTCCCTAGTCTTCCCGGTCCGAATTTCACAACATTTTCGTAACACTACTCTTTTGCAACAAATCGTGTTGCTTTACTTTAGATCTTTTTTAGTTCTCGTATCAAGTAATCCTGGTTTCGATCCGTCTTGGATTGGAGTCTTGCCAGAGACTTATACGCCCTCTCGTATTCTTACTACAGTGTTATATACTCTCATAACCATTTGAAGAGATCTGTATCCTTTATTTACAATCTCGTTAATTTGATTACCCCATTGAAGATCATTCCTTATATTCACACCTAGGTTAGGGCCTCTCAGAGTGCATGCACCGGTGCACTGCGCGGCGCAAGGTGCAAAAGAGGACTTCGCTAGGTTGACCAGAGTGGGGACCTCCATTCCTGATTTTGAGCAATAGCATTGTCTCTCTCTTTCCCTACGCCTGTCTCCCTCGCCCCACTTGTCTCCCCTTTCCTATCTTCCTCTGCAGCGCTCCACCATCCGAGCAGAGTTGAACTGAGCTTAGCCGAGTCACCCCGAGATAAAATACTGGTCCGAACCGAACCGAGTCGGGACGATGCACGGTGCACAGAACCTCTGCGCTTCGACTTGCACGCGTGAGATTTTGGGCGTTTGAGAGGCCCTGCCCGACCTAGGTGCTCACGGTGATCCCCATGGGGTACTATCACCCCCAAAATAAAGTAATTGAAAATGAGAGGACTTTCCTCTTGGTGAGACTTACTACTTTACCGTTTACCATAACACCATTGTCTGCTGTCCATCACACAACACTATCGAGGCATTTTTTTTGTAGTCCCTCACAATCCTGTAGCCTCTTTCCACTATATCATCATCCGCAAATAGCCTTGTCTGTGATTCCTGTTCTTTGGTCATATCATTTATGGTTTTCGGATACGCCAACGTGTTGGAATTTTGTCCCGCAGGAGTTCTTTTACGCGACGTTCTACCAGCACGAGGCTTGCATATCTGAGCAACTTCAAATACCGCTGGACTGAGCCGGAATCGAACCTGCCAACTTGAAATCAGAAGATCAGTGTTCCACTGTCTGAGTTATCCACCCAGCCATTCTATTTCTCGTTTACCTTCTAGAGTTGGAGTCTAATTGTTGTAATCGCGACCTGCACATAAAGTAAACATCGCCTGAAACAGCAATAGGTACTGAGTAGATCTCTTTGAAGCATGGTGGTATGTAATATGTACGTAAGTGATAATTACTTTAGTTTACTTTAGAATGTTTATGTGTCTCGCTTGGGGAAAGTTGGTGGTATATTTTGTCTACCATCATGCTTGTACAACAGAAATATGGACAGCGGGGATTATAAGCTAACTTTTCTGTATTCTCTTGTGATGAATGTTATTTCACTCATTTTTTTTACGAAGCAATCACCTAGAAATGAAGTTCATGTAAAGAAACATCAGCCACATGTTCTACCGGCTGTACCACAGCAGAGTTCAACTCAGTAACGACAGCAGTCATCAGCACGGTGCAGTGCCAAATGCAGCACGAAGAACAGTATAATGTTCCGTTGTAAAACATGGGTAAAAACGAAACATGTGTCCAAGATTTTCGCAAATGTTAGGATAGCGTCGGTCGTAATTAGAGAAGCATTTCAATACTTTTACTAATGATTTTTTTGTGTTTGATTTATTTAATTTATGTATTTTGTTGTAATCCTTTCTGCCATAGATGAATATACGTAATTCAATCAAAATCATTATTGCATTAATCCTCACTAAGTTTTAGAACATTCCTTTGCTGGCAGGATGTAGTGTTTACTGTGCACTATGTCTTCTCGTGTGGGCTGGAATAAATTTGTTACTTTCATTGATCTGCCTCAATTTCAACCTTGGCTTTGACAGTGTGAAAGTGGCCGAGGTATGAGCGATTGTAGTAATACCGTTCCTTATGCAGCCAGTCCCTGTTATGAATGGCGTAAAAGTATCGCTCATAGAGTCGGTAGGTGCATACAATTCAGTGGGCTTGGCAGACTGATATGTAATAGCAGCTTCTGGTACAGTGAGGAAAGCAACGGGAAACTAACCCACTCCTCATTTCCCTAGTATGCCTCTTCAGTGACACCTAGGCTATCTATTACAGTTGTTGGTGGAGCTGTAGAGGATCAAACCACCCTTCGGACTGAATACCCAACATACATACAAGTTTTAGAACAGGGAAAATAATAATAAAACGCGATATATTTCTAATCTTAAGCATATTGGTTGAAAATGACACAGACCAACTGGAACGATGGTATGTTATATACACTGACTGACAGAGCAAATGCAACACCAAGAAGGAGTGGTTCGAAAGGGATGAAAGTTGTGGAAAAAACAGAGACGGCACGGACGAATAATTTATGTTTATTTCAAACCGATATGCAGGTTACACAATGCGCACGGCATCGACTCAGTAGGATGTAGGACCACCGCGAGCGGCGATGCACGCAGAAACACGTCGAGGTACAGAGTCAATAAGAGTGCGGATGGTGTCCTGAGGGATGGTTCTCCATTCTCTGTCAACCATTTGCCACAGTTGGTCGTCCGTACGAGGCTGGGGCAGAGTTTGCAAACGGCGTCCAATGAGATCCCACACGTGTTCGATTGGTGAGAGATCCGGAGAGTACGCTGGCCACGGAAGCATCTGTACACCTCGTAGAGCCTGTTGGGAGATGCGAGCAGTGTGTGGGCGGGCATTATCCTGCTGAAACAGAGCATTGGGCAGCCCCTGAAGGTACGGGAGTGCCACCGGCCGCAGCACATGCTGCACGTAGCGGTGGGCATTTAACGTGCCTTGAATACGCACTAGAGGTGACGTGGAATCATACGCAATAGCGCCCCAAACCATGATGCCGCGTTGTCTAGCGGTAGGGCGCTCCACAGTTATTGCCGGATTTGACCTTTCTCCACGCCGACGCCACACTCGTCTGCGGTGACTATCACTGACAGAACAGAAGCGTGACTCATCGGAGAACACGACGTTCCGCCATTCCCTCATCCAAGTCGCTCTAGCCCGGCACCATGCCAGGCGTGCACGTCTATGCTGTGGAGTCAATGGTAGTCTTCTGAGCGGACGCCGGGAGTGCAGGCCTCCTTCAACCAATCGACGGGAAGTTGTTCTGGTCGATATTGGAACAGCCAGGGTGTCTTGCACATGCTGAAGAATGGCGGTTGACGTGGCGTGCGGGGCTGCCACCGCTTGGCGGCGGATGCGCCGATCCTCGCATGCTGACGTCACTCGGGCTGCGCCTGGACCCCTCGCACGTGCCACATGTCCCTGCGCCAACCATCTTCGCCACAGGCGCTGCACCGTGGACACATCCCTATGGGTACGGCTGCGATTTGACGAAGCGACCAACCTGCCCTTCTCAGCCCGATCACCATACCCCTCGTAAAGTCGTCTGTCTGCTGGAAATGCCTCCGTTGACGGCGGCCTGGCATTCTTAGCTATACACGTGTCCTGTGGCACACGACAACACGTTCTACAATGACTGTCGGCTGAGAAATCACGGTACGAAGTGGGCCATTCGCCAACGCCGTGTCCCATTTATCGTTCGCTACGTGCACAGCACAGCGGCGCATTTCACATCATGAGCATACCTCAGTGACGTCAGTCTACTCTGCAATAGGCATAAAGTTCTGACCACTCCTTCTTGGTGTTGCATTTGCTCTGTCAGTCAGTGTACATAACGGCGTCAGCAACGATAAAGAAACTTGTCTTGTATCCATTGGTTATAGGGTGATTCTAGACTCCCTCCTGCATAGGAAATACTGCAAGTTCATCAATTTGAATCGCGCGTCCGAAAGCAACAAAGTAATCACACTTTCTCGAAAAGAAAAAAATATTCTCCGTCAATCGGACCTCATAATCGTTGCACCATTACCCGACCCCCTGTGGGTGGAGGACGCAGACGAAGAATACACCCACTGTATCCCCTGCCTCTCGTAAGGGGCGACTAAAAGGGGTGACCAAGAAATGCTGAATTTTGAGCCAGGAGATTAACTGTGATTATTACCATCACGTGAGGAACATCATGAGTCGACCTTTTTTGTGATTAGTACCGCTATGTGAGAAATACCATGGGCGTATCACATTAGATCAGTACCCGTGTATAGAATCCACCACTATGACGGAGGCTCCCCTCTGTCCAGGTTCGGCTGGAACACCCCAAGGAGATAAAAGGAGGCTAACCTCACTGGGGTGTTCCAGCATCTGCTTTTGGACATCATGGGTCTGCGTTTCGAGGAACACCACGGGTCTGGGCGTTGCCTGTGATTAGTACCACTATATGAGCGACACCATGGGTCTGCGTTGCCTTTGGTTAGTACCCATTATGTGAGGAATACTATGGGATTAGTACTATTACGTGAAGAAACCTATGGGTTTGCGTTGCCTATGAGTGGTGTCATTATGTGAGAAAAACCATAGGTCTGCGTTACCTGTGCGTTATACATTACTTGTGAGTAGTACCATAATGTTTGGAATACCGTGAGTCTACGTTACCTGTGATTAGTACCGCAACATGAGAAAGACCGTGGTTCTACTTTACCAGCGATGAGTACCGTTATCACCTGGATTTTGGACTCCTTTAGACAACATCGAGTCAGGATTGTGCGTTGAAAGCAGCCCCTAGGTCATTATATACCATTGTTTTAAGTTAGTTTCTGACAAGGTAGGGCATTCCGGATCGTATCCACTGATTGCTTTAAGTTCATAATCATTGTTCATCGTCGTAATTTTGAATTCTACTCAGTAGATTAGTTTTGGAATTATTTTTAACTTTTAACATTGTGAGTTGGATCCACTGATTATTTTAAATTCATATTCATCCATTCATTCCTGATCATCAAGTTTTTAATTTTGGTCAGTGGATGAATTTTGGAATTTTTAATTGGCATTAAATTTCATCTCAATTCGTACCATTAGGGACCGATGATCTAGATGTTAGGCCACTTTAAACAACAACAACCATCATCATCATCATCATCATCATCATTAACATAACACGAAGAAAATCCCTTATTTGATTTGTCGGTATAGTTCTGATACAACTGTATGTAAATTCTAGCGATGAATAATTACTGTCCCCCTGAACTTGTATATGTGAGTGATTTCAATTAGCCATTTTAATTGCTAGTTTGTACACACTGATGAGCTGATGACAGTGACAGATTCTGGTCGCAGTGGTATGATGACGTAGCGAAGACAAAATAGTATGTAATGTATTTAACTATGATACGAGCTGATATGTGTGCATACTAATTAAAATTTCATCATATCAGTTAAACTATTCGCAAATCAAATTAATTCTTCTACTCTTCTTGCGTTACACATGTGATATTAATGAGGTAACCTCTGATGGTTATCAGATTTTATGATTATCGTCATCATTGACGACCTATATCTTCTGTAAGTCTTACCGGCCTTTTCCCAGTAATGTGAGGTCTGCACATTTTGAATGGATTTAGCCCTTTTTTATGGACGGATGTCTTTCAGGATGCCAAACCAATGTGGAGGGATATACTGTATTCACTGTTGCGTGTTTCTGTGGTGGTTTGTGGTGTGATGCGTTGTATGTAAATGAAGATGTGCATTGAGTCGGACACAATCATCCAACCCGTGAACCAAACACGAATCGAACATGAGACCCTTGGAACTCAAGACCACTATGCTGGGCATTCAGCCAAAGAACCAGACATTGAAAATCTATAATAATAATAATAATAATAATAATAATAATAATAATAATAATAATAATAATAATAATAATAATAATGATAATAATAATTGAACCGGGCGGTACACCTCCACGCCGCTAGTTTAAAAATGTGCGCCACTTGAAACCCCTCTGCTGGAGGAAGTCTGAACTTTATCTACGGTATTAATTTTCTACTTTATCAGAAGATGTCACTACCTGGAAATTTTGGCGTTTTTGAACTGTGTCATTTTCGACGTATTTTGTTTTGCTTGTAGTAAGAAGTGTGAACTTTCTCTTCTAGAGGACACTACTGAAAAACTACAATGGTGCACCCTAGTGCGACGTGAAAGAACTATATTTTTGGAGAAATTTTTATTTCAAAAGTTTGTTTCTTGTTAAATTTCTTTCTGTTATTGTTTAAGTTGGCTGTATACCCCTCTCTTTCCCCTTGTTTTGTATTTAGCCAATCCCGAATTTCTTTTATTAATTTCTGACCAATCGGATGTATCTTCCCCCAACTTGAATATGTTGCTGTATCCTACCCAATAAAGAGTTTGTGGGAGGGTGTTCTCATTCCCCTAACGCCTTGAACTTTCCGCTAGAGTATATAAACTGCTGATTTTAGGGTCTCCGGGCCACTTCTGTTCCATATTTTCGTGTGTAAAGTACATAGCAGGGGGCGGGAAGCGCCTCTTTCTTCGGCGGCAGTCAACAACCAGGTAATGGCCAATTAATTACTTCTTTTCTTGCTTGCTCAGCAGTTTAACTCTCGGGGCGGGTCCGAAGTTTTTCCATTATGTAATCTTCCTTAAATGTAAAGGAACTTGTATCTATTCTATCTTTTAAACTACATATTGGGATAGAGAGTGCTTAACCCTCTCGAGCTCCCACTCATATTGTTTTGAGGTGAACTTGTTTTCTCAACCTATTCTTCCTTAACATTATGTAAATTTGTCAATTTCTAAAGTCACCTCTTTAGTATGGGATTAGCCCTTGCATCAGTGGCCTAGAGCCAAATTAGGTTTTGAAACAAATACATTAGGAGTGCAAATCGCCTCCTCTCAAATAGTTGATTTAGAGGTCATGTAATTAACCTTCTTGTCATTTAACAGACCTCAGTAGGTTGGGTATTTTATCCCTGTGTATATGTCCTGAGAGGACAGCTTGAAAGTAGAATTAGGTGTGGCCTTTGACAGGCCTGAATTTTGAGAGCAAGTTGCTCTTTTCCCGAAAATTTTGTTTTCTGCGCGCCTCAAGGAGGCCTTACTGTGTATTTTGGAGCAAGTGCTCCTAGGTATGAATGGGGTTCTCCCCTCTCTGTTGACACTTGTGTTTGGGGTAAAACTGAGCTGATTGCTCAAGGATTGTGATCGCGGGGCTCGAAGCCCAAATCCTGTGAAAACTGTAATTGTACTTTTGTTGCCTTGCTACTCTGTACCTGCCATATTTGTTATTTCTTGATTTTGAAAAGAAAATATAACCTTGTTAAATTTTAAATTCACTTTAATTTCGTAACCTGAGACCTATTCACCACCCCGCACCTTCTTTCACCTCTAACTACCACGGAAAACTCCGTAACAAGTGGTAGCAGAGCGTGGTTGAATGGGTCTCATTTTAGCCCCTTTTGACGGCTAAACATTGCTTTGATTACAACTTTAACTATTTTCTCAGTTGCTGGAATTTTTTTGATTTTTTCTTTTTCAAAATTGTTCTGTCATCATGCCCGGCCCTCGCGATGTTCTCCATCTTAACTATTTGCGCAAGGAGGAGTTGATCTATGAGTTAACTATCAGAAATGTGCAATCTGGAGGCACGGTTGCGATAGACTCCAACAAGCTTAGAGAGTCCCTTGACTTGCCCATTTCCATCCCCGCTTTGGGAGAGAAAGAAATTGACGACTCTCTTTCCACGATCGTCGAGAATATTACTGGGCTAGCATCTGTAGTTAGTTTTTTTGATGAAAATGATCCTTCTCCTAATCAAATCAAACGTGTGCAAGCCAGGCTGTTTCATTTTTCAAATAGAGTTAACGATCTGTTGTCTCTAAAGTTGAATGACGTTCAGAGGAAGGAAGCTAGTACGCTGCTTGAAAATATTTCTGAATTATCTAGCAAGGTCACTCAATTGTTAACTGGGGAGGTTCCTCCCAAAACTGATCAACCCGTCACGATGAATGTAGGTAGCGAGGAAGAGCCTCCTAAGGGAGAAGTCAATAGGATAACCGTTGCTGCTCAAACTATCTCTGCCCCATTGGACAACGAGTCGGAACGCCGTAACTCATTGAATAATATACGTTCTGAATTAACTTCCTTGCCACTGAGACCTTTACCTACTATGTCACCCGGGTTCAGCAGCTTGCCTCATCCATTGGCAATGTTGCTCAGAGGTATATCTAAGTTTTCCGTTAATACCACCAGTGAAGTAATTTCATTTTTAAGATTTCTAGTTGAATTTCAGGATCATGCCCTTGTGTTTTCTCTTTCCCCATGTCAAATTTTGCAAATCATCTATCCTTATGCAATTGGTATTCTCTCCGACAAAATAGTAAGAGCCATAGCTGAACAGTCATCTATTGAAGATTTTCACGCACACTTGCTTGCAAATTTCATTCCTGCTCGCGCGAGGTCATCTCTGATTCAGAAGTACTATTATCGTGTACAGCGCTTGGATGAAAACTTGGCTGATTTCATACAGGACATTAAGTTTTATACTAGGGTGTTTGCTCTTCACTTCCCTGAGGATCAGATTGTACAAGCCATTGTGGAAGGTATCTCACCATCCTATAGGTCATATTTGTGTTTCGCGGCGTGCCCGCAAACTTTCTCTGAACTTGAAGCATTGGCCGTCTCAGCGGAAGGAGTTAGATACGCCGATTCTTTGCGTGTCGCGAAAGAACCCCCTCCTTCTTTTAGTAATCCTCGGCCTCCACCTCGCCGACCAGTCAATCCCCGTAAATGTTATGCTTGCGGGTCGCCTGACCATCTTCGCAATAAGTGTCCACTGATCAAGTCGAGTGGGACAAGGAATGGGGCTGGTTCATCACAAGGCTGTTTTAAATGTGGGGCTTTCTCACATATCGCCAAAAATTGCCCAAATTCAAATAGCACCCCCTCCTGCTCAACTTCTGGTGCAACTTCCAACAAGAATCAAAAGTGACTAGTGGCTTCGGCTGAGTCAACTAATCCATCTTCCCGAGACTCAGCCCCGGGTAAACAGGTTGTAAATTCAGGGAACGATCAGTCTTCAAATTCGTCTTTTGAATGCCCTAAAGAGTGTCTTAGGATTGCGGCGGGTTCCCCCGCGCCTGTTCCTTTTCTTAAGATTGAGTTAAATAATGAACCTGTAACAGCTCTCTTAGATTCAGGCAGTGTTTGTTCGATTATTTCGGCTGAATGGTATTCTAAATTGAAATCTGTTTGTAAACTACCTGACTATGTCTCATCTCCTGTTCGATATGTTTCGGCTAATTCATCTCCATTAGAAATTCTAGGTTCTTTACATGTCAAAATTCGTATTTTTAAATTTACATGGAAAATTAAATTGTTTGTGGCCAAGCACTTGTCTTGCCCCATTATATTGTCAGCTGACTTCATTTCCTACACTGGTCTTGTGCTCGATCTCCAGAGCAGGTCGTGCACATTCAAATTTGCGTCCAATTGTAAAATTCCCTTGTTAAAGTGTAATTCTGTATCATGTTCATCTATTTCGCCTACCCAGGATGAGATGCTGTTAGACCTTAGACATCTACCTGAGGAGCAGGCTGATAGTATTCGTAAGTTGTGTCAGTCGTTTCCAGAGGTGTTCTCTGATACTCTTGGTGTTACTGACATTATTGAATACAAAATTGAGGTCACGGATTCGATTCCTGTCCGTTTTCCACCTTATAGGCTATCTCCACCTAAAATGAAGGCTCTGAAAGAAATCATCGATCAGATGTTGAAGGATGGTATTATTAGGCCCTCTAAGTCGGCGTATTCGTCGCCTATTTTTCTAGTCCCGAAACCCCAGGGGGGCTTCAGGCCTGTCATTGATTATAGGGCTCTCAATCGGAAGGTGGTGTTGCAATCCGTGCCCCTTCCTGACCTTCATTCTTGTTTTTCATGGTTTCGTAAGGCCAAGTTCTTTACTATCTTGGACTTGAATCAGGCCCATAATCAAATTCCCCTTGCCGAAGAGTCTAAACATCTTACAGCGTTTGCCACGGACTGGAACTTATACGAATACAACCGCGTGCCTTTCGGGCTCCCCACGGGAGCAGCTGTACTCACTAGGCTACTAGATAGGGTCTTCTCCGACATCAAATTTGAGTACTTATATCACTACTTGGATGATGTCGTCGTATTTTCAGAGACTTTTGAAGAACATCTAGATCATCTGCGAGAAGTTCTCGATCGCCTTCGTAAGGCTGGGTTAACTGTCAAGTTGTCCAAGGTTGCCTTTGCTAAGCCCTCTATGTCATTCCTAGGGCATATTGTGTCACCTGATGGTGTAGCAGTCGATCATTCTAGAACACAGGCCATCCGTGATTTTAAACCTCCCAAGGACATTAAAGGTATCGCCAGGTTCAATGGTATGGTGAATTTCTTCAGGAAGTTTATTCCTAACTTCGCTAATAGAGCGGCGCCCTTAAACCTTCTTCGTAGGAAAGGCATCAAATTCGAGTGGGGACCTTCTCAACAAGCCGCTTTTGAAGATCTTAAATTAGCTCTCTGTAATGCCCCTGTACTTGCTATGCCTGATTTCTCAAAGAAATTCATTGTCCAAACCGACGCGTCGTCGTCAGCAGTAGCTGCAGTCCTTCTTCAAGAGACTGAACTAGGGAGGCGACCCATCGCCTATGCATCTAGGACCTTGTCGGCTCAAGAAGCCAAGTATTCTATCCATGAGCTCGAAGGTTTGGCAGTCTTATTTGCCTTAGAAAAGTTCCGTCTCTATCTTGAACATGTCAAATTCGACCTGGAGACAGATAATCAAGCCTTAAGCTGGGTCTTATGTAGGCCGCGTCGTACTGGCCGTATAGCCCGTTGGGCCATCCGTATTTCTGCCTTCCAATTCGATGTCAGGCATATCAGAGGTACCGAAAATGTTGTTGCTGATGGACTCAGCCGTATGTTTTCCAACGACGTCGAGACCCATGAACCGGTCGACAGTTCATCACCTTCCGAGTCCATACTATCTGATGTTAATGCCATCTTAACAGATGCTCCCATGCTCTTTAGGGATATCGAGAAATACCAACGTGAAGATCCGACGCTGGCTCCGATAATGGAAACCCTTTCTTCTGGGGAACATGTTGTCCCTTATGTTCTGAGGAATGGTGTTTTATGTTGCCCATCGAGGCATGATAAGATGATGAAGGTTGTCGTTCCAGCTGTTCTTGTGCCTATGATCTTCAAATACTATCATGATACCCCATTAGGGGGGCATCTTGGAATCTTTAAAACTCGTGAAAAGATTCGTGAAAGGTTCATCTGGAAAGGTATGGACGGTGAAATCCGTGAACTAGTAAAAGCTTGTAAATCTTGTTTGCTTAGTAAACCAACCATGTCCACCAAGGTAGGCCTTTTGTCTTCGCATCAAGCGTCGCGCCCCATGGAACGCCTGTATATTGATTATGTAGGACCCTTCCCCCAGTCAAAGGGAAATGCCAACAAGTTCATTTTTGTATGCGTAGATGGTTTTACAAGATTTTCCTGGTTATTTCCGACTAAGCTGGCTACCGCTCAGTCCACCATTACTTGCCTAAATTCTATTTTTGCTTCTTTTGGTCCGTGCCAATATATTGTGTCCGATAATGCTAAGGCGTTCACAACAAATCTTTTTCGTAAATTCTGTTTTGACTTGTCCATCTCTCATGTAACTACTTCTGCTTATTACCCTCAACCATCTCTGGCTGAACGGGTTAACCGTAATCTCAGGTCCGCGCTTATTGCCTATCATCATGAAGATCATTCCAGGTGGGACACGTCCCTGCATTGGTTAGCTTTTGCTTTGAATTCGGCGGTTCATGAATCACATAAATTTACTCCAGCCTCTTTGATGTTCAAGTTTGTTCCCAACACGCCGCTCTCTAACCTCTGGTCTCTGAGTGACATTCTACCCGAGACAATAGATCCGGACAACATTAAAGATCTTTGGAAGAAGGCTAAAGCCAATCTTAAAGTGTCTCATGAAAAGGTTAGGGAAAGGTATGATCATGGACGAAGACCCACCCCTTTGAAGGTAGGTGACCAAGTAATGGTCAAGAATTTTGTTCCCGCGGGCAAGCTTGCCCCCAGATTCCATGGGCCGTGCGTCATTCTCGATTTCCTTACGCCGGTTACGTTGTTCTTAAGCAATCCAGCCACCGAGAGGATATTTAGGGTTCACTTGTCGCAGGTGAAACCTGTATAAATTCTGTGCTAACTTGCCTCATATTATCTTGAAAGGAATATGAAGGTTATATTTTTTTGAGTTTCACTTTTAAGGCTTTCTGCCCCTTCTATAGTATTTTGTTTTATATGTAAGCATTTTTGTGAAACCTGCCCCGAACCGTTAAACTGCCATCCTGTCCTTGCCACGGCCATTACCACGCTCCCGTCTCCTGCTCCACTCTATACAGTGGCTTAATTAATGCCATGGATATTTGCACGCCGCTGGCCCCTCAACCTCTCCACAAGCCTGTGCCCTAGAAAAAAAAGATGATGGTCCAACAAATTCTGCCGCCTAGTTTTAATGTTTCAGTGCCCCCGCAGCCGCGCGGCGCCGTGCCGCGACTGGGTTAGAGGAAGGGCCCCCTCGGCCCCAGCGAGGACGACATGTGCACGGCGAACCGGAGCCCTCCTCCCGGCCAAGGCTGATGTGCGGCGCACGACCTGCTACTTGCCCGCAGCCTGTATATGTTCACCGCGGGCACGGCGTGCTTCAACACCACTGCTCCCCTCATAGTGCGGGCGAGCGGTATCTCAGGGTACTTGTGGGGTCCGAGCGGCCGCCTTTGGACGCAAGCTGCAACGGCCGGTCTGGCCATCCAACTTAATCAACATCAACTATATGGACATTCCAGATCAACTTTACTACCTTTTCTTGGGTATTCTACTGCAATATTTGGTGGACTTAGAAAATTTTCCTCACCTTTAAAAACTAAAGTTTTCCTTCTGAATTCAACTTCTACAAACATAAAGACTTTACTTCGCCTGTCACAACAAAAATTTTGAAACTGAATCAAACCACATTAAGAAAATCCTATAAATACTTCTGCAATTAATCTCCATATCAACATCAAAACTTGAAACTTGTTTCCAAACAAATTGCCAGTGTCACCCCTGGAGGAACTTTTGGGGGGGCGGTACACCTCCACGCCGCTAGTTTAAAAATGTGCGCCACTTGAAACTCCTCTGCTGGAGGAAGTCTGAACTTTATCTACGGTATTAATTTTCTACTTTATCAGAAGATGTCACTACCTGGAAATTTTGGAGTTTTTGAACTGTGTCATTTTCGACGTATTTTTGTTTTGCTTGTAGTAAGAAGTGTGAACTTTCTCTTCTAGAGGACACTACTGAAAAACTACAATGGTGCACCCTAGTGCGACGTGAAAGAACTATTTTTTTTGGAGAAATTTTTATTTCAAAAGTTTGTTTCTTGTTAAATTTCTTTCTGTTATTGTTTAAGTTGGCTGTATACCCCTCTCTTTCCCCTTGTTTTGTATTTAGCCAATCCCGAATTTCTTTTATTAATTTCTGACCAATCGGATGTATCTTCCCCCAACTTGAATATGTTGCTGTATCCTACCCAATAAAGAGTTTGTGGGAGGGTGTTCTCATTCCCCTAACGCCTCGAACTTTCCGCGAGAGTATATAAACTGCTGATTTTAGGGTCTCCGGGCCACTTCTGTTCCATCTTTTCGTGTGTAAAGTACATAGCAGGGGGCGGGAAGCGCCTCTTTCTTCGGCGGCAGTCAACAACTAGGTAATGGCCGATTAATTACTTCTTTTCTTGCTTGCTCAGCAGTTTAACTCTCGGGGCAGGTCCGAAGTTTTTCCATTATGTAACGTTCCTTAAATGTAAAGGAACTTGTATCTATTCTATCTTTTAAACTACATATTGGGATAGAGAGTGCTTAACCCTCTCGAGCTCCCACTCATATTGTTTTGAGGTGAACTTGTTTTCTCAACCTATTCTTCCTTAACATTATGTAAATTTGTCAATTTCTAAAGTCACCTCTTTAGTATGGGATTAGCCCTTGCATCAGTGGCCTAGAGCCAAATTAGGTTTTGAAACAAATACATTAGGAGTGCAAATCGCCTCCTCTCAAATAGTTGATTTAGAGGTCATGTAATTAACCTTCTTGTCATTTAACAGACCTCAGTAGGTTGGGTATTTCACCCCTGTGTATATGTCCTGAGAGGACAGCTTGAAAGTAGAATTAGGTGTGGCCTTTGACAGGCCTGAATTTTGAGAGCAAGTTGCTCTTTTCCCGAAAATTTTGTTTTCTGCGCGCCTCAAGGAGGCCTTACTGTGTATTTTGGAGCAAGTGCTCCTAGGTATGAATGGGGTTCTCCCCTCTCTGTTGACACTTGTGTTTGGGGTAAAACTGAGCTGATTGCTCAAGGATTGTGATCGCGGGGCTCGAAGCCCAAATCCTGTAAATATTGTAATTGTACTTTTGTTGCCTTGCTACTCTGTACCTGCCATATTTGTTATTTCTTGATTTTGAAAAGAAAATATAACCTTGTTAAATTTTAAATTCACTTTAATTTCGTAGCCTGAGACTTATTCATCACCCCGCACCTTCTTTCACCTCTAACTACCACGGAAAACTCCGTAAAAATAATAATAATAATAATAATAATAATAATAAGAATAATAATTGTACCGGGCGGTACACCTCCACTCCGCTAATTTAAAATGTGCGCCTGTTGAAACTCCTCTGCTGGAGGAAGTCTGAACTTTATTGACAGTATTAATTTTCTACCGTCTCAAAAGATGTCACCACGTGGAAAATTTTGAGTTTTTGAACTGTGTCATTTTTGATGTGTTTTTGTTTTGCTTGAAGTAAGAAGTGTGAACTTTCTCTTCTAGAGGACACTACTGAAGATCTACAATAGTGCAACCTAGTGCGGAGTCAAAGAACTATTTTTTTGGAGAAAATTTAATTTCAAGAGTTTGTTCTTTGTTAAATTTCTTTCTATCATTGTTTAAGTTGGCAATATTTACCCCTTTCTTCCCCTTGTTATGAATGTATCCAATCCCGAATTTCTTCAATTAATTTCTATCCAATCAGATGTATCTTCCCCCAACTTGAATCTGTTGCGGGGTCCCATCCAATAAAGAGTTTGTGGGAGGGTGTTTTCTTTCCCCTAACGCCTAGAAACTTCCGCGAGAGTATTTAAACTGCTGATTTTTGGGTCTCTAGGCCACTTCTGTTCCATCTTTCAGTGTGTTAAGTACATAGCAGGGAGCGGGAAGCGCCTCTTTCTTCTCCAGCCGTTCAACACAAGGTAATGGCCGATTAATAACTTCTTTCTTTGCTAGCTCAGCAGTTTAACTTTCGGGGCGGGTTCTAAGCGTTCAACCATGTAACCTTTTCCTAAAATGTAACTTCTCTTTTCATCTATTCTCTTGTAAAACGACATATTGGGATAGAGAGTGCTAACCCTCTCGAGCTCCCACTCACATTGTCTTGAGGTGAACTTATTTTCTCAACCTATTCTTCGTTAATGTAATACAAATTGTTCTTTTCTTAAGTCACCTCTTTAGCATGAGATTAGCCCTTGTATTAACGGCCTAGTGCCAAGTAGGTCTTAATCAAAGTGTATTAGGAGTGCTAGTTCGCCTCCTCTCAAATTGTTATTTTAGAGGTCATTTAATTAACCTGCTTTTCTTTTAATAGACCTCAGTAGATTGGGTATTTTACCCCTGTGTTTATGTCCGTTGAGGACAACTTGAAGGTGGAGTTTGGCGTGGCCTGGGAGAGGCTTAAATTTTGAGAGCGAGTGGCTCTTTTGAAAATTCTGGGTTGTATGCCTCATGGAGGTTTTTCAGTGTAATTTGGAGCAAGGGCTCCTAGGTATAAATGGGGTTTTCTCCCCCTCTGTTAAAACTTGTGTTTGAGGTAAAACTGAGCGGATTGCCCAAGCATGGTGAAGTCAGGGCGCGAAGCCCAAATTCTGTAAATATTGTAACTAACCCCTTTTGAATTGCTACTTTGTACCTGCCAGGCTTGTTATTTCTTTGTTTTCGAAAAGAAAATATAACCTTGTTAACTTTTAAATTAATTTTACATTGCACTATAATTTCGTAGCTTGAAACCCATTCACACCCGCACCTTCTTTCACCTCTACCTACCACGGAAAAGTCCGTAACAAGTGGTAGCAGAGCGTGGTTGAATGGGTCTCAATTTAGCCCCTTTTGACGGCTAAATATTGTTTGTTCCGAACTCTAACTATTTTCCCAGTTGCTGGAATTTTTTGAGTTTTTCAAAATTGGTCTGTCATCATGTCCGGCCCTCGCGATATTCTCGTTCTTAACTATTTGCGTAAGGAGGAGTTGATCTATGAATTAACTATCAGAAATGTGCAATCTGGAGGCACGGTTGCAATAGACACTAACAAGCTTAGAGAGTCCCTTGATTTGCCCATTTCCATCCCCAATTTGGGAGAGAAAGAAATTGACGACTCTCTTTCCACGATCACGGAGAATATTACTGGGCTAGCTTCTGTAGTTAGTTTTTTTGATGAAAATGATCCGTCTCCTAATCAAATTAAGCGTGTGCAAGGCAGGCTATATCATTTTTCGAATAGGGATAACGATCTGTTGTCTTTAAAACTGAATGATGTTCAGAGGAAGGAAGCTAGTACGCTCCTGGAAAATATTTCCGAATTATCTAGTAAGGTCACTCAATTGTTAACTGGGGAAGTTCCTCCCAAATCTGATCAACCCACCATAGTAAATGCAGGTAGCGAGGAAGCACCTCCTAAGCGAGAAGTAAATAGGAAAACCATTGCTGCCCAAACTATCTCTGCCCCATTGGACAACGAGCCCGAACGTCGTGCATCATTGAGTAACATCCGTTCTGAATTAACTTCCTTGCCATTGAAACCTTTACCTACTATGTCACCCGGGTTTAGTAGCTTGCCTCATCCATTGGCAATGTTGCTCAGAGGTATATCTAAGTTTTCCGTTAATACCACCAGTGACGTAATTTCATTTTTAAGATTTCTAGTGGAATTTCAGGATCATGCCCTTGTTTTTTCTCTTTCTCCATGTCAAATCTTGCAAATTATCTATCCGTATGCTATTGGTATTCTCTCTGATAAAATCGTAAGAGCCATTGGCGAGCAATCATCTATTGAGGATTTCCATGCCCATTTGCTAGCTAACTTCATCCCTGCTAGGGCCAGGTCCTCCCTTATTCAGAAGTACTATTATCGTGTACAGCGCTTGGATGAAAACTTGGCTGATTTCATACAGGACATTAAGTTTTATACTAGGGTGTTTGCCCTTCATTTTCCTGAAGATCAGATTGTACAGGCTATTGTAGAGGGAATTTCACCTCCCTATAGGTCATATTTGTGTTTCGCGGCGTGCCCGCAAACTTTCTCGGAACTTGAAGCATTGGCCGTCTCAGCGGAAGGAGTTAGATACGCCGATTCTTTGCGTGTCGCGAAAGAACCCCCGCCTTCCATTAGTAATACTCGGCCTCCACCTCGCCGATCAGTCACCCCCCGTAAATGTTATGCTTGCGGGTCGCCTGACCATCTGCGCAATAAGTGTCCTCTGATCAAAACTAGTAGGGCAAATAATGGAGCTGGTTCATCACAAGGCTGTTTTAAATGTGGGGCTTTCTCACATATCGCAAAGAATTGTCCCAATTCGAATAGCACCCCCTCCTGCTCAACTTCTGGTGTAACTTCCAACAACAATCAAAAGTGACTAGTGGCTGCGGCTGAGTCAACTAATTCTGCTTCCCAAGGCTCAGCCCCTGGCAAAAAGGTCGAGAATTCAGGGAACGGTAAGTCTTCGAATACATCTTTTGAATGCCCCAAAGAGTGCCTTAGGATTGCGGCGGATACCCCCGCACCTGTTCCTTTTCTTAAGATTGAGTTAAATAACGAGCCTATAACAGCTCTCTTAGATTCAGGCAGTGTTTGTTCGATTATTTCGGCTGAATGGTATTCTAAATTGAAATCGGTTTGTAAACTACCTGACTACGTCTCATCTTCTCTTCAATACGTTTCGGCTAATTCATCTCCATTAGAAATTCTAGGTTCCTTACTGGTCAAAATTCGTATTTTTAAGTTTACTTGGAAAATTAAATTGTTTGTGGCTAAGCACCTGTCTTGCCCCATTATATTGGGAGCTGACTTTATTTCTCACACTGGTCTTGTGCTCGATCTCCAGTCTAGGTCGTGCACATTCAAATTTGCTTCTAGTTGTAAAATACCACTATTAAAGTGTAATTCTGTGTCATGTTCTTCTATTTCGCCTACCCAGGATGAGATGTTGTTAGACCTTAGACATCTACCCGAGGAGCAGGCTGATAGTATTCGTAAATTATGTCAGTCATTTCCAGAGGTGTTCTCTGATACTCTTGGTGTTACTGACCTTATTGAATACAAAATTGAGGTCACGGATTCGATTCCTGTCCGTTTTCCACCTTATAGGCTATCTCCACCTAAAATGAAGGCTCTGAAAGAAATTATCGATCAGATGTTGAAGGATGGTATTATTAGGCCCTCTAAGTCGGCGTATTCATCGCCTATTTTTCTAGTCCCGAAACCCCAAGGAGGCTTCAGGCCTGTCATTGATTACAGGGCTCTCAATCGGAAGGTGGTGTTGCAATCTGTGCCCCTGCCTGACCTTCATTCTTGTTTTTCATGGTTTCGTAAGGCCAAGTTCTTCACTATCTTGGACTTGAATCAGGCCTATAATCAAATTCCCCTTGCCGAAGAGTCTAAACACCTTACAGCGTTTGCCACGGACTGGAATTTATATGAATACAACCGCGTGCCTTTCGGGCTCCCCACGGGGGCAGCTGTGCTCACTAGGCTACTAGATAGGGTCTTCTCCGACATCAAATTCGAGTACTTATATCACTATTTAGATGATGTCGTCGTATTTTCAGAGACTTTTGAAGAACATCTAGATCATTTGCGAGAAGTTCTCGATCGCCTTCGTAAGGCTGGGTTAACTGTTAAGTTGTCCAAGGTTGCCTTTGCTAAGCCCTCTATGTCATTCCTAGGGCATATTGTGTCACCCGATGGTGTAGCAGTCGATCATTCTAGAACACAGGCCATCTGTGATTTTAAACCTCCCAAGGACATTAAAGGTATCGCCAGGTTCATTGGTATGGTGAATTTCTTCAGAAAGTTCATCCCTAACTTTGCTAATAGAGCGGCGCCCTTAAACCTTCTTCGTAGGAAAGGCATCAAATTCGAGTGGGGACCTTCTCAACAAGCCGCTTTTGAAGATCTTAAATTAGCGCTTTGTAATGCCCCTGTCCTTGCTATGCCTGATTTCTCGAAGAAATTCATTGTCCAAACCGACGCATCGTCGTCAGCAGTAGCTGCAGTCCTTCTTCAAGAGACTGAACTAGGGAGGCGCCCCATCGCCTATGCGTCTAGGACATTGTCGGCTCAAGAAACCAAGTATTCCATCTATGAGCTCGAAGGTTTGGCAGTCTTATTCGCCTTAGAAAAGTTCCGTCTCTATCTGGAACACGTCAAATTCGACCTGGAGACAGATAATCAAGCATTAAGCTGGGTCTTAGGTAGGCCGCGTCGTACTGGTCGTATAGCCCGCTGGGCTATTCGTATTTCCGCCTTCCAGTTTGATGTTAGACATATCAGAGGTACCGAAAATGTTGTTGCTGATGGACTCAGCCGTATGTTTTCAGAAGACGTTGAGAACCATGAACAGGTCGACAGTTCATCACCTCCCGAGTCCATGCTATCTGAGGTTAATGCCATCCTAACAGATGCTCCCATGCTTTTTAGGGATATTGAGAAATACCAACGTGAAGATCTGACGCTGGCTCCGATAATGGAAACCCTTTCTTCTGGGGAACATGTTGTCCCTTATGCTCTGAGGAATGGTGTTCTATGTTGCCCATCGAGGCATGATAGGATGATGAAAGTTGTCGTTCCAGCTGTTCTTGTACCTATGATCTTCAAGTATTATCATGAGACCCCATTAGGAGGGCATCTGGGTATCTTTAAAACTCGTGAGAAGATTCGTGAAATGTTCATCTGGAAAGGTATGGACGGTGAAATCCGGGAACTTGTAAAAGCTTGTAAATCTTGTTTGCTCAGTAAACCCACCATGTCCACCAAGGTAGGCCTTTTGTCTTCGCATCAAGCGTCGCGCCCCATGGAACGTCTGTATATCGATTATGTAGGACCCTTCCCCCAGTCAAAGGGTAATGCTAACAAGTTCATCTTTGTGTGCGTAGATGGTTTTACCAGATTTTCTTGGTTATTTCCGACTAAGCTGGCTACCGCTCAGTCTACCATTACCTGCTTAAATTCTATTTTTGCTTCTTTTGGTCCGTGTCAATATATTGTATCTGATAATGCTGAGGCTTTTACATCTAATTTATTTCGTAAATTCTGTTTTGACTTATCAATCTCTCATGTAACTACTTCTGCTTATTACCCTCAACCATCTCTGGCTGAACGGGTTAACCGTAATCTCAGGTCCGCACTTATTGCCTATCATCATGAAGATCATTCCAGGTGGGACACGTCCCTGCATTGGATAGCTTTTGCTTTGAATTCGGCGGTTCATGAATCTCACAAGTTTACTCCAGCTTCTTTGATGTTCAAGTTTGTTCCCAACTCGCCGCTCTCTAACCTCTGGTCTCTGAATGACATTCTACCCGAGACAATAGATCCGGATAACATTAAAGATCTTTGGAAGAAGGCTAAAGCCAATCTTAAAGTGTCTCATGAAAAGGTTAGGGAAAGGTATGATCGTGGACGGAGACCCACCACTTTGAAGGTAGGTGACCAGGTGATGGTCAAGAATTTTGTTCCCGCGGGCAAGCTTGCCCCCAGATTTCATGGGCCTTGTATAATTCTCGATTTCCTCACCCCGGTTACGTTGTTATTAAGCAATCCAGCCACCGAGAGGATATTTAGGGTTCACCTGTCCCAGGTGAAACCGGTGTAAATTTTGTGTCAACTTGCTTCATATAATTTGATAGGAATATGAAGGTTATATTTTTTTTTTTGAGTTCAACTTTTAAGGCATTCTGCTCCTTCTATTTTATTTTATATGTAAGCATTTTTTGTAAACCTCCCCGATTGTTAAACTGCCTTCCTGTCCTTACCTCGACCATTACCACGCTCCCGTCTCCTGCTTCAATACACACAGTGGCTTGACTTATGCCATGGATATTTGCACGCCGCTGGCCCCTCAACCTCTCCACAAGCCTGTACCCTCAAAAAAGATGATGGTCCAACACAATTCTGCCGCCAAGCTTTAATGTTTCAGTGCCCCCGCAGCCGCGCGCGCCGTGCAGCTACTGGAGCAGAGGACGGGCCCCCTCGGCCCCAGCGAGGACGACGTGTGCACGGCGAGCCGGAGCTCTCCTCCCGGCCAAGGCTGATGTGCGGCGCACGACCTGCTACTTGCCCGCAGCCTGTATATGTTCACCGCGGGCGCGGCGTGCTTCAACACCTCTGCTCCCCTCATAGTGCGGGCGAGCGGTATCTCAGGGTACTTGAGGGGTCCGAGCGGCCTCCTTTGGACGCAAGCCGCAACGGCCGGTCTTGCAATCCCACTTCATCACCATCTACTACATGAACAGATACCATAAGTAATGACTACACTTGGGAATTCAACTGCAATATTTGGTGGACTTTGAAATTTTTTTCCTTCACTTTCAAGCATAAAAAGTTATCTTCAGAAATTCAACTTCTACAAATATAAAGACTTTACTTCATCTGCAACAACAAATTTTGAAACCAAATCAACCCCAAATTAAGAAAATCTTATAAATTTTTTGGCAATCAATCTTCATACCCACAGCATAACTTGGACCTTGTTTCAAACTGATTTCATGTGTCATCCCTGGAGGAACTTTTGGGGGGGGGGGAGGTCTGTACCGGGCGGTACACCTCCACTCCGCTAATTTAAAATGTGCGCCTGTTGAAACTCCTCTGCTGGAGGAAGTCTGAACTTTATTGACAGTATTAATTTTCTACCGTCTCAAAAGATGTCACCACGTGGAAAATTTTGAGTTTTTGAACTGTGTCATTTTTGATGTGTTTTTGTTTCGCTTGAAGTAAGAAGTGTGAACTTTCTCTTCTAGAGGACACTACTGAAGATCTACAATAGTGCAACCTAGTGCGGAGTCAAAGAACTATTTTTTTGGAGAAAATTTAATTTCAAGAGTTTGTTCTTTGTTAAATTTCTTTCTATCATTGTTTAAGTTGGCAATATTTACCCCTTTCTTCCCCTTGTTATGAATGTATCCAATCCCGAATTTCTTCAATTAATTTCTATCCAATCAGATGTATCTTCCCCCAACTTGAATCTGTTGCGGGGTCCCATCCAATAAAGAGTTTGTGGGAGGGTGTTTTCTTTCCCCTAACGCCTAGAAACTTCCGCGAGAGTATTTAAACTGCTGATTTTTGGGTCTCTAGGCCACTTCTGTTCCATCTTTCAGTGTGTTAAGTACATAGCAGGGAGCGGGAAGCGCCTCTTTCTTCTCCAGCCGTTCAACACAAGGTAATGGCCGATTAATAACTTCTTTCTTTGCTAGCTCAGCAGTTTAACTTTCGGGGCGGGTTCTAAGCGTTCAACCATGTAACCTTTTCCTAAAATGTAACTTCTCTTTTCATCTATTCTCTTGTAAAACGACATATTGGGATAGAGAGTGCTAACCCTCTCGAGCTCCCACTCACATTGTCTTGAGGTGAACTTATTTTCTCAACCTATTCTTCGTTAATGTAATACAAATTGTTCTTTTCTTAAGTCACCTCTTTAGCATGAGATTAGCCCTTGTATTAACGGCCTAGTGCCAAGTAGGTCTTAATCAAAGTGTATTAGGAGTGCTAGTTCGCCTCCTCTCAAATTGTTATTTTAGAGGTCATTTAATTAACCTGCTTTTCTTTTAATAGACCTCAGTAGATTGGGTATTTTACCCCTGTGTTTATGTCCGTTGAGGACAACTTGAAGGTGGAGTTTGGCGTGGCCTGGGAGAGGCTTAAATTTTGAGAGCGAGTGGCTCTTTTGAAAATTCTGGGTTGTATGCCTCATGGAGGTTTTTCAGTGTAATTTGGAGCAAGGGCTCCTAGGTATAAATGGGGTTTTCTCCCCCTCTGTTAAAACTTGTGTTTGAGGTAAAACTGAGCGGATTGCCCAAGCATGGTGAAGTCAGGGCGCGAAGCCCAAATTCTGTAAATATTGTAACTAACCCCTTTTGAATTGCTACTTTGTACCTGCCAGGCTTGTTATTTCTTTGTTTTCGAAAAGAAAATATAACCTTGTTAACTTTTAAATTAATTTTACATTGCACTATAATTTCGTAGCTTGAAACCCATTCACACCCGCACCTTCTTTCACCTCTACCTACCACGGAAAAGTCCGTAACACAATAATAGTTATTATTTTAATTTAATCAGTCCCAGGCTTGGTTCTCCCACCTCCGAATTCAGCGAGGGATCCCCTCTGGAGCCTGAGACATTTGGTCGGAGATGAAACTGGGGAGGAGGACCAGGCGGCCTCACCTGCTATGCTCAACGGGGGCCTGATAGGGTGTGGAAAGACCAGAACTGATCACAAAGAAGGAAGGAAGGAAGGAAGGAAGGAAGGAAGGAAGGAAGGAAGGAAGGAAGGAAGGAAGGAAGGAAGGAAGGAAGCGGCCGTGACCTTAACATAGGCAACATCGAGGAATTTGCCTGAAGAAGTGTGGAACCACGGAAAACCACTTCGAGGATGGTTAAGGTGGGAATAGAACCCCTCTCTACCGAACGAATTGGCCGTTCGACTCCTAGCCCTCTTCTATCCCAACGTTGCCATAAGACCTACCTGTGTCAGTGCGACGTAAAGCAAAATTTAATCATGTGTTTACCTTGTTCATTTCCACGTAACTAATATATCCTACATCTACTCTCATTTGTTTGTCATGTTCATGCCTTAGTCTACCCCTATCGTTCTTGCTGCCTAACCTTCTATCGAGCGAGCTCGATAGCTGCAGTCGCTTAAGTGCTGCCAGTTCTCCACTGTCGGCAGCCCTGAAGATGGTTTTCCGTGGTTTCCCATTTTCACACCAGGCAAATGCTGGGGCTGTACGCTAATTAAGGCCACGGCCGCTTCCTTCCCACTCCTAGCCCTTTCCATTCTCATCGTCGCCATAAGACCTATCTGTGTCGGTGCGACATAAAGCAACTTGTTAAAAAAAAAAAAAAAAAAAATTCTCTTCCATCGAAATCTAACTGAACAAATTCTGGGTGTATTAAGATTCTCTCTCTTCTCCTGGCCAGATTTCGGCAAGTCATTCTCCTCTCACCGATTCGATTCGGTATTTCTTCATTCGTGACCCATTTCACCTTCAGCATTCTTCTGTAACACCACATTTCAAAAGCTTCTATTCTCTTCCCTTATGAGGTAGTTATTTTGAATATTTCACTTTCGTATAGACTCCCTCTGTGGATCAGTGGTAGAGTGTCGGCCTACGAATCCCAAGATAGCGGGTTCAAACCCGGCAAAGGTAGTTCGATTTCTCAAGGGCGGAAAAAATATCAGTTTGACACTCCACGTCGTACGATGTCATCATATAAAAGATATCTGGTGACACACTTGGTGTTCACCCGACAAAACTTATTGAAAGTCCACCATAGACGCCCAAGAGAGATTCGGTTTTGCTCTGCCATCTATTAGACATAGAGTAAAACTGAATGTCGAAATTGACGAGCAGACAGCCAGATGGCGTCAAATTAAAATTTACGCATACGGTAGGTGAGGCCACGGGATTATTATTATTATTATTATTATTATTATTATTATTATTATTATTATTATTATTATTATTATTATTTGAGCCTCCGTGGCTCAGGCGGAAGCGCGCCGGCCTCTCACCGCGCTGGATACCGTGGTTCAAATCCCGGTCACTCCATGTGAGATTTGTGCTGGACAAAGCGGAGGCGGGGCAGGTTTTACTCCGGGTATTCCGGTTTTCCCTGTCATCTTTCATTCCAGCAACACTCTCCACTATCATTTCATTTCATCTGTCAGTCATTAATTATTACTCCAGAGGAGTGCGAAAGTCCTCGGCAGTCGGCACAATTCCTATCCTCGTCGCAAGATGGGGCTTCATTCATCCCATCCCTAACCCGGCCATTGACTGGAAAACACGTTGTAGGTTTTCATTATTCTTAATCTTAATCTTAATCTTAATCTTAATCTTAACCTTAATCTTAATCTTATTAATATTAATATTATTGCCTGTATGATCGTTAAGGTTTTGGAGTTTAAACGGTCTGACACCGAGGTTAGCCAGTTCGAGTTCCGGCAGGCTTGGAAAGGTGGTGATATACAATTTCTAAACACTAGATTACGTGACAAAAGCCTGAATTAAATTACAAACTTCTCCGCATAGTTCATATGAATTGCGGGTATATGACGCTGTAGATGGTGATTCGTCCGTCGGATGGGGACGTTAAGCCCGGTGCAGACCTCCTTGGTGCAATTCGACAGGAGTAGGCTCTGTGCCGGTACCGGGTTTCACCCCCTCCCTTGATACTATCATATATTTCGTCATTCGTTTCATCTCATTAACTCCTCAAATGTCCGGCTCCATGGCTAAATAGTTAGCGTGCTGGCGTTTGGTCACAGGGGTCCGGTTCGATTCTCGGCAGGGTCGGGAATTTTAACCATCATTGGTTAATTTCTCTGGCATGGGTGCTGGGTGTATGTGTCGTCTTCATCATAATTTCATGCTCATCACGACGCGCAGGTCGCCTATGGGTGTCAAATCAAAAAGACCTGCATCTGGCGAGCCGAACTTGTCCTCGGACACTCCCGGCACTAAAAGCCATACGCTATTTCGTTTCAACTCCTCTAATGAGGTTGACGTCATGTATTGTATCTGGTCATAAAATCCCGCCACGACAGATTCATCTCACTGCACATACTTTTTTTTAAAATGCCTTGCTTGCTTGTGGTAATCAGCAACTTTACTTCTGCCATCGGTAGTTATCCTGCTGCCCAAGAAACAGTATTCATCTACTTCCATCAAGTCTTCATTTTGTTCATCACCTGACTTCGTTCGACTGCACTCCATTTCTATTGTTTTGGATTCATTTATTTCCATCTTTTAGTCCTTCTCTATGACTTGTTTATACCACTCAGAATTAGAGTTTTCTGATGTTCCCACCTAATAACTATGTAGGCTACGTTGTAAGGAAATCCACACCCTGTTTTCAGTCATTCGACTGGGTCAGCATTGGAATGAATGAAGCCCCCATCTAGCGGCAAGGATAGGAAATGTGTCGGCTGCCGAAGCCTGTCGCACTCCTCCGGGGCAATGACTAATGAATGACAGATGAAATGAAATGATATTGGAGAGTGTTGCTGGGATAAAAAATGCCAGGGAAGATCAGAGTACCCGGAAAAAAACCTGTCCACCCTCCGGTTTGTCCAGCACAAATCTCACATGGAGCGACCGGATTTGAACCACGGAACCCAGCTGTGAAAGACCGGCGCGCTGCCACCTGAACCACGGTGGCTGTAGGCTATGCTGTAAAATTTATTTATTTACATCTAAATTGAAATACTAGTTTTGATCCAGGGATCATCCTCAGTTCCTTACATTTTTATTTTTTTGCTATGGGCTTTACGTCGCACCGACACAGATAGGTCTTATGGCGACGATGGGATAGGAAAGGCCTAGGAGTTGGAAGGAAGCGGCCGTGGCCTTAATTAAGGTACAGCCCCAGCATTTGCCTGGTGTGAAAATGGGAAACCACAGAAAACCATTTTCAGGGCTGCCGATAGTGGGATTCGAACCTACTATCTCCCGGATGCAAGCTCACAGCCGCGCGCCTCTACGCTCACGGCCAACTCGCCCGGTGTTCCTTACATTAATAATTAAAATAGTACATTCACAATCATTAGAAACCACTTTCTTTGAGTTTGTCATATAATACAATCTTAAAATCTCATAACTGTCCATGTTTCATTTCATTAGCATGTCGCTATCTGTTGAATTAAAGCACTCTTCTCGAACTTTTACAAATTCACTGTCTTATAATCTACTAGCCAAATGTTTAATTTGTTCTTATTTTGCTACGTTAAAATCTCAGTAAAATGGGCCTTCATTAAATATACAGGATAATTCAGCTAAGTTGTTCACCTCAAATATCTTCTGATTCCTTAAAGGTATAGACGTTCTGTTTTCAGATTCCTAAATTGTGTTAAGGGGCTCATAAAATACTGTCCGGTTCCTCTCGATCACATAAGTAATTACCGACAAACAGGTAGCAACTTTGTTCTTTTAAATGGGATTATACTAAATTTCACCCAATAGAACAATTAAGAATCGAGCGAATAATTCAGTGATGTGCTTACATTGCAAATCAGACGAGTACTTTGGAGATATTAAGGGGTTTCGTATGTATGGGTATTAGACAGAAAGAGATGTGCCACTCGCTTTGATGTCCAGTGTACTGTCCCCCTGTATGACTCACGCTTTGTTGATAAACACACATACCGAACGTATTCCATACATACTTGCATATTGTGATGGTATTGTGCTTGTCAAAATGTTTGATGGACAGCCACACTGGTAAGAATAAAATTAGAAAAAGCGTTCACAATATAATGACAATATAATGTATATAATAACGCTGGATTTAGAAAGTTAAACTAGTAGTATTTCTTGCTTGTTGTATTCTCGTTGTTGTTGTTGTAGGGTAATTACGGTTTAACTTCACTTTATTATCACTTATAATGTTAAGCTAGTAGTAAGGTCAACCTATATTATTTTAAGCCGTCGTTTTAAGCACTGGAAATACTTAAGTTGTGTGTGAATTTGTATACGATGATGCTGGATTTAGGATGTTAAACTAGTAGTAATTCTTGTAATATTTTCTTTCCTACTACTACTACTACTACTACTACTACTGCTGCTGCTGCTGCTACTACTACTACTATTATTTGCTTTACGTCGCACGGACACAGATATGTCTTATGGTGACGATGGGATGGGAAAGGCCTAGGAAGTGGAAGGAAGCGGCCGTGGCCTTAATTAAGGTACAGCCCCGGCATTTGCCTGGTGTGAAAATGGGAAACCACAGAAAACCATCTTCAGGGCTGCCGACAGTGGGGCCCGAACCCACTATCTCCCGATTGCTGGATACTGGCCGCACTCAAGCGACTGCACATTTACTTTCCATGTATTTGCTTGTTGTACTCTTGTTGTTTGTTTGTTTGTTTGTTTGCTGTTGGGTAATTATGTTAACTTTATTATTACAATACTGTAAGTGACCATTGCTACCGGGATATTTCCAATTTGTAATCCACTTGTTAATAATAATAATAATAATAATAATAATAATAATAATAATAATAATAATAATAATAATAATAATAATAATAATAATAATAATAAACTAACTGGACGAGTTTTGTTTTATTTTAACTTTTAATGTGTAAATTCAATTTTCAAAGATTTGCCAGTACTGAAATAGTACAGTAGTCATTATTTCAACTCGATCACTGCCTGTTGCTAACGTATATCGATCTTACATATTGGCTCTAAGGAGGACCAATGAGCCCATCAATAATGTTGTCTGTTAAGTTTGCATCCGTTCTTTCCAATGACCATGTCATTTATTGGATTCTGAAGTTGTTGATTTCATCTCATGTACTTTGTACTCGTGAGAAGGACAATAAGGCACTTAATTTCACTGTGTTATCATCTGGTCGTTTCTGATTCAGTTGCAATGAAACAAAAGCTTTGCAACTCCGAAATGCTGTAGGCCTACTTCATACTGCTTTTTCTACGGGCCCTAAAATAGTGGGTTCGAGCCCTACTGTCGGCAGCCCTGAAGATGGTTTTCCGTGGTTTCCTGTTTTCACACCAGGCAAATACTGGGGCTGTACCTTTATTAAGACCACGGCCGATTCCTTCCACTTCCAAGGCCTTTCCTATCCCATCGTCGCCATAAGACATATCTGTGTTGGCGCGACGTAAAGCAAATAGCAAAAAAAAAAAAAAAAAAAAAAAAAAAAGAAAAAAATTACGGCCCCCCCTCGGGATAATGCCGAGGTATGTGTGTTTGTCAACAAGTGTGAGTTAAGCACGAGAATTACGCGCCCGACATCAAGGTGAGTGGCGCATCACTTTCTGTCTAATACCCGCACATTTGAAACTCTTTAATATCACCAAAATCACTCGTCGGACTTCCAAAATAAGCACGTCAGTGAATTTGTCACTCGATTCTTAATTGTTTTATTGGCTGAAATTAGTATAGTCCCATTTAATATAACAAAGTTGCTACGTGATTTCTCAGTAATTATATACTGTATGTGATCGAGAGGAATAGGACATTTTGTTATCAGTCCCTTAATGCAATACAAGAATTTTAAAACAGAATCTCAATACGTTTAAGGAATCAGAAGGTATTTGAGGTGCACAACTTAGCTGAATCCCCTGTATCTCTTTTATTTTGAGTTCAGTGCACAAGCGACGAAGCCGCTGGGAATCGGCCCATGAGGACACGAGAGAACATCACACATTCATTCTTCAAGGAGGTATTTCACACACAACCACTTATTTGAAGATGTTCCCTCCTAGCCTTACTATCTTTTTTTTTTCTCGTTGCTTTACGTCGCACCGACACAGATGGGTCTTATGACGACGATGGGACAGGGAAGGACTAGGAGTGGAAAGGAGGCGGCCGTGGCCTTAATTAAGGTACAGCCCCAGCATTTGCCTGGTGTGAAAATGGAAAACCACGGAAAAACATTTTCAGGGTTGCCGACATTGGGGTTCGAACCAGCCTTACTATCAAGTGTACAATAATTAGCTGATAAACCACTGTTCAGTACTAAGTTTGCGCTTCCAAAATAAAAGATAGCCTATATTGAACCATATTGGTCATAGGCCAAGAGACACTATTTGAGCCTGAGATATCAAGTACATTTGAGACCACCGTAGAAGTATCTTAGAGGTCCTTGTATTCTAATTTATTGCCTGGGAGCGGTGGAGTGTGTGCAGTGCTCGTGGGAATGAAGCAGCTAAATAATTAGGAAATCTTTTGAATCTCTTAAGACAAATTTATTACCCCAAGCCAAGCGTGTTAATTTAGACGCAGGACGCTAAACATTCGACAAAGGTAGCGTGCCAACTAAGATTTGGAGCGAAAGGGAAATTAATTTATATCTTAGAGCACAGGAGAAATGCATTTAATCTGAGAAGAATATGGCAACCTCCATAGATTGAGCAAAACTTTGATATGCGACTTGAGTATAAGTGCATGTGCGAGAATAGTACTTAGCGCGCTTCCTGCAAGGAGTCCGCCGGAGGGAGAATCTCGCGGGGAAATCGTAAGCGTGGGCACGCGAGACGTGTTATAAATATGCAGCGGTAGAGCGCTGGAGCTCACTCTTTGACTGTCTTGCTAGTACGACGGCGTGATACGACTCCATGAGGAGATCGTGAAGCAGATCTGAGCTGCGAGCGGTTAACATCCAGTACTATCTACTTGGGATTAGAAGTAAGTAAATACTCTGCATAATCAAGCTGAATTTTTCAGACTACATGTGTTTACCTGCCTAATATGATAATGTACTGCCTATGACTCCACTGTCTCGCTTGTAGTTTCAAATAACTTTGAGGGCCAAGTATTAGGAACGAGGTTCGTAATCTTATTATAGCGCAGATGATTTCTGGCAGTTTGGAAAAACATCTCTGTGATAGAAAGACTGAATCTCGGCACCATATGGAAATATGTGAATTATTGGCGTAGTTGACTTAGCTCTAAAGGGAGCTTTAAAACGTGTGAAAGGGGCGAGAGTGGAGACTGACATTGTAGTAGAACTCTCGGTAACTTATGCCCCTTTACAGTTTCCCTTCACGGATACGACATGAGAAACGTCGCAGAGAACGAGAGAGAAGAACAGCAAGCTGTAGCAACATATGTACGTTATGTGACTGAATGCTGTTGAATAATGAATAATTATTGTAGTGCCAGGGAATTGAACCCAGGTGTCATGATGGTGAAGCCCTGTAGAGGCAATATATGAGGGAATAAGATTTGTGTTTAAGCCCTATGAAGGCAGATATGATGTGATGATGTAATTTCGGCACTAAAAGTTTAGATGTATGTGAGAGTAGACGGAAACTTGATGTACGGAGTAGGAACCCCCGGTAGTTGAACAGCTGTGAGCATCAGAAAGGGTGGCACGGCGAACACTCCACCATGTGATTTGTGTAAGGCAAGGCAGTCGAGTTTGACGTCACTGGCAAGGAGATATTATCTCGCTGTCTGAGTGTTTGTTTTGGTTTCAAGTGGTCTTAGGGGGAGACGCCCTTGGCGTATGACCTTGACTATGGCTGCCTGTTAGGATCGCAGTTCGTTTGGTTTTTTTATTCCGTCTTCTTAATCTCGCCACATGTTCATTTTGCCATGTATTAACGGAGCGGTGATATCTATGGTTGTATTGATAAGTGTGTGTACCTTAGTTATGTTGGATTGTGAGCTTTCATCCAGTCCAGACCTTGTACAATAAGGATTTGATTATGGGGGAGTAAGGGTTCGAGGTCCTGTGATGCAACGTTTTTACGCATGGGAGATTGCTTTTGATTTTTCTCTTTTTGCCCAGGTAGTTTTCTTATCCCCCTATCTCGACTTATTCTGTTGTTCCACCCTTGTTCCAGCCCCGCAGACCGATGATTTTGTGACATGGAAGTCCCCGGCGATATCATATTCGGAATCTATCAGATGTTCAAACTCTTTGTATATTCTTTGGATTTAATTTTTTGTAATAAATTCATCATGTTATTTTATGAATGCAGCTTGTTTCTCGTATTTTTTATTTTTTAATTTAGATTATTCTTACCTGCTATGTCACATATCCCGTTGTCGTATTTTTCGCCCTATGTTTTCCCCTGTACCCCTGAGATGTGCGTGACTGAGTTGCTGTGTGGCAGTTTGTGGATATGTATTACAGGTAAGACTATGTGCACAAGCTCACGCCTGTGAGAGTTTTGTAGACTGCAGTGCTCTTGGTTCGAGACCGGTATTTGCCTGGCCGGAACCACAGGGCCCTGTAGGGCACAATATATAGGCCTACTAGTGTAACTTATTTCATGAAGGCTAATTTTACTGAGATTTTAACCTAGCATAGTAAGAACTAAGTCGTAAAATTTAGGAAACGAGATTTCCACTTCCGGAGGTGCATATGGTCCTGAGGTTCACTCAGCCTACACCAAGAATGAGTACCAGGTTAATTCCTGGGGGCAAAGGCGGCCGGGCGTAGCGCTAACCACTCTACCCCATCACCTGCCGAGGTTACGGATAGTGGAAGCCTTTACCTTCCACCCCTCCAAGGGCCTTCATGGCCTGTACGGAGATGGCTTTGCTTTGCTTTTACAGTAAGAACAAATTAAAGAATGGGCTACTATATTTTAAGGTAGTGAATTTTAAAAATACGATAAGAGTGTTTGAGGCAACACAGTTATATAATCTCGACGGACTTACGGTTCCCCATCAACAGATAGAGATGTCAGTGAAATGGAACATACGTTTTATTAGGTTTTAAGACTGTAATATATGACAATAACTCAAATAAAATGGTTTCTAAAGACCGTAAATGTTCTCTTTTAATCGTTAGTGTAACAAATTGAAGAACTCGCTGCTAGATTTTAAGACAGTGAATTTATAAAAGTTCGAGAAGTGTGTTTTAATTCAGCAGATAACGATATGCTAGTGAAATGAAACATGGATTGTTATGAAATTTTAAGGCTGGAATACATGACAAACTCAAAGAAAATAGTTGTGAATGTACTAATTGTTAGTGTGAGCAAATGTCCGCCTCTGTGGTGGAGTGGTTAGCGTGATTAGCTGCCACCCCCGGAGTTTCGGGTTCGATTCCCGGCTCTGCCACGAAATTTGAAAAGTGGTACGAGGGCTGGAACGGGGTCCACTCTGCCTCGAGAGGTCAACTGAGTAGAGGAGGGTTCGATTCCCACCTCAGCCATCCTGGAAGTGGTTTTCCGTGGTTTCCACACTTTTTCTCCAGGAAAATGCTGGGATGGTACCTAACTTAAAGCCACGGCCGCTTCCTTCCCTCTTCCTTGCCTGTCCCATCCAATCTTCCCATCCCTCCACAAGGCCCTGTTCAGCATAGCAGGTGAGGCCGCCTGGTATAGGTACTGGTCATTCTCCCCAATTGTGTCACCGACCCAGAGTCTGAAGCTCCAGGACACTGCCCTTGAGGCGGTAGGGGTGGGATCACTCGCTGAGTCAGAGGGAAAACAGATTAAGGAGAAGAAGTGTGAGCAAAAGGGGATGCTCCATGTATCAAAACTAGAATTGCAACTTAGATGTAAATGAATACATTTTCCAACATAATACAGTATTGATTAAGTGGGAACGTCAGAAAACTCTGCAATTTTGAGTCGTAAACCATCAATACGGAAAAATGAAGCTAATATCACATGCGCCCATAACATTCAGCAATAATGAAATGGCGTATAGCTTTTAGTGCCGGAAGTGTCCGAGGACATTTTCGGCTCGCCAGGTGCAGGTCTGTTGATTTGACTCCCATAGGCGACCTGCGCGTCGTGATGAGGATGAAATTATTATGAAGACGACACACATACCCAGTCCCCGTGATAGAGAAATTAACAAATTAAGGTTAAAATTCCCAACCCTGCCGGGAGTTGAACCAAAGGCCAGCACGCTAACCATTTAGCCATGGAGCCGTACACGTTCAGCAATGGCCCCAGACTCAGATAAAGTAACAATATTCGCATTCCCTTCAAATTTTAGTAAATGTCAGCAGATACATTAATTCCAGACAAATATCCGTTGGCTCGAGACATTCTTCGCCAGTAAAGTGTACAAGCAGCAGAGGGAGGGTGTTTCTTTAAGACTCGCAGGTATTTGAAGAAGATCGCTAGGTAGTAGGACAGAGTTGTGGAATCACTTTATGCTCGGACGTCCAGGTTATAAAATGTGAGTTATTCCCGAGGCGCGTACGTCCAGAACACAATCAAGCTTGTCGTATGAACACAACTGAATGAGGGTGCCTTTATCCACGGAGCCACGCTATTGTGGAGCCCAACATTGGCTCGTCTGGGCAAGATTACACGCGAATTATTCAACACAGCCGCATAGTGTGGTTGTGGTCTATGTACATTTGGCGTGAGGATTGGAATTTGAATAACCCCCAACCGCAGAATAATTCCACGGTTCATTCGAGATACCGAAACCTTCCTCTCGCGAAATTAAATTTCCATTAATTTTGTAGCTGTTCAAATTTTGTTTGAATGCGTGATATGCAGCGGCTTACCAGCGATTGTAATCTCGCTGATGCGGTGATAATTAGATTTTTATTCGTGGTTCTCATGCAGTCCTCTACGTTTTTACCCTATACATCTTAAAATATTTGTCTGATTGTGTGTTTTCACGAATGCAGTACTTTTGCAGATTATGTCTCTTACCATCGTACGGGGTGGCCGTGCATGTTAACCCGTCTACCTCCTTACCCACTTTCATTCACCACCATTAATTTCATGTTTATCAGCTCCTCTACAGAGGTTGGCGTCGAGAAGGGCGTCCGGCCGTATAAATATGCCGTATACAGTTTTTCCAGAAAGTTTTTTTGCTACTTGCTTTACGTCGCACCGACACAGATAGGTCTTATGGCGACGATGGGACAGGAAAGGCCTAGGAGTGGGAAGGAAGCGGCCGTTGCCTCAATTAAGGTACAGCCCCAGCATTGGCTGGTGTGAAAATGGGAAACCACGGAAAACTATTTTAGGGCTGCCGACAGTGGGGTTCTGACCTACTATCTCCCGAATACTGGATACTGGCCGCACTTAAGCGAATGCAGCTATCGAGCTCGGTCCTAGAAAGTTTTTTTTTTTGCTATTGGCTTTACGTCGTACCGACACAGATATGTCTTATGGCGACGATGGGACAGGAAAGGGCTAGGACTGGGAAGGAAGCGGCCGTCTAACCTACTATCTCCCGAATACTGGATACTGGCCGCACTTAAGCGAATGCAGCTATCGAGCTCGGTCCTAGAAAGTTTTTTTTTTTTGCTATTGGCTTTACGTCGCACCGACACAGATATGTCTTATGGCGACGATGGGACAGGAAAGGGCTAGGACTGGGAAGGAAGCGGCCATGGCCTTAATTAAGGTACAGCCCCAGCATTTGCCTGGTGTGAAAATGGGAAACCACGGAAAACCATCTTCAGGGCTGCCGACAGTGGGGTTCGAACCTACTATCTCCCGAATACTGGATACTGGCCGCACTTAAGCGACTGCAGCTATCGAGCTCGGTCCCAGAAAGTTTAGGGACACACTACGATTTTAACATACGCAACCCTGTTCCTGTATTATTAGTGCATTAAAATGTGTCTGACTGTTAATTTCTTTTTTTTTTTGCTAGTGGCTTTACGTCGCACGGACACATATAGGTCCTATGGCGACGATGGGATAGGAAAGGTGTAGGAGTTGGAAGGAAACGGCCGTGGTCTTAATTAAGGTACAGCCCCAGCATTTTCCTGGTGTGAAAATGGGAAACCATGCAAAACCATCTTCAGAGCTGCCGACAGTGGGATTCGAACCCGCTATCTCCCGGATGCAAGCTCACAGCGGCGCGCCCCTAACCGCATGTTCAACTCGCCCGGTAAAATTGTTAATTAACATCAGCACAAAATAATACATGAACACAAAGCAATGCTGGCATTGTTGTGATGCTAATGGCTCAACAATAGGTTTCAGCCTACTTTAGTTTTCATGTGTCAACAGTCACACCAAATTAATTGACACTCAGCTGAATCACATTATGCGTATGATATCAGGGACAATTTGATCTACTTCCACTTTCTGGCTACCTGTTCTCTCCCATATTCCACTTCTTCACCTCCGTCGGGAAAATGCTCACCTATGAGATTATAAGAAAACAACTAAGAACAATCAGTTGCCAACCCATTGTGACATAAATGATTCTCTTATCAACAGGCTAAAATCTAGACATCCACCTGCTAGGACAGCCCGAAACCTAGCAGACGCTAACTTTAAGTATGGATATCCTTGCTCCTTCAGAATATCACAATCTACAACGGATGAAAAATAAACCAGAGGGTTTCGATCTTCCACGGAAGACCTGGACAACCATCAACAGGATTCGCACTGGCCATGGCAGATGTGCTGACTTCCTCCATAAATGTGGAATACTTAATTCGGCAGAGTGCAGTTGTGGTGCTGTTGACGCAAACAGTTCGGAACGTTATGGAGCAGTGTCCTCTGACCGCCTACCTGCGAAACCCTAGAGACTTTTTTCTGCTCTTACCTTTGTGAATTGACTATGTAAATAACTTGAACCTGTAAATACATCAAACTGTAAATGTTATGTATTACTACTTTATATGTAATGTGTTAGCCATACGCTAAATAAATAAATAAATAAATAAATAAATAAATAAATAAATAAATAAATAAATAAATA
This sequence comes from Anabrus simplex, assembly GCF_040414725.1. Taxonomy (NCBI): domain Eukaryota; kingdom Metazoa; phylum Arthropoda; class Insecta; order Orthoptera; family Tettigoniidae; genus Anabrus; species Anabrus simplex. The sequence continues at coordinate 448,589,500 of NC_090267.1, read as the reverse complement.
AATAAATAAATAAATAAATAAATAAATAAATAAATAAATAAATAAATAAATAAATAAATAAATAAATAAATAAATAAATAAATAAATAAATAAATAAATAAATAAATAAATAAATAAATAAATAAATAAATAAAATAAATTGATGTGACATTTGACAACTGCTGTATAAAATGGGCAAGGAAATTAATTAACTCCTGGCAATGAGTGAAATTATTGCGTTAATTTCTGAAGGGATTTCTATACATATCGCTTCAAGGATAGAATTCGAACATGGGACCCCTGTGACCAAAGGCCAGCATGCTAACCATTTAGCCATGGAGCCATACACTGTGATGCAATTTTGATTTATTGCTGATTTATTTCTAACGCATTATATTTGAAATTAACAAGGATGAAATGCTTCTTGAAGAATGATTTTACAAAGGTCCGAGCATTTTCTAAGTTTTGTTTTTTCTAGTGGGGGAAATTATGACATACGTTGTTGATATAACCAGAGTCAGGATTCTTAGGCACTGATAGGTTAGAATGCGAACTTACTTAAGCGAGTAACAGGTATACTCTACCGTGTACAACAGTTGTGCTATGAGGTTTGCATAGATGTTCGGGGTACGGACTATAGAACTCATAGAATGTATGCTACTCTTACTACACTATGGAAGAACGGGTTGCACGACAGTTCCTATTAACCAAATTACAGTAGTTTGAATTGTAAGCTATTACTGCCTAAACATCCGATGTTTAGTAACTTCCTAATGGAAGCACCTAGCCCGCGGAGAACCTGTCTCGCCTGTAGAGTGGATCTCAAGAAACGCTGCTGTGCAAACCTCTGCACACTACACACTTTTCTAAACGGAGTAGCCCTAACCATCGTCACAGAAACGCCTAGTTTGTGTCAAAATACTAGTTTCCCAATGTTAATTAATAGTTTCGATACATTTTAAAACAGTTTAAATTTTTTTATACCACCTAAGAATAGAGCAAGAGGGTCGCCTGTTCGAAACCTGTCACGTGCCTACACTTCCTGGCAACACTTTCAAGTTCATCTCACTTCATCCCAGACTCAATATTAAGAAATGGGACTCTCCTACCATAGGTCAGAGAAAATGTAGCTTAGACCGAAGTCTCGATATCATCCATGACTGTGGCAATATGGAAACTGCTGAGGCATGGGTGCTACTGAGTAATGGAATTCAGAACAAGACTAGTGCGTCTGTAATTTAAGTTATGAAACATGTTGCTTAGAGGGTCAGTTGTGCTTCAGTAAGGAGAGTAGTGGCCAACTAGCCCTCTCCTCAGCTTGGTTAGTATGCCTCATTTCGGTACCGCCGTCAGTTTCTTCAGTTTCCCTACATCAGTCTGCCTCAATTCAGTTGTGCTATTTCAGCATCCAGTCAACCACCAGACAAACATGGTTTTTACAATTTTGTTGTCTGATGGTGCCAATGGGGTAGGAATGGGAAGGAATCCAAGTGTTTGCCTGGTGTGAAAATGGGAAACCATGGAAAACCATCTTCAAGGATACCGACATTAGGGTTCGAATTCACAGTCTCCCGAATGCAAGCTCACAGGAACTCAACCCTAACCATACGGCTAACTGACTCGGTGACAAACATATTAAAGTAGTGCAGTCATAGATGGAGGGAGCAGTTATGATGATAAGACCATACAATGTCTATACTTAGCGTTTTAATTCATTTTATCCTAATTATAGTGCTTCGAATAGTCCGACTCTTTGGCTGAATGGTCAGAGTTGAGGCCTCCGGTTTAGAGGGTACCGGGTTCAATTCTTGGCCGAATCTGGGATTTTAGTCGCCTCTAATTAATTTTTCTGGCCCAGGGACTGGGTTTTTGTGTTTGTGTTTGTCCCAACACTTTCCTTTTCATATTATGACGACACACTACATTACCAACCACCACAGAAGTATGTAATACTGATTATACATCCCTCATATAAGGTTGGCGTCATGAAGGGCATCCGGCCGTAAAAAGGGGCAAAATCCGTATGTGCGTCACAGTACGCACAAGTGACAACACAGATGTGGGAAAAGCGGTAGGTAAAGAGGATCGCATTTCGAATAGTTACTGTCTGCACACTGCTAGTAAAAAAAGGACACCCCTAGAAATTTCCACACAGTCTGTTAGATTAGTGTCAACAGTCCCTATGTATTAGGGTTGTAACTTCATTTTCACATTATTGTACTCTAGATTTATAGAGGCTTTAATGACAGTCAGCTTGCTGTCACTAGCAGCCAATGACAGTTAAGTAAAAACAACTGCGTCTAGTCGGTGGACAAGTCACGTAAGTGAAATAAAACATGTTTGAGTTAATTGGCAACTGGCGTTCCCGCACGGTTGATCCTAATGTCCACGACACTGACTGACGTCATGTAAGCACACCCAGGGATAACATTTCATATAGAGGATTTATGGTTCGAGGTTCAGCGGTATCGTCTTGTCACATAGGACTCCCGTAGCTGCTTTCCATTTATACCAGCCAGACTGGACTCGTCTGCTTACCTCAAATCGTGTTTCATAGTCATTCTGCAGCACTGAGCCTAGATAACTGAACGTTTCTGTCAATGACCCAGAGCTCCCTTGCAGCTGTATGAGTCTACTTCCTCTATACAGCAAGTATTCTGTTTTCAGTTATAATTTCTAAGTTATAACTTCGACATTATTTACAAAATTTGTGACATTAAATCCTGGTTCCACTTTTTACCGTTATGATAGATATGCCTTTTAGATGACTATATAAAGAAACTCAGCATATTCATGCATGATTGAGAGCAACACAGTGAAGTATTAAATATGCCAGAGGTACAAAATTAACTGTAAGCGCTGGATATTTCCATAGTTATGTAACTCTTTAATTGTTATTTGGAACAACACTAAAATATGATATACTGTACATCTTCATGTAATATTTTAATTACAAGTGGTACCGTAAAATGAAATTTGATATTGAACTCATAATTCTACGATGAGAAAATTATTTTTATTCCAAATATTTATTTCAGCTACAAACTACCTTTTGAGAGCAGCCATCTTTTTATTTCAAGAGTCTGACTGTCTTGTGGGAACGAACTCCCCGTGTCGAGCCAGCCGCAAGATCGTGAAATACCGGGACACTTCACTGGACTTCGAATATTGAACAATTTTTCTAATTTAAGAAATCCTTCATAACGAGAGATTTTGGCGACATAGTAAATCCAGGAATATAGAATCTAAATTGTTCTTAAACCCTGTGTGAAGACAGAACCCCCAGGGTAAAAATAAATGCAGTTAAGCCTAGAGAAGAATTTGCGTCCGGCCCTCGGATCAGCGACACGTGCCAGGGCCGTTGGATGAAGAAAATCCCGCGAAACGCCCGGGCAGAAATAATTCATTTCGCCTGTTGCGAGTATGGGAAGAATATGAAATTAACGCCGTAATAAATCGTAAGTCTGTCCGAAGTTATGGAACAAATTTCAAGAGATTTGGTCTATTGGATGCGGAATTAGCATATTACACAACCGAGTATCATGGTGTGGGTAGCGTCCTCCCATAGAGTATAAAGGAAATCTCCCTCCGTATATTTCACACTCTCTGTCTGGTTGTTGGAACGGCGAAGCTCACGTCACTCGTCAGCAGGAAAGTGCGGAGATTTCTTCTCCAGGTTACTTATTACATGTTCGTGTCTATGGTTCAAATATACTGTTAAAGTAGAATATGATAGAAATTTTCTGAACTGCCGCTAATGGGAACTTTGAAGGTTTAGATATTTGGGTGAATAATTGAGTTTCTCTCTGTATTCAGTGTGTGCGTCTAATATTTGTTAAAGAGGCGTCTGGAAGTTAGCTGCGAGGTCTGGCTTCTTATCTGTTGGAACGCCTGGCCCTTAGTAGGGTGAGAGGCAGCAGAATCTTGCGAACGCAGTGGACGTGGCCATTTGAGAAGAGTGCTCGTCGCCTGTTAAACGTGTTGAAAATGCGTTATAAAGTGTTGTGTAATTTAAGTTATATATCTATAAGAAGACGTCTAAGATAGCCATGGAAGGCTAGGCAAAGAGGTCTGCTGGCTAGATGCGGGCAGAATCCAGACTGATGTCTACGATTACAGGTCTGTGAATATTTTTGTATTAATGTTGTAGTTAGAATATTGTTTGTCCCAACCAATTTCATTGCGTATGTCGGGATGATATTTAATAATGATCAGGCGAATGTATTACATTTCTGGTCGTCGTGTGACACTCTTCAATGCTGTAAAATTCACGTCGAGAAACTATAAAATGCGAAGTTTAAATATTGTGTTAATATTCTTTCAGATATTGTCCAAATTGAGTAAAATTAGGAAGGTGATAACGATAACGTAGTCGTGGTGCATGTCTTAATTTCGAATATAGTTTGAATTCAGATTTTTGTCGAAATAATAATAATAATAATAATAATAATAATAATAATAATAATAATAATAATAATAATAATAATAATAATAATAATAATAATAATAATAATAATAATAATGTTTACCGCGGGATAACATTTTTCTTTGTTAAAAGTGCATTTAACAGGTATGTTCTACAAGGTTTGCGTGTGTCTAGAAAATTCCAGTGAAATCCGATAAAGTTATGTTTTATTCATGGGAAGTAAAATTTTGTGACATCGTGTATGTCGGTGATATGGAAAATCATGGTGTGTTGTTGTATTCTTGAGGTCCGAAAGTTGTAGTAAAATAAAATAAAAGGGCATGTTTTTATAAAAGTTGTTTGTCACGAGAGGATTGAGGTTTGAAAAGTCTTGAAATATAAGAAAACGGATTGATGGCGAAGAGTTTATATATGTTGAGATAAGAAGTGTATAGACGTTGAAGGCAAAGGAATCCTGATATTTTATGTAATGCCGCCGTGAGAAGGCGATGAGAATGAATTTTTGAGACTGGCTATATTTGCTGAAGGCGAAGAATTTTTGAGACAGGCTGTATATTGAATGTGATATTTATGGGGCAGGCTGTAGTATATTCCGCTAACAATCCGAAAGCTGAGCCCAAGAGAAGGTTGGTTCGAGATGAATATTGTGTGAGGCACAGTAAAATTTCAAGTTAAGATCCCAAGTGAAAAACGATTTCTGGTGAAGATTGTAACTCTTGGTAGTAAAAATCAAGTGACTAGTTTCGTAAAGTCAGTATAATGAATATTATAGTAATATGACCTCAAGGATAGAAGAGCATTCTGAATACACGATTGGTGTTATTTGACTGTAATGACAAGTTTCCAATCAGTAAATGTCATAAATTACGAGACGGTAATTTATCATTAAATCGGAAAAAAGATAGTGGGATGAGATATTGGACGTTATTAAAGCGATATGTTTGGCTGTGAAGATTCAATGAGTTTCGTTTCACTGGGTAGCCATGGATATGAATATTTGGAAAATGACGGTATGCGATCTGAGAACTTCACCCTAAAATTACAGTGTGGATTCTTGCGGTGGTGATGATTATTGTTTGGCGATAGTCAAGTAGTGTTAGACGTGTGTTGGAAGTCATTATTTTTCCCAAACTTCATTGCGCATGCTGAGATCGTGTTTGAGTTGTGGATTGCTCGCCACGCGTTATTTATTTTCAATTTAACGTTTTAGTAAGAAGATAGGGACTTAGTTGCATTTCCCGAATTGGGTGCATTTTGTGGCAAGATTCGTTTCATTGTGTGCTATTATTTTCGACAAGGTTTACAGCCGAAATATCTAAGAGTGTGTTTGAATGTACGATTTCGCCTGATATGCTATAGGAAGCGTATACGACCCAATTTCCGCTCGACAATCGATTTAGGACGTCACATGTTATCCTAGGAGTATACTGATGATGAGACGTCCTATTTCATGCTCACCGATAGGGTTAGGAAGGTGTATGTGTACATAGAGGTTAGTGTTAGGTTGTGCAGACATTAGGTAAGCCCGACGATAGGTCTGGGATGTCAGCTGTACATACTCAAGTCTTAGATTAGATGTTTTTGCGAAGTGACTTGAGCGATGGTAGTGTCTGCAGTAGTGTATGCAATGCGAAGAGTGTTAGCTCAGTAATATTGATGCCAGGTTTGCGCACAGCCCTTTAACAGCTGGAAGGTGTTTACCTAAGATTATGGAACCACTAACGGCATATGAAGGTTGTCCAATATTGGGTACTGAGTTAATGGTGATTGAATATTTACTGCAGTTCGCCATGCGTGTTTGAGTTTATTTAACTTCAGTATTTTATTTTACGGACTAAATTTTCTTGTCGTTCTGACGTCCGTTTGCTTTGATAGTGTGCGTGTTGACACTCAACGTATTAGTGTGAGACTTGAGTTACGAATGCGAGTTCGATTCGTCAGCCGGTAATATATTTTATTTTCAATTTTCATCGTTCTTTCATTTTTATACGTAGTTGAGTGTGGTCAGTTGATAACTTTGTAGGTAGTGTGTTGGGGCAAACAATAAGTAGATGGATCTGTGATGGTAGTCATTGTTCAAAAGGAAGTAATTCTGTATTTTATTTTATTTTATTTTACCATGTGGACTAATAATTTTATTAAGCGTAACGTAACAATTTATAACCTGAAAGTCGGTTTTATAGTAATTTTTTCAAGTGATTTACCACTTATTATTTAACTTCAGTGTTTGGCATTTCTTCTAAATGCGTGATGAATAAGTGTTTCCTGCATTTCACAGTTTTGTTCCTTCAGAACGACGTAACGTAAGATCCTCTCGGATCGTGTTATTGTTGGTTCCTTCTGAACAGCTGTTTGGGTGATGCACGTTTTAGCATCGAGATTACTGCATAACTTAAGGGTGTCATAATATGGCAATATATGGTGGAATTTTGTTTCAATTGTGAATGCTGCTGTTAACTTGTAGTGAACACCATGCTTTCCAATAATATTTCGCAACCTATCCAAAGTAACTGATAGTCAATCTGGTTCGATTAAGGGTCCATTCGGCGGGTGCTTCCGTATCCGAAAGGGTATTCGACTGGTGGATAACCTTAATTAAGAGGAAATCCGGCGTTCTACTTGTTGAACGTCAGATTTTCCACGGATCGTGTGGATTAATTCTCGGTTATCGTTTGGATTAATAGGTGCCGGATTTTTAAGGCTTTCTTTTTCACTTTTTCAGTTTCGCTGTCCACTAATTTATGAGATTCCTACTTTCTCCGAAGAAAATTCTTCGATATTGTAATCAATAAAAATAACGCTATGCAATGTGACTGCGTTTGAAACATTTAATAATTTCTTTTTGATCAAGGATTTATATAAATACATTTTTGTGCCATTAATTGATTCAATAAAAGTTAGTAAGCACATATTTGCTCCTCATTTCAAGTAGTTAGGCTCTTTTCTGAACCTCATCGTTTGGTTAAGATCGTCACTGAATTATTCCCGCAACGACCCCAAGACTTAAGAGTTCAATATTGCTCTACTGCAGCAGCTGTGGCCGACCAACGATGGAATGGTAAGTCAAGGGTTCAATATAAAGGCTAAAGGCAGGCATTTATACCAGTGTATTCACATGTTTCCCCTAGTGCACCGTCACTGCATTGTCCTGCATAAGAGGCTTGCTGTGGTGTTTGAACGGCGCACTAGCCCTCAGCGTCATGGAAAGGTGCAGCATTCCAACTGATGAGCCCATTGCTACACTGGTGAAAAACGCTGGTAATTTCACGATTGAAAAATCCTGAAGACCTTAAATGATTTTGAAATAAACTTTAATCTCTTCCTGTGCCTGAAATACGGTATGATCACAGAGTACGACTTCAGTGAATTACGCCTGGAAGGTCGATTCCCAGGACTACCACGACTACCACTGAAAATATAATTTCATAAATGAAGTTAGATCAAATCATTCAGCAACAATGATATCACAGTTTTCCGTCCGGATGACCTTCCCAACGCCAATCCCATTGTCAAAGTAACGTTTTGTGTGCTGAAAGTTTTCTCCGCCGTTTTCTTTTATCCTAGAGATGGCTTTGTGGACTTGAAGTGGATTCATGGGCAGTTGTTGCGCCACGAAACACATTCATTATCACATATAATAATGGCGAAATTAAGCAAAGTCCGTTGTCTTCTATGACTATTCAATATGGAGAACCAGATATAGACTTCCTTAATCTTCAAAGTAAGTGAAAAAAAAATATTTATAATTCCACGCTAATTACTCACCGACGTCTGCAACATATGTATTATTTCGTTCAGTTCTTGAGAGCAGAGGATGTACTGTATGCAAATTCCTCAATCATAAAGAATAAGTTGCTTTGTCACTGACAATTGGTACACAGATATTATTTAGTTAGGTGTTAGAATTTAGTGAAAAACTGGTTCTGGGAGTTTCGACTCAGTCACGGAAATTATATTCCGAAGAATACTTTCACTATATTATATTTATTCGTGAGAAATACTAGTGAAATGGCAAATTCCAGAGAATATTTCGCGCCCCGGTGGTTGAAAAATGCTACTCTAAATTATATGGGCAACTTATTAAAGTGTTTTAAGATTAAAAATTAGATGTGATATTGAAATTTCGGACAAGATCATGAGAAATGAATTGCAGGTTTTGGGGTAAAGGCTGTGCACATCAACATCCACGGCATCTCAGCCCATCATATCAGCATCTGCGAATCACGAGTCTGCAGGCACTGAAAATGTTGAGTAGCGTGCAGGGGATTTTTCTTTTCAGGAAATACTGTAATTTTTATTCAATGACACGAAGCAATTATCGAACAATTATATATAAATAATGTAAATAGTTAAATATAAGAGGGCAAGTTTGTTTATATTTGTTGCTATATGGCGACGTATCTTGTTTAAGTGTCCACTGAAGTTATGTTATGACGCCCTTTCATTTTGATTTTTCAGATTGTTATCACTCCGAAATACAAGTGTTTTAGACAGAACGCAATAATTTATTTATTTATTTATTCGTCTTAAGTCTGTACAGAGTTCTCCTCCATTTTCACAGACAATATACAGGGTGTTAGGTGTATACGTGCAGATATTAAGCTAGTCGGCAAAGAAAAAGACATCTCACAATATATGCTATGTACTTTTTATCTTGTCCTATTAGTTTGCCCATAACTGACCTAAATATTTCAGGACCTAATGTGTTTTGAACGGCCGTAGCAGGATATACCGGTTACGTCATTCTGTCCACGCGTAGTGGAAGTACAGTAGCAGAGTCTAGGGCTTGTTGAACCTGTTTCTTATCGCAGGCCAACACATGTTGTTGTGCACTTCCCCTAAAGGCTTGGCAAGTAGGCGAGGATGACTCACGTGCCAGGCCACTTGCTGTACTCGAAAACCGGTCTAGGGTACTCTGTGTGAAATGTACACAGGATCCTTACAGTGACCTCGAAGATACGCACCAGCACATACGTGCGAATAAAGTATTGTGTAGTTGTGTGTGATTTATAAGACGTCAATGGCATTACTCAGTGATCCAACCTGACAAAATGAAAGGAAATAGTTAATAAGTAAATGAAAAATGAGCGTATTGCGACAGTCTACGATGAATTTCTGACAATAGACAATGCGAGTTGTCTATGCTTATTCATAAACTTTTCAGGTCAATGAAAGGACGGTGGACACTGAAAGAAAAGGCTGTAAGTATTCAGTCATATTGTTATTAATGAGACAGATTTCAAAAACCGTAGTTGCAACCATGCGTGAACATTGCTCGAAGGAACAATAGCTACTGTGGATTTCTTTTGCTAGATGCTTTACGTCGCACCGACACAAATAGGTCTTATGGCGACGATGGGACAGGAAAGGGCTAGGAGTGGGAAGGAAGCGGCCGTGGCCTTAATTAAGGTACAGCCCCAGCATTTGCCTGGTGTGAAAATGGGAAAACACGGAAAATCATCTTCAGGGCCGCCGACAGTGGGGTTCGAACCTGCTATCTCCCGAATACTGGATACTGGCCGCAGTTAAGCAACTGCAGCTATCGAGCTCGGTCTACTATGGAATTGCCGCCGGGCATTTCTAATAGAAGGCTTATTCTTCTTTTTCCTAATCTGTTTACCTTCCAGGGTTGGTTTTCCCTCGGACTCAGCGAGGGATCCCACCTCTACCGCCTGAAGGGCAGTGTCCTGGAGCGTGAGACATTGAGTCGGGGGATACAACTGGGGTGAATGACCAGTACCACGCTCAGGCGGCCTCACCTTCTATGCTGAACAGGGGTCTTGTGTAGGCCTTGCGGGGGAATGGGGAGATTGGAAGGGATAGACAAGGAAGAGGGAAGGAAGCGGCCGTGGCCTTAAGTTAGGTACCATCCCGGCATTTGCCTGGAGAAGTGCGAAACCACGGGAAACCACTTTCAGGATGGCTGAGGTGGGAATCGAACCATCTCTACCCATTTGACCTCCCGAGGCTTAGTGGACCCCGTTCCAGCCCTCGTACCACTTTTCAAATTTCGTGGCGGAGCTAGGAATGGAACACGGGCCTACGGGGGTTGGCAGCTAATCACACTAACCACTATACCACAGAGGTGGACAGAAGGCTAATTACCGGACAGTAAGTGCCGATAGGTAATGTAACGGACCCGTTTAATTAAAACGTCCGTAATAATAATGTTCCTACTACTACTACTACTACTACTACTACTACTACTACTACTACTACTACTACTATCTTTACGTTCCACTAACTAATTTTCACGGTTTTCGAAGACGCTGAAGTGCCAGAATTTTGTAAAGCAGTACTTTTTTAAATGCAAGTAAATCCACAGACACGAGACTGGCGTATTTCAGCACCTTCAAATACCACCGAACTGAGCCGCCTTCGAACCTGCCAAGGTGGGATCAGAAGACCAGCGCTCTATCGTCCGAGCTACGCAGACCGGCAATGGGGCTTAGAGTAAGTTGATCGTGCGGTTAGGGGCGCGCAGCTGTGAGGTTGTATTCTGGTGATAGTGGGTTCGAACTCCACTGTCGGTACCCGGGAAGATGGTTTTCCGTAGTTTCCCATTTTCACATCAGGGAAATGCTGGATCTGTACCTTTATTAGACTTCGAACGCTTCCTTCCCACTTGTATCCCTTTTCTCTCCCACTGTCGCCGTAAGACCTATTTGTGTCGGTGCGACGTAAAACAATTTGTAAGTACATGCTTCGGTAATTTCTGAGACATGTCTGCAATTATATTATTAATAATAATTCGGACCTGTTAAAAGTTCACAATTTTCTTTACTGTTTTCTGACAGATTACGAGCTACGAAGTTTGAGTGGGGCGATTAACTTTTATTTTCATAATAGTCAGTAATAATAGACTAACACAGTTTGTATAATAATATTGTTAGTTGCTTTTCGACGGATGCAAGCTAATCGCACGGCCAACTCGCCCAATAATAATAATAATAATAATAATAATAATAATAATAATAATAATAATAATAAATCTTCACGTGCCAATGGAGACGCGCGGTGTCGGAATTTTGCCCACTGGTATTCTTTAACGTGCCCGTAAATCTACCGATCAGAAGCGGTCGTATTTGAGCACCTTCAAATACCAGCGGACTGAGCCAGGATCGAGCCTGCTAAGTTCATGAAACCAGTGCTTGAACCGTCTGAGCCACTCAGCCTGGCAACGTTTATTTTGATACGTTGAATAGGCACTGCAAAATCAGCAGTAAGCTAGAAGGTTCTCATTTACATTTAAACATGTTCTCTTCGGTTGGAAGCACGAAAGGAAGGTACGTTTAATTAATTTATGTTTATAACATGTCCCTTACTTTATGAAGTAAAACGTTCGATGTGTTTTGACATTTCAATTCCGATACTACTCACTTTGAAATTCTATCCCACGCATTCTTTCGTTGACGTAATAAACTTTATTTACGTACACGTCAACACGGGTTGTTTCTGCATACGGCGAGTTGGACTCCCAAAAGACCATGATATTGAAATCGCACTGTGGGAGAATATTCCACGTAAGCAGTTCGACAAAAGCACTAGACCTGTCACATACCGGTTGTCTGCTGTTCTTAGCGACGGAGATGTCGCTGGACGGGTTCCCCACCCCTACATGAAACCGGTCTGTCTGACCTTGACCTGAATAACAGCTGTCAGAGATGCGAATTATCGTCTGTACTAGTACGCGAGTTACTTCGTAGAAGTAGCATCAGTAGTAGTATTTGAATAATGCCAGTGTATGAATACCACGAATACCATTATATGCTGTTAGTGTATCGTATGGCAGAACAGAACACGGGTCGCCCTTCATGAATCTATCGGGAAAGGCTTCCAGCAATTTATATTATATTTCTTATTCCCTACGAGTTAAAACAGAGGACACTTTGCGTTTTAAGGGCCGATGACATTAAGGCAGCAATCATCATCATCATCATCGTCGTCGTCGTCACGTATAAATATTCAATAAAATAATCGTTTTATATTCATCATTACTGAAATAGGAACTATAAGTTAACATTTAACTTAAGAAGATTGCCTAGAGTGTTTTGTTAATTTACAAAAGAAAGTTTAACATTTCTTTTAATGCAATCTGTATGTTTCTGTTTTTTAAACTGTTGTACTGTAATGTTTAACATAGGTACATTATGTTGTTCACAGGCGTTTTCGTGTACGTTCGTAAATCCGTACTTTTCTATTCGAGATAGTCTTGTTACCGTCCACCTGGAATTACGGAGCCCGTACTGTATATTAGTTCATTATTTTTCTACAACAGAGTGTTACGAATGCGACTGTAGTTCCCGCGACCACGCCACTCTTATGTCTGTGTCACTAATGTGCACTTTGTTCAGCTGTGTGCTGCTTGACTATGTGGCTCTCGTTACCTTCTTCTTCCTTTTCTTCTACTGCAGCCTTATGTCTTAACAGGTATACTGTATTCTACCGGCATCATCTCAACACGCTGTAGCGTAATCTGCTGCGATTTACCGAGCTCGATAGCTGCAGTCGCTTAAGTCCGGCTTCATGGCTAAATGGTTAGCGTGCTGGCCTTTGGTCACAGGGGTACCGTGTTCGATTCCCGGGAGGGTCGGAAATTTAACCTTAATTGGTTAAATTTCCTGGCACGGGAACTGGGTGTATGTGCCATCATCATCATTTCATCCTCATCACGACGCGCAGGTCGCCTACGGGAGTCAAATCAAAAGACCTGCATCTGGCGAGCCGAACTTATCCTCGGACACTCCCGGCACTAAAAGCCATACGACATTTCATTTCAGTGTGGCCAGTATCCATTATTCGGGAGATAGTGGGTTCGAACCCCACTCTCGGCAGCCCAAAATATGTTTTTCCGTGGTTTCCCATTCTCACATCAGGCAAATGCTGGTGCTGTACCTTAATTAAGGCCACGGCCGCTTCCTTCCCTGTCCTAGCCCGTTCCAGTCCCATCGTCGCCATAAGGCCTATCTGTGTAGGTGCAACGTAAAGCCAATAGCTGCTGCGATTTGTTATTAGCACCATCATAGTAAAATGTAATATGGTTGTGGCGGAATCTTCTTAGATAAGTTCGACATCTGTAGATTGTGTATAATTTGATAACTCATCTGTACTCATGAAAGCGACCGTCGGCCTGGCGTTCAGGTTAATAGCTACATGTCTCTAACGTGTAACCTTGTTTATGTTTCTTATATTTATTGATGTGTATGTTTGATGTTTATACACAATACGAGATTACAGCTGACTCATCCCCACGAGCTTGACCTGGTTCTCGTTTTACGCATAGTAATCTGTAGGTAACTACTGCGAACGATGCTAACTCACGTGACATACATTTCATCTTGTTTCCTCTTAAACCATGCATATTTTACTATTTTCTTCCACGTATTTCAGCTTTTAATGACCTAACAATAATAATAATAATAATAATAATAATAATAATAATAATAATAATAATAATAATAATAACGTTAAGTGCTTTACGTCCCACTAACTACTTCTACGGTTTTCTGAGAAGCTGAGGTACCCGAATTTAGTCCCGCACGAGTTCTTTTTATGTACCAGAAAATCTGCCGACACGAGGCTGACCTACAGTATTTGAGCACCTTCAAATACCACCGGACTGGGCCAGGTCCGAACCTGTAAAGTTGGAATCAAAAGGCCTGCACCTCAACCGTCTGAGCAACTCAGCCCGGAAGGAGGCACGAAATGTAGGTACGTTTAATTTATTTAGTTGTATAACATGTCCAATATTCCTTTGAAACTAAACGTTCGATGTGTTTCGATAATTCAATTCCGATCCTACTCATTTGGGCATCCCATAACTGCTTTCGTTGGCGTAAGGACCTGCCATCTTTCTTGTACCTTTACGCAATGCACAACGGGGATCTACTGTATTTCACGTCCCGGCGCGCCTATACCAACCAATAATTATATCACACGCTCGTACAGGTCCCTCACCGATTCAGGTTTTCAGGTCATTTCCATACTCACTAGATCACGGGGCTGATGACCACACGTATCCCAATCCCTTAAAGGACATAACAACAAATGAACCAGTATTAACACTGAGAATTCGGTACATCCAGGGTCCGAAACCGATGACCAGGGTTGTCTGAAGCCCCTAAGACGGAAACTGAATACTGACAACTACGAAACCAGTCTGGCGAGAATGTAACGTAACAAGGCATACGCTACTGTAGTAGCCACCTTCAGCTGTTATCGTAGCTCAGTTGCTCTTAAACATAAAACCAGTTTGACAAGGATGTTACGTAACATCTCGTGGTAGCGTTCAGCTGTTGTACGTAAACATAAACAGAAACCAGTTTGGCACGCATGGCGCGTGACTCGCCTGTTTTCAAAGGGAAGCTATTCATTCACAAGAACAAGGCATACTACCTATTCTAAAAACATCGTATCTCTTTGCTCTCGAAAATAACTTCCGAGAATTACTAAAAGTTTGATATATAGTGGTTCGTCACATCGTTCTCTATTGCTAGAAGAAATATCTGCAGCTATACACCTAACACCCTGTATATATGTGTATATAAATGCCTGAATGAGTTTTTTAATGAATAATTCCATGACTGTATTGAATTGTCATGCCTGCATGAATAAATGAATGAACGCTTCTCTCCCAGTCACGGATAGTCACCAACTAAGGAGAGAGCATTCGGTTCGCAGAATAAATGCATGGATGGGGTTATGCATAACTACTGCCCGGTCGTGTTATCCACCCCTGGTGAGAAAAGGAGCCACCTTCCCAGGAATAACACGTCCGGCCCTTTCTCTTGAGGCCCAAACGGAAGACCCCACCTGATCTAATAGCTGTCAAACACGAATTTCTCAGCATTCCCTAATTGACAGAACGCAATAACATATTTGGTAGCTAGTTAAGAATACTTGTTATGATTTATGAAATATTTCAATATTCAATTTTATTATAATCGATTTCTTTTTTGTAATTTTACAAAGTTTTACATTCATGGTTTGTCGTGGAGTAATTCATTTTTAACAATTTTTATCCACATAAATGATATAGCTGGCCGTCGTAGCACAGGTGATAAGATGTTAGCCTTCGTACTGATATACGCATAGTTTTTGGTTCGAGTCCAGCCTCAGCCATGGCTGTCCGTGTTTTATTTTGTTATGTGTGTTTGCTGTAGGATAGATTGCTCCTTGTTTCATAATAAAATGGTAGTCAATGGATTAATTAGTTACCAAAAATAAATGAAGAATATAAACTATTTACAGGATAAATAACTGACTCAGTAGACATTAATTCTAATATCAATAATGGAGATAATTAGTGATTTTTGTGTGGCGTATTGCGCTCCTAAATTTGCTGTCCTATACCGCACGAACGGGGCCACTTCAATCTAATGTTGTAGATTAAGAAATATCTCATATCCTTTACCTTCACTGCCATCTTCTGCAGTCTTTTGAAACGCCCCTTATGACCAAGTATATTCCAAATGCTTTCAAATAATATCTATTCGGAATATGAGGAGATACTCTCACAAAAGTACCCGTATCTTATGAAGCCATAATTTCCATATAGCAGAAAGAAAGTAAAGAATTCTCCAATTGGCATGCGAGAGTAACATTTGATCTTGTCTCTACTGTTAATAAAACAAAGAAACTCCTCGACTTTCACTTAAATAAATACAGTCGTGCTGGGGAAATGAATAATAGTATTAAGGTTTAGACCTTGGTTATAATGCTATGTCTGGAGATAAAACAGTAAATTTCCGTTGTGTTACCATACACTTTACTCAGCTTAAATGTAATACGCTGCTCGCTAAAAATAAGAAGGTTTAAAATACGGTAATATGTAATGAGATGTCTTGTGGACAAAGAAGAGAGAAAAGTCGTGCGGAAATACTGGGACTAAGAAGAAAAGGAAAACAAGTGGAACGTGGGAACGAAGATCAAGGGACGGATTGTACCAAAACATGAGGACGATCTCAAAAGTGCAAGATTTTCTGGACATGCGATCAAGATGGACATGGAGAGAATTGCCAGAAGAGTACAGGAGACAACGAGTAGGACGATAGAAAAGACGGGAACTAAGTGGGTTGTCGAACTCCGGAAGGACTGTTCTGAGATAGGGATCAAGGTGGAAGGGACAGAGAACTGGAGAAATAAATATACACCAACCAATATGTCAGAGTTCAGTGATAGAGAAAGGCACAGGGACAGGATACAGAAGAATCAACGAGGGAGGCAAGGGAAAAGGATACTGAAAATCTCTGCTGAAGAACGGGCGAGTGGGAGAGAGAGGATAAAGAGGTTCTGGGAGGAGAGGAAGCAGAAGAAGAAGAAGAAAACACAAACCACGGCAAAGCTGCTCGTGGTCCTACAGAGACCGTAACGAAAAGAAAAAGGAGAAAATTATCGAATGAGAAAATATTTCTAAATATTTTCAACAGGGGTTTATCGTATTGTTGATATTTTAGATACATTTTACAGAGATCGTTGTGGTTGTGGTGATTGCTGCCCTATGGGGAAAAGGAAAATCAACGTGATTATCGGTCCCTCTTAACCCTAGAACTGGCATTGTTAAATCTTGTGGTGGCAGCCATATTCGGTAACCTTTACTAGTCCAAATAAACTACAAAATATCCGCAAGATATGAAGTAAATATTCCAAGTTTTATATATATATATATACGTAAAGCTAAATCACTGGAGATTGTCGTGGTGATACGAAATTGCATAAACGTTTTGACTAGAAAAAGTACAGTCTTTTCAAAAAGTTTAATTCCGAAATTCAAAATAATAATGAAACTTTCGATCACATGTACACAAAACTGAAACATATCACAAACAAACTGAGATATACAGATTGTACACAATGTATTTGTAATGCTCTAACAAACGTTTTTTCTACTCTGAGAGGTATATTCTTGAAAATATTAGGGGAAAAGTATTGGCAGGCAATCATTTGGAGGTGTTACCATAGACCACGCTGTTACGATACGTTGCCTTCTGTGAGGTTCTTCATCATTTTACGAAATTTTATTCGAGGAAATAGCTGATAAACATTCCAAATATGACTCTGAACCTGTCGATTCATTCTGAATAACCTCAAGGTCAGATCTGTCACAGTCATCGTCTAACAAATTTCGCACTACTTCATTACTAATTTTCCGTAATGAAGATGCCACGTTTGGACACACACTGTAGTGAAAATGTATATAATCAATGATATAACAGTAAATATATTCATAAGTAAATAGCTCGCACCGAAGTGAATACTACGAAATAAAATGAAATGGAACAGCAAAACAGAGCCCGTTAAGGTTTGTTTAAAAAACACTACATTAATGGCGCTCAAACACATGGTCGGAAAACTGCACTCATTTATTTCTGTGAAACTGCGCCAAAGAGGTTGTCAGTTTGAATGAAACTGAACTCACGGCCACTATGGATATCAAGAACGGCAAGAAGTAGACTGTCGTGGCATCATTTGAAAAATGAGGTATTTACGCAAAGAAATGCGAACATGTCGAATATTCGACAGTGCCACTACAGTAGGGACCAAATTGTCGAATATTCGACAGTTGACAGTTATAGGGTTAAAACATGAAATGTAAACACAAATAAACTTTCTTCCTTTTTTCATTTGACTGCCTCTGTGATTTTTTTACTATCAACTTTCCTTGTTAATTGCTGATGTTTTTCTTATGTTTCTCATTTCTTTGCTTTCTATTATGTGCATAAATTTTATCACGAAAATATTTCCATAAAAATCCAAGGGTCTTTAAGTAGTTCATCTTGGAGATGTAACCTGATAAACACACTCAGTATCTAAGCCAGTGGAAATGTCAAATTAATGTTAAAATCCCCCGACCCCGCCGGAAATCGAACCCGGGGCCCCTTGAACCAAAGGCCAGTACGCTACCCATTTAGCCATGGAGCCGGACATCAAATACAAATGGTGATACTGCACCATGACCTCCAGATATGAACATCGCGGTATGTGGGGCTGAAGTATCTTTCAGGTGCATGCATCATTCGTATGGGAAAGAAAATGAAATGAATAAGACAATACGAATGCATACAGGGTGTAATGGCAAGGCACACATTTCTCGCACGTAGAAGAATAAAATATTTTATATGAACATGGGTTCAGAAACACTTTATTTCCATGTCGGAACTCATTTTTTACAACTATACATAGTACATTAATCTTGGGAAATACACAGGAACAGAACGTACCAGCATACCACATACAACTCTCCCTTACCTGTACATGAAATGTTCAAAATTCCCTCCGTTAGCATTGATACATGCATACGCAATACCCCAGTGGTAGATCGGTGCATCCGCGATTCAGTACGATGGCGTGTTGAATACTCTGTATGGTTGATTTCGTCATTACAAATGTTCAAAATACCCCTTTTGTGTTCTGCACACAATGCTACACTTCTCATTATGTTCACCCTGTTACTCTTAATAATTTTATTTGATTTACGTCACACTAAATACTTTTGCGGTTTTAGGAGACGCGGAGGTGCCGGAATTCAGCCCACAGAAGTTCTTTTACGTGCCAGTAAATCTACCGACACTAGGCTGACGTATTCGAGCCAGGGTCGAACCTGCCAAGTTGGGGTCAGAAGGCTAGCGCCTCAACCGTCTGAGCCTTCTCACTCTTGTTAACAGGAGAACACGTTCTTAAACTCGTCGGAGCTCATGCAGGCGACCAGTTTACCCGAGTGTCCATACACGGTCCGTAAATGATTACAGGGAGCCGAACACAATTTCTGAAAAACTGCCGCTGCCTTTGCTGAGACTGAGCTAAATCGTAATTGGGATCATGCGATCTTCCCTAACAAGACTTCCTTCAGTTCGACGGAGGTTTGGATCGGTTCATGTTAACAGACCACGGGGAACCCGATACGGCAAAAGATATATAGCGGAGTGTTCACGCAGTGGCTGCAAATCTGTGTCGTGTTGGAGGTGGATATCGCCTGATGGGGCTGGAGTGTTTCATCGAATAGATGATCGTCTCACATCGGATCAATATTTGAGCATTATACAGAATATTATGCTTACGAGCGTAAGAGAGCGCTGTCCAGATGAGGTAATACAGTTCGTTCAAGACAATCCACCATTCTACATGACCAGTTGTGTTCAGGGCTGGCTTTATTAGCCGGACTCCAATGAACTGCTCAATTGGTCACCATGAGCTCCAGATTTAAGCCAAATTAAACATGGGTGTGCAAGGTGGAAACGACATATAAAGAAACATAGGCTTCACCCTTCGTCGCTTTCGCGTGGTGCTTTGTGGGGCGTTATGTTGGATGCACGGGAGATCCTCCTCGACGTCAAATACTTTAGGACGCTTGTCGAGTGAATGCCACGTCGGCGCCGACGAGTTATTCAAGCCGATGGATACTGGACGAGGTATTAAGCCATGTCTAAAACAGTCCTTGTCAGGACTAACATAATTAAAAGCACAATGACAGATTTCGCAATTAAATACACTCGCATCTAGTTAACGTAACATGCTAAACGGTTTTAATGTTAAAATGATTTCTTAGGAGACAAAGGAGAGGTCCCCATACCATGAAGAACATAAAATTAAGCAATTTCCTCAATTGTGCCGAAAGTTGAAATGCTAAAGGGCCTGGAAAGCTTTCAAAATGTGATTATTAGATAGCTTTATCAAAATAAAAATACCAATTTCGAAAATAACTCCCGGTCTAAATGCAGTTCCGGAAAACCGCCTAAAAGCGCTTGTTTCTTTACTCGTTTTCTTTTTGATTCAATTTCTAGCCAAATTAAGTTATTTACATAATTATTTCTGTAATGTGTTCCTTGGATCAATACCCTCAGGAGTTTTTAATTTTTTGAAAAATATCCACACCTAATGTAGTTGTGAGGGATTAAGTGAAACTCTGCATTGACTCTCATTGGTGGTCGTAGTGGTAAAAAAGACAAATTGCTAATCTACTCTAATTATGAAAATGATTGTAAATTTAGTAATAAATATAGAATATATTGTCATACTTTAGTATTTTGTTTACCCATAATGTGTCCCTAGGATGTTTTCAACACTGACTTGCTTGCTTGAAGGACTAGAACTGTAGATTTAAAGAAAACTAACGTGAGGTAGGACTCAAACCCTGGTTCTCACCTTGACAAGCTTAGTACGCTTGCTCGCATGAAAACGCTTAATAGTGAAAGGCTCTTCCCCGCCTTGCATGGCACGCAGCATACAACACCTCTATAACAATCCTCTGAGGGGACAGTTATGATAAGCTACGCGCTAACTGCAAAGAGTTGCAGTGGAAATGCAAAGACTGTTAGCATGATGGAGTTATACAATAGATTAACGGAGTGCAGTAAGAAATAATGTTCGAAGTCCAGATCTCATCGTTGATAACAAAGGATCTATCTTGTCCATTTCATTGAATTATTTGATATTATTCTAACATGCGTACTATTGCATTGTGTACTGACCGTACTGAGGTTGTACCTTAAATAAGGCCATGGTCGCTTCCTTCCTACTCCTAGCTCTTTCCTGCCCCATCGTCACCATGAGACCTATCTGTGTAGATGAGACGTAAAGCCAATTGCAAAGAAAAAAATATATACTGACCGTCATGAACGTGTCGTCTAACAATAAGTGAGTTGCATCATATTCTTTTTGTGGTTGTACCGCCCCACCCGAGGATGATACTCGATGCATGCGTCCACGTTTGATTGTTCAACCGCACATGTTTTATAATAATTGAGGTATTTTATTTTAAAATGTAGAAACATAATTTTTAAAATGATGTTAACTCATGTCTTTTGCATACACTGATCTAGAATAGCTTCAAAATACTAAAATACGAAAAAGTTACAATTTTTTAAATAATATTCCCCAATTTTAAATTTTCGGCAGATATTTTATTATAAAAAACTATTCAAGAAGTGCCAGCCAAAGTAGATCCATTCTACCACAACAATATCACAAACAATTGGTAAACATTTAACGGAAATGCACTCATTAGTTTCTCAGAAAAGGGAGCATTTCTTTCGGGAAAAAAGAGGTTTTGAGTAAACTGCATTTAAAAGCAAGTTTCGGTAGAGCTCACCTAGTGCAGAATAGAAGCTTTAAAATCCTCCGCCAAAATATCACTGCATCTTGCGTTTTGTAGTTCAATTAGGGTGACTAACTAATAAAACAGATATTTCTCTTCAAAAAACGCCAAACCACAGCCTTCTAGAGTGAATAGTCCCAGAGATATATGTAAATCAGTGGTGCATTGTACAAAACGTGTCTTCAAATGGAAGTGAACCAATATGTTAAATACATTAACTGAACTAATAAATATTCGAATATTTCAATTAAACAAATGCCACATTAAACAGAATTTTATTAATGTCAACATTTGCTAATACGGACCTTTATGACTTCCCTTAACTAAAATTGAATCGTAAATTGCTAAAAAGGCGTAAGTCTACATTTTGGCGGTTTTCACTTATACAGGGCGTGGCAGAAATACCTGACGAATTTCAAACGTAAATAACTCGGCAACGCAACAAGCCATTTAAAGATTTATTGCACATTTGGAAAGAGTAGCGTTTGCCATTTGCATCAGATACACATACACACTAGGTTTTGAAAATAATGTCATCCAAATGCCGATCGTCCTGTTCGATGCACCTCTGAAGCCTCTCCCTGAAGTTCCACATGACTCGCTTGAGCACGTTCGCTGAGTTTCTGAACACCCACCATTTTGTATGTCTGCGTGTAAAATCCTCCTTACGGTGCGATCCGAGAGTCCCAGAGCACGTGAATGCCTACGCACCGAACGTTGAGGAGATTGCGTAATGGCGTGTCTCACTGTACGGACGGTCTCTGGTGTTCGGACGCTACGAAACCTACCAGGCGGCTTCGTTTTCACACTCGAACCACTTTTTCTCAACCTGTTCACCCATAACAGAATGGTGTCCTTGTTCGGAACTTTCTCATGTCGACCTAAGCCAAAGTGTCTGCAAAACAAACGCTGTGTTTTTGAAATAAGTCTCAATCACGAAACCTCGGTGTTCACCACTCCACGTCATGCTAGCGACTGGCTGGCTGACTGACTAGCCCGGATGAGACAACGTACGTGTTCTCCAACGCCAAGCCCAAACCGCGCGCAGCACGACAATAACACCTGTTTGAAAGCTGTGGCCAATACGTCCTTTAGTTCGCTCCCATCTAGTATGTGACATAAATGGCAAACCCTGCTCTTTTAAACTGGGCAACAAAATTGTGAATGGCTTGTTGCGTTGCTGAGTTATTTACGTCTGAAATGTGTCAGGTATTTGTTCCTCTGGTGTTAAAAAGCATTAAATCCGGGACAATATCGTGCTTATTCAGAGTAGTCAGTTTTTTCATGGAGTGTTAAAAGGTAGTAAGTCCTGGATATGTTGTTGGTTTTCTTTACATGAGAGTTTTGTAAAACACACATTTAAGCTAATTCAGCCTGGTGTAGGAGACATTACGCCTCCACATAAATTGGCCTACACTGAGGGTTCTGTTCCCATCTACTCTAAAATTTTGAAGGATATTGAGCATCTCCTACCAAACATTCTGCAGCATATGGAGGAAGACGATTTTATGAAGATATTTTAAATTGGAACAATGTGGATGGTTTGGAGGATGAGGATGATGAAGACTGATTATACTATCCAGGGTTTTAATGGTCAGTTTTACAAGAATAAAGGGAGTAAGACTAAAAACGTTCTGTATTGATATTAAGGAGGATTGGCTAATGTAAATATTTCTTGATTTCCTTTTATCTCTTTCGGTGATATTTCAGTATTATTAAGCGATACTGTAAACACTTGTTGGCATAAATAAACTTCATACTTTCAAAAATAATGTTTTTTCATTTCCAGAGACTGTTTTTCTATCAGCTAATTCCAAAGAATGGCCTTTTTTAAATGCAAATACAATAAGCGAAAATGAATGAATTGCTAAAAGGACTTAAGTCACTACACTTTGAATATAACAAAATGTATAGAAATGAACTTAATATTCAATATTTGGAGTTATATAGGTCGGTCAGAAGTAGCCGAACAGGTTTTCGCTTCCATAATTCAATAACGCAGGATAAAAACACTTTTCCTCAGTTTTCTCAGAACTAGGTTAAATGGACTTACGCCCGTTCAACTATTCATGATGCAATTATAGGTGAACGTATCCTCGCAAGGTAAGGAAGTAATTCATGTTTACGAGAGCTGTGAATGGTTTAATTATAAAAAGTAGTTTTCCTCTTTAGCTACATCGTACCTGCCATTCTGCGCTATAAATGTTGAACTTTTGTGCAATATGAAATGCAAATAATGCAGTCTAAATGCGGAAGAGCTCGCTAATGCACTGCTCTCTATTATAGCAGAGAGCAAAATTAATTCCGACTTCATTAGGGGAGAAATGGAGGTTATTTATCACCTTAATTGAAATATTAAATTGCATAGAGTCGTTCTTAATTGTCCACGAACCATTCCCAGCTTAAAGTCATTATGACATTTTAATTACCCCCGAGAAAATTTGGGGAATAATGACGTTTGAAATAGGAATAATTCTGGCAATGTTAAATTGCCCTTTGCTCACAATTACTAGCAGTAAGAGGGAGATCTTTGCAAACGGTTTTTCATACGTCTCACTGCTCTCGAGCTCATGAGGCATTTCTCTAATTTAATATAATACCCATGTATTCTAAATATACAGCTGATATTTAGTGTACGGCTTCAAGTCCACCTCTGAAGTGTAGTGGTTGGTGTGATTGGCTGCCACCATCCCCGGAAGCCCGGGTTCGATTCAGGGCTCTGCTATGAAATTTGGAACGTTGTACGAGGACCGGAACAGGGTCAACTCAGCATCGGCCATCCTCGAAGTGGTTTTCTGTGGTTTCCCAATTCTCCTCTACATAAATGCCGGTATGGTTCCTAACTTAAGACCAAGGCCGCTTCCTTCCCTCTTCCTTGCCTATTACTTCTAATCTTCTAATCCCCAACAAGGCCCCTGGGCGAGGTACTCTTCTCCAGTTGTATAGCCGACCCAAAGCCTCACGCTCCATAACACTGCCCTTGAGGCGCTAGAGGTGCGATCTCTCGCTGTGTCCAAGGGAGAAACCAACCCTGGACTGTAAACGGATTTCCGTGGCTTCCCATTTTCACACCAGGCTGTACCTTAAATAAGGCCACGGCCACTTCCTTCCCACTCCTAGCCTTTTCTTATCCCATCGTTGCCATAAGACCTATCTGTGTCGGTGTGAAGTAAAGCAATTGGAAAAATAAATACATAAACGGATTGATTAAGAAAGAAAGAAGGAAAGAAAGAAAGAAAGAAAGAAAGAAAGAAAGAAAGAAAGAAAGAAAGTGCAGGTATTTCTATTTGACACCCAAGGGAAACCTGCGCATTTGGCTGTGGGGTTTTGATAATAATAATAATAATAATAATAATAATAATAATAATAATAATAATAATAATAATAATAATAATTGTTACGGACTTTTCCGTGGTAGTTAGAGGTGAAAGAAGGTGCGGGGGTGAACAGGTCTCAGGCTACGAAATTAAAGTTAATTTAAAATTTTAACAAGGTTATATTTTCTTTTCAAAATTGAGAAATAACAAGAATGGCAGGTACAGAGTAGCAAGGCAACAAAAGTACAATTACAGTATTTACAGGATTTGGGCTTCGAGCCCCGAACTCACAATTCTTGGGCAATTAGCCCAACTTTACCCCAAAACAAGATTTAACAGAGGGGCAGAAAACCCCATTCATGCCCAGGAGCACTTGCTCTAAATTACACAGAAAAGCCTCCTCGAGGCCTACATACTCAATTTTCAAGAAAGAGCCACTCGCTCTCAACTTTAAGCCTATCAAAGGCCACACCAAACTCCACCTTCAAGTTGTCCTCTAAGGACAACACGGGGGTAAAATACCCAACCTACTGAGGTCTATTAAGTGAGGAAAAGGTTAATTACATGACCTCCAAAATAACAATTTGAGAGGAGGCGATCTGCACTCCTAATACCTTCTGTTTAAAACCTAATCTGGCTCTAGGCCGCTAATGCAAGGGCTAATCCCATACTAAAGAGGTGACTTTAGAAGGAAACAATTTACGTTACGTTAAGGAAGAATCGGTTATGACAAATAAGTTCACCTCAAAACAATATGAGTGGGAGCTCGAGAGGGTTAAGCACTCTCTATCCCAATATGTAGCTTAAAAGAGAATAGATACAAAGAGTCTTTACATTTTAGGGAAAGTTACATGGTGGAAACGCTTCGGACCCGCCCCGAGAGTTAAACTGCTGAGCTAGCAAGAAAAGAAGTTATTAAACGGCCATTACCTTTTGTTGAACTGTTGCCCGAAGAAAGAGGCGCTTCCCGCCCCCTGCTACGTACTTTACACTTTGAAAGTTGGTACTGAAGTGTCGCAGAGACCCAAAAATCAGCAGTTTATATACTCTCGTGGAAAGTTCGAGGCGTTTCCGAAATGAGAACACCCGCCCACAAAAACTTTATTGGCTAGGGTTAAGCAAGATATTCAAGTTGGAGAAGATACATCTGATTGGTCAGAAATTAATTAACGAAATTCGGGATTGGCTACATTCAAAACAAGGGGAAGGAAAGGGTTATACAGCCAACTTAAACAATAACAGAAAGAAATTTAACAAGGAACAAACTTTTGAAATAAAAATTTCTCCAAAATAAAAAAAAAATCCAGTTCTTTCACTTCGCACTAGGGTGCACTATCGTAGTTCTTCAGTAGTGTCCTCTAGAAGAGAAAGTTCACACTTCTTACTACAGGTAAAACAAAAATACATCGAAAACGACCCAGTTCAGAAACTCCAAAATTTCCAAGTAGTGACATCTTCTGAGAAACTTGAAAATTAATACAGTAGATAAAGTTCCGACTTCCTCCAGCAGAGGAGTTCCAACTGGCGCAAAGTTTGAATTAGCGGCGTGGAGGTGTACCGCCCGGTACAATAATAATAATAATAATAATAATAATAATAATAATAATAATAATAATAATAATAATAATAATAATAATAATAATAATAATAAGTAAACCTCGGAACTTTAGGTGCGTAAAATAGGCTCTCAAGCACGAAAAGTAGGTTCTAAATATATATATTTAGGCAGTTTGAATCTCACGTGTTTTAATAAACATCTATAAATTATAATACCAAATTTATTATGTTAAATTGATAACAAATCTTTAGCAGAACATATAAAACACATTTCAATCACCTCTTCGCTGCAAACGTCACTGAAAATAATTTTACCATCTGATGTGAAGTGGGGGAACTCCTGTAACCACTGTTAAAAATGACTTGAAAGCTCACACTTTCAGCAGAAAGGGGCTCACTGACAGAACGAAATGGAGTGTTTTGTTTCCAGCAGGTGAATAGACACTGTTAGAGGCAAACTACGGGCTTGTTTACAGGGGGAAGTTCTTAAGGACTTTCAGGGAGTGTGGTTTACACCTTGCTTTTAAGATTTTGTTTGAAAAGTTATTTCAAGTTAGTTTAAATTTATTTTATTAGCTCCCTGACAATTATCAAGGCTGCCACAGAGACAAAGCGTAACAAAGACACAAAATATGGTTATACATTTGCTTATAAAATATTGGAAAAGAGTAGAAGAGATTAATTAATTAATTTATTTATTTATTGGGGCAAAATTCAATGAAAAAATAAAAATAACACATTATTATGTAGCATATATGTGAATTTGGTAACATCGCGACAGATTCCTTAACTGCCGAGATTGCAATATCTTTCATGGTAATATTAGGAACGACTACCGTTTTCCAGGTCTTTACAAAAAGGCTCGGTGTCGTTCTACGAGGACCGATCATCAATACAATCACCTCAACACATTCGAAGTTGTACTTGTTTTTATGTTAGGAAACTGTGCTCCCTTTTATAGCGATTACAAAGACTTACTCATGGGTGGTATATCCTCCCCTTTGAGGGAGAGATTTATTAAAGAAATAATTCCTTCGTCCCCCAATGAGGGTGACCGTTCAGATTCGGAATATAGTCAGGTTACAATTTGAATGGAGTTAAAAAATATCAGAAGTGGAAATTTAACTTTTAATGTGACGAATGGTGTAGTGACGGACATTGCGGAAAATTCCACCGTGAGGAAAAAAGCCAAAGACGTGCGGAAGGTTTTCGATCTCACTGTGGAAACGCCAACAGTAATTACCGTCCAGACTTCTCCCTGGCACAGCTCGGATTGCAGCAACATTACACGTCATTGTGAGGGCATCCTTCTCTTCGAAGCAAGAACGTCCGTTGTGGTACGGGATACAATTTATTAGCAGTGGTGTATCCTTTATAAATAACCATTTTACCATTATGAGGTAGTTTACACCACGCTTGATATTCCACATAGTGTTCAGGACACTAAAACCGAGTCGTCAAATATTTTAGTTTCTTGGTATAAATTAAAATTTTTAATCGACTTAGGGACAAATGCAGAAATTATAGGAATATAGGCAAGTATAGGTTCTAGCGTCAATTTAGGCCTTTTTCATGCACTATAGGACCACCGTTGTTAATACCCTTATAAATACATGAAACATACAATACAATTTTATTTAAATTATCTCTTCAGGAACGACAATAGGACTTTGATGATGATGATGCTTGTTGTTTAAAGGGGCCTAACATCGAGGTCATCGGCCCCTAATGGTACGAAATGAAAGAACAAAAATGTCAAATTCATCCACTGACCAAAATAATAATAATAATGGCATGTAGAATGAATGGATGGACATGAACCCCACAAAAAAAAAACAAAAAAAGAGGAAACAAACAAACAAAGTACAGTGGATCAGACTCAAACAAAGATCTGATTACTGACCAAGGGACCACTCATAAAGCACAATGATGCTTGATGTCTAAAGTGGTGCAAAATCCATGTCTAAGGCCCCACAGAATGGTACATGTCGCGAGTAAAGTAGAACCATGGTACTTGTTATGTTGCGGTGCTAATCAAAAGTAGCGAAACTCACGGTGTTCCACACAAGACGGTACTACTCACAAGTAATGTACTTCGTACAGGTAACGCAGACCTATGGTGTTTAGCACACAGTGGCGCCACTCATAGCCAACGCAAACCAATGAGTTTCCTTATCTAGGTGTACTAGGCACGGATGCCGGTCCCACGGGCTCCGTGGTGTTCCTCACATAGTGGATACTAATCAAAGGCAACGCAGACCCACGGTGTCACTCATAGGCTACGCCCAGACCCGCGGTGTTGCTCACATGGGTACGACACACGGGTACTGCAAAACCCACAGGGGAACCAACTCTCTGCTGTTACTAATCACAAACCCATTTCGTACCGAATATAGTGGTACAACTCGCAAGTACAGGCAACCCATGGTGTTCCCCGCGTGATGGCACGAATCAAAAGCAGTTTCATGGTTCCAATTTAATCATCCCTTGGTCTCCCCTTTTAGTCGCCTCTCACGACAGGCAGGGGATACCGTGGGTGTATTCTTCATCTGCGTCTCCCACCCACAGGGGGTAGTGTGTTTGGTCCGCGAGAGGTATTTTATTTCCCTCAAGTCCGCCGGCAAGCCGGTGAGGACCCCCCTATCCGCCACCTGGCACGCGCTACGTGGGAGTATCACCTCTCCCGCTAGCGTAGCAGGTTCGTGGCAACATAGGACTTTTGTAAAATCCGAGGTCTAATAATGAGATAGGGAGACTGCGAAACCCGGTGTGGATACATCGCGTACTCCTGTCGAATAACAAAGGGGTCGGTTCCGTTCAAGGTCTAGCGTCCCTATCCGACGGGCGTATCACGACCGATAACATAATATTTCTTCACTCCATATGAACAACTACAGACGGGTTTCGAATTGAATCCAGGCTTTTGGCACGCAATATAGTGATTAGAAATCTTATACCACCACCTCTCCCACCCTGCCCCACAACATTCTGATGGTGAACATTTTTTCCAACTACAGGACTAGAACTGGATAACCAAGGTGTTAGACCATAGAGACTTGCCGCCTTAACGGTCATGGCCACACGCGGGCTATTTATCAATAAATATGTGTGAGTAAGTAAGAAAAATGTCCCTCAGCTTATCTAGATGAATACGGCCCTCTTGAATTTGATAAATTGGTGTAGGTTAGAGCAAAATGTACCATTCACTGATGACTAGAGCCCGGATTTGTATGGAGTAACAGGTTAGATTGCGAACTTACAGAAACGAGTAGCAAGTATAGTCTATCTTCACAAAAAACATGCTATGAGGTTTACATAAACATTAGGGATACGCCCCATCAGGACCCCTAGAATTTATATTACTCTTATTACAATACGGAAGAGCGGGTGGCCGACACCTGCTGCTAACCATATTAGTTAGCAATCTGATCTGTTGCTGCAAAAAAAAATCCGGGCTTTACGTGATGACTCACTGTTTTAAAATGGCGGATGTACCATTTTCCGGTTAATATCAGGCGTTACAAAACCGTGGTAAAACTCTAATCGTGGTATTGTCATTAAGCAACAACTTGCTTTACGTCGCACCGACACAGATAGGTCTTATGCCGACGATGGGATAGGAAAGGCCTAGGAGTGGGAAGGAAGCAGCCGTGGCTTTAATTAAGGTACAGCTCCAGCATTATCCTGGTGTGAAAATGGGAAACCATGAAAACCATCTTCAAGGCTGCCGACAATGAGTTCGCCATTGACCTGTTGCATCATTGCCAATACTTGGTTTTGAAACCGTACTTTATTGACGCTCGATTTTCTCCCTATTCTTCCACTCGGAAGTAATTCAAAGTAGTACTCAGAAGGCAGTGATGAGTTCGACAATCACTTTTCTTTAATTTATCCAGTGATACTTTCGACAGTCATGGGTCTCCAATTTATCCAGTTTGCACTTGTTTACGTTTTGTCTGGAATCGTCAGCTTGTCTTTATACTTCCAGGACGAATAGCATTTTACACTTGCATAAGAAAAGTTTATTATCTTTTTCTTGTCAGCATCATTGTAGTAATTTGATTTCGAATATGGATTAATGTTGTTTCCTTACATTAGATTAGGTTATCAGTATCAGCCAATATGGAAAAGGAAGGGCGAACGAGAACGCCAAATCTTAGTGAAATTCAAACTGAAATGCTCACTGACTTAGATTACTTCTTGGCGAAACAAGATTATTCTCTAAGTTGGGAACTCGAGTTGGTCACACATTAATTGTAACAAGGACGCCACAGTCTCTCTCGCTCCATTCACCATCCTCAAGATATTGTAGGTATGTGGTACCAAACCCAGTTTAACGATAACATTACAGCACTTTGGATGCACGCAATGTGAGGTTAAATCGCTCACTCACGACCGGCGAACTTTTAAATCGGATCACGATATATTTTGTACGTAATATACACCTTACTCATGAGTTTATGTAGCGTACGTAGGTCTTAAATCTTCGGTTAGCTGCTTAACCACTCGTTACCTGTAAAACGTCACACATATTTTCAAAACTGGGCTTGATGCAACAGAAATTCAACTTAACCATAGTAAGCTAATTCATTTTACCACGGTAAAGTCGTAACCGAGGCTGACACACCCGAGCATAAGCACAGAAGCTTGCTGGAGCCTCCATCACTCAGGCAGCAGGGTGCCGGCCTCTCACTGCTGGGTTTCATGGTTCAAATCCCGGTCACTCACTGTGAGATTTGTGCTGGACGAAGCGGAAGTGGGACAGGATTTTCTCCCATTCCAGCAACACTCTCCAAAAAAATGTGTGAATAAATTAATTCCATCCCCTGGTCTAAGGAGTTTGGACAGCCAAAGTAGGGGACTGCCTGTAGGGGTGAAGCACAGTGGGGACTTCGAGAGCCCTGGGACCACTACGGTAGCTGTGAAGGCCCTTCAGGAACTCTGAAAAGTGGTGGTAAAAGGGGATCTGGTTAAGACGCAGCAGGTCGTTTTGCTACTTAGGTTCCAGAATGGGTAAAGAAAAGAAAAAGTAAATAAATGCAATGCAAATTTTAATCTTATACCAGTTGTACAGTATCATTTGAAGTAATTCCACATACTGTATATCAGTTGACTATATTTGTAAGTAGTACAGGGAATATTATAAGTAGAATTTTGTAAACAATGTAAATTTATTAAGGATGAGCTGTGTGTTTAATAGAAAAATTGTTAGCGTAAATTATATAATATTGTATTATAGGAAAATTTTATTCTCTTGTTAATTTAATATTTAGTGCTTGACAATAATGTATTTCAGTATACCATTTGCCACCGAGGTAGACACCTCATTTGCAAATAAAGAGATTTTGATTTGATTTGATCATTTCACCTGTCAGACATCAATCATTGCCCCAGAGGAGTGCGACAAGCTTTGGCAGCTGGCACAATTCCTATTCTCGCCGCTAGATTCATTACATTCCTGACACGGTCGAATGACGAATGTCTGGAAACTGGCTGTGGATTTTCATTTTTCATTCACAGAAGCTGCTGAAGTACAAGACATGCCGTGAAATTGTAGTCCACATTTACTTCGGCATTAGGGTCAGTTGGTCCACACTTTGGAGTAACTAAGATGAATTGTTTAGTCGTCAAGCCGTTACGTACAACGGGGGTTAAATTCGGTCATTGGCCTTCTAAAACAATCTTCTAAAGCCGTCTGAGGACAATCACTAGTTGGAGCATTCAGTCAGCACTTTGATTAGCTGTCTTAGAGCCTGCAACAATCAGTAATCTCTCATTCATTCATCTCCATGTCCAGATCAGTAATAATATTTTGGCAGTGTGTAACAGCACTTTAATGATTGCTGGCATGAGGTCTGCTCCTGAACACGTGTTCTTCATCAAGGGGCAGACTAGAATGTAATCTAGCGCCTGTAAGTCACAGAACAGACTCACCGCTGTTGTTGAAAATCTTTGCCGGGCTGAGTGGCTCAGACGGTCTTCTGATCCCAAACAGGTTCGATCCTGACTCAATCCGATGGTATTTGAAGGTGCTCAGATATGTCAGCCTCGTTTCGATAGATTCACTGGCTCGTAAATGAACTCCTGCAGGACTAAATTCCGGCAATTCAGCGTCTCAGAAAACCGATAAAATGTAGTTAGTGAGACGTAAAGCCAATAACATTATTTATTATTGAAAACCGTTTACTTAACCAGTTTGTCTTTACAGCGTGATACTCAAATTCTCACCCTATTCAGTAAGATCATGTACTGGATGACAAGTTGCAAACTTGTGCTATTACCTATATAAATACAATCGTAACGACCGTGTGTCTGTACATTGCATAATTTGGCGAAAGTTTCAGTGTCTTTTCCGTTTTAGGTGTAATAATGACCATCTGCATATTTGTTAGCTTTGGTGTCTGTTTGTCTGAGTTATTATAGCTTGAAAACTACTAGATATATTTCCACCAAACTTCATATTCAGAATCCACCTGTCCTTGGGTAGGTTTTAGGGCTAATATTATTTATAAATCGCTGAAGTGAATGGGGGTTTATATGAAACCGAGAGTGTGATTTTGCATAATCCCAAAATGTACACAACCAAACTGAATGGAAATCTACCTGCCTTAATGGAAATCAATTTCTAATTTGTTTCTCATGTGCATAATTTCGATACGAGGATTAATGAGGGAGATATCATTAACGGGCCTTTTTTCAGTCTAAGTTCGAAAGGAGCTTTTTAAGCTTTGTCGATTTGTCTGTTGGTCCGTTCGTTAAGTTCTCATAACTGGGAAACTACACTATATATTTCTACCAAACTTTATATCTGTCCTTGGGTAGATATTAGGGTAAATATTTCTAAATCCCGGATTGGTTGGGGGTTTATAGGAAGTTGGAACAGTGAATCTACCCTCTCACAAAATATATACACCCGCAGTGCCACAGTGGTGAATTGTCCTTTTTTGCTTGGAATTGGCTGAAAGGACCATACGGCGTAACATTGGAGAAGCCTTGAAGTTCATATTGTGCGTTTCCAGACTTCCAGCCACTTTTACTATGGTATGCCGTATGGTCCTTTCAGCCAATTCCAAGCAAAAACAGAAAATTCACAATTGTGGCACTTTCACCCTTTTCCATTTTCACTCTTAAATTGTTTGTGGTGTAACACTGATTACCTCAGATCCTGAAGTTGCTCAACTGTCCATCCGAGCCATCGAAATGACGTGAGGATGCTCTGATAATGTTATCTGTCAGGTTGGTCCTCACTAGATCTACCAACGTAGGTGCTTTACTTCGACGGCTACTGACATGTAAGTAGTATCTGTGAGGCTATGTCTAATAAACTGATTTGATACCGAGCCTCCACTCGTATTGGAAATTAACTTTGCCTAGGAATGAGGAGGTAGCAGTCATGTTTTATAAATCCTGAATTCGGAATAGGGAAAGTACGGAGAGGATGAATGAAAATAGGATACTAATCCCCTTCTCTGTTATATATATATTTAAAGATGCTAAGTGTACTGCGTTCCAGTCTACTAGACCGGTCAGATTCGTAGCAGTATAGCAGTACTGTATTTGGGAAGTTACTCCTCCGACTTCGTATCCACCAGAATTTCAAACTTAAATTTGGGTTATGGTTGGTAGTACAAGCTGTGACAATAAAGTTCGGTGAATGAAGTTCGAGCGGTCGATCCGGCAACACTGGCGACATGCAACGCTGCACCTGCGTAGCAGCAGGTTTTGACCACCTGCTCCCAACGTTATTCAGTTGAGCATCGTGTGTGTGCCGTGTGCGATATGTTTGACACAGTGCATGTTTAGTGCCTTAGTTCTGAACTGCGAACAGGAGCATGAACGACCAAAAGATCAATGTACAGTTTTGTTTTAAGCTTGGCAAGACACCGAAAGAAACGCATGCAATGCTGGTACGAGTATAAATACGTCAAGCACTGTCTTTGTAGTGTGTGTACGAGTGGTTCGCCCGTTTTTTAGGGGGTCGGGAAAGTGTTTCTGACAACGCCCGTAGAGAAAGACCGGCGACCGCCGTCAGTGACGAAAACATTGAGAAGGTGAGGACATTAATCACGAACGATCGCGATTAAGTGTGCGCATGATAGCGGATGAACTGCAGATTAACCGTGAATCCGTGCGAGAAATCGTTAACCAGCCAATATCGTCAAACAGTTCATGGGAAAAAGGCGGGTGGTGCAACTTGAACATGCCCCATACTCGCCAGATCTCAATCCTCCAGACTTCTTCCTATTCCCACGACTCAAATTCGCTTTGAAGGAAAGGGATTTTACGATATTCCTGACATCCAACGAAACGTGACGAGGGTTTTGAACATAATCCCAAAGGAAGCCTTCTCGCAAAGTTCCCAAGATATGTATCACCAATCTCAGCAGTGCATAGTTATGGGAGGGGACTATTTCGAAGGATAGTAAGGTCACTGCCGTGCATTGTTCATCTATGTTGAGAGTACAGGACTATTCACCGAACTTTGTCACAGGTTGTATTTCACATTGTTGATAATTTCCAGGCCGCTACGACAGACGAGACGTATCCTTTCAATTACGTTGTTAAATTATTTCTATTTCCCCTTTAATGAATTTGAGATTAATTTTAAGTTCATTGTTTCCATTGGAAAACACCATATTAAGGAAACAATTTGTATTCATCATATAAAAATATATATCTGACAGTTTTTGAATGTACAATACACGCCCAACGTAATGAATCTATTCTATATTTAATTTAAATGTCAAACTTTTCATCTGTAATGAATTAATTTTTAATAGCATTCTTCAAACGACAAATTTAATCCCGTAAAACCATAAACATTTTCCAGTGTTATGTTGTACAATTAAACTTTTGACACATTCTATTACTCCACGACTGAGATCTCATTGCATACATTCAATGCCAGGTACTACGCATCAAAAAGACATTACGATGCTGGTAAACAATAAATAAAATACTTTTCCGGAGGAGATCATACTCCCATAACTGACCAGTTATAAGTAGATATTCAGTAAATATTATAGTAGGAAAGGCAACTGGACTGAAACCTTCGACTAAATCCTAAGCTCTACCAACTAACCAATCTATGTACAAAATGAATCAGCCCTGGTGAGTTGGCCGTGCTGTTAGGGGTGCGCAGCTGTGAGCTTGCATTCGGGAGATAGTGGGTTCGAACCCCACTGTCGGCAGCTCTGAAGATGGTTTTCCGTGGTTTCCCATTTTAACACCAGGCAAATGCTGCGTATGTACCTTAATTAAGGCCACGGCCACTTCCTTCCCACTTCTAGGTCTTTCCTGTCTCATCGTCGCCATAAGACCTATCTGTGTCGAAGCGACGTGAAGCAACTTGTAAAAAAAAAAAGAATCAGAAAAATAACTACACATTTGATCGCATCGTGTGATGACAGTATTGTGAGTAGGGGAAAGGATACATCACCGTTGGGAAGGTAAGCCTTCAAACTAACTGAAAATCCCTTCATTGCCTCCACTACACGCCGTTCACATCAAAGCTTTATCAACATACAGAATGTCAACAATAACGCAGGTCAAACTTTCAGGATGCATTCTTCACACATGGAGTATGTTTTATTGGGCATGGGACCGGAAACTTTTTCATTTTTAGAACTCTTTTTCTACATCTCTACATTGTACACGGTGTCCCAAAAGTCCGTTAAAATTGAAAGAGGCAATACTTCACGGAATATTGGCGATAGAGAGGCAATAATTGACACACATGATTGGTATAGCATGGGATTTTATTGACACCGACATAAAGTGCACACAAAATGACCAACAGAAGGCGATGGGCAGCAGCACGTCAGGTGCAAATGGCCACGCATGCTTGACATGACATGGGGTTTTACTGACACCAACAGCGAGTGAGCAAACAGACCGATAGATGGGGATGGACAGCAACACATCATTGATGCCGCATGAGAACCGTGTATGGTTTAAAAGGAGCTGTCGTGCGAGAGGGCTTCAGATGCGCCTGCAATTGCGGCATGTTGACGTTACTAGAAAAGGCACTGTCAGTGAAGCTTTGTATTAGTGTCAATAAAACAATAAAACTCCCTGCCATGCCAATCATGTGTGTCAGTTATTACCTCTCTATCTCAAATATTCCGTGAGGTATTTCCTCGTCAAACGTTACCGAACTTCTGGGTAACTCTGTGTGCAAAACAAGAAGACATTGTAATCGCAAGAAAAACCGACCCTTTTAAAAGGAATTCGTGATTAATTTATACCACGCTCTATATTTATATAACAATTTTCTCTCCTTATACGTACACTTTCAACGAAAACTAGCACGTTACCAGTCACGGTGTACAAAGATACGGGGTTTTAGCGTGCAAGATAGGATTTGCACTTTATTGGATAGGAATGACAAAATAATGTTCAACTAAAGAAACCGCACACACTTAAACACTGCGCAATTTACAAAATAAAACACGCCCATCTGTCGAAAACACGTTTTTTCCAAATTCATTCTCTATCTGAATTAAAGATGCACTTTGTGATGGTTCTTTTGGCATTTTTCTTGCACAGAAATACTCGGGGGTATAATTCTCTACTGAAGCAGAAAGTTAACTGTAGTTTCTAATCCCTTCTCGTTCCCGTTTTTTCTTGGTCTTGAGGTACGCGGGGATAAATGACTGGCTCTATGGGCGGTTGGTGCAATCCTTTTGCTTAGGAAATGCTTTCTCCTATTTATCAGAGTTCTGTATTGTGTTGCTGCACATAATCTTGGAAACACAAGACTCACAGCCATACATTCTTTACTTACCATTTGTTGGTCGGTTTGCTTTGTTATGAAAGATATGTAGCAAATTTAACCATATGTAAGAAACTTTTGTAATATTTAAGGTTGTCTCCTGTGAACTATTATCTGTCTGACAATAAGTAATACACGAATAAATTAAAGAAAACATTTTAAAATTTTCGCACAATGCGAAGTCTTGTCTTAAAGAAGAAAACTTCATCCAGCTCTTTACCGGGTGGTAGTGACCCGAGAATGGATGTGACATTCCCGAGCATTAGAGATATGCTGATGCGCTGAATAAGGAAAGCAGTTGAGCAATACGTAGGCCAGCCTCTTCAATAAAATTGAGGCCATCATTACTCCCAGGTACCACTCGATTCAGTGGCTACTGGCACGAAGAAGAATTTGTCCAACAAATCGCTGTATTTTCTTCTTTTAGCATTTTACCTATTCGCGGCTGCACTTTCAGCACTCTGACGAAAGGGGAAGATTGGACTGGGAGGATGTGTCGGCACAAGAAAAATCTCACAGGAGAAATCTACCCCTTTTCCGTGGCACAAGTGTCATGTCATTCCGTCTGGCCTTTTTCCGTGTGAGCGGCAGCAGCCAGTGAGCTGTCGTATAGAAGGAACTTCTGCTGAAACCAGAACCCGCAAGCTGAAATAATTTATAATGGAGTGGCGGCTGTATCTGCCTTTACTTTTCACACAGGTAAGGCCATGGAGGCCACGCAGATCAATGTAGGCACAATATGCTGAGTATAGGTGAGCCTCGCAGACTGCTGTTCCCAAACGCAAACCCACAACGATACGGAAACTCTCATTGGAAAGATGAAGCCCAAGAGAAGGCGAAAGTAATGCTCGGCGCCATGCGCCAGACTCAGAAGAAGAAGCTACAACGAGCCGGGCTTTGTCTTAGAGCAGGGCCTCTCAAACGCCCAAAATCTCACGCGTGCAGAGCGAGGCGCAAGAGCTCCGTGCACTGTGCATCGGTACCGCTTGGTGCCGCTCGGTATGGCTCGGATCGACGCTTCGTCTCTGGGCTACTCGGCTATGCTCGGCTCTACTCGGCTATACTCGGCTCAACTCAGCCCGGATTTGGAGCGCTACGGCGCAAGTGGGGGAGAGGGAGACAGGCGGAGCGAGCGAGACAGGCGTGAGGAAAGAGAGAGTTAGCGCTATTGCTCCAAATCGAGGAGTGGGGGGTCTGCACTCTGTTCGACCAAGCCAAGTCGTCTTTTGCACCGTGCACAGTGCATGCACCACGCGCATGCACCCTGAGAGGCCCTGTCTTAGAGACTACTAGTTGACAGCTGCAGAAGCGAGTGGAGATTACTGATAAGGCATCCCAAGTAGCTTGAATACTTCTTTTGCCAATATCATGGTGAACAACACCGACTAAGCTTGACCACCTAAATGTGCTTTGTTGTAGGGAAGGATCAGGGTCCAGGCATTCACCAGGTGGAAAGAGAGCCTCGCCAAGATGATGAGAACCGTGGAAAGATGCTAAAAATGACGGAATCGCCAAATCCACAGCACGACGAATGCCAAGGCCACCGGAACCAACAGGAAGAGAAGACTGTAACCAGGCATTGCCACTCAGGGAGCAATTGAAGATGGTTTCGAGTCCAGTTTTTAACATACAATTGAATTCCTCCAATAATGGGATCTCACGCCAAGACGGAGAACAACGCAGTAAGTACATCAATCGCAGGATGGAAAACGAAGCACGGAGCAAGAAGAAGGATGAATGTGCCGAAACCATGGAAAGGTGTGAAATAAACAATTTAAGTTTCGACGTTCTTTCAGCCAATCTCCTGAACAGATTTTCAGGGGATGGAATTTCTTCTTGAAAGTTGAAACTATGACCAAACATCCGAAATCGGCAAAAATACAAAAGAAACAAAATAAAAAATTGTTATTATCGTTTGCTATATGTCAGAATTTCTATACTACTGAGCAACGTCCTAATGCACAGGGAAAAATATAACATTTAAACAACATCCACACCCTAGTGATAATCAATTATTTAAATAATACGAGTTATTGAATGTGCTTGTGAAAGATATATTTACTGACGGATAGCTGCATGTGTTGGCCGATGAGGAATTAAGAAAATCGTGATCGTACCTCTATGTTCTCTCCACCTCAGTACCAGAATTGGGAAGTAATTGAATAAAACTAATTGAAATATTTGTAACTATTAATTATTTAGTAATTTTCACTCGTAATCCTTACTATTGACAAAATGTAAGTTTTACTCGTAATTTACTTCTGAAAATGAAATTGTAATCGTTTCATTCTAGTAATCGAATTTCATCGCGTCGAGAGCTTGGCAACTTTGGCAAGGTGTTGCACCAGGGTAATAATTGTGTGCTAGAATGCTAGAGGGAGCTAAACCACAATCTGTTAAAAAAGTTATTTACATATTTTGATATTACTATTATTTATTATCCCACAATATAGGAATAATTATTATCCACTTTTACTCTCCCAGTGTACATAAGACAGATTTTGCAATAGCAATCGTGCAGTGCGAGAGGGAGCTAAGCCTCGCGGTTACGTTACGGCAGCTAGTGGTAGCCAATAGTACACCCACTTTCTGTCACATGTTTTAGTGTTGACATCACGGTGACAGATGCCTGCTTAGAGACACTATTATTAAACCTTAAATGTAACAAGAATTTCATGTTGAAGTAAATATGAATCTAACTGCATTTTAAAACAAGTAATTCATGAAAATCCGACTATTGTAAAAGTAACCGATTAAAAAAATTAAGATTTGGCGAGTTGAAGCTGACATTTTTTAGATAAGTAATGGATATTAGAAGACTATTTTAATTTTCCTATATTTTTTGGATTCTAAACAATTGTTTGTGAACCAAAAAGGTGACTGTTAATCTGCTCAATTTTATGTAATAAAGACAAATGTAAAACTCAAAATATCTCAGTTCCATGTCTGTGTGGGTTTGTTCCCTCTTGCATTCTAGCACTCAATTCCAGGACATGACGCGCACTCGTTCATTTACTCGCAGGTTGTTGTGGTTACTGGTTGAGATTTAGATGACCGTGCACTACGTGGTCGAGACGGTGGTGGTAGTGATTATTGTTTTAAGGGGAAGTACAAATGGGCAACCATCTTCTATTAACACTAATCAGAAGGAAGTATGGAGGGGGTCCGGCACTTCGAAAAGAAAAAGCATCGGCTAAATAAAGGGACATGAAAGGCGTGAAAATGAAAGACTTCCTAGACCTCGAAAACTTAGCACCGTCGATGACGGGAAAAAACAACAGCTGACCGAGAACACGGGCACGAGTAAGTGGAAACAATGCCAGACACACCTAGTCACCTCTTTTTATGCTATTTGCTTTACGTCGCACCCACACAGATAGGTCTTATGACGACGATGGGACATGAAAGGGCTGTAACTGGACAGAAAGTGGCCGTGGCGTTAATTAAGGTACAGCCCCAGCATTTGCCTGGTGTGAAAATGGGAAACCACGGAAAACCATTTTCAGGCTTCCGACAGTGGGGTTCGAACCCAGTATCTCCCGAATACAATTAGTCACCTCTAATGATAGACAGGGGTTACCGAAAGTCTTATTCTACCACTCCCACCCACAAGGGTTACGTGGTCGAGAATGGAGCCTCAATAAACATGTGCCCATGAAAGAGTTACGACATTTCCATTCCACTATTTGAATTATTATTTTGAATTAGTTATCCTGAAAATAATGAGAACATGAAAGTGTTACGCAAAGTTTTCTTGCGAGCAATCATTTAGAAATTCTGACTAGTTTCACCTAGTGATTGCAGGACTTAAAATCTCTATGCTAAATAACACATAAGTGAGTAATGTATTTTTTTCCTTCCAAACGTTGGTATTATTCCACCTCTATGACTAAAAATCCACAGTTCTAGCCCTTCAGGCAAGGAACACAATGTTGAAAATATTCTAGGGATATGAGCTAAGAATTTTAGGTAAATAAAATATAATAAAGTATGAGAATATATTCTTTATTTATTCCCAAAATTTACAATCCTTTCTTTAATCATCGTTATCTGCTCGATTAGATTAGCAGTTTGCCTTTTACTACCACTACGAACGCTAATGTGAATCAGTTCATTGTTTCACGTAAGCACCACTGCGAGCGCCAATATGAGTCAATGCAGAGTTTCACTTAAGTTCTTATAACTACATTTGGTGTGGACATTAAAAAAAAAAAAAAAACTCACGGTATTGAATCAAGGAACACATTAAAGAAAAAATTATGAAAATAAGTTAATCTGTGCTAGGATTTGAATAAAGAAGAAAACGGCCGGGCTGAGTGGCTCAGACGGTTAAGGCGCTGGCCTTCTAACCCCAACTTGGCAAGTTCGATCCTGGCTCGGTCCGGTGGTATTTGAAGGTGCTCAAATGCGACAGCCCCGTGTCGGTAGATTTACTGGCACGTAAAAGAACTCCTGCGGGACTAAATTCCGGCCCCTCGGCGTCTCCAAAGACCTTAAAAAGTAGTTAGTGTGACGTAAAGCAAATAACATTATTAAAAAAGAAAACGAGTAAGGAAACAAGTGATTTTAGGCTGCTTTTCCGGAAAGGCATTTAGGTCGGAAGTGATTTTCGAATTCTTTTTAAGTTTGATAGAGCTATCCAAGGCTCACAATTTGAAATCTTTCTGGGCCCTTTGGCCCTTCAAATTTCGGCACAATTGAGGATATTGCTTTATTTTACGTTTTTCGTAGTGTAGGGTTCCCTACTTTCTTAAGAAATATTTCTAACATTAAAGTGTCCATGATTCCCTAAAGACTCGTATTCTGTGAAGTAATTCTAAAGTTAATGATTACTTTTTGAAAAGTAATTATTTATTGCAATTGAGTAATTTTTTACTCAGGTAACTGTAATTGAGCCTAATTACTTTTATTTTGTACTTTTCCCCACACTGATTAGTAAAGGCTATTAGACAGAGAAACATACTAACATTAGACCGTCCGGAATAGTAATTCCATTAGAAATTGTTTTTATCCCAACCCTAGTAACAAATCGTCCTCTCTTCTTTTACGATGGTAAAATATTGTCCTTGTTAAAGTTCTTTCCATGTACTCTCTCTTGTCGATCCATTCCCTTCTTTTGTTTTTACTGTTGAGGTTTTCACTTTCATCAAGGCCTTGCTCGTGACCAATTGCCATTCATCACGGCCAATAGAATCTTCTTCCCTGTGAACTTTTTCCATCCATTCTCTTGATGTATCGGTAGTGTTCCAACCCCGACCTTTCAATCCTGTTTCACAGTTTCTATCTGTCTTACGATCAGAAGCGGAGACGAAAGCATAAAACTGTTCTCGCCCTTCATTAACTGAAATTTCTTGCACTGTCCTTTTTACTGATCTTTTATTTCTTCTTCAGTAATCAGGTAATAGCATTGATATAAAGCAGTACAATTTAACATGTACATGTACACAAAGACCGCCTCTGTGGTGTAGTGGTTAGTGTGATTAGCTGTCATCCCCGGAAGCCAGGGTTCGATTCCCGGCTCTGCCATGAAATTTGCCTCGGAAAGTCAAATGAGTACAGGGGGGTTCTATTCCGTCCTCAGCCATCCTCAAAGTGGTTTTCAGTGGTTCTCCATTTCTCCCCTAGACAAATGGGGATGGTACCTAACTTAAGGTCACGGTCGCATTCTTCCCTCTTCCTTGTCTATCCCTTCCAATCTTCCCATCCCCCCAAGGAGGCCCGTGTTCAGCATAGCAGGTGAGATCGCCTGGGTGAGGTACTGGTCTTCCTCCCCGGTTGTATCCCCCGACCCAATATCTCACGCTCCAGAACACTGCCCTTGAGGCGGTAGAGGTTGGAATGTTTCGCTGAGTCCGAGGGGAAAACCAACCCTGAAGGGTAAACGGGTTAAGAAAGAAAGAAAGAAAGAAAGAAAGAAAGAAAGAAAGACATATACGCAAGTTACTAATCAAGAACACACTTTCAATGCATGAACTTCAAAGATTGCAACAATGGGTAATTACAACATGCTTTACATAGCACCGACGACACAAACAGGTCTTATGGCGACGATGCGACAGGGAAGGATGCGGACGTGGCCTTAATTAAGGAACAGGTCCAGCATTTGCCTGGCGTGAAAATGGGAATCCACGGAAAACCATCTTCAGGGCCGCCGATAGTGAACAATGGATAATACAGAATGGGATAAATAAGTCTGGCCCGGAAAATACGTATAATAGGACTGACGTGAGTTTGACTCTCGTTGATGAACACCATAAAAGATGCTGGAAATGGCCACCGTTGACGTCGATGCAGCGCTGTGCTCGATTCATCAAACTGAGTGACACTCGTAGCAGCTCTGCCTGAGGTATAGCAGCAATAGCATTTTCAGTGTTCTGCTGTAGCTCTTCCCCTGTGTGAGGATTATTGGAGTACACCTGATCCTTCAATTTGCCTCACAGATAAAAATCACAGGGACTGAGATCAGGTGATCGAGGAGGCCATTCGATTGCACTGTCTCTGCTGATTGTCCTCTCCTCACCGAACACCTCATGCACTCGTGACAAGGTTGTCAAGGCGGTGTGTGCTGTTGCTCCGTCTTGCAGAAAATATTCATACAGTCGTACATCTTCTGTGAGTTGATCCACATATGGATTAAACAGTGTCTGGACATACCGGTTACCACTAAGAGTTTGATGAAAGAATCGGGTTACCGATGCAGACACCAGACATTGCGCACCACACACCGATCTCGAGATTATGCAATGGCTTTTGACGTACTATTGGGGATTGGAGAAATGAAGAACTAAGGATCCAAAATTCCTGGTCACTAAACACTTCTGCTCCTCTCACTCAGTTACTCACTCACATAGAAGAGAATAGAATAGAACATATCTTTATTGCCCACCCTAGTACACACGATTGGCTTACAGGTAATAAAGATAATGAAACACAAAGAAACAAAAAATAAACAAACAATATCTACTATATATCTCTTAAAACTAGTACTGTAACTAATTTGGTGGCGCCCGCACAGGCGGAATACCAGACCATGAGCTGCACCACACTTCACTAGAACTACAACTAACAGAAAAGAAAGGAAAAGAAAAAAAGACAACCGGCTGTTCACGGTATCCCCTGATATGGAGAGAGCCTCTCCCACCCATGATACCACTATCCGCCACACCCGTGGGTCAGATGTCATCCCCAGCTAAACCTCGTTGGCAATGTGCTTCCCTCCCATTCTTTGCGTACTCACTCACATATTATGACACAGTGACGTACTCGGGACAGAGCAAGCGAGAGATGCGCACGCGCAAACATGTGACAGCAACCGATTGATACATCGAAATCACGGTTTCCAGCATTTCCTCTTCATTAACACGGGTCAATTCCGCGTCAGTCTTATAAATATTTTCTGGGTT
This sequence comes from Anabrus simplex, assembly GCF_040414725.1. Lineage (NCBI taxonomy): Eukaryota > Metazoa > Arthropoda > Insecta > Orthoptera > Tettigoniidae > Anabrus > Anabrus simplex. The sequence goes on along the minus strand of NC_090267.1, from coordinate 448,544,952 downwards.
AGTTTTATTTAGCCCACCCGATACTGCTAGTGAGTAGGATGACTGCTGATTTCTATACTGAACGGTTGCTGCAACCAGTACAGTAGTATCAGAATTTAAAATATTTTGAAGAAACCTAGTGCCATTTTCGAACCTGAGAGACTACAGGTATTTGCTACGACGTCCGTTATGGTTCTCGCAATATCAACGGAAATCCATAACTTGGTTCCTTTCGTAATAATAATAATAATAATAATAATAATAATAATAATAATAATAATAATAATAATAATAATAATAATAATAAAGCACCGGGAGAAGATGGCATTACCTCAGATATGTTGAAACTTGGAGGAGAAGACTTTACCAGAAGAGTCTACGCTATCCTAACAGAAATGTGCTTATTAGAAGCGATCTCGCAGGACTGGAAGTGTGCATTGATTCATCCCTTGCATACAAAAGAGATCCGAATAACTACAGAGGTCTATCCCTACTACCCGCTGCTTATACAGTTATATCTGAAGCTCTCCTAAACAGACTAGAGAAACAAACACACCATTTTATTGAGGAATATCAAGCGGGTTTTAGGAAAGGACGTTCGTGTGCTGAACAGATATGGAATCTGAAGATCCGCAAAGCAACAACACGATAGTCACTTCCGTAGTCCTGAAGAAAGCTTGAGACTCTGTGGATAGACAGACACAGACATTGTTCGACACGCTAGAAGAACTTCGAGTGGACAGGAAGACCAAGGAACTGTTACGTCACACCTTCACAAAAACAAAATCTAAGGTGAAATTTTTTGGGGAAATTTCCCACCCTTTTTTAAGTACACACAGGTGTTTCTCAAGGAGATGGACTCTTTGCTTTTAGATAACATCATCAGAGAGTGGGAAAAGTATATCAAAGGCATAATCATCGGGACATGTGGGAAGAAAACGAAGTGAAATGCTTGGCTTTCACAGATGACCTAGCTATCATCACTAAGAACAAGGAGGAAACTAGGTATGCTATCGAGACATTGCACAAAACAGCATCACAGGCAGGCCTTGAGATATCATTCGAGAAAACCAAGTATATGCAGAATTTTTAGCAAGAAAGATAACATTGAAATGGCATAGGGACAATTTCGCAGGTATATTTTTGAATACCTTGGGGAAATAATTCTTCCTTTGGGATTAGACAGTTTGATCAATACAGAAAGGGCCTAAATACTTCGGAGGGGATTTAAACTAACATGGAATCACTAAAATAAACTAGTAATGACAAGTAATGTTAAATCGAAACATTATAAAACAGTTTTTCTACCGGGAGCTCTATATGCATCAGAAACCTTAACTTTAGGTGGTCATTCTAAAATTGCAGATATTGAAAAACAAGAACGTAAAATTCTTAGGAACATTTTCGGCCCGACACAAGAAAATGGAATTTTCATCAAAAGGCGAACTGCGGACCTCTAGAGTTACACAGATAGTTTCATTAATACTGTACGGAGGAGACGTTCAACATTTCTGTACACATTTTAGAGTGGATAATAATACTCACAAACAGGTTATTCAATGTAATAAACTCCCAAAACATGAGAATAAAAGGCTGGAGGAAACAAGACGAGACCTTAATGAATTGAACATTAGAGACGACCACTGATCTCTATACCTGGATGGCTGGTAGCTTGGGTAGCAGTAAGGCGAATAGAAGATGACTGACGCAGTAAGATGGCAGTGAGCGCACGGTGCAGTAGACCACGAGGAGCGCGCTTGCTTTGTTTATGCTTAGTTCAGTGACACTAGGCCTCTTGATTGTAGTTCCACGAGTGTTCTGTGCTTTGTTATTGCAAAGTAAATAGTAGTATATTTTACGAATTTAGGTTCGTTGCCTTGTAGTATACTTGTGGATTACAAGATTCAATTTAAATATGTATGTGTTTATCTGAGTCCGCCCCTGTGGTGTAGTGGTTAGCGTGATTAGCTGCCACCCCCGGAGGCTCGGGTTCGATTCCCGGCTCTGCCACGAAATTTGAAAAGTGGTATGAGGGCTGGAACGGGGTCCACTCAGCCTCGGGAGGTCAACTGAGTAGAGGTGGGTTCGATTCCCACCTCAGCCATCCTGGAAGTGGTTTTCCGTGGTTTCCCACTTCTCCAGGCGAATGCCGGGATGGTACCTAACATAAGGCCACGGCCGCTTCCTTCCCTCTTCCGTGCCTATCCCTTCCAATCTTCCCATCCCTTCACAAGGCCCCTGTTCAGCATAGCAGGTGAGGCCGCCTGGGCGAGGTACTGGTCATTCTCCCCAGTTGTATCCCCGATCAAGAGTCTGAAGCTCCAGGACACTGCCCTTGAGGCGGTAGAGGTGGGACCCTCGCTGTGTCCGAGGGAAAAAGCCGACAGATGATGATGATGTGTTTATCTGAAATATGAATGAAGAAACATTCTACGGGGTATTAACATACCGCAGTGTTCAGCTTATGGATGTACAAACAGAACCGATCAGTAGAAGGAGAAATCATTTCATCGGGGAGTTTTATACTGTACATAAGAATCTTCCTAGGGTAGTGTTTTGAGTTTTAGGTTTATTGTATCTTATTTCGCATATTCCGGGAGCAAAATGGCAATTAATTTTTGTAGGTTTCCTTTCTCGAGACCCGAACATCTAAGATCATCGATTAGGAGTATCAGGCGGGAGAAATGGAAGCCTTCTAAAACAGCTGTTCTCTGCTCGGATCACTTAGAGGAAGACTGTTTTGATAGAAATGAACAAACTGTACACCTTAGAAGTGATGTACAGCCAACTGTTTTCAATTTTATTGAACATTAACTCCAAGTAAAAATTTACTTAATTTTTTTTTATTTCTCGTAATTAAACTGACGGTTTCGATGAAATAATTGACGTGACCTTATAACAATATTAGAAAATGAAGTCTGGGTGAATTCTAGACCTTATTTACATCAGTAATAATTATGGGTGGGAGAAGGGAAAGTGTGGTGGGTGTTTGGGGCTATCCCATTATACAATTTGTGGTATTTGGGACTCTTTTAACTGGTGTTACATATATCTGATGATGACTATCAATATCGCTTTGCTAGCTGAATTTCATAAAGAGGTCTGTAATAGCAAATTAAGCTGCAGGTAATGTGATATATTGACAAGTTTTGAATATTTGCTGGTTTTATAAATGTGTACATTTGCTTCACTGGTATTTTAATTTGATAATATGCGCATTATTTCATGGAAACAGGAAACAGAAATTCATTATCAAGCACCGATTACGATATGTCGAATCTAGGCCTGTATAGTGAGCTACGTTTATAGGTACATCATTTTAAGAATGCATAATTTCGTGGCATACATGTATACAATTTACAGCAATGTTTCCAGAAAATGGTTTTCACTCGTATTGTGTTACCGATCGCTAATTGCATGTATTCAGCACCTAAGTTAATATTTGTCGGCCGTTATTATACACTCATGTTTATTGCTATCCCGGAGATTTAGTGACCTCGGAATGACGTGTCAGTGATCCCAATGTCCTTATGCTTTGAGTGAACATGTCTCTATATTTTTAATTATTCCAATGCGCCATTAATTGCGACTTAAAATTGACTATATTATCATTGCTTCCCCATAAGGAGAACTCTAGGTTGGGTACGCCAACATGGCGAACCGCGCACTCAACTTGGCGTACTTTCTCTTGCAGCGGAGACCTGCCATCAGCGATCCATGTATAGAAATCAGTGGAGACGACACAAGGAAAAATCACGGAGTCTTCACGTCATCAATAAATTAATACACATTTGTGGTCAAAATTAGCAGCAGTGGTCAAAAGAACGAAAGAGGCAACACAGTGAGTTCATGAAGAGATTATGGAAGAATAGGAAGTTGAAAGTCATCAAGCCAATGAACAAGTTCCAACGCGCTCCATGAAAGGGCGTAACGAAATAATAATAATAATAATAATAATGTTATTTTATTTATGTCCCATTAACTACTTTTAGGTTTTAGAAACGCCCAGGTACTGGAATTTAGTCCCACACGCTGTCGTATTTGAGCGCCTTCAAATACTACCGGACTGAGCCAGGATTAAACGTGCCAAGTTGGGTTCAGAAGGCCAGCTCCTCAAGCGTCTGAGACACTCAGCCCGGATATTATTACTACTGTTATTATTATCACTCAAAATAAAAAAACAACAATTCCCTGGTACGTTAACGTCAAGAAAGACCTCGAAGAAATGGGCTAACGACCAGAAGACGTGCAAATATGAGATATTTTCAAAACAAGATCGTGAATTTAGAGATTTTTGAGATTCGAAATAGAAAACAGGTGCAAAATAGTCGAAAGTTCATCTCGTACTCTTGCTGCTCTCCGGAATACACGGCCCAGATGTCTACATGTGGGGCATGATGTGTCAGTTCTGAAGACAGAGGGCACACCTACAAATATTCCACTTAAATCTAGAGATCACGGTATATCAATAGTCAAGCAAATCTACAAGCTTGTCCGCTTTGTTCTAAATATCTTTTATATTTTATTCCGAGGAGCGTGGCTGTCGAGTAACGGCAACACAGACTTATCACCTAGGCAGTTGTGGTTCAAAATACGAAATATCCATTTCTATGACTGAATAATTAGCGTCCTGGCCTTCGGTGTGCACGGCTCCGAATTCCCAGTCGGGGCTGGGAGAGTTTGATGTTAACTCGCGTACTGGGTATTTGTACTGTTCCAATTTTCCCTGCAATTTATACACCACACACACCACTGCCTTCCGCCATTCCATCAGGCAGTTTTCCCATACCCAGCAGACGACTCCCACCCTCCTCAGAGGGCTTGCCTTACAAAGGATGCAAATTACACCATATACGTATATATATATATATATATATATTTTTTTTGCTAATTGCTTTACGTCGCACCGACAGATAGGTCTTATGGCGACGCATACGTAAATTAGAATGGCGATGATTATAAGTCAGATTTAAACATAAAGTACATAACAAAGACAAGCAAAATCAACAGCCATAATATCAATAATAATAATAATAATAATAATAATAATAATAATAATAATAATAATAATAATAATAATAGCCTATGACGACTTCCTAGTAGACGGCCTATTGGTGACCTGCATGTCTGTGAGGACGGGGCTCTACCTAACATAGTTTTCAACAATGAAGACGGCATAAAACACCCCAGCCCCCGAGTCAGACGAATTAACTATTGAAGGTCAAAATCACCGATCCGGTCGAGATTCGAGCCCGAGACCCGTGGACCAAAGTACAAACCGCTAACCATTTAGCCATGCAGTCGGACAACAAAAATAGTGATAATGATTTTAAACAATAAGCAGCCCTTTATATTTATCTGACCGAGCTCGATAGCTGCAGTCGCTTAAGTGCGGCCAGGATCCAGTAATCGGGAGATAGTGGGTTCGAACCCCACTGTCGGCAGCCCTGAAGATAGTTTTCTGTGGTTTCCCCATTTTCACACCAGGCAAATGCTAGGGCTGTACCTTAGGCCACGGCCGCTTCCTTCCCATTCCTAGGCTTTTCCTATCCCACCGTCGCCATAAGGCATATCTGTGTCGGTGCGACGTAAAACAAATAGCAAAAAACAAAATATATATATACATACATATATATATTTATCTGCCGTTGGAGGTCCACAACACCTCATAACACCTCATGCAAAAGGGTGGCTGATATTTAACGTTAAATATTGTTCCTATTTTAAAGAATAATTTTATTGGCTTTACGTCCCACTAACTACTTTTAAGGTTTACGGAGACACCGAAGTGCCGGAATTTAGTATGCAGGAGTTCTTTTACATGCTAGTAAATCTACCGTAACGAGGTTGACGTATTTGACCACCTTCAGATACCACCGTTCTGAGCCGGATTGAACGTGCCAACTTGGGGACAGAAGGCCAGTGCCTACATCGTCTGAGCCACTCAGCCCGTCTTTATTTTAAGTATAATAATAATAATGCTACTTGCTTTACGTCCCACTAACAACTGTTACGGTTTTCGAAGACGCCGAGGTGCCGGAATTTTGTCCCACAGGAGTTCTTTTACGTGCCAGTAAATCTACCGACACGAGGCTGGCATATTTGAGCACCTTCAAATATCACCGGATTGAGCCAGGATCGAACCTGCCAAGTTGGGGTCAGAAGGCCAGCGCCTTGTAGAGGTAGATGCACAAACCTGCGTGGAGCCATGAGCTTGGAGGGGAAGGAAGGTGGTGGAGGAGTTAACTGCTGCTGTCCTACTCACTTGAAATCCTAACCCGCAATACAGTTACAATTACCAATAGCCGACGTGAACACTTCCGTAGCAACTGGTGAAGTGACCATTTCTCTCCCTCACTCAACCTGCAGCATACGCACTCGCCTGAATACGAAACACGGTTTGTGTGCAGCAAAGGTTTCGTGCCAAATTTAATAACGCAGGCCTAACACGAGCCGGCAACACAGTACTTTAGAGGCAGATGGAGTGTTGCTTTATTCCCCACTTGGCACTCATGCAATTTACCTCACGAATAATACAGTAATCAGTATAAAATCTATGGATACGTGTAGGTTTTCTATAAATATCGACCATGAAAACAGTAGCCTACCTGCAGCGCTCATAACGATGTTTTTTTTTGCTAGGGGCTTTACGTCGCGCCGACACAGATAGGTCTTATGGCGACGATGGGATAGGAAAGGCCTGGGAGTTGGAAGGAAGCGGTCGTGGCCTTAATTAAGGTACAGCCCCAGCATTTGCCTGGTGTGAAAATGGGAAACCACGGAAAACCATTTTCAGGGCTGCCGATAGTGGGATTCGAACCTACTATCTCCCGGATGCAAGCTCACAGCCGCGCGCCTCTACACGCACGGCCAACTCGCCCGGTCATAATGATGTTAACCACAGCTTTGTCTGACTTCGCGGAACCGAAAACAACCATTTCAACTCTTAACTTTGAAGCTGAACAGATAAACTCTCGTAAGTTTGAAATCTTGTTTGGGAAATCAAAATGTTATCAAGTTCGGGTGACGCGTTTTCATATTACGTAGTTTTAAAGGCGATGTTTGTCCGTAGAATGCCAAAATAACAAAAACAAACACAAGTACTTTCTTTGTTCTGATTACAATTGCTTCAGAAATAAACCTGGCTAAAATAAAGTACACTCATAAGCGCAGTAAGAATGGAGCAATACTTTGGTTCAATTGGGTTTCAGATTGGTACAGCGAGCGAGTTGTCAGTGCGGTCAAGGCCGCACAGCTGTCAGCTTGTATTCGGGGACAGTGGTTTCAAACCCCACGGTCGGCAGCCCTGTAGATGGTTTTCCGTGTTTTCCCATTTTCACACCAGGCAAATTCTGGGGCTGTACCTTAATTAAGGCCACGACCGCTTCTTCCCAATCCTAGGCCTTTCCTGCCCCATCGTCGCCATAAGAGTTATCTGTGTAAATCAAATTAAAGATACAGAAGTTTAAACTTGAGTATCCGTATTTATGAATCCAACAATAGGCTAAAAATATCCACGAGAAATAATAATAATTTCGGCCTTTGTGGTGTAGTGGTTAGTGTGATTAGCTCTCACCCCCAGAGGCCCGGGTTCGATTCCCGGCTCTGCCATGCAATTTGAAAAGTGGTACGAGAACTGGAACGGGATCCACTCAGCCTCGGGAGTCAACTGAGTAGAGGTGGGTACGATTCCAACTTCAGCCGTCCTGGAATTGGTTTTCCGTGGTTTCCCACTTCTCCTTCTGGCAAATGCTGGGATAGTACCTAACTCTAGGCCACTGCCGCTTCCTTCTCTCTTCCTTATCCATCCCTTCCAATCTTCCCATCCCCTCACCTGTTCAGCATAGCAGGTGAGGCCGCCTGTGCGAGGTACTGGTCATTCTCCCCAGTTGTGTCCCCCGACCCAAAGTCTGAAGCTCAAGGACACTGCCCTTGAGGCGGTAGAGGGGGGATACCTCGCTGAGTTCGGGGGAAAAATCCGACCCTGGAGGTAAAAAAAAAAATGAAATGGCGTATGGCTTTTAGTGCCGGGAGTGTCCGAGGACATGTTCGGCTCGCCAGGTGCAGGTCTTTCGATTGGACACCCGTAGGTGACCTGCGCGTCGTGATGAGGATGAAATGATGATGAAGACGACACGTACACCCAGCCCCAGTGCCAGCGAAATTAACCAATTATGGCTAAAATTCCCGACCCTGCCGGGAATCGAACCCAGGACCCCTGTGACCAAAGGCCAGCACGCTAACCATTTAGCCATGGAGCCGGACACCCTGGAGGTAAGCAGATTAAGAAATAATAATAATAATAATAATAATAATAATAATAATAATAATAATACCTGAGAAACACCTTCCGTGGCCAGTTAAACCGCGCACCTTCACTAAGACCATCTATGTAAAAAAAAACTGGTGTACGACAAGATACTTTGGTCTTCAACTGTTAGATGTCTCTACCATCGGTTTTATTGCTCGCTCTAGCGGGATAAACTCTCAATATTTCATAAAGGATTGCTTATTTTCGAGGTTTATTAACCTGATTCTTAAGATTATTTTTTAACGCACCGATGTTGTCAACACTTCAGCTGGTTACTCCTCGATTATAATCAACCTATCTGATTTTTGGATATATCTTCCTTAGCCATTTAAAATTGGGATTGAGTATATGAATCCAGTTTCTCAGTAAAGAGTTCTGGATGCTTCCCCTATGAGTACTATAAAATCAGTGCGCTTTAGAGCCGTATTGTTTTTATTGATCCAGTGATTTGAGTGAGACTTGTCCTAAGGGAGGCAGGGGCGCGGCCTGCGTGAGGAAGGCCCAGCGATTCAAGGTAATGGCAGTTTTCATAGATATGTGATAGCTCCTGCTAATAGTTTGAGGGGTAGGTAAATTAGGTGGTTTATATGTAGGATTTTCGTCAAGTCTGAAAACTCTGTTCTATTCCCTACTGGGAAATATGTAATGTAAGGGAACATATAGTGATTACCCTCTGCCGGTTGGTTCCCCATTCAACTCGACATGGGATGACTAAAGTTTTCAAAATCTCTAAAGTTCTTTAAACTTATTTGGCATTAATGTTTCTCATGTAGTCACCCCGGTTAGTATAGGATTAGCCTCTGTATCTTTGGGCCATAAGCTCACTCAGGGTTTTAACTATTTCTATAAGGAGGGCAAGAGTTTCGCCTCCTAACCTTTTGTTTATGACCGGTCATGAGCAACCTTTCCTTTTTACACTAAGACCACTTAGTATGGGCAATTATGCCCCGTAAATTTATTTCTGTGTTTAAATCTTTTCTGGTGTTTCTTGCCTTTGGGAACCGTGAACCCTATAACTGTTGAGCAATAGATAAGCGCACATCGGGGCAACTGGGTGTAAAAATTTTAACTTAGGACAACCGATAGGTTATCAGGTAGAACTTAAGTGCGCCATAATAAATTGATTCCTCTACGAGGCTGGACTATGGTATAGTTGGAGCGCAGACTCTGACGAAGTGTATTTTCCTGGAGCACTTCTTGTTCTCATAAAATATTATACCTGGCAAAAGCAATTCGGCTCTTTTCTGTGTAAATTAACAAGTTGTAATTCTCTCAAGTTTTTGTACCTGATGTTCGGACTTCTAAGTCCACTATATTGTTAGAGCTGACGGGATCATTAATATTTTTGTTATTCATTCAGATTTTCTATTTCTCCAATTTTAAACTAGAAAGAAAAATGTAAAGGAATAAAATTTAAAAATTTGTTGTGTTAAGTTCTGCTCTAGTTAATTCCTTGCCCAGCAATTCAACCCTCACGCTTCTTATCCCTGTGCGAGCCACTATATATTCCCTTAATTGACTCTAAAATTATAGAAATTTAAAAGCATGAAAGGAAAATTCTCCGGAAAATTTATGGCCCGACGAAAGAAAATGGATTGTAGATTAAGAGAACAGTTAGCCTCTATTCATTAACTCACAGGTTCACTGATGCCGAACGCAAGAGACGCCTGAAATTCTATGGCCATATCTATAGAATGGTCAGCGAAAGATTTACCAAAAGATTATTTACAGCAATCAACTCAAAAGAGGTCAAAATAAACTGGCTAGAAGAAACTAAGGCGGACCTCCAAGAAGTGAAAATCACTGACGACATCTTAGATCGTGGAGCCTTTAGTACAATAGTAGCCAAGCACAAATTCGTGGTCCACGGAGCGTAAGATGCAATATAATACATTCATTAAGAGATTTTGGGAGGATAATAAGACGAAAACTATCAGGCCAACGAACAGTTCAAAGGCGCTCTTTGAATGGGCATAACAAAGAAAGGAGATATAATAATAATAATAATAATAATAATAATAATAATAATAATAATAATAATAATAATAAATCATTGGCAAAGCAAGCCATCTCAGTACAGGCAATGTAGGTCCCTGGACGAGTGGAAGATAAAGACTTTCGACTAAGAAGAATTGTGTGGTTGGTTGTGTATTCCGCCGCCTTTTCTCCTAAGGAATTAACTTATTTTTAGGTAGGATGAGTGGATCCTAGTTCCATGCCGTGTTCGTAAATTTTCCAACTTTAAAAAAAATTGGCTTTACATCACACAGTCACAGATATTTCTTACGGCGACGATGGGTTAGGAAAGGGCTAGGATTGAGAAGGAAGCGGCCGTTCCCTTAATTAAGATATAGCCCCAGGATTTGGGTGGCATGAAAAATGAGGAAACCCCGGAAAACTATCTTCAGAGCTGCCGACAGTGGGTTTTGAACCCACTCTCTCCCGAACACAGGCTGACTGCAGCGAGCCCCTAACCGCGCCGCCAACTCGCGCGGTTGTTTCAACTTGCTGACGTGCATAGATCCCACAGCCTTTGGGGTAATACACGCACATCTTTAACGCCTTGGCATCTAAAGCTACAATTCCATTTATTTATTTTGTGTATTCTACTTCTTTCCACTGTTCATGATTTATCACATGCCAGCAGAAATTCGATAAAGTCAGGTTGTTTCTAATACGTCTGATCTCCCAGCCGACTGATACTTGAACAGCTATACAAGGAATCTCCTCGGATGAGAACATTGTTATACTCCTTGCGTTCCTCACTTGCAGGGTTTTTGTAGCTCCCTTGAGGCTACGCTACAAGAAGCATGCCGTCCACCACCACGCCACTCAACACATTTCGGCGGATGAATAACAACTGCTTTTCACACACAACTACATTACTGGGCTCCAGAGGGAGACATGAACAGCGTTTTCACTTCCCGTTTATTCCATTTCCGATAGGCAGGATACGCAAGAACTTGGAGTGGATAGGAGAGGAATATCCGCAGTGGTAAATAAGAACAGGGAGGAAGCTCTGACCTCACAGCTTCCTTCAATACTCCAAGAGTGTGTACGAGGCGAGCAAATTTCTTACTGACCACGAATTCGAATTATCATAATATTATTGGTTTTTACGTCTCACTAACTACTTTTGCGGTTTTCGGAGACGCCGACGTGCCGGAATTTAGTCTCACGGGAGTTCTTTTACGTGCCGGTAAATCTAGCGACACAAGGCTGACGTATTTGAGCACCTTCAAATACCACCGGACTGTGCCAGGATCGAATCTGCTGAGTTGCCTCAAAAGTCTGAGCCACTCAGCCCGGCAAATAAAACACGATTAAAGATCAAAGACAAGACAAAGAACATCAGAAAAACCTACGTTTTCCCCAACATTTTAAAGGTTTAATTTAAATTAATTTTCAACGCATTAAGTCGTGTTTTTCCACCTCTGCGGTAGCTGCCTCTGTGGATCAGCGGTAGAGTGTCGGCCTCCGGATCCCAAGATAGCGGGTTCAAACCCGGCAGAGGTAGTCGGATTTTTGAAGGGCAGAAAAAAGTCCATTCGACACTCCATGTCGTACGATGTTGGCATGTAAAAGATCTCTCGTGACACATTTGGTGTTTACCCGACAAAATTCATTAAAAATCTCAGCCATAGACGCCCAAGAGAGTTTCGGTTTACTCGGTCTGCCATCTAGTGGTGGTCTAGAGTAAAACGGAACGTCGAAATTGACGAGCAGACAGCCAGATGGCGTCAAATTGAAATGTCTGCACACGGTAGCTGAGGCCATACGATTATTATTATTATTATTACCTCTGCGGTGTAGTGGTTAGTGTGGTTAGCTGCCATCCCCGGAGGCCCGGGTACGATTCCCAGCTCTGCCACGAAATTTGAAAAACGGTACGCGGACTGGAACGGGGTCCATTCAGCCTCGGGAGATCAACTGAGTAGAGGGGGTTCGATTCCCACCTCAGTCATCCTCGAAGTGGTTTTCCATGCTTTCAATCTTCTCCTCCAGCCAAATGCCGGGATGGTACCTAACTTAAAGCCACGGCCGCTACCTTTCCTCTCCCTTGCCTATCCCTTCCAATCTTCTCACCCCCCACAAGGCCCCTGTTCAGCATAGTAGATGATGGCGCCTGGAAGAGGTACTGGTCCTACACTCACGTTGTATCCCCGACCAATGTCTCAGGACAGGCTAAGGTCGGGGGGAAAACCAACCCTGGAGTATAGAATTAAATAAATAAATACTAAATACATTGAATTCAGTAAAGAAAAAATGTCATTACCGTAGAGGCCATGAAGGCCCTGGCATAGCAAAAATGGCCAACAGGACAAAAGTGGGATACGTACACTCAATATTCGGATTTCTTATCGGGTGCTCTTACCAACTAAGCTATGGTGGCCTAGCTCATATTTGTTCATTTTGAACAAAAGGTGTAGCTTAGATGCTTTCCAATCCGAACACTCAACCTTCAGATTTATCATCGGATGCTCTTACCAGCTGAGCTATGGTGGCCTAGGTCGTATTTGTTTTGTTGGAACAGAATCTGTTCCTCAGATACTTAGAACTCATTTTTTACAACTTTTTTAAACAATTTTCGTCGCACTGACACATATAGTCTCTTATTCCAAGGTCGTGAGTTCCTTTTTCGGCCAATTCAAGAATTTTAATTCTGTCTGAGGAGTAGAACGGTGTTGAATTGATACTTGATTTTCTCAAGATTTTAGTTACAGGAAAAAAGCGCACATAGAGAAGATGACGATACTGACCTAATGTACACAGACGAGCACTGGTTGTCATGGTTACAGAGGTGACGCTCTATCTGATCCCACTCAAATACAAGATCAAAAAATTAGTCTGCAGGTCTCCGTACTGAACAATGGTGGCTTTGAAGGCCATGGCTCTTCGGAGCTATTGTGCCATATGGTTTGGTTTGGTCAAAAATGTAAGATAAGGTAACAAATAAGATCAGAAGAGCTCACACTGAGAAACTATTTTACAAGTATATGTGAGGATACAGCAGCTTCCGTGGCTCAGGCGGAAGCGCGTCTGCCTCTCACCACTGGGTTCCGTGGTTCAAATCCCGGTCACTCCATGTGAGATTTGTGCTAGACCAGCGGAGGCGGGACAGGTTTTTCACCGGGTACTCCAGTTTTTCCTGTCATCTTTTATTCCAGCAACACTCTCCACTATCATTTCATTTCATCTGTCAGTATTAATCATTGCCCCAGAGGAGTGCGACAGGCTTCGGCAGCCGGCACAGTTACTATCCTCGCCCCAAGATGGGGGCTTCATTCATTCATTCCATCCCTGACCCGGGCACTGACTGGAAAACAGTTTGTAGGTTTTCATTTTCATATGAGGATACAGAGTAGTGGGGCACTGATACGCAGTACTATTCAACAATATCACAATTATTGTCCAGCTACTTGTTCCAACGGTACACTAAGGCGTTTTTGTAGTTCTCTTGTTAGTAGGATTGAGTTGTTAGCTCTACCGACAGTCGCCTTTGACTCCAGGAATTAAAAAGGTGTTCATTTCTGTCGCAGGCCACGTGATTCTCAAGAACCATGCGGCTCACTGAAAGTTGAATTGTCCTTTATAAAATTATAGAATTCCTGTCCGGGAATGTCAGACTGTGTGATTGAGTATTAGCCTTTTGTGCCAAGCTGGCGTGTTCATTTCCTGTTGAGCCCGGTGGCATTTCAAAGGTGCCTAAAATACGCCAGAATCATGGCTGTGGACTTACCGGCAGATAAAATAATTGCTTATTATTTTTGTTATTATCAGGAAAATCCAAGATCAAGACTAAAGTAGATTAAGCCCTGTTGTACGGCTGGATGCCCTTCCAGACGCCAACCCTATGTTAAAGAATGTAAGCACTGCTGTATCTATGATAGTTGGTTTAGTGCGAATCATTTTTGTACGTAAATGAGGAAGTATTAAGACGATCAGAGACACCTAATCTCAGAGCTCGTAAAACTTAACCAAACGCGGTTAAAATTCCTGGCCCGGCTGGGCCCTTTGAACCAATAGAAACTTCTCCGACCAACCAGTCAAGTAAAATAGCTTTAAATGGACAAAGTTCATGCACCTCGGAGCCTTCAAACACCGTGAAAGTAGTTAGTGGGTAGTTATACCAATAACAATACTAAGAAAGTGGATCCCCCAAAACTCGACCTAATCTGGACTGAGAGGGTGTCGAGTTTCCGAAACTTCGAGTTTTACTGAACAATGGGTGGGTTATTTACAACGATTGTTATTTTGCTGCATATTACTCTAATGAAGGTTCTTTTTTTTTTTTTTCTAGTTGCTTTACGTCGCACTGACTCAGATAGGTCTTATGGCGACGATGGGACAGGAAATGGCTAGGAGTAGGAAGGAAACGGCGGTGGCTTTAATTAAGGTACAGCCCCAGCATTTGCCTGGTGTGAAAATGGGAAACCACGGAAAACCATTTTCAGGGCTGCCGATAGTGGGGTTCGAACCTACTATCTCCCGAATACTGGACACTGGCCGCAATTAAGCGACTGCAGCTATCGAGCTCGGTAAATGAAGGTTCTAAGGACAATACAGGACACATAACAGTACAACATACACAAGAATAATTGTTAACAATTAAAACAAACTTATACGCAAAACTAAATCCGTAACTAGTTCTTTGTAGGGAAAAAATGTTTTGATGCTTGACTGTCTCTCCCACATACTTCGTCTTCGTGCAGCTTCGTCACGGAGAAACAAAATGTCCATAGCAAGTAAACCTTGCTCCTGAAGCGGCTTGAAGTCCTTCACTGTGAGACATCTGTTTACCTTTTCCTTTGTCTTCCCTCTCTTCGTTTTCAGATTCACCTCCATTTTTAACTTATTTCTCTTTCACTAGCGCAAAATGTTTCACTATCTAAAAGTTCACAGTTTTCATCCTCCCCCATCCATTCTCTAACTAACAACCTCTTGGCAGTCTGGAATTTTCTTCGGTAAGTCCGCTTTTCACAATTTTCTCTCTCTTCCCTACTTTCTTCAAACTCGTTTCCTGAATGATCCAGCAACTTTCTCCAGGAACGAACGAGGCTTATGTGCTCGATTACTTTCCAACATTCAGATATACACCTCACTACGTCCGACATGAATATTTTATTCAGCATATTAATCATGTCACACCCATCCTCCATGGATAAGAATAGACAAGAAAGAAGTGTACATCTGTTTCCAAAATGCCCTGGTCCATTGGTTGACGCACCGAAGTCACGTTAGAATGGAGAAACATGGTTCTTATACGTCTTCACCAGCGAAAAATAATTTAGCGATCAAGAAAGAAGGAAAATGAGTGCTTGTTGTCGAAATACACGGAATGTCAAGTTATCGGGATTCTACTGCAATGCCTACGTTCTACTGACCGCACTTTAACCGCCTCGGCTAAGCAGCCTTATCTCTTGGACAGTATCCATTGCAAAGATGCTGACTTAGCGAAGTGCTTAGTAAAGTCAGAAAGAAACCTTAGGTAATACACTGGAGGTTTCTATTAGTCGATCTTTAGAAATATATTTGCTACTGGAGGGCACGTCAAAGTACTGTCAGCTCAAAGCCTGTCACAGACGTTTACAGCTCTTAATGAAGGTTGTGATGCAGCCCGAAGCGATTATTTCAAACTGTATTCTGGATATTTCACTCGCATAGACTTCCCGGGTAGGTAAAGAAGGCGACTTCATATATTTGAGAATTAAATGAGAAATTGAGCATGAACCAGGCAAACGAAGGTAGAGAAAATTAATTGGGAAAATATAGCAAAGAATGGCAGGGAGGATGAAACAAAAAGGAATGAATCATGTTTGGTCTCCACTTCTTCCTTGCTGAGGTCTCGTTTCTGAGTCTTGTCGAAGTTGTCCTTTCTTAATTTAGAGGATAGAAACGTTGCTGTTACACATTCTATATATTATGTACATGTGTGAACTTAACTGTTAATCTATATTATGATTACGGTTGACAGATGTGCGGTTTTGCCCGGAACATTACGGTATTTTTCTGACTTTGTTTCAAACAGTACGCCGCATATTTAGTTTTATTAACTGTCGCGCTTTAGACAATAGTATAGTATAGTATAGTATAGAAAAAAGCGCGCTAATGATAGAGTAAGAGACATTCTGTATTTTGATCAAAGATCAGTCGTCATAGGTGAGGACAGCTCCTCTGGCAGTGTGCTAGCGGTACTATTGTGCATGTACAGCATGTAAACATTCTTTCTTCATCTGCTTAACCTCCATGGTTGGTTTTTTACTCGGACTCAGCGAGGGATTCCACCTCTTCTGACTCAAGAGAAGTGTCCTGGTGCGTCAGACTTGGGTCGGGGGATACAACTGGAGAAGAGGACCAGTACTCAGCCCAGGCTGCCTCATCTGCTGTGCTGAACAGGGACCTTGTGGGGGGATGGGAAGATTGTGAGGGGTAGATGAGGAAGAGGGAAGGAAGCGGCCGTGGACTTAAGTTAGGTACATCCTGGCATTTAGTTGGAGGAGAAGTTTGAAACCACGGAAAGCCACTTCGAGGATGGCTGAGGCGGGAATCGAACCCCCTCTACTCAGTTGACCTCCAAAGGCTGAGTGGACCCCGTTCCAGTCCTCGTACCGTTTTTCAAATTTCGTGGCAGAGCTGGGAATCGTACCCGGGCCTTCCGGGGTGGCAGCTAACCACACTAACCACTACACCACAGAGGCGAACCCATATAAAAATATTGGGAAATAATTTTTAGTAACGAAGTAACTCACACATTAAATAAATAGAATGATGTGTTTAATGGAGAAGTTCAGGTCTGTGAACATGATTTTAAGCATGTCTATGAAGTTTGTGTTAATTATCTTTGTAAATGGTTTGATTTTAATGATTCTAATGTTTTTGCGATGATTAATTATATAACTCTAAAAAACTCACCCCATTTCAGCAAGTTTTCAAAGTTAGTGGAGACGCTAGGTTTAGAGGAAGAGGTATGACATGTGTTCACAAGATACTGAACCGGGCTAGTTGGCCGTGCGGTTAGGGGTGTGCAGCTGTTGGCTTACATCCGGGAGATAGTGAGTTCTAAGCCAGTGGGGATGGTTTTCCGTGGTTTCTCATTTTCACACCAGGCAAATGCTGCAAATGTACTTCAATATTTTACTAGTCGCTTTACGTCGCATCGACACAGATAGATCTTATGCTAACGATGGGACACGAAAGGGCTAGGAGTGGGAAGGAAGTAGGCCGTAACGTTAATTAAGGTACAGCCCCATCATTTGCCTAGTGTGAAATTGGGAAACCACGGAAAATCATCTTCAGGGATGCCAAGAGTGGGGTTCGAACCCACTATCTCCCGAATAATGGATACTGGCCGCACTTAAGCGACTAGAGCTATAGAGTTCTGTACACCACATTAATTAAGGCCACGACCACTTTCTTCCCACTCCTAGACCTCTCCTATCCCATCGTCGCCAGAAGACCTGTCGGCGCGACGTAAAGCAAATCGTAAAAAAGGTGAAGATAATACTGAAAGAGTCAATTGTCTGTCTAGGGAGGGTGGTGCTTGTAAAACAGTACCAGAGAGGTAGGTACATTTCACTGGTTTAATTATCCACGAAAAGCTGAAGACCATTTTGATGGTACTTACGGTTAGTATAGTTCCATCGAATGCATATACGGAAAGAGTATTTTCAATAATGACAATAAAATGGAGAGGTAACAAAGAAAAGCACTGTAGATTTAATAAAAAATGAATTCGTATACTTCATCTATGATGGGAATTGTAAGAAATTTCAAAATATTTATTGAATAAGACATTGTTGTAAATTGTGCATTTAAATGACAAACATTTGAGAAATGTGCATTTCAACCTAAGTGTTATCGCATTATTAGTTTGTAATAATATAATAAATATTTCACGCTGATAGATTACTAACCGCCAGTATTCAATAGTTAATACATGCCTGGTCTCTCTTATCGTTCCTTAAATAGGTATGGTGTACTATTTTAGTGCTATATGGCAAATAATTTCAAGTGCTGCTCATTGGCATCTGGAAAAATGTCACGTATTCCTTACTTGCCTCCTGGAAATCTGGCAACTATTCCAAATTTGCCATCGGGAAATCTGGCAACTATTCCTTATTTGCCAACTGGAAATCTGGTAGAAATATTCATTATTTTCCATCTGGAAATCTGGCAAGTATTCCTTATTTGCCATCTGGAAATCTGGCAGCAAGTGTTCCTTATCTGCCATCTGGAAATCTGGCAAGTATTCCTTATTTGCCATCTGGAAATCTGGCAAGTATTCCTTATTTGCCATCTGGAAATCTGGCAAGTATTCCTTATTTGCCATCTGGAAATCTGGCAGCAAGTGCTCCTTATCTGCCATCTGGAAATCTGGCAGCAAGTGTTCCTTATCTGCCATCTGGATATCTGGCAAGTATTCCTTATTTGCCATCTGGAAATCTGGCAAGTATTCCTTATTTGCCATCTGGAAATCTGGCAAGTATTCCTTATTTGCCATCTGGAAATCTGGCAAGTATTCCTTATTTGCCGTCTGGAAATCTGTCAGCAAGTGTTCCTTATTTGCCATCTGGAAATCTGGCAGCATGTGTTCCTTATCTGCCATCTGGAAATCTGGCAAGTATTCCTTATTTGCCATCTGGAAATCTGGCAAGTATTCCTTATTTGCCATCTGGAAATCTGTCAGCAAGTATTCCTTATTTGCCATCTGGAAATCTGTCAGCAAGTATTCCTTATTTGCCATCTGGAAATCTGTCAGCAAGTATTCCTTATTTGCCATCTGGAAATCTGGCAAGTATTCCTTATTTGCCATCTGGAAATCTGTCAGCAAGTATTCCTTATTTGCCGTCTGGAAATCTGTCAGCAAGTGTTCCTTATTTTCCATCCGGAAATCTTGAAGCAAATGCTCCTTATTGGCCATCCGCAAATCTGGCAGCAAGTATTCCTTATTTGCCATCTGGAAATCTGGCAGCAAGTGTTCCTTATTTGCCATCTGGAAATCTGGCAGCAAGTGTTCCTTATTTGCCATCTGGAAATCTGGCAGCAAGTGTAACTTCTTATGATAGTGTGTATCATAGGGTGACACGGAAGCCACGCATGGGTTTTGTCTTCGCAGAGTTATTCTGTTCACCTTTTGCAGCCTCCTGATGGACACTCTGGGACATTGGAGAAGTGTACCACCCAACAGTGGCCGAAAATTACTGAACTTCACTTTGTAAATTAATATTTCGAAATTCTCGCTTATGTTCCGTTTTGACAGCAGGTGATATTTTCCTTTGGGCAAACCTAAAAAATCTACAACCTCTACAATCTAGCAACCACTGGAGAGCTCAAGTAGAATATTCAAGTAGAAATTGATGCCTCACAGCCAGGAAACCCTGAGAACGTTCGTGAGATGGGAGCCAGAGATGCGTATTTGAAAGAATTAACAAGCAGTGTGTACAGATTTTGGAGGCAAGTGGCGGAGACATTGGTATTTGTTTCAAAATAAAAACGTTATGTTGGCACTTCAAATGTACAAACCGAAAAATGTGGCCCGGTAGGAGAGCCATTTCCTGACACAGTCTGAACAAAGTCTCTGTTTTTCTCGCCCGTTCTTAAATTGTTGCCTTTTAATTGATGTTTGGAATCAGAATCTCACCTAAGATTATTTTAATTATTATATTTTATTATCTATTTAACAATCTTACTATTGGGTTTATGTGATTCTTCGATACAATGTACATGGAAGAAGTACTATTTAGTACATACGCACATATGCTCCATACATGAGGGGTCGAGTTTCAAACCATACATGAGGGTGTGAGAAACCTGCCACGTGACTTTTTTGGTCAAACTGAGTTATGAACGCAATCCCGTCGTCAATATCAAACTCTACCATGTGTTCAAACGTATTCTTGCATAAGTCAATCGTGTGCTCTAATATTAGGCTTTGAATATTGGGGTGAGTTTCAAATCCTGCAACGTTAACAGAACTATTTCATTTTTTCCCTTTCAAAACTTGCAACTTGTATGCACCAATCATAATGCTCCGCGTCAGGTCACGCCACTCTCGCTGCCTTGCTTTTACGGTGTTACAGCAAGCATCAGTTACTTTTTGTGAGCTGTAGTTGTGAGTACTGAGTGTGCTGGCAGCCAAGATAGAGAGGACCATTACCTTAATGTCTAAACTTGAATAACCACTTTCATTTTCACATTGTTAATTATGAGGTTAGAATAAAGCATAATGTTACTAATTATGAAAGTTGTACTTGCTCAAAACAAATCCTATAACACATATTTTCACAGTTCCCTTCAATTTGAGTTTCAAAACTGACAACGTGCTGATAAAATACACAAAATTCTTATCAACAATGGCTTCAAATCTTTGAATATTCTGGATTCTTATAGAGACCACGAATAGCAATTAATTCATCTAATTTAAACTTTGTAAGTGCAATAGTATAGAACAGGGCATCTCAGGGTGCATGTGCTTGGTGCATGCACTGTACGCGGTGTAAAAGACGACTGCGCTTGGTTGACCAGAGTGCAGACCCGCCGCTCCTCTATTTGGAGCAATAGCGCTGTCTTTCTCTTTCGTCACGCCTGTCTCTCTCTTCCACATTTGCTTCGTAGCACTCCAAATCCGAGCTGAGTTGCGCCGAGTAGAGCCGAGCTTAGCTGAGCTTAGCCGAGTAACCCAGAGACGAAGCGTTGGTCCGAGCCAAGCCGAGCGGGACCGATGCACAGTGCACGGAGCTCTTGCGCCTCGATTTGCACGCGTGAGATTTTAGGCGTTTGAGGGGCCCTGGTATAGAAGTTACAAGTTTTTCTAATTTTTCTTAAAATGTAAAAAAGGTCACGTGGCAGATATTGCAACTCACACCCTCACTTACCGGTATGTACTTGACAAATAAATTTGACAAATATTTATAGGATATTTACTGTACGTAAATAGTCAGAATTATTAGTAGACGATTTTTCATTAGTCCTCTGAACATGATGGATGGTTCATGCCAGTAAACTTCCATACTATATGGCAAGTGGCTAGGATGCTGCTTTTTGTAATTCTCTGTAAGTGAGAGGGTGGAGATTAAGAGCTTCAATGCACCTGTGTAGTGTCTTCGATATAATACCATTAGATCCAATCACTACAGGAATGGTGTTAACATTGTTGAGAGTTTCCACATGGTTTTTATTTCTGTTGCGAGATATGATTACTTGGATATCTTCTCTGTATGTTTTGATTGTAGGTTGTGAGGATTAGGGCAGGCTATCTCAATTATGAAGCAGATTTTCTGGTTTTTATCTACAAAATTTATATCTGGTCTATTGCGTGTAATAGTTTTATTAGTGATGATACTTCTTTCCCAGTAAGGTTTGTAATTTTCACTTTCCAAGACTGATTGGGGTTTGTAATTCCAATGTGCTGTAGAACAATGGATTAGGTTATTTTATCGGCTAATTTCTGATGAATGAATTTTGCAATTTGGTGATGTCTGTACTTGTAGTCTGTATTTGCCATTAATTGACGACCTGAGGTTATTTGCTGGATAGCCATTATTATTATTATTATTATTATTATTATTATTATTATTATTATTATTATTATTATTATTATTATTATTATTATTATTATTAATCTTTTCGTTTTAGCCATCTATGGGCTACGATTACGCAACTTCATTGCTTTCTCAAGTTCTTTCTCCTTCCTCTTTCGCCAGTATTCCTTCATCCGTTGGCTTGCTCGTGCTCGTTCTTCTGCCGAGAATACTCTGTTCTTCCTCGCTTTCTCATCAGTTAGGTCCTTCACCTCCGCAACTCTCTGCCTGAAGATTGTTCTGTTTGTTATATCTTCTGCCGTGATCCTACATTTTTCTAAATCTTGGTTGACTATTTTTGCCCATGGGACTTGTGACTTCCTGTTCTCCTGTAAGGTGAGGATCCTGTTGAAGAGTCTCTTCGATCCCATCCTTTTAATATCTCCGTAGAACGTCAATCTCCTCTTTTACATTGTGGTGGTGATGTTTTCAAATTGTCGGTATAGTTCCCGGTTTGGTCTCATGCGAAACGTAAACTTGTCTGAAGATTTTATGGGTCCAAGAATCTTTCTAAGGAACCTCCCTTCTTTCTTTTCCAAATCTGAGAGTCCCTTCGTAGCTATTTTCTCAGCTGCGTATAAACATTCAGATTTGACTATCGTGCTGTAGTGCTTGAATTTGGCCTGGTAGGAGAGTGACATAGATTTGTAGGTGTTCTGACATAGTCTAAACGCAGTTTCCATCTTTCTTGCTCGTTCTTGAATTGCTGCTTTCTCTTTCATGTTTGGAGTCAAACTCTCTCCTAGGTATTTGAATTTTGTAGCTCTTTTGATGTCACCGTACTTCGTCCTCATTGTCCAGGTTGGGTCAGTGGTACTTATGTTCATGATGATGATGATGATGATGATGATGATTATTATTATTATTATTATTATTATTATTATTATTATTATTTAGCAACCGATTTGTAATTAATAGTGGGTAGATTTCGATACTGAATTCAAGTCAGGAATGAAACATCCTCTTGATGATAGCTGCCTTTTGTCATAGAAAGGAAGCCATAAAAATGATTTTAACCTTGATAACTTTATTACGGATATAACATAATTTCTAGGATTTCATTTCTTCTGTGAAATGCTGGGCCAGTGTTGTGTTAATACTTTATTTGAGTTTTCTCTTACACTCCAGTTCCATTCGAGTCAATCTACATTATTAATCAAAGGAAAGAGAGATCTGCAGTTACGGGAACATTCTGAGATTGCAAGGTGTAGGATTTCGTCTGAAGCCCCTCAACTTACTCCACAGCAATATTATAGACCACTAAGTTAAATATCACAGTTACTCTGCATATTTAACTAGGAAACCGCTCCGGAAGCCTTGTTAATTGCTTCCCCGCCTGTCAGAAATAATTTGCAGCAACACCACGAAATACGTCCGCGTTGTTTGGCCACTGGAGAATGTGGAGCGCAGTATTCAGCAGCAAAGAAGTAAAATTCACATTTTTCGTTCTTCATTAAGAATGAAATTTACGCGTCTGAACTCTGCAGCGTGGCATTCTTTAGATGACTCCTCTGTGATGATAATTTTATTCTCTTTCCAGTCGCCCTTTACCACTGCGTGTATAGTTTCACGAATCCGTAGTTCCAAAATACTGTAATAATGTTCTCTTTTTCAACATGTACTGCAAATGCAATCTCGTGTCCTCATACTGATGCGGTGCAGCTCCTTTCAGGCACACTCCCAATGGAGGTGAGAATCACGTACCATTTCAACCACATACCAGCCCTCCTGCCATTCTTAAATTCTTGGCATTACCGGGAATCGAATCTGGGCCCCTGAGGATGGCAGCTAATAACACGAACTTTTACGCTACGGAGGCCCGGATGTACTGTATTACAGTCATATTATTCACGTTTTCGACGAGCAGACGTTTCATAACAGCAAGAATTATTGTGCTCCTCTATGGGTTAAGAGTCAGCGCCTCGAAAAGTGAGTGGGATAGGAAATGAAGTTGCCAGTTTTCTTTCAGCAGTGCAGTGTTCATTTGTTTTTAGTTTTCTAATTACTTCATTTATGGTTTGATCAATTGAGGTGTGAATTGTGAGTTCCTTAGTTCTAAAATCACATGTATCTAACCTGTGAAATAGGTATAGTTCTACCGGACGAGTTGGCCGTGCGCGTAGAGGCACGCGGTTGTGAGCTTGCATCCGGGAGATAGTAGGTTCGAATCCCACTATCGGCAGCCCTGAAGATGGTTTTCCGTGGTGTCCCATTTTCACACCAGGCAAATGCTGGGGCTGTACCTTAATTAAGGCCACGGCCGCTTCCTTCCAACTCCTAGGCCTTTCCTATCCCATCGTCGCCATAAGACCTATCTGTTTCGGTGCGACGTAAAGCCCCTAGAAATAAAAAGTATAGTTCTTGCAATTTCCTGGATAACGATTGGCATGCTTTTGAAGCCTAGCTGGCTGGCAGCGTTTATATTCCTTGTTTGCGGGTTGCCAGGATTCCACCAACTCGAGACATAGCCTTGTCAAGTGTCCGTTTTATCTATACAGGGTGGTCGGAAACAACGTGAACCGGGCATGTGAGAGTTAGAGGGTTGGTCATACTGATAAATAATTTGAAAATAATAATTCGATGTCTCGCGGCGTTGTCATTTTATCACCTGCTGAAGTTAGCCGATCTGACCACTTTGCGAGGCGGTGTTGCTACATCGACACGTGACTTAAGACCGGCTCATAGTTATATAATAATATTAGATAATCTTAATAATCACCGCCTGAAAATATAGATGAGCGTGGACACTACGATGTGTTTATTTAAGGTTTCTTTTCTAGTGATTGTTGGGATATTGGTAGATATTTTTAGGAGGAGTTTTGTGTTGGATATTTGACATTTCATTATATGCATTTTTCAGCATGAGTTATCTGTTGTATATTACCATGTTTTTTATTTTGTTGTTCTACCACTGTTGCTGTGAAATTGATCAGGCGTTCATATTTCCTTCGTTCGTTTGCACTGTGTGATATTGTTATTTTTCCGACTCTGATTTTCCAAGTCGAACTAGCTTATACCTCATTATTCCAGATGATGGATTTAATTTGCCTTACAGTAAATACTAAGTAGGATCTACTCTAGGGAGTTAAAATTTTGATCGTTAATATCTCGTCGATTTTCACAAAAATTGAATTAAGGCAAATTCAGTGTTATTCTAATGGGTTTTATACTTCTTATTTTCGTGTTTGAAGTTTCTAACTTCCAGAAACGGCGTCAGATAAATTCTAGGAGATGAATCAATGATTTAAATAACACTGTGTTCGAATTATCGTACTGAAATTGACTTATTAGTTTCAAATAGCAAGGGATTGCCGGGTAATTCACCATCATTTGTTTACAAGAAATTTTACGAGAGATTTGCCCACTTTTATTCAGTTACGGGTAATGTAAGGCTCATTTCCACAATCGTTTAAATAATCATTTTTTATTATGAACTGAATGGGTGTTGTTTTATCGAGTTTGAAAAATGATTATGACTTCTTTAGTCATCAGTTGTTGGAGCTCGGATTTTTAATACGTTTATTCCTTATTTGGACAATTAATCTTCCACACCCTGTGGTTAATCCATCTCGGAAGGGTACAATATATAAATACGAAACGCTACTCACTCACTCACCCGGCTCATTACGATATCTTAGAAACCACCAAGCCGATGAGAGTGGAGTTTGTCATAGACGCCAAGGTCATAAATAACAGCTAGGAAGAAAAATTCGGCCTTAAAAAGGTAAATATGAGGCGGACTTGAAAACACTATTCCGATGGATAAGTCGCAAGCTTGATAGGGTTGACAGTTCGCAGGTTGCCATAATACAGTAAGCGCCAAAAGGAATGAGACATGTTATTTTTCATGTGCTGTCCACGTTTCCCTAGCAACGAGTTTTTTTTGTATACAATACTCTAACGAATTGTTAATTACCGAAATTATGGTTCTTATAACAGAGGAGAAAGTGTTTATCGTGAAACATTATTTCCGGTCGTAAGGAATGGGTTGTCAGAATGGGATGAGTTTGCTTTACTTTCAGGAGCAGCAGGAGGAGAGATATTTTAAATTTCCTTGACATCGCACCGATACAGAGAGCCCTTATGGTGACCACAGGATAGTAAAGAGCTAACAGTGTGAAGGATGTGACCATGGCCTTAAGTGAGGTACAGCCCCCAGAATTTGCCTGGTGTGATAATGGGAAACTACGGAAAACCATATTTAGGGTTACCGACAGTGGGATTCGAACCCACTATCTCCCGAATGCAAGCTCACAGCTACGTGACACCAGAAGTGCAGCGACTCTCTTTGTAGGAGCGATTTATTAAGGAGCAACCAAATAACAGGACAATAGTAGTGCCGTTGACAAGTTCCGTCGCAAATGGCAGATGCAAATGGCCAATTGTAGGACAATAAATAAAGGGCATCACTTCATAGATAATATAATAATAATAATATAATTTCGTGTGGCTATTTCTAGCCGAGTGCAGCCCTTGTAAGGCAGACCCTCCGATGAGGGTGGGCGGCATCTGCCATATGTAGGTAACTGCGTGTTATTGCGGTGGAGGATAGTGTTGCGTGTGGTGTGTGAGGTGCAGGGATGTTGGGGACAGCACAAACACCCAGCCCCCGGGCCATTGGAATTAACCAATTAAGGTTCAAAACCCCGGCCCGGCCGGGAATCAAACCCGGGACCCTCTGAACCGAAGGCCAGTACGCTGACCATTCAGCCAACGAGTCGGACTTCATGGATAATAATATAAGGTTTCACATGAGAAGTAAATTTTAAAGAAAGGAAGGAAGAAGGAAAGAAAGAAAGAAGGAAAGAAAGAAAGGAAGAAAGAAAAGAAGAAATAAAGAATAATTTTAATGGGATTAAACACTAAAATTATAATCCAAATCTTGTGCCAAGGAAAGGGAACAGCAAAGTGCCCAAGGACCATCTCCACAGCGATAATCATTGGCAATTTCTCCAAAAGGTGTTACAGTCCACAAAACATAGTCTACGAATTTGACGAATAAATTAATATTGTATATTTTTGGAGGAATATACTCCTTACCGCGTTAAATCTAATAGTGAAAATGTTATTGCTCGTACGTCCCACTAACTACTTTGGACGGTTTTCGGAGATGCCGAGGTGCCGGATTTTAGTCCCGCAGGAGTAGCCTTACGTGCCACTAAATCTATCGACACGAGGCTGCCCTACTTGAGTACCTTCAAATACCACCGGAATGAGCCAGGATCGAACCATCAAGCTGGAATCAGAAGGCCAGCGCCTCAACAGTCTGAGCCACTCATCCCGGCGCGTTAAACCTAAATCCACGGTAAATAAGAACGCATTATGTCGTACTTTACGGTATTCTTTATATTCGAATTTGTTCAGTGAAACAAGGTAATAAAAATATACAACTCCAAATATCCGGAAGTGTACTAATACACACTGCTGAGCAACAGTTAAGGACGAAATAGGTAATGAAACATAACATATACATTTCTTGGTGGAGATAGGTTCAACGATAGGATGGAAACAAAAGAACAACAATAATGGGGATATATTGCTTCTTTTTTATAGTTCATAAGAAGAAATACTCCTTCAGAGACGTTACAAGCTGGAAAATACATAAAACTCTTTAAAGTTGGTGTGTAGGTTAGTAGGAACGCATGTGTATGATTTAATGACCTAACAATTCTATTATAAGTTTTATTGTGATCCAAACACTGATGAAAGGTAGCCCATATGGAGTGGGAAATTTGCATCATTGCTTATATTTCCGTATATTTCAATGAGTAATGCGGCCAGATGCAAAGTTACACTATGAAATGGCCAATTATAGGACAATAAATAAAGGGCATCACACAATGGATAATAATATAAGGTTTCACATGAGAAGAACATTTTAAAGAAAGGAAAAATAAAGAAAAGAAGGAAGGAGGAAAGAAAGAAAGAAAGAAAGAAAGAAAGAAAGAAAGAAAGAAAGAAAGAAAGAAAGAAAGAAAGAAAGAAAAACGGAAAGATGGAATACTATTAATGCGATTAAACTCTGAAATTATAATCCAAATCATACAACAATATAACCAACAAAATACAATTTACAACAGAAAACACTGTGTACGAAGCTGCAGTAACTGGCTTCAATTATACAAGTTCCTATCTAGTTCAGGAATTCGAAATAATCGCCGTTTACCCAAACACTGTGCCTCCAATAACATCCTTCGATTCACAGAATATTTTATCACTTTGGTGGATATTTCCAATTACTTTTTGAACAGCTTATGATCATGTGAATGAACACATGAGAACAGAGGAACCAAATTGGTGGGATATCTGTGAAAGTCGATCAAGGCATGCTTTGAAGTTCCATCTACTGGACTATGCCAAAACTACTTACTTCAGTTAGCTTCCTGTCCAACAGATATGGGTAAATCTCTTTTCACATTTGATGCAAACAAAGGCTCCACGAGCAAACATTTCTTTTAACCACTGCAGTTTTCATACACAAGCTGCCAGCCCTCAACCTAAATAAATAATCACAATATGAAGATAATGTTGGAATTCTAGATGACAGATTGGGGCAAACTTCCATTTATAGGACGAGGAGTGGGGGATTGAAATACATGATCACGGGAAATCTTCGATAAATTTCCAAGTTCCTTGAAAATATTTAAGAAAATGCTAGGTAAAAAATTCATAGGCAATCTGCCACCTGGGCGGCAGATCTAAATGCAGATCATTAATAACTGATTATTGATAAAATTGGAAAGTAAATGTTCGTGTTTCTGTTAAGCACATGGACGAGTTAATATTCCCCAATACCAGATGTAGACTAATAATTATGTGATGACAATTCCGTGTTAAAAATCTCAGAGGTATTCAATGGCGCATTCGGTTAGTGGTTGCCCTACTGATCCCACAATAGTACGTTCTATCCAGGCGGTTGGATGTGGTAGATGAGTGGCATCATCACTGGCTCTTCACTGAAGCTTTTACGAAAACTGACAAATGCATGTGGGAATTTTGAAATATAAAATTACGTTCTTGTGACTCTCAATGAACTGGCGGGGTCCACAGAACAGATTGAGAATTAGGAAATACGAAATCATGGCATGGAGAAACACATACATTTATTTACGAAGTAAACACTAGACAACCAGGGAAAATTATGTCCACCAAGCAAGTTGGTGGTTTACATTTTGGAGAAAAACGGAATGCTCGTAGCTGTCAGTGGAGGGATGGCTTGGGATGACTTTAGTAGAGTACAGTATAAAGTTAAGTTGGAACAGAAGAGGAAAAGTTGGGAAAAATATTTTTATGTGAATAGGAGTTAGTATCGAAACAATTTTCCAATGGAGATGTTTCATAAATTTCTAACTTCCTTTATGTCGTTTACGAAAAAAAGACTACTTAGGCAAATCTGGACTAGTAGTGATTGATTGAATGATAGTGGGTTCGAGGCCTACTGTTGGCAGCCCTAAAATGGTTTCTCAGTTACACACCAGGCAAATCCTGGGACTAGACCTGCGTCAGGTAAACCAAACAGTAAAAACAGAAAAATGAAAGAAAATAATTTGTAGGACGGCAAAGTGTAAGAATTTAATTTTTCTTGTCTGTTGAATGTGTTGTTCGCAGTTTCATGGCCATACTTGGCAGCACTCACGTAATTTGGTTGTGTATTGGTTCTTGCTGTCGAATTTAGACGCAGTTTATTGCCAACAGCGCCGGTGCTCTCTGTTTCTAAAAGCAGTAACTTCGTGCACTTGCTATTTAGTAGCTATAAAGTGAAGGACTTTATGGCCACTTACGCAAGCTTGCTTCAAATTTAGAGGATACTGATAACAGTTCATGGTTAGGAAACGCCACTGTTGTATTCCTGCCTGGTTGGGTCAGGTTCGTTTCTGTGGTATGGCAACTCAGAGACCGTACAGGATATTTAAGCTTGTGAAGACAACCGAAAAGAGTAGTGAACTGTATGAAACAATTCGCATTCACTGCTAAGGTTTTATCTTTATTTTGCGACTTCTCTGTTTTACTAATCTACGTGGCTGCCTTCGGTTCTTATTTTCAGACCATACCATTTGAAACAAGCACGAGTTCTCAACCTTCACTACCCATCCCAGTCTTTTCACGATAGATTTTTTTGTTTCGCTGTTAACATTGTTGATTTCTATGTTGACGATCCTTACAATAAATTTAAATAAATAAATAAATAAATAAATAAATAAATAAATAAATAAATAAATAAATAAATAAATAAATAAATAAATAAATCAATCAATCAATCAATCAATCAATCAATCAATCAATCAATCAATCAATCAATCAATCAATCAATCAATGCATTGGAGATTCACGGCAACTCAGAATATATCAAAGCTTCGAATTCCTTTGCTGAGTAAAAAATTCGTCGCTGTTCTGGCAAAAGGTCATATCTCCCAATGCTCTGCCTATGTGCTATGTTACTTAAGACACTCACGCCTTCCAGCCACATACTGTATGGATATTTAGTCCATGAGAACAATATTCATTGTGTTTATTTTCCTATGCATGCGTGTAAATGAACTTGAATGTACCGCACTCTTGAAATCTGTTCGCATGACTTGTTTACGCACTCCTACGGTACAATGTACTTGAGGTTAATTTTCCTTTGCACGTTAACATACGAAAAGGAACACAACGAAAATCGTTCTGATGGACTGCATATCAAGATGTGGCTGGGAGGCGTGACCAGTCATAAGGAACATAATAGATAAGAAGAGCATTATGAGATATGACCATTTGCCCGAACAGCGACGAATTATGGCCTGAGGTTCTCAGCTCCGACATACACATTTTGTGACCTTGGTATGGGAAAGGGTTGCTATTGGGAAGGTAGCGTCTATGGTCTGAATTAAACAAGGCTACTCCTTCAGCATTTTTCCTGTTGTGAAAACTGGATACTGCTAGGCCTGCCGACAATGGGATTGTAACCCACCATCTCCTGAATATACGCGTACAACTTCACAGCCCGTACCGTTTAATCAACTTGCTCCACAGGCGACCTTTACAACTCTGAATACCAATTAGTTTCCCGACATGTGTCTCATTCATCCCGTCTGCCCCTTATAAGTGTAGATATAGGAATTTGATGCCTAAATATCAACAGTGAGGTGTACGAGGATTTAAACTGAAAAGAAAATTATTCTTAGCATTCCAAAATGTGCACTCGTTGACAAGAAGACTGAGCAGACTCTCTTATAGTGAAAGTTCAGCATTAAACTTTCGTCGATTACAAAAAATGGCAATTTTTAGTGAACTTTATCGTTTATACTCTGTATAATAGCAGAGAAGTGGTTCCTTTTGGTCGTGTTTATAATCAGGCACTTAAATATCGAGCGTTCAAATGTGGTCGTTTGGTCTTAGGAAGTGTTCCTCTTAACTTCTGCGCAATAATTGTGAGCCTGTAGGTTTAATAATACGTATCCTTTTTTCTTATGATGAGTCATTACAGTACAGGCAATTGTAGCCTTCATTGTCCTGTTTACAATTACGATATTTTATAGATGTTAAAATTAAATAACTGTAAAGGGTAGCTAAGAGATGATCAGAAAACTATGAAAATATATCGCACTCCATTTTCACCCGAACCCAAACAAAACCACACGGTGCAACATCCCCTAAGTGCCATGGCCTATCGAGCGACAGCTGCTCAACCCAAAGACCTGCAGATTATGAGGTGTCTTGTTGTCGGCAAGACGAATCCTCTCGGTCGTTATTCTTGGTTTAACTGACCAGGGCCACTATCTCATCGTCAGATAGCTCCTCAATTGTAATGACATAGACTGAGTTGACCTCGAACCAGCCCTCAGATGCAGATTTCCTTGACCTGGCCGGGGATCGAAACCGATGCCTCCGGATAAGAGGCAAGCGCGCTACCCCTACACCATGCGACCGGCTCAATTTTGACCCCAAAGCGCTGTGAGGCTCACATAATAATAATAATAATAATAATAATAATAATAATAATAATAATAATAATAATAATAATAATTCTTACCGTTGTTTTTATGGATCGCAGAGAGGTGAAAGAAGGTGCTGGTGGGAATGGGTCTATATACTATAGCAAAGATTAAAACTTTAAAATAGGTTATATTTCTTTTCAAATTTCAAACTTAACAAACTTCTTCATAAGGTGAAGAAACGTAAGGTCAGGTACAATAACAATCTTGATACAAGAATTGGAAAACCCAAGAATAGGGAATTTAACAGTTTCAGGCTTTAAGCTCCAAATTCACAAGGTTACAATGACGCCTATGTAGCGTTTAATTAAACACCAATTTCCAGAGCACTTTGCTCCAACCGTTAAAATATTACGGCCTTCCAAAGGCACTAATAGTGTCCCACAAAACCAGAAAGATTTTACAAACTCTTCGAATCCACAAAGGAGATTGGCTCCCAATTTTTACAGCCTACTCAAGGCAATAAATCTTACACTTTCCGGCCTCTCTGGGCCCAACCTGCAATTTACTAGTTTTACACAGGGGTATCTAGTACCCAAGCTACTGGGCCTTCGTGGAAAGAAGAGCAGGTTAAATTACTGACCCAAACACAAAATGAATGCAGGCGTACACTTGCGCTCCTAGAAAACCAAGTATAAATCCCTAATTGGACTCGCGGCCCGATGATGCAGAGGCTAATCCCAAGCTACTGAGGTGACTAGAATTAAGGATAATTTAATGCTTTACAGGAAAGAAAAACAGTTACAAAATCGTAGTCACCTCAAGATAAATTGAAGGGGAGCTCGAGACGGTAACGCACTCTCTATCCCCGATTTAGAATTTAAGTCTTTATGAAATTTTACATTAGCCGAAAGAAGGTTTACATTTTAGAAAACAAGTGATTACACAGTTAGAAATTCGAACCTTCCCCTCGTGTAAGTCTGCGGAGGTAGCTACAGAAAAATAAGACTGGTGGCCATACCTGGGCTGATGTACTACCTGCCGAAGAACGAGGCTCCCCGCCTCCTGTCTTAACACACACACTCAGCAAGATGACGATCAATAAGACAAGGAAGTTGGAAAAGCCGCAGCTTATATACCCGAGGGGACGTTTCGAGAGGGTTCTGGACTAAATCTGGACACACCCTCTCATTTTTATTGGCAAATTCAAAAGGTACAAGAAACCTATTATTGGCTGAAAAATAATTGCAGAAAATCTGTGATTGGCGAGATTCAAATCTGGCGGAACGAGAAGGAAGTGTAGCAAACCTTGAAATAACAAAATAAATGAACATTAATTTAGTAGAGACAACATAAGTATACAAAACTTATTTAAATCACTAATTCTTCCCTCTTACCCCAAAGTGCATACCCTCAGTTTTGTAAGGACATCTATGGGGAAAAGTTCAAGCTTCTTGACGTAAACCAAAACAAAAATTAATGCAGACAGTTTATGCAACTTCACAATAACACAATTACTCAATAATTCAATGGTGACATCTTCTGGTCAATGTCCCAACTTCTTGCCGTAGCTGCTTCAAGATTTGTTCGAGAGATAGCGTTCTTTAAGGCGCTTCTTTTAAACGAGCGGTGTTGAGGTGTACCTCCCGATACAATAATAATAAAGAACTGAAATAGTTTTGAGAAGTGAGGTTGGACTTGACTAAATGGGGGTTACGGAAGATTTTATCACGGACAGAAATTGATTCAGGCAACTGTCAAACTGTTCCGCCGTTTCCAGGTGAATGGGGAAACACTAGAGAGAAAAGGAAGACCTATACAGAAGAAGGAAGTAGGAGAAACGATAAAAATATACTGGCTGACAGTAAAGGCAGAGAAGCCTAAAAATACTGCAAAAGATTGTCAAACATGGTGCGTAGACAGACTAAACAGAAGAGAATAATGATGATAATAATAATCTTCTACGAAATATACCAGTTTTCCACTTCTTTTAATACAACGATGAAAAATAGCAAATGTTGAGGAAGTACATATATCACACCCTCGCACTATATGTAGAAGTGAGAGATATTATTGTCAGTATTCGATTATTATTATTATTATTATTATTATTATTATTATTATTATTATTATTATTATTATTATTATTATTATTATCAGTATTTCAGTTGTATATTTTGTCATTAATATTTGTTTTGTACAACGACTGGGAAAACATTGCTATATTGAGGAAACTTTGCTGGAGTCATGTGTACATTCCAGTGTTTGGTGAGATGGACTTCTTGTTGTAGTTGGGGAGTTCTACGAATCATGTGAATAGCCCAGAATCACATGAGCTTGTTGATGGTGTAGTCGGGAATCTCAGACACCCCAGAGTTTATTATTGTCTTGTGACCAGGAAGAAGTTCACGGCGTGGTTTTGACTAGATGATCCACTCATGATTAGCTGGCCGGGATCAATCTAGGCGTATCATGTAGAGGAAGGGGAATGCTGATGTCTATTAAGCATGTGAAAAAACGGCGGAAAAAAAACACACTGTACGGGAATGAAGTAGTGCGGTCACACGATACGGGAGTGAAACTTGATATACGGTACTGGAGTGACACTGCTGTACTATACCAGACTGGACTTCAAACGTTCGTGGAGCTTAGCCTTTTTATGTTCGTGGAAAGTGGCTGACCGGCAAACTGTGGAGTGCTTACGCATTGAGTATTGTATCACTTTGTGGCGGCCTGGTATTACATGTTGCTGAAAGCTGGGAGGTGCTATATCTCAGACTTTCCATAATTGTTGTCCAGGAACGACAGGCGTGTGTTGCTAAAATGTATATACCTTTAAAACAAGTGTTAAAGTCAGTGAACACAGTATTATGAGGTACAGTATCTGTGTGATATTATAAGTGCTGATTATGAGAATCGGCAAGTCGTGTTGATACAGAGACAGAGAAGGGTTCTTATCTACATTGTTCAACGGACTAATCACAAATGGTGGCTTAGTTCTCGCTTTCGTTTTCTCACTGTTTTCTTTTTTGTTGTTGTAAATATGGAGTCTTCCAGTAATATTGTGTTTGCGTATTATAAGTGTATTTTGGTGTGTTGATGAGGTGCTCATGCACGGATTCTATTGAGAATATAATTATATATTTTAGAATCAGTGGAGTTATTGATGAACCTAGGTGCAGTTCCTGGTCGTTTTCAGAAGGTTAAATAAGGCCTGAAGCAGATGTACCAGTACGCAGCATTATGAACACGCCCTGGGAGATAAAGAATTACCATACTCTATCTAAATTCGAGGGATCCAATCTGGTGAACTCTGCCGCCCATACTACGGACATTTCGATTAATCATGTTTGTTAATTTAATTTATTTCCAGAATTCTACTCGTAATAAGTTTTTGAGTAATTTTATTTATTCAGTTATCTATTTTATTATTTATTGGGTATTAACAAACAGTTACAAATTATTATTATTATTATTATTATTATTATTATTATTATTATTTATCAAACAATTACAATGTATTACATTGTAACAGCCAACGTCCGAAGAGTTCAGGAACATACAGGTAATAGCATTCAATTGTTTTACAATATCCTGAAAAGATTCAGCAGGATTTAATTCTTCCTAAAGACACATAAGCTATGCTTCGTTCTACGTCACTTTTTCCTAACAGTTTTCTTCTACTATCGGTTTTCACATCGCTCTACTGAAACATAGAACGGAGATATTACACTGTTAGGGACTCCAGTTAACATATCAATGTTACGCCTAGAAAAACCGCTATGTGAAAACATTTCAGCTTAGAACTCTGACCAGAATGTTTCTGTCATCTCAGGTTCAGTATTGCTTGAACTAGGAAAATACCAAGTGTATGCATAAAATTTTGCCGGTTTTCGTGGTAAACGACACACGTAATTTTCAAGGGAAATGCATTTTTTGTTTATTAAAAATATTAGCCATCGGCTTCTACACACTTCGTCCATCTTTCAAGTAAGTTCTCAATACCATGCCAGATAAACTGCATATCTTTTGCGGAAAACCATTCGTCGAGCCATTTTCCAACTTCCTCGAAATTGCTGAACTGCAGCTCTGCGAGCGCGTGCCCCATTGATGCGAAGAGGTGATAGCCAGATGGCGCCAGGTCGGGGCAGTACGGCGGGTGCGGAAGGATGTCCCATCCAAGCGATTTCAAGGTGTCTTTCACTGGTTTTGCTGGGTGAGACGGCACATATGACGTGTAACAACATTACTTTGCCATGTCTTCTGGCCCATTCCGGTCATCTTTAGATCAATGTGTGATTTAAATTAATCATTTGTTAGCGATAGAGTTGTGTATTATCGGTATTCGCCGTTCTTCAA
Organism: Anabrus simplex; assembly: GCF_040414725.1. NCBI lineage: Eukaryota > Metazoa > Arthropoda > Insecta > Orthoptera > Tettigoniidae > Anabrus > Anabrus simplex. Next base: position 448,508,809 of record NC_090267.1, on the reverse strand, counting down.
GAGTTCAAAATACGCAATACCACTCTGGTTCCACCAGACACAAAGAATGGTCTTCTTGTCGAAGCGATTTGGCCTTGGTGTTGAAGGACCGGTTTCGCCAGATACAGCCACAATTTTCTCCGCTTCGGGGTTTCAAAATAAATCCATATTTCGCCACCCGTCACAATTCGGCACAGAAATGATTTTCTTTCGTAGCGTTGAAGCAAACATTTCACGACTGACTTTGCGATTTTCCATTTTCCATTCATTCAGATCGTGTGGGACACATTTACTGAGTTTACTGATCTTTCACATTGCTCGTAACGTGCGCTGATTGTTTCTTGTGACACATTTACTGTTTGTGCCAATTACTGTTGAGGTTGAGTTGGGTCATCATCCAATAGGGGCTGCCTAGCCGAGGCGGTAAAGGCGTGCTCGGTTTGCCCGGGAGGACGTGGGTTCGAATCCCCGTCAGGAAGTCGTAAAATTTAAGAAACGAGATATCCACTTCTCGAGGTGCATATGGTCCTGAGGTTTACTCAGCCTACATCAAAAATGAGTACCAGGTTAATTCCTGGGGGCAAAGGCGGCCGGGCATAGAGCTAACCACTCTACCCCATCACGTGCCGCGGTTAACAATGGTGGAAGCCTTTACCTTCCACTCCTCCAAGGGCCTTCATTGCCTATACGGAGGTGTCTTTGTCTTTGTCATCATCCAATATTTCACACTGAAATCACCACATTTAAATGATCGAACTACTACTACTACTAAACGTTTTCATTCCTCCCATGAAGGGGGAGGCGGGCCCCTTAGACAGTGACACCGTCTCTCAGGCCGGGAGATTTGTTACGGTGAAGGAGATGTTTGGAGAAGGTGAGTGCGTAGGCGACGGTGGCCTATACTACGAACTCTCCCAGCATTCGCCTTAGTGTACGGGAATGGAAAACCACGGTAAATCATTCTCAGGACAGCCGACGTTTGGGGCCAGCCGTGAGGTCCAGCCCTGTCCCGTTTCCCGAATGCCGAGGCGTAGAGCCAGGGTAGAGCCAGGGTAGAGCCGTGGCCACCCCTCATCTGCTCGGTTGGCCGGTCAGAATACAGAGCTGTTGGACCACGGACTAGCCGTGGCACTTAAGGGCCGAAATCCACTCTGCATCTACCGACCAATTGTCGAAACCATGTCTCACATGTTCTAATCGCTGGAGTGCGTTCACCATATGTTTCGACCAGCAAACGTTGACTTTCCACAGCATTTTCTTTTGATTAAATAAGAAAAGTAATGAGTGTCTCAAATGTTCTTTTTCAGGCACAAACGTCGACATGATCACTGAACGACTGTTTGGCGGACTCAACTTGCAGTCCGGTTTGAGCTGTGGCAGAGAGCGGTTCGCTGTACTCTGCATTCATTGCGTGTAACGTTGGTGCGTTAATATTTTCCAGTAAAATACAGTAAAGTGACAATGGCAAGCAATAGCATTAGGAGAGATACCATAAAATGTCCATTTATCGACAAGACAAATAAACCGGGGCCGGCAGAAATTCATGAGTGGATTTAGCAAACCTTAAAACTTACAGTGGATCAACTGGAAGCCATTCAACTCGACAATCTGGAAACCGCTGTTTACATCAAGCTAACCAGTAAACTACTGATGGAGAAGATATTACTAACTACAAACGGAAAATCACAGCTACGAAAATTTAATGGTTCCTTCTCTGTTGTTGTTATTACATGTGCAGATGTTGATAGTAAGTTGGTCCGGATAATGAATCTACCAATAGAAATGCCGAACGAGAAAATAATGTCATTTTTTAACAAGAGTGGGAAAGTCAGGGAAATTAGAAATGAAAAATGGTCTTCAACTTACATCTATAACATTTACAGTGGTATCAGAGCTATGCGAATGGAACTTAAAACTGTCATACCACCCATCATGGCCATAGAGGGATATAAAGTGCAGGTAATACATGAAGGGCAACCTGAATCTTGCTTTTACTGCAACGCTACGGATCACTTTAGACAAGATTATCCCATACGGCGAGGTGAGAACGACAACGAAAACAGGGCCAAGATGACTCAGTGATATAGTTGCGAACAGGGAACATCACACTGATTCACCCGCTGTGTTAGAGGTGGATACTATACCCACAAGTATACCTCCCACGGACAAACCTGTCCCAGTACAAACACAGGCTGCAGAACAAAACGCAGTTGATGAGTCACTTACTCACTCCAATGCCTTATCGCCAACACACAAGTCAGCCAGGCAGCCTCACCGGACGACATATCCACACCGCAACAAATACAGCTATCAGCACAAGACGAACAAGAGCAGCAGCAAACATCCGATAGTAGTCAACACAAGAATGAAGGTCATGTCGGAACAGAACTTGCTCTCATACACAACCACGAACAGGAAATTGTAAACACACTTGTCAACACTGAAGGGGAGAATACAATAAATGCTAGGACACTAGAGAAACCAGGAGGGAGGGACATAGGTATTCAATCACTGAACAAGAGCGTTATTCTAGACACTACGACTAATAACATGCATTGGGCTGATGAGATCGAAGCAGAAACCTCGAATCTTACGGAAATACAAGAGACGAGGTCAGGGAATCAAAACAGCATGAAGACAAATGAAACACCAACCGAAGAAGTTGCAATTTCGAAGAGCAAAACAAAAGTAAAAACACATAGACCCTCGAGGGAGGAAGCACAGAAGCCATACACTGCAGAGACCCGCGGCTACAGGGGAGTAGAGTTGGAGATAGACGATAGAGTACCTTCCCCCACCCCCGTTGAATTTATTAGGAAAATAAACATGTATATTTTCACGATTATGCTGTTAACATACACACTGATGACAATAAATATAAGTTGTATTCAAACTGTAAGTAAACAGTCGCTCCTTAAACAGCTTATTCGTGACCAGGACGTGGATATAGTTATGTTGCAAGAAGTGGCAACCGAAGACCTTGCTCCCATTCCTGGATACGATAAAATTATTAATGTTAACGAGCACAAACGCGGTACAGCCATATACATTAAGGACAATATACCATACTCGGACACAGCGCTCCTGCCAAATTCTCGAGGAATCAGCATACGTATTCGGGACTTACTAATTGTAAACATCTATGCCCCATCCGGCTCACAAGCAAGGACGCAAAGACGGCTGTTCTATACCACAGACATCCTTCCACTTATTTACAGACGTAGAGAAAATATGATCCTTGGAGGTGATTTTAACGCAGTATTATCACCCAAAGACCAAACAGGACGTTCCAGCGATGTACCGCGCTATCTGATTTAATAAAAAGGGCTACGTCTAAAAGATACATGAGAAGTGAAGCAACAGAGGTCAGCTGGATATAAATATTATTACCAAGATGGCGCTTCTCGACTAGATAGAACATATGTCAGCGGGGGACTGAAAGAACAAGTGGTGGAAACAGATGTCTGCCCAGTGGAATTTTCAAACAATTGTGCGTTTATCTGTAAGATTAGACAACCTGAGTGAAGACAAAGACGCGGACGAGGAATTTTGAGGTTAAATTAATCTATTTTTTTAACATGGACTTAAAAGAAAGATTTTCCGCTGAATGACAAAAATGGAAAACATACATACTCCGATAGAGAGATCTCTTGATTGGTGGCTGTTATACGCTAAACCTCGCACGATCTGGCTATTGAAGTCTACAGTGCCGAGAGGAGAAGGCACTTAAACCAAACGACAAAATTCTATTAAATGCTTAAGACAGCTATATAAGGAAGATCCTACCAAGCCTGATACCTGTATGTATGTTGGGTATTCAGCCCGAAGGCTGGTTTGATCCTCTGCAGCTCCGCCAACAGCTGTCATAAATAGCCTAGGCGTCACTGATGAGGCGTACTAGGGAAATGAGGAGTGAGGTAGTTTCCCGTTGCTTTCCTCACCGAGCCAGCCGCTGCTATTACATATCAGTCTGCCAAGCCCACTGAAATGCATGCAACAACCGACCCTATGAGCGATATCTTCACACCATTCATAACAGGGACTGGCTGCATAAGCAATGGTATTACTAGCATCACTCATACCTCAGTCACTTTCAAATTGTCAAATCCAAGGATGAGACTGAGACAGGTCAATGAAAGTAACAAATTTGATATAGCCCATACCAGAAGACATAGTGCACTGTAAACACTACATCTCGCCAGCAAAGGCATGGCTGATACCTATCGAAGAATAAAGAAAACAATAGCGCAGCTACTAACGATACAGCGAAGAGAAATGGAAGGTTTCAAAATTCAAGCGCAAGATCATCAAATTATTGGCAATGAGTCTCCTTCCAGGTACCACCTTGTTAGAAATTGCAGAAAAGGACGTCAAAAATGCATCCATGACATCGAAACAACTAATGGTCAAATAACGAATAGCCTCGAAATAATAAAAGAAATGGCGGAGAGCTTTTTACAGCCTTTGTATAACGAAGAGTCGCCCACCATCATAAATCACCAACTCCCATTCTTTGATGGTATAAGAGGAAGAATTCAGCATAGGGAACAAGAAAGTTGTTTATTTTTGCTAGGGGCTTTACGTCGCACCGACACAGATAGGTCTTATGGTGACGATGGCATAGGAAAGGCCTAGGAGTTGGAAGGAAGCAGCCGTGGCCTTAATTAAGGTACAGCCCCAGCATTTGCCTGGTGTGAAAATGGGAAACCACGGAAAACCATCTTCAGGGCTGCCGATAGTGGGATTCGAACCTACTATCTCCCGGATGCAGGCTCACAGCCGCGCGCCTCTACGCGCACGGCCAACTCGCCCGGTACAAGAAAGTTTGGCCCAAGACATCGCCTTAGTAGAAATCCAGCAGGCAATACTACAAAGCGCACCGAACAAATCTCCTGGTCCCGATGGTCTAGGAAGAGCCTTTTACATGACATACTGGTCCATCATTAGAGATGAACTTGTTGCAGCAATTAATGATGCCTGTAATCCAGAAAGGAACATCGACAAGATGAAAGAAGGCCTTGTGGTCCTTCTTCCCAAGATGACAAATCCAACCAAGTTATCTGACTTTCAGCCCATAACGCTCTTAAATTTTGACTATAAGCTATTAACTAACGTGTGATAAAGAGACTAACTGCGGTTATGGAGGACGCCACATTCGAACACCAGTCTGGTGCGATACCAGGAAAATGTGTAATAAATTCTCTATGTGTCATTCGGGATATCATAAGCGAGTCATTGGTCAACAGTAAAATGAAATGCTAATATCACAAGATTTTTACCACACATTTGACAGGGTAAAACACAAATATATAATTGAAACACTAAATTCCCTTGGCTTTGACACTCTATTCGCGACTCTAATGGGCATAATTCTTAATGGAGGCTCTTCAAAGATTAACATAAGTGGTCATTTAACAAGGCCAATCCACATCCACAGGGGAGTACGGCAAGGGTGTCCGCTGTCTATGTTGTTCTTCGTTCTCTCCCTTGAACACCTTCTTAGCAATCTACAGAAAACTTTCAGTCCTAGTAATCTAGATGCTGCCGCATTCGCAGATGACGTTACTCTAATATTCGATCAAACCATTGATATCCAGCATTTGTTTAAGGTAATCGAGGATTACGGGAGATATTCCGGGGTTCAGTTGAACCCAAGGAAGACAAAGCCGATGTGGATTGGGAAAATGGGCCGTGTCCAATGGGCACTTCCAGAGTGTGTCACATTAACACAAGAAATTAAAATTCTGGGAATAACCTGCTTTAACAGTGTGCACAAGATGATCAAAAAGAACTGGGCCGATACTTTGCATTCAGTCAGGGGCATATTGCAACAGGTTAGGTTTCGATCTTTCCTCTTGCAACAAAGAATAATATATGTGAATACGTACTGCTTAAGCAAAATATGGTATCTGAGCCAAATTTTCCCATGCCAAGGATGATTGGTTAACATATAATTTCGGTTGTTGGTTGGTTCATTTGGCAAGGATCATTAATACGACTTGCCAGAAGTACACTCACCTTACCTAAATCCCAGGGTGGGAAGGGACTAATTGACGTCAAAGAGAAAGAAAAAAAACTTTTTTCTAATAAGAAACTTAAAGCTCTTTCATAAAGCAGGGGATCATAAATCGAAGAACTTCCTCACGAGATGGTGCAGTCTTCAACAATGCATTAACCCACCAGCTTATTATGACATTCATCATCATGCATCTCACGCAAGATATCTGAGAGTCGAGTTAAGTTATATGCCAAAGGACGTCGACACATCTCCAGATGTCTCAACGAAAAAGATTTATAGCTGTATACTGTCTCAGCGGTATTTAGCCCCTAACATAACGAAAGCACCTATGATAATCAACTAGAATCGAGTATGGAGGAATATCTCCCGTCACATACTTCCAGACGCAGTAAAAGAAAGTTGGTATAAAGTAATCCATGACATTATACCGACAAACAGCAGACTACATCACATTCATATGATGGAGACGGGCTTGTGCAACTTCTGTCAACAGACAGATACAATCCAACACCGACGTACAACTTGTACGCAGATTCGACTGACATGGAATAAATTTAAACAGACGCTAAAGTGTATCATCGGACGTCCGAATACATACATCGCACCTGAATGGGTGATCCGCCCTGTATTTAGTTTACAACCACCACAACTGAACAGTGCTGTCGTGTTACTGATAGGTTGTTACGTCAACTGTGTGCTGAAACTTTCTGAGCCTTACAGTGCTCTCGAAAGAATGTCCGAGATAAGTGACTATGTTTTAAAGTCCATTCAGTGTCCGCAAAGGAAGCGATGGTTGGGAGAATATGTAGAGCAGCTAAGTAGTGTTCTGTAAGTGTGAAGTGCTGTAAGTGCCCAGGGAACATTTAAATTTAAAAAAATCAAGATTAACATAAAAATGTGATATGCGTTTGTGTGATTCATTCGTTTGTTACTTGTTAATTCTTGTCAAGTACAGATGGGCATTATTGTGATATTCTGAGACTTCAAATAATTAATGAACATTAGGAAATAAGAAGTTGTAAAGACGGTTCCTGTTGTGGTTTTCCCTATCTAATTGTGTGTTCATTTGTTAAACAGTTGAAATAATTGTATGTATTACCTATTAACTTATATATAAATAAATGAGATTTGAAAAAAACTTTGTGTTAGTAGGTTAATGTAAGACGAGGAAACTGACGTATGTGTCAAATTCATACGCTACGTTCTGTTCGCTGGCGCCATCTCTTAGTGAAACCGGAAAGGACTTATGGATACACCTGATTTCAAGGAATTTTCGTTCTATGTGATTAAAGTGTTGCGGGTCAGTATTTCTTCCCTGAACATTGCCACAAACGGTATTATTTATGCTCGACGATACCGAAATATAAGTATTATATGCCGGAAAACTGTATCTTATTGAGGCTCATTATAGTTCAAGTTTCATTATGATACAGGTTCTCCACCAATCAGAGTTCAGATTTTCATTATGATACAACTGTTTGACCAATTAGGTAAGGATAGCATCGCACCTGCGCTCAACGCTCTAGTTTCGCACTTGTTTCCAAAATCAAACATGTAGGACACACATATTAACATCTATGCACCTTCTACTTCCAATATTCCACAACCACACGGCACATTATCGCAAATTCACTGCACCAGCTGTACAATAAACAATCTGTATTTGAAATAAAGCTAGGTTATGATAATCGTCTAGCAAAGCTTTAAAAACTTATGACATTGTCAAGGTCTCTGATTCACTCACGGAAAATGAATAACCCAGCGCATACGCTCTGTTCAGTTAACTCATCTGTCAAGCGACGTCTCGACAGAAATTTATGAATATTTGAAAAATAGTTATAATTATCGTCGAGCATAAACCGTCGTATGGAGATTATAAAACTCGCTTCGCTCGTTTTATAAATATACTCGTCTTAATTATTTCCATTATAGGCTTTTTGCATAATGTACTATTCTATGTGCAGGGACGATATTTAATTTTAAAATATTGTGCCTGAAGAAAGCCACCTCCTATGCATTCGTGATTGAGTTGCGTACTGTAATCACCAGAAAGAAAGTCACTCTGGCAATCCTCTGTCAGAATCTGCTAAAATAGCATTCAATTTGAGGAATGTCACATTTGACAGACGGATTGGAGTATTAATTCATTACCGAAGTACTGTGTATATGATTGCATCATTTGGGAAATTATATTCTTTGTCTTTGAAATGTGTCATCCCTTTTGCAGGAAGTCCTAAGCTGTCACGGTTCCTCATTATCACCGCTTTAAAAAGTGTCCATATTGATGTGCAATATCGGCAAATTACCGAGCATTCCTCTTATAACAAGTATGCTGAGCAGTACAATCGTTTAATTAATGAATTTACTTTTTTGTTTGTCTTTTCAGAAAAAACTGACGTTTCAGAAGGACGCTCCCACCACTCACCATGACGTAACCAATAATAGAAAATAATTTCAGAGAATATATTCACTCTTTATCTTTTTAACCGTATATTAACCCTTTAGATATCATTTATAGTTGCAAAGTTGCAAAGGTGAATTTGCTATACATCAACTCGCGACTCTCGAAATTCTTCACGGGACATAGACCTAGTGTAGAAAGGAAACGGCGGCCTGAGTGGCTCAGATGGTTGAGGTCCTAGCGTTGTGATCCTAACTTGGTAGGTTCGATCCTAGCTCAGTCCCGTGGTATTTGAAAGTGCTGTAATATGTCAGCCTTGTGTCGGTAAATTTACTGGCACGTAAAAGAACTCCTTGGGGACAAAATTCCGGCACCTACGCGTCTCCAAAAATCCGTAAAAGGTGATAGTGGGACGTAAACCCAATACCATTATTATTATTATTATTATTATTATTATTATTATTATTATTATTATACAAACGAAAATAAACACGTTTACTCTACGTCGAAAGGCATTTTCCCATCAAAAGGTATTTTACATTAAGGATTAGTCCTTATTACATCTTAGAACTTTGGAGAAAATATTTGGAGACAAATGGACTCAGAATAAGCCGTAAAAAGACGGAGTATATATTCTGTAACTTCGCCAAGCCGGAAGTTCAAGGTCCACCCAATTCAATTTTCTTAGCGGATGAACCACTGGCAATGGTGAATAAATTCAAATACCTGGGCTCAAATTATTACCAGCGATTCGACGATTGATGATGACTTGAAGCATCGCATCAACGTTGGATCGATCAAATGGCGTTTGCTGACAGGCGTCTTATGTGACAGGAGGATGCCTATAGGACTCATAGGCAAGATATACAAGACTGTGTTTTAGCCTGCTCTCATTTAGGGCGGAGAGTGTTGGACAAGGCAAAAGAAGCATGATCAGCAAATGCATGTAACGGAAATACGGATGTTGCGATATAACCCTCTTGGACCGATTGCGCAATGAGCATATACGAGGATCATTTAATTTGGCCCCTATCAGTGAGAAATTGGAGGAGCGGCATTTGCGCTGGTACGGACACATACAACGTCGAGGTGAAGATCATCCCGTTAAGAGAGCTTTTGCAGTTGAGGAACCAAGCAGAGGACGCGGGCGTCCGAGAGAAACATGTTGGCGTACAAGGCTTTAAATAGCCACGGCATTCCAGTGGCGGAGACATCCAACCGCTGGGAGTACTGTCTACGGGTCAGAATAGCCGACCCAGAGTGATACTTTGGAGTGTCCATTGTGGGCACACATACGGCTAGGAAAGAAGAATATTAGATCTTATTTTATTGCTGGATGAATAAAGATGTGATAGCGTAACAGCGGAAATTAACTTTTCTCTCGGATGAAGTTCTGTTCAAAAATAGAATACAAATATCATCTTCTGCTTTTGATTATCAAATGAGAGTAAGTAAATATTCTTATTGTAAGGAGTTCTCAAAAAAGTTTCTAGATTTGAAAGACGAAGTTAAGAGGTGTAAATTCTATAGAAAATTGCAGAAATACGGCCTCACTCCGAGCTAAAGCTGTGTTCCTCATCTCGGAAATGCGCTCACCAAGACAAGGATGAGGAGAGAATGAACATCCATGTTAAAGGATTAGAAATCCGAACTCTGAGGACAGGCAGGTGTTTTCTTTCCTCTGTTCATTATTATACCTTCAAGTTGTAATGAGATTTATCTCACGAATTATAAATTATTACGTAATATTCACTGCAACACAAACCCATATGGGAGCGATGGAATAAAGCCACTTCATTATTAAACGAAAATGGGCAATTTTTTCCTCATATCGTTCTGATATATTATTTGATCTGCAGTGTGACTTCGATGTCCTTTTGTTCCGATTGTTTTATTCGAAATTGCTTGTACGACACCGTCCACATGGAACTTTCTTAGAGGGAGACTAACGATCTCCGTGCTTCTCGCTCGAATGACCTCAGCTGGGAATGTGGATTTATAGCCGCCGATAGCGGAGAATCAATGATCTCAGCTGCAAGTTCTCTAGCCGCAGTCCAGCAAATCATCTAATGTGGTCTGTACTCCCGTTTGAAACAAGAACGAAATTAATCTGATTAGCTTCAGTCGCTTTAGCAATCTACTATAATGTCTTCACTATCGAAATTGTACGTGCATTATCCTTCGATCAATGTGGTAAATTGTTAGATCCCTAAGGGGAGCCTTGGCTGAAGTTTTGGGAATTTTGGACAAAAAAAATGGATTTCTAATTGTTACCTTAAAATTCCCCCAAAATCATCTTCTTTCAAATCCCGTCATCAGTTTTTCCTTAACGCCAATTTTAAAGCTGTAAATGTCGAATTTAAAGGGTGGCGGTTCGCCGTATATAGAGCAAGCCCACACCCTCTTCTCTCATACTGTCAAACAAAATTAGCTTCACTGTTCTTTCACACTACAATAATTTCAATAATACACCTGGAATATATTACCTGTTGTAGACCTACACTGTGCGTAATAGAAGTACATCTGAGGCTGTAATTTACATTCCAGGGCAGTTTTAAAGCAAGTTTAATTCTTAAAACTTTCAATTCCTTTCATCCAGCCATCGAAATACATGGGATTCCGGATATACCGAATGAATTTATTCTAGACACGGTAAAGAAAGTCGGGCGTGCGTTGGACATAGAACTTAAAGAATAAATGATGGATGCTTGCCATCGACTCCCTAAGGTACCAAACCAGAAACACTGAGGGACCATAGTGAAATTTGTAAGAAGAACGGACAAGGGCCACTTCATGGAACGGAGGCGAGTGAAGCGAAATCTCTCCAGCAGACAACTAGGATTTCCCGGCGACAACATCATATATGTAAACGAGAGTCTGTCCATTCAGAAGAAGAAGAAGTTGGTGGCCCAGGCGCATGCAGTCCGGAGGGAGAAGAATTACGCTTACATTTGGGTAAGGAATGGTATAATTAAAATACGCAAGACCCAAGGGTTTGGAGTCATTGTTATCAATAACCAGGATTGTAATTGTAATGGAGAAGAGTAGGCTTTCTATTTATTACCAGAATGTACGTGGTCTTAAGACTAAACTAGATGACTTAAATGAAAATATTCTTAGTAATAATTTCGATGTTATAATGCTCACTGAATCGTGGCTAGATGCTAGTGTCTATGATAGCGAGGTCTGTTGTAATAAGTACAAAGTATACCGTGCTGACAGAGTAAAGGGCTTAACGGGGCGGGGAGGTGGGAGTAGTCATAGCAGTTAGAAGCGGATTAGCTGTCCACAAGGTCGAGCAAACTACGGAACACTTCGGGGGGTTATTTCTGAAGGTAAATATTCGGGGAAAGATACGGGATCTAATTAACGTGTACGTACCTCTACGCGCAAAACTAGAGGTTCATTGTGAGGTATTTAGGTGGATGGAATCTCACTATGAAATAATGGATAGTAATGTAATCATTACTGGAGACTTTAACATGCCAACAGTAATTAATGACAACAGTGACTTAAATTTAACGAGACAAACCCAAGAACTAAAAAACTTCCTCAGCTTACACAACTTGAATTCCTATAATTCCGTTCCCAATAGTAACGGTAAAACTTTGGATGTAGTATTCGCCAGTCAGACAATAACGAATGTCACCTGTAAAAAGAACACTGATCCGCTGCTACCTGAAGACTCCCATCATCCCGCCCTAGAAATAGAAGTGCATATCACTTCAAACTGTGGAAACTGCAAAAGGGAAGCTCAAAATACTTATAATTTCAAAAAAGCTAAATTTAAACAATTGTTCACAGGACTAAGATATCTTATTTGGGAAGACCTTTACGAATGCACTGATGTAGACAAAGCAGTAGCCTGTCTTTATTCTATAATTTACGCAGTGTCAAATGAGACTGTTCCTAAAAGCTGCTCGTGGAATGTCAGGACATACCCAATTTGGTTCACAGAGAGCATGAAACCGAAATTGAAAGAGAAAGAATACTACCGAAAACGGAAGCACCTTTCAGATTATTACAATAGGAAATTTAAAACGTTAAGGTCCTAAACTAACTCTGCAATTAAATCCTCATATAACGATTATGTAAAAAAACTGTAGAGCAGGATATCACTGAGAACACCAAAACTGTTTGGACGTGGGTAAAGAATAAAAGAAAAAACAACAATAATCGCAATACCTATGAATACGACTCTAAAGTATTAGAGAATGGTAGGAACATTACGGAAGGGTTTGCAACGTACTTTCTGTCTGTATATTTCCAAGATAGAGCTCAGTATAACATTTCAAACATTCCATCAGGAACCACTGGCAATATCCACATTGACAGCATTACTGTAGAGGATGTTGAACTAGCGTTAAGAAAGCTCAAGCCAAAGTCTTCCGCGGGACCAGATCAGATACCGCCGTATATTAAAAAAGGTTGCAAAGATGTACTGAAATATCCTCTCCTCTTCATTTATAACTTAATTCTCAAAACATCTGTTTTTCCCACAGTATGGAAACTGTCCCGAGTATGTCCTGTGTTTAAATCGGGTAATCCAATGTTAATAAAAAACTACCGACCAATATCAATTATTTCAGCTATAGCCAAGGTTTTATAATTTATATTATGTCGTAGACTCACAGTCCATACACGACCTTTAATATCAGAACAGCAACATGGATTTATTTCAGGACCATCTACACTAACAAATCTCAAATTTTACACAATCAATATCCCCAGAACTTGATAGAGGTGGCCAGATAGATGCAATATTTACTGACTTCGAAAACGCCTTTGACAAAATTGACCACGACATTCTCCTAAAAAATTAAATATGCTTGGATTATCTTACCCACTACTATGTCTTTTCCGCTCCTGCCTAAGAGATAGAAAGCAGTATGTAATATATCAAAGAAACTCATCCAGAGAATACCATTTAAATTCAGGAATAGGCTAGGGCTCTAATCTAGGGCCGTGAATATTCCTGGTGCTAATCAATGACTTACCCGAACGAATAAAATTCTCGGACTCTCTTTTGTACGCCAATGACTTTAAGGTATTCTAATCGATTGTCACCATTAACAACTGCGAACTTCTCCAGGCTGACTTAAGTAATTTACTACAATGGATGACTGAAAATCAACTATATCTAAATGTAGAGGAATGTGTATCCATGTCGTTCACTCGAAATAAAACGTGTATTTCCTCTAACTATAAACTAGGTTACGATGACCTGAAACCAGTAAATGATGTTAAAGACCTCACCTTCACTCCACATATACAGAAGGTAGTTGCTGATTCATACAGGACTTTAGGATTTGTGATGAGGAATGTCAAACCCTTTAAACTCCTAAAAAACCTGTATACACCTCTACAGCTCTCTCGTCAGGCCCAAAGTAGAATACGCAAACGTTATATGGAATCCAGCAAACAAAATATATATTGCACAGATCGAAAAAATCCAAAAGAGATATTTAAAATACTTACATTTCAAAAAGAAATACCCGGTAATTATCCACACATAGCATACAACGAACTTCTCCTAAATTTTGAAATAGAAAACTTGGAACTGAGGAGACAAAAGGATGACATGAAGTTTCTGTACAAAACTGTGAACTCCATTATTGACAACCCTGACTTTTTATGCCTCTTGAGCTTCCACGTGCCCCGCTTTAATGCGAGGATGAATGTAACATTTCATAATAAAAAGGTCAGAACAACCGCTCACAAAAATTCCCCACTCTACAGGCTATGCAATGTCTACAACAGCGCAGTTCAGAAAAATAATTCTTTAGACTTCTGTGTACCTCTAGACCTGCTTTTACAACAATTCACCATCTCCGTGAAAACTCTGTAATGTTGATTTGAACCAAAAATGTATTATAAACATTCTAGATTAAGCCCTATCACATAAAAGCAATTATAAGTGTTAGAACTAGAAAAATGATAGTTTAGATATTAAATTAAGATTTAATTTAATTTTTCCCCCTTTCATGTAAAGATTAAATTAGATTAGATGAGGAATACTGTTCCTTTCTCAGTGTAAATATAATATTAGAATAGTTTATGTATTAGGTTATTAGGCTAGTTTAGATACGGAATTATGTTTTATCTACTTGTTTCTTGTAAGGATTAGATATGCAAAATTAGTTATTTCTCAACGTAAATATAATATTAGAATAGTTTAGATATTATGATATTAGACTGATTGAAACATTAAAAAACACGTGTAAACATTTGCCACTGTAATTGGGATTAGAAATCCTGTAGTGCGCAGTAAATAAATAAATAAAGCTCTTTCAGCTTTTTGCGATGCATAGAATGCTTCTTGCGACAGAGTTCTTATCGGATTCACTTGAAATTTTCTGAGAATGTTTGCATATGCACAGAAATTGAAGGTAGTTTTGCATTTTACTATCCGCTGATTATTACTTTCAAATTTTTACTTCCGATATAAAATGAAACTAGATTCTTGCCTATTGAATGAATAATTGAAAAGAATCTTCAACAGTTTTTACCTGACTGAAAAACCCAGAGTTCTTCCCAAATGTATAAGTATATTTTGACAAGTCCGCCAAATTATAGGCCAAAGAAATGAAGACTGTGCCGCAGCATATAGAAATATTTTTCAGTAAGTTCGCAGCCAATTAAGTAATCCAAATTTTATGTGGGTTTGAATCTTATTAATATGTGCTTGAGTTTTAAATTTATTTTGTTAAGTGTTAAATTGTAGAAAATTTTTAGTCATGACTCGCCTTAAGCTGATGGAAAATCCAAAATACACAAGCCCATATTCATTTGCTATTAACGACGTTTGATCAAATGAATCTATACAAACCCCCAGAACTTGTGTGAGGTTGGTAACTTCATGTATATTCGTAGAAATATACATTCACTCAAAAAAGAAATAGCCCATGATATTGTGTAAGTTCTTCATAGGTACATTTTTCGTAGAGGCAATATGAACCTCTAGATATAATAAATGTTATCGGTATCCATAGTCTTTGTCCACATGAGAGATGAGTTATATCTGGTGGGGACAAGAGTCCGTTCATGTCGAGATTTAGAACGCTTGGAAGGTATGCATATCCGCTTAACGCCGTGGACGGACAAGTTGCCGGCTTAATTCCTAGCCATTCCAGTGCAAGCACACGTGAGTTATCACCCATGTTGCCATTTAGAACTCCTGAAAGGTGTGCATAACCACTTAACGACGTGGATGGACAAGTCGCCGGCTTAACTCCTAGCCATTCCAGTGCAAGGACACCTGAGTTATCACTGCTGTAGAACGGGTTATGGCTTCTCCAGGTTGAATATTCATTCCACTGTATATCGATTACAATGCGAACGAACTTACGTTTCCACTAGATAGTTTCATAATTAATTTAAAGCTTGACAAAATATTAAAAGCACTGCTCAATGAAGGCAGACCAGCTTAAGTATCTGTCTTTCTTTCACTGCTGTAGTACCCACTCTGGCATTTCTATTCCTGTTCAATGATCCACCACGTATAACAATTTTGTGTGGTGACGGGTTCCAGACTTTGAAATTCCCTGCCTGTCTATATCAGAAATGCCACCTCATTACTTAAATTAAAGACTGATGACCCAGACTACTTTCTGAATGCAGGTGACGAATTTTTATGGCTGGATGAGTGAATGACTGTGAGTTAGAAAAGTGTAATATATTATTGTGTAGATATTATTCACTAAATACTTTTTTGTGCTCTTAAGCTCTGCTAGCAATGATATATCACTAGAGAAGTTAAGTGTAAGAGAGGGCCAAGAGCCCTAACTTCTCCACCTACAAAGGCACAATAAGTATATCATTTGCCAGTGGTACTTTAACTCCTAGCTCTTATTATTTAACTGTCAACATTGCGCGTGAAATTGGTATTATGTCGACTCTATTTTCGGCTTCAGCTTCAAATAGCTCTAATTTTCAGTAGTCAATGTATGTCGTGGAGGTGCCTGATTCTAAGTCTGAAGGGCAGGTGTTTTTTTTGAAAAATACTATCTGACCTGTTCGATAGGAAGGTACCCGAACTAGGCAATTTAAATTTTACAGCAGAGCTGAACCAATGTATCTCATGTGTAAAAATTGCACTTCTATGTTTTGACTTCTTGCGTTCTTTACGGGTCTTCTTAACAAACTAACTTACGCAGGAGTGAGAGTATTCAGCACTCAATGTAACCGAAACTTTATACAGTCGGTATGAAAGTGAGTGATATCTGTAATTGCGATTTTATCAAAATAGAGTTTCCTTAATATTGTCTGAAGTATTGTACCTGGAAGCATTCACACGTTTTAAAATATTCGCTATCTTATGAAAATATTAGAACCATAAAAATCTCAAATAAAACTTTATATCCCATTCCACGTAATAGGTCACATATAGTTAAATTTGAATGTATAGGTCTACAAGAAAGGCTGGACTGTAGACATAGAAGTATGCAACAAATACGGTTCGTGTAAATCCAAATCACTAACGTTATGTTATTTGTTGCTACTGACCGATTAAACATATTTGTATGAACTGGTTTGTTAGTATTGAAAAGGATAACAGCGGCGACGCGTCTTGGCATGGACGCAATGAGGCCTTGGTAGGTCGCTGAAGGGAGTTGGCATCATATCTGCACATAAATGTTACCTAGTTCCCATAAATTCCGGGAAGAGGGGCGATGAGCTCTCACGCCACGTTCAATCACATCCCAGATGTGTTCGATCGGGTTAAGACCTGGCGAGTTGAGCGGCCAGCACATCAACTGCAACTCGCCACTGTGTTCCTAGAACCACTCCATGAAAATCCTGGCCTTGTAACATGGCGCATTATCTTGTTGAAAAATGCCACTGCTTTTGCGAAACATGATCGTCATGAAGGGGTGTATTGGTCTGCAACCAGTGTATGATTCTTCTCGGCCGTCATGGGGCCTTGCACGAGCTTCACTGGATCCATGGATCCCCAAAGCATAATTGAGCCGCCGCCAGTTTGTTTCCGTCCCGCAGTACAGGTGTCAAGGAGCTGCTCCCCTGGAAGACGACGGATTCGTCCAATCCCATCGGCACGATGAAGAAGGTATCGGGGTTTATCACACCATGCAACACTCTGCCACTGCGCTCACGTTCAGTGACGATGGTCACGTGCCCATTTCAGTTGTAGTTGCCGATGTCGTGATGTTAGCATCGACAGCTGTATGGGTCGTCGACTGCGGAGGTTCATCCTTAAGAGTGTTTGGTGCACTTATACTCTGCCCAGCATTAAAGTCTGATGCTAGTTGAGCCACAGTTCGCCGCCTGTCCTGTTTTACCAGTCTGCCCAGCCTACGACGTCCGACATTTGTAAGGAGGGGTAGCCACCCAACCCCTCGACGTTTGGACGTGTTTCCACACCTTGGTTTCGCCACTTGCTGAAGACACCACAGCACTCCTCGAACACCCGACAAGTCGTGCAGTTTCCGAAATGCTCGTGCCGAGCCTCCGGTCCATCACAACTTCCCTCGGTCAAACTCAGATAGATCGTGCGCCTTCCCCGTTCTACACACGCACAGTACGCTCACTGATACTACTTGCGCCGTGCTTTTCTGACTAGCAGTTATTCCTCGTCAGGTGACGCTGCTATCTACTGGGCGGGTTTATATCGATAGTAAGTAGGTGGTCATAATGTTCTGGCTGATCAGTGTATGTTTGTCCAGGTAACATATTTAATTGATTAAAGGTACACGACTACAGGTTAATATCCGCGCGAGGAAAGCCATCGGAAATGTACCATGCTGGTCCATTAATAACCGGTGTAATCGCCTGATTGTTGAGTGCAGGTATGCAAACGTGTATGAATCGTGTCGTACAGGTGCCGGATGTCAACATGTGGGATGGAGTTCCATGCCTGTTGCACTTGTCGGTCAATACCGGGACGGTTAATGCCGGTTGCGGATGACGCTGGAGTTGTCGTCAAATGATGTCCCATACGTGCTCGACTGGGGACAGATCGGGGAATCGAGCAGGCCAACGGAACTTGTCGACATTCTGTAGAGCACGTTGGGTTACAGCAGCGGCATGAGGGCGTGCATTATCCTGTTGGAAATTCCCCGCAAATGTTGTCATGAATGGCAGCACAACAGGCCGAATCACCAGACGGACATACGCATCTGCAGTCAGGGTGCGTGGGAGAACTACGAGAGTGCTATTGCTGTCATAGGAAATTGCTCCCCAGACCAGAAAATCCGGTATAGGTCCAGTGTGTCGACGCCACAGGCAGGTGTAGTTTAGGTATTCACTTGGTCTCCTTCTAACCAACACACGGCCATCATTGACACAAAGGTGGAAGCGGCTTTAATCGGAAAACACAACGGACCTCTACTCCATCCTCAATGGGCTCTCGTTTGACACCACTGAAGTTGCAGACGGTGGTGGTTAGGGGTAAGTGTAATGCAAGTCGCAGGACATCTGGCTCGGAGCTTCAAGTAACCGATTTCGAACAAGTCGTTTGCGTCAAAGTGTTTCCAAATGCCGCTCGAATTGATGCTGCAGACGCAGTCGGCTGCGCCACAGCCATACTCCGAACACGGCGGTCCTCCCTCTGGGTGGTGTCACGAGGACGTCCGGATTTTGGTCTTCTTGCGAGCGTACCTGCTGCCAGCACGCATGCACAGTGGAGACATTTCTGCTAAGTCGTTCTGCAATAGCGCGGAAGGAATATCCACCTTTATGTAGCCTTATTATACGGTCTCGTTAAACCACAGTGAGCTGTTTATACTGGCCTCTTCGTCGTCGTAAGGGCATTCTTGACCCACTTACAGTCACTCCGTCCATTCACAGGTAACTAACGCACTCGCCCAGTACAGCCCGCATTTAAAGCAAAGGTCATGGGGCTGCCACTAGCGGCACGCTAATGCGATTTGCGGGAAATTTGGATCAACATCACCTTTCAGATGTATAAACACGCCTACCAACTTTCGTTAATCTAGCACAACCCTTCCTTGATGTTTGGATATTTTCCCACCAGTGTATATCACCAACTGTTCTAAGTCTGATTAAGATGTGAAGAAAATTTTATGCTAGTACAATTTGGTGAATGTTCATATCGTAGCGCACTGTTTCAGTTCACAATATTCCTCTGAAATTGCATTGTAATAATTGAATTATTACCTGCTTTCCTCCTTAAGGTCACCAACTAAAATTTTCTATGAGTTACATAATCATTTTCTTGGAGTTTATTAACCCCCAGAAAAAACAAGCACATCAACAAATACTCGACATAGCGAACCAATTTGGATGATATCTTCAGAATAAACACAGAGATTTCTTAAGGATTCTAGCCTAAACATTTAAGGATGACAGCTCTTGTCAGCTATTTTGGGAGAATATTCATGCCCCGCGTGTTGTTACAGGTCAGTCCATGTAAAATAAGGTGACAAATCTCGAAACGAGGCCAGCAGGCTCATTACCTTGAACGCTTATAATGCAACTGAATGCCTAATTGGCCCAGCATTCAGCCTTCAACTTGAATACAAAGGTGGTGCTACTTTTCGACTATTACATTCATTGCGTGATGAAAGCTAACGATACTCGTTGTGTGTCGAACTATTGTACGATATCTGTGATAATGTTCCGAATACCTTACATGTGTAAACCGAAGATTATGTTCACAAACTAATGCGTGTGCTATGCTGTACTATTTTAGGCCTATTACGCAACATAAGGAGACTGAAATAGAGGAAAACAATGACAAAATATATTTTTAAAGTAAAATTGTCACATATTAAAACTGAGGCTCTCCTTTACATCCTTACTACAACCCCTAAACACCCTCATAACCATGTTCAGAGAGCTGTACCTTTTATTTACAATCCCATTTATGTGATTACCCCAATGAAGATCTTTCCTTATATTAACACCTAGATACTTACAAAGGAAATTTCACCCCATCAACGCAGTAATTGAAACTGAGAGGACTTTTCCTATTTGTGAATCTCACAACCTGACTTTTAACCCCGTTTATCAACATACCATTGCCTGCTGTCCATCTCACAACATTTTCCTCTCCTGTTCTTATTCAGGCAACGCACCACACTAAACTACCAACCATCACAAAACATGCAGTAGTGATTACATCGCTCTATATACGGTTGCTAGCAGGAAGGGCATCCGGCCGTTGAACAAGGCGAACATCACATCACATATGCGACCCACAACCTCACAAGTGTGGTAAAAGATCTATAATAGTAATAATAATAATAATAATAATAATAATAATAATAATAATAATAATAATAATAATAATAATAATAATAATAATAATTGTAATTATTGTTATAATTAATAATAATAATAACTGTACCGGGCGGTACACCTCCACGCCGCTAATTCAAATTTTGCGTCAGTTGAAACTCCCCTACTGGAGGAAGTCTTAACTTTATTTAAGGTGTTAATTTTCAAGTTTCTCAGAAGATGTCACTACTTGGAAATTTTATAGTTTCTGAACTGAGTCGTTTTCGACGTATTTTTGTTTTTCCGGTAGTAAGAAGTGTGAACTTTCTCTTCTAGAGGACACTACTGAAGAACTACAATGGTGCACCCTAGTGCGAACTGAAAGAACTGTTTTTTGGAGAAATTTTTATTTCAAAAGTTTGTTTCTTGTTAAATTTCTTTCTGTTATTGTTTAAGTTGGCTGTATACCCTTTCTTTCCCCTTGTTTTGAATTTAGCCAATCCCGAATTTCCGTAATTAATTTATAACCAATCAGGTGTATCTTCTCCAAAGGGGATATGTTGCTTAACCCTAGCCAATAAAGTTTTTGTGGGAGGGTGTTCTCATTCCTCAAACGCCTCTAACTTTCCGCGGGAGTATATAAACGGCTGATTTTAGGGTCTCCGGGCCACTTCTGTACCATCTTTCAGTGTGTAAAGTACATAGCAGGGGGCGGGAAGCGCCTCTCTCTTCGGGCAGCAGTTCAACAACCAGGTAATGGCCGTTTAATAACTTCTTTCCTTGCTAGCTCAGCAGTTTAACTCTCGGGGCGGGTCCGACGCGTTTCCACCATGTAACTTTTCCCTAAAATGTAACGACTCTTAGCATCTATTCTCTTTTAAAGTTACATATTGGGATAGAGAGTGCTTAACCCTCTCGAGCTCCCACTCATATTGTTTTGAGGTGAACTTATTTCTCACAACCGATTCTTCCTTAATGTAATGTAAATTGTTCTTTTCTAAAGTCACCTCTGTAGTACGGGATTAGCCCTTGAATTAGCGGCCTAGAGCCAGATTAGGTTTTAAACAAAATGTATTAGGAGTGCAGATCGTCTCCTCTCAAATTGTTATTTTAGAGGTCATGTAATTAACCTTTTCTCACTTAATAGGCCTCAGTAGGTTGGGTATTTTACCCCTGTGTCTATGTCCTTAGAGGACAACTTGAAGGTGGAGTTTGGTGTGGCCTTTGATAGGCTTAATGTTGAGAGCGAGTGGCTCTTTCTCGAAAATTGAGTGTTGTATGCCTCGAGGAGGCTTTTCTGTGTAATTTAGAGCAAGTGCTCCTGGGCATGAATGGGGTTTTCTGCCCCTCTGTTAAATCTTGTTTTGGGGTAAAGTTGGGCTAGTTGCCCAAGAATTGCGAGTTCGGGGCTCGAAGCCCAAATACTGTAAATACTGTAATTGTACTTTTGTTGCCTTGCTACTCTGTACCTGCCATTTGTGTTATTTCTGAATTTTGGAAAGAAAATATAACCTTGTTAAATTTTAAATTAACTTTAATTTCGTAGCCTGAGACCTGTTCACCCCCGCACCTTCTTTCACCTCTACCTACCACAAAAACTTGGTAACAATAACAATAATAATAATATAGCTTGTATACATGGAGTGAAAAGAAGTGCATTCTGTAACACATGCTACTTATATTCCTCTCTTTCCTCTATCTTCACTTCTCGCCCTGAATTTCTTAAGCAAGCGAACAAATTATCGTCAGTCAGATCGATCGCTATTCACTTAGCGCTTTCTAATTTCCTAAAACAACAAAAATCCTCATAACTTCACTCCAGGCAGATTCATTAATAACATCTTTATCTAAGGGATGATCACTAATCCTCGATACATAAAACAGCACTAGAACAAATACAAATTGAGCTCTTACAACAAATTGGCCTGGGATTAATTACCAGCAGTGTGGAAGTAGCATTATCCCGCTGTCCCAGATTCCGGAGCTCAAGTTACAGAAAACCAATACATGGGCTATCAAGTCTACTGCGGCTGGAGGACAAACAACCTGCACTGCACAAATCTGATTCAACCCGTAATCTGGCCACTCTCGCCATGTTATTAGGGAATACATTACAACACAGCTTCATTGATATGCCTTCTGCATTGTAGTCAGCTGCTCTGGATTTGTTATAGTGAATATGCAGGCCATTTGACTACCTACGAGAGCAGAAGGCAAGAGGAAATGAGAAGAATATTAATGAAAGGAAACTGTTTCATTTCCAACAATATGCCACGTGTATTTGATATGAAATATTCCCTTCAGGCAAGCAACTCAATGTTGAAGATATCCTTGGAATACGAGCTACGAATTTTTGGTAAATAAAATATAATAATGTATGAGAATATATTCTTTATTTATTCCTAAAAATTACAATCCTCTCCTTATTCATCGTTATCGGGTCGATTAGAATAACAGTTTGCCTTTTTCGACCACTACGAGCGGTGATGTGAGTCTGTTTCACTTAAGCACCACTATAAGCGCTAATGTGAGTCAATGCAGAATTACACTTAACCCTTATAACTACATTCGGTATGGACATTTGTAAAAAAAATCAGAAAACACCTGAGGGTATTGAACCAAGGAACACTTTACAGAAAGAATTACGTAAATAACTTAATTTGTCTAGGATTTAAAAAAAAAAAAGAAAACGAGTAAAAAAAAAACAAGCGATTTTCGAAATTTAATTTTCAGTTTGATAGAGCTATCCAAGACTGAAACCTTTCCGGGCCCTTTGCCCCTTCAACTTTCGGCACAATTGCGGAAATTGTGTCAATTTACGTTTTTCGCAATATGGGAACCCCTACTTTATGTGCTAAGATATGTTTTCAACATTAGAAATCCACAGTCTGTTTCCAGTTCTACCGGGTCAGGAATGGAATGAATGAAGCCCTTATCTAGCGGCGAGTATGGGAACTGTGCCGGCTGCCAGAACCTATCACACTTCTCTGGGGCAAATAACATGCTATATTTTCAGGTCTATACAGGGTGGTCGGAAACAACGTGACCGGGTATATACGAGCGTTTTTGAAAAAAAAAAAAAGATATCTCCCGTCGCTGTCATTTTATCAGCTAAAAAATATTTCGTGTGGTTATTTCTAGCCGGGCGCAGCCCTTGTAAGGCAGACCCTCCGATGAGGGTGGGCGGCATCTGCCATGTGTAAGTAACTGCGTGTTATTGTGGTGGAGGATAGTGTTTTGTGTGGTGTGTGAGTTGCAGGGATTTTGGGGACAGCACAAACACCCAGCCCCCGGGCCATTGGATATAACGAATGAAGGTTAAAATCCCCGACCCGGCCGGGAATCGAACCCGGGACCCTCTGAACCGAAGGTCAGAACGCTGACCTTTCAGCCAACGAGTCGGACATTTTATCAGCTGATGAAGTTAGACAATCAGATCATTTCGCGGGCAAATTCAAATGGACTTCTCGAGGCGGTGTCGCACAATCTGTACGAGAGCCATGCCGAGAAACCAATACTAAACACCGTGGGTTTCAGGCTGTCATTCCAACGTACTTGCTACGACGCGATCTCGTCTCCTAGGATGTCCATGTTCAAATCACTTCCCTGGCGAAATTTCTCCTTCGACTGGTGCTGTCAAGCCGGTCTTAAAGCACGTACAGGTTTACCAACAAGGCATCCCAAAATCCATTTTAATTCGCCCGAGAAGCGATCTGATGGGATAATAATGACAACGACGCGAGATTTCGAATTATTTTCTCAAATTACTTATCAGTATGACTAACTCTCTAAAGCTCATGTATTCTCTATGAAATGAGCTCGTAGTGCGACAGTCTTCTTCTTCTTCTTCTTCTGGTTTTTCTTCTTATTATTATTATTCATCAATAGTGTTAGAAAGTACTCAGCTGTGGTTTCCTGCATAGTTATCCTTATCCCTATCGCCATTTTTCAATGCTTTTCACCCACAGTAAACACACGAAAACTGTAACATTCGACAATGTGATATATTTCTGGAATTGGACAAATTAATTGTAAATATGCGTAGGTTTATCTACATTATTATTATTATTATTATTATTATTATTATTATTATTATTATTATTGAAATTCTAATTTGTTGTATGTTAATTTCTTCGTAGGAAGCAAAATGTTAATTTATATTGTTTATTATAATAGTTATTTTTATGTACAGCAGGATAGTATACTGTAGTACCATAGTAATTTGTTTCAGTCTCTTTTTTCATTTATCCAGTATTTTATATATTTGTATGTTATTTATGTATTTCACTGGTTAAGTGTAAGACAGGGACACGTGTCCCTAACTTTGCCAGTTAAAATTAACCATATCTATCTATCTATCTACCCAGTTCCCAGTTCACCTTGTTTCCAACCATCCTGTATAAATCTGAAGATACAGTATGTTTGCGTAATTATTCACAAGAAATAGCGTAATAGCTTACTCCTACACCAGGTACAACGGCTACGTAAACATAGCAATGACGTAAGTTTATTGATATGGAGGCAACAGCGACATATTTATGGTCTGTGGGTTGCCCAGCGTAGTTAAAACAAATCCACTGTAAAGAATACGTGCCACTTTGCAAGATATCGCAAGACGTTGATTTCCAACGCACCTAGCTGTTCGGCTTTAAATACGAAGCGAGAAGTGATATTGATCAGCTGATGTAGTGCGAAATTTTGTTCTTGGATTTGCGTTAAGAAGATTGTCGTGAAAATTTACTTTATCAGGGGACAAAAAGTTAAAAAAAAAAATTGCAGTCAGACAAGCATTGAACCATTGTCTGGTATGGTTTGTGCTGCAGTTACTTTGAACTTGGGAAGCTATCGAGGTCTTTCTTCTGTTTTCCTTGAGGCAAACCAATGTAAGTAAATTCCCATATTGTAAAATAGTAGTATACACATCACATTAGGTTTAACATTTAATTGTCAACAAGTATTTTTGTCTAGGAATAATTATATAAATCGAAAGTAGACAATGACCTACAAGTTGCACTCATAGGTTAGATTTTAATTATGTTGTTTTCTTTCGTTGTAGGTATAATCAATGGGCTGTGAAATGTAAAAATGATTTAGATGACATTAACGAGAAGAAATCACCTAAAACTCCGAGGTCTAGTAATAAGTATCGCATGTTTTTGTTGAGGTTGGTAGTATAGTGTGTTTTCTGAATATGAAGAGAAAAGTGTTTGAACAAGGACCAAGTCCCCGAGTTAGAAGAATTCATTATACGTGATTAAAATCAACGATGTGGTCGTAAATCGAGCCCGAGACCCTCTGAGTCGAAGGCCACAAAACTGACCATTCAGTCAAGGATTCGGACAAAACAAAAAGCATTATTGTTTAACATTGGACTTTCGCAGCCAAAGAAAGCAAAAATGATTTTTTTGTTTCATTATTAATCGATTTTAACATTCTAATTTTGTGGTTATAATTTGCCACCTGATTTAGAACGCCGAGCCCCCAGGAGCGCCACTGTAAACATGTCTTTCTGTTGAGTACAGGAGAATATGTTAGTATCCAGTATTCTCTATGGTGTATTTGGTTAAAGTACCTCGGTCTATGTACAGGTATACCAAAAATATTTCATAGCAACTTATCTTTCCTAACCGATTTAAGATCACTAACAGGGCAACCCCAAGAGCGCCGAAAGCTCCATAGTTACTCAAATGTCCGGGAGAAAGGAAATTAAAATGTAAATATACCGGTATATTTTTACTTTATCCTAACATGTTATGTGAACTTTAGTACAATAAACTCTGGTGTTTTATTCTTCTTCTTCTTCTACCGCTTTTCCCACACCTTGTAGGGTCGTGGGTGTGAACTGTGTAGCACATGTGTATTTGGCCCTGTTTTACGCCCGAATGCCCTTCCTGACACCAACCCTATGTGAAGAGATGGAATCACTATTGCGTGTTCCTGTGGTGGTTGGTAGTGTGATGTGTTGTGTGAATACGAAGAGGAGAGTGTTCAGACAATCACAAACAACCAGTCCCCGAGCCAGACGAATTAATCACACGCGATTAAAATCGCTGACCTGGCCGGGAATCGAATCCGGGAACCTCTAAACCGAAGGATTCATCTCTGACCATTCAGCCAACGAGTCGGACAATAAACTCTGATGTACTATGTATAAAAAGATACGACTAAATCCGTAATTATCTTTGTAACGCTTTTACATCGGTTTTTTAAAATCCTACAGTTATGCACTTGGTATCATTATTTTCCAAATTTACCCAGTTTTCTGTGACTAACAACCGACTGATAGACTACCGACCAACTTTGCTGTACAGGAGTGAAAGCTGGGTGGAGTCAGGATAATTGCTTCATACCAGACATGAAAGCAATGAGAATGACTGCTCGAACAAACAGGTGGGAAGAAAGGCAAGAGGGTACTCGAGATGAAGAGATAAGTAAGTTAGATAAATGAAGCCGTATGCATCATGCTGTTTTGGCGGTGTTGTCATGCGTGGCAAATGGAGAATGATAGGTTACCTAGAAGGTTACCTAGAAGAATAATGGACTGAACCTTGCGAGATAAGAGAAGTAGGGAACCAAATCAACGACAATTATACTTTTTTAATTACTTAATTTCAAGAGGTATGGAACCAAACGATGTATACGTTCTGTTATGTTTTGTTTCAAAATATTGACATGAATATACAGTAACTGCGAAATTATTTTCAAAATTCACGTAGTAGATTAAAACGAGATTGTATCATCATTTCTAGCTCAATCACGGCTAAACTGTGCGGACAACTGAGCTGAAATTTAGTATGGATATTCTTCAAATATTCAGTTAATACAAGCTTATTTTAATTTTTCGTTCATTAAACATTTATAATATGTAGGTACTTAACGTTTCACATGTTTTATCCACCAAATTCCTAAATAATGTGCAAATGGTTAGCGCAATAACTGAATAAAGCCCAGCTCGTGTACTTCAATTTAAGTTTTCTACACAAAATCCATATCTTATGCATCTTTTGTAACTGTATTGGTTCTCCAGGGAATTCGGATTTTATATTTTAAGGCACGCGTTCCAGAGCACTTACCAGCCGGGTATTTGACCGATTGTTGGTAGGTCCTGCTAATTCAGATTGGGCATCAGAATGTTTGCTGTTTAAAACTTACACGTCTACAAAGGATACAAACAAGTCAGTGACATCACCTTCAAATACGGGTATGTTCCACTAGTACAGTAGAGTATCGATTATCCCAATTAGTGTAGACCAAGACTACCTCGGATAACAAAAAACTCGGATAAAACGGATGGTCACTGAAAAATTGTGCTTAGATTAGGAATTAGACAAACTCCTCAATCATGGGAGGGCTGTCTGGCCGAGGCGGTAAAGGCGTGCTCGGTTCGCCCGGAAGGCCGTGGTTCGTATCCCCGTCAGGAAGTCGTAAAATATAAGAAGCAAGATTTCCACTTCCGGAGGTGCACATGGCCCTGAGGTTCACTCAGCCTACACCAAAGATGAGTAACAGGTTAATTCCTGGGGGCGAAGGCGGCCGGGCGTAGAGCTAACCACTCCACACCATCAAGTGCCGAGGTTATGGATAGTGAAAGCCTTTACCTTCTACTCCTCCAAGGGCCTCCATGGCCTGTACGGAGATGACTTTGCTTTGCTTTAATCATGGGACTAAACATATTGTACAAATCAGGTTAATATCAACGTAACACGTTTTGTTTTTTCCACTCAATTGACAGACAGCCGATGTAGTGTTTAAAATACTGAGATATCAAGCCGCGAAACAATAGAGTCTTCTTCTTATTATTATTTATCTGTTTAATCTCCAGGATTGATTTTTCCCACGGACTCAGCGAGGGATACAACCTCTACCGCCTGGAGGGCAGTGTCTTGGAGTTTCAGACTGTGGGTTGGGGGATACAACTGGGGAGGATGACCAGCACCTCACTCAGGCGACCTCACCTGCAATGCTGAACAGGGGTGGTGCGAGGGGATGGGAAGATTCGAAGTGATGGACAAGGAAGAGGGAAGGAAGCGGCCGTGGCCTTAGGTTAGGTACCATCCCAACATTTGCCTGGAGGAGAAGTGGGAAACCACGGAAAACCACTTCCAGGATGGCTGAGATGGGAATCTAACCCACCTCTACTCAGTTGACCTCACGAGGCTGAGTGGACCCTGTTCCAGCCCTCGTACGACTTTTCAAATTTCGTGGCAGAGCCGGGAA
Organism: Anabrus simplex; assembly: GCF_040414725.1. Classification (NCBI taxonomy): domain Eukaryota; kingdom Metazoa; phylum Arthropoda; class Insecta; order Orthoptera; family Tettigoniidae; genus Anabrus; species Anabrus simplex. The sequence goes on along the minus strand of NC_090267.1, from coordinate 448,479,995 downwards.
TCAAACACGGGCCTCCGGGGGTGGCAGCTAATAACACTAACCACTATACCACAGAGGAGTTGAGTCTAATACCGAATAAATGTGAGCGCTTAGACTCAAGCCGTAAAGCAATTAAAATCTTAGTTGCAAGCACGACCTCCTCTTTCTGTCGATTTTGACCATCTTAGGAAAACTTACAACAACCCACTGCATTCATTTCAGTTCGTTTCCAGTTTGCGTTCTTGTTTTCCAATAGTTCATTTTTTCACTCCGTGTCCGACTCCATGGCTAAATGGTTAGCGTGCTGGCCTTTGGTTACAGGGGTCCCGAGTTCGAATCCCGACAGGGTCAGGAATTTTAACTATCATTGGTTAATTTCTCAGGCATGCAGGCTGCGTGTATGTGTCGTCTTTATCATAATTTCATCCTCATCAGGACACGCAACGCCCACGGAAGTCAAATCAAAAGACCTGCACCTGGCGAGCCTATCATATCCTCGGACACTCCCGGCACTAAAAGCCATACTGCATTTTTTGTCATTCCGTGTTTTCCTCCCCTCTTCTGACAAATGTTATTCCGTTCCTTCGTTTCTTTCTCCTGGAAACCCTTGAAATTTTGTACCAGTCTCCTAAAATGTTGTTCTGTCCTATAGCCTATTTCTCTTCTTGCACGTTGCTTTACGTCGCACCGACACAGATAGGTCTTACGGCGACGATGGGGCAGGAAAGGACTAGGAGTGGGAAGGAAGCAGCCGTGGTCTTAATTAAGGTATATCCCAGCATTTTCCTGGTGTGAAACTGGAAAGCACGGAAAACCAGGGCTGCCGACAGTGGAGTTCGAACCCACTATCTCCCGAATACTGGATACTGGACACACTTAAGGAACTGCAGCTATGAGTTAGGTATGTCCTGTATAATACCTGCTGCTATTCCCATCTCTCTTTATACTTGACATCCATTGATTGCCATTCTGACTATTGTAGATATGATTAAAATTCGTTTTGTGAGTCTGGCATTATCCATCCTCATTATGTGACCAAAGAACTTAAATCTCCTCTTCCTGATCGTATCAGACCTTCTTTCAGTTTCTTTATTTTTGTAGAGGTCCTATGTCTGAACTCTCCATTTTCAATCTTTAAATGGGCCTCAGATTTTGCTTAGAATCATTTTTTTTCTTCGGCTCTTCTATTTCTCCTGTTTTCACGGAGAATATACACTCCATAGCATAGAGATATTATGCTTTAATTATAGTGTTGTAGTACCTGATTTTAGTTTTGATGAACAGACTTTTCTTATTTCAGTATAGGTATCCTTGGTCAGTTGGTAAGCTTGTCCCAGTTTCATTCCTCTTGATTTATTTGCTATCGAACGAGTTGGCCGTTCGGTCAGGAATGCGCGTCTGTGAGCGTGCATCTGGGAGATAGTGGGTTCGAATCTCACTCTCGGCAGCTTTGAAGATGGTTTTCCGTGGTTTCTCATTTTCACACCAGGCAAATTAAGGACACGGCTGCTTCCTTCCCATTCCTAGGCCTTTCCTATCCCGTCGTCGGTTTAACACCTATCTGTGTCGGTGCGACGTAAAGCAATCCACCTCCAAGCCACATATAGATATGCAGTTCCTCAGAACAATGTTCGTTGTGTTCGTTTTCGAATACTGACGTGTAAAGGAAAATAAACCTTAAGTACATGAGTGCGTAAATAACTCATGCAAACATACATTCCTAGAGTGCGGTACGGTAAGGTTCATTTTCCTTTACGCGTAGGCATAGGACAATGAACACAACGAATATTGTCTGATGGACTAAATATCCATATGTGGCTGGTAGGCGTGACCAGACTTAAGGGGAATAATGGATGGGAAGAGCATTGTGAGATATGACCGTTTGTCCCAACAGTGACGAATTAGCTTTTCTCGCTTTTTAGTTCAATAGAAACAATAAAAATATTGTAAGCTGTCTCCTAGCTAATCACCAAGTGAAAATGAAAACCTACAACCTGTTTTCCAGTCAGTGACCGTGTCAGGAATGGAATGAATGAAGCCCCCATCTTGCGGCGAGGATAGGAATTGTGCCGACTGTCGGGGCCTGCCGCACTCCTCTGGGGCAATGATTAATGACTGACAGATGAAATGAAGTGATACTGGAGAGTGTTGCTGGAATGAAAGATGACCGGAGAACCCAGAGAAAAACCTATCCAGCCTCCGCTTTTTCCAACACAAAGCTAACATGGAGTGACCGGGATTTGAACCACGGAACCCAGCGGTGAGAGACTGACACGCTGCCACCTGAACCACAGAGGCATCTAATCACCAAGTATATAGCCATATTATATCTCTATTTGAAGATGTATTAGATGATAATTGAAAGTCATTTAACAGAAGGACATTCCAATTCAAAAAATATATACATCGGACAGTAAACACTTCGAACGCATTTAAAGACCGTAGTCCTTGTTGCTTCAAGTAATTGAATGATAAGGATATATAAAATCCAATTTAAATTAAATATATAAGATGTGATGAAATACAATATTAAAACATTAAAGCAATAATTTGTAACTTAATTCAAAAATTAATTAATTTTGAAATCACATTCCAGCAATGATTGATATGAAAATAAACAAAACCTAGCGAGACGTTTTCTTACTGACCACAATTAATTCAGCAACGTCTCAGGTTACGGTTGTTGTGAAATTCCAAAGGTTTGAAATAAATATGAAAGTAATCAACCAAATAATGTTTAACTAATAATATTAATTAAAGTAATGCATCTCAGTAAAGTCAGAGGTTTAGATCCAAACCTGAGACCATGAATCTTAAGATTGATCTGCTACAAATAAACTGATTAAATTAAATATGAACAAAAAGTCCACCTCTGTGGTGTAGTGGTCAGTGTGATTAGCTGTCACCCACAGAGGCCCGGTTTCGATTCCAGGCTCTGCCACGAAATTTGAAAATTGGTACGAGGGCTTGAACGGCGTCCACTCAGCCTCCGGAGGTCAACTGAATAGAGGATTTCCTACTTCTCCTCCAGACAAATGCCAGGATGGTACCTAAGTTAAGGACACGGCCGCTTCCTTCCCTCTTCCTTACTTATCCCTTCCAAACTTCCCTTCCCCCAACAAGGTTACAGTTCAGCATAGCAGGTGAGGCGAGCTGGACGAGGTACTGTTCCCCCTCCGCAGCTGTATCCCCGACCCAATGTCTCACGCTCCAGGACAATGCTCTTGAGGTGGTAGAGGTGGGATCCCTCGCTGAGTCCGAGGGAGAAACCAAACCTGGAGGGTGAAGGGATTAAGAAAGGAAAGAATGAAAAAGAAATATTTTTCAGAGGCATTTCTAATCGCAACCCAGTCAATTAATCAAAACGAAATATGTTTCACGTCACGAAACCATGCACTTAGTACAAAAAGAAAGCGTTACCTACGCGTATATCTTCCACCAACACCATACAGAACCCACATAATGATAAAACAAAGTATATATTCTTATCATTCAATTACTTTAAGGAACAAGGTTATTAATTACTCCAAGGAGCACGGTCTTCAATGATTTCCTCAGGATTTACTGTAATACATTTTTATTATTTAGTTTTCTGTTGGCTGAAGTTTGACGTGAAATATCTTTGGTGAGTATCTTTCCTTCGATAATGTTAATTTTTGCCGTCACAACACATGTTCTGTATTATTTGAAGAAACACACACAAGAAGCTGTCCCATCCTTGATGAGCATAAATTTGTTATATCTAAGAGACATTTCTTTTAGAACGAGTTCCGCATTACTACAGGTGTGTTGGACGTAGAGAGAAGTATACCACTTGATCATTCTGGGATAGATTGGCCGCGCCAAGTTACGCCATCCAGCTTAACGAGATGGTCTCTTCAAACATCGAGACGAATTCCATCACTAGATCGATATCTCTCTGCTTCGTATTCCTCCCTTGTTGAAGATTATTTCCTCTTCCCTTACACGAGGAAGAGGGAATTTTCTGAATAAGTTGTTGATTTTGAAACCTAGAGCCATGTTTTCCTTTACGATTTTGGTATACATTTCATGTTTATATGTCAAAGCCAGTATACTTCTTGTATTTGATGTTCTAAGGTTTCGAGATTTCGACGTCATATCCAATAACTGTAGACTTTTCCATTACTTTACATGGCTTCCCGGTCGAGCTGAGAGGTTTCCGAGCGACCGTAAAGCGATCTCTTGACATAAAAGGTAAAGAAGTTTGCCACAACATTCTCCGTGTGGAATATACGGTGAGATCTCAGGCTTTTAAGTTGTAATGCTAATAATGATAATAATAATAATAATAATAATCGTATGGCCTCAGCTACCGTGTGCAGACATTTCAATTTGACGCCATCTGGCTGTCTGCTCGTCAATTTCGACGTTCCGTTTTACTCTAGGCCCCCACTAGATGGCAGATCGAGTAAACCGAAACTCTCTTGGGCGTCTATGGCTGAGATTTAATGAATTTTGTCGGGTAAACACCAAATGTGTCACCAGAGATCTTTTACATGCCGACATCGCACGACATGGAGTGTCGAATGGACTTTTTTCCGCCCTTCAAAAATCCGACTACCTCTGCCGGGTTTGAACCCGCTATCTTGGGATCCGGAGGCCGACACTCTACCGCTGATCCACAGAGGCAACTAGTTGTAATGCTTATATACTCTTACTGTTAACTGTATGAAAATACAGGTTATTATTTAATATAAATGTACTATTTGACGTTCTTTCTGCATAATATCCGTCACTTACAGCATTGAACTGGGACATGATCGGTACATAAACAAAGGTCAGATAGTACAAGAAACAAACAATAACGCTCATAATAACACACAATGGAGTAAACAAAATAAATCACACAAATCTGTGACTGTAATGACGGTAGATTTACATACCTAAACACACTGAACAGTTTTGTAGGCCCACATGGCATTGCAATAAATATTATAACGTACGGTATTGAACAATTCATACTTTCTACATATGTACATGTCGATGAAGAGAAAGTTGCTGTATTAAAGAGATATTCCTTTTCTGTAAGAACAAACAGATTCCAAGACCCCAAAGGGCCATGGCCTACCAAGCGACCCATGTTCACCACGAAGGCCTACACACATTATGAGGTGTCGTGTGGTCAGCACGACGAATTCTCTCGACTGTTATTCATGACTTTCTAGATCTGGGCCGCCTTAAAACCGTCAGATAGCTCCTCAATAGTAATCACGTAGGCTGAGTGGACCTCAAACCAGCCCTCATATCAGGTAAAAATCCCTGACCACGGCGAAAATGGAACCCGGGAACTCCAGGTAAGTGGCAGGCACGCTACTCTCTTACACCGCGGGGCTGGCCTTTCTGTAAGAATGAGTTACAAAAATGACTCCTCAAAAATGCATTCACTAGAAAATATGTTTCACATTTTTTTTTCAAATTAGGCATTCTCGATTTTTCTTTACCTACACTACATCTAAGGGTGTTAGCCATTGGATATCGTACGATGTGTTTCAGCGCGATGTCTAACGCTTTCTTGGTCGCGAAGTGACTAAGATTTTCGTTTCCTTCTTTACCTTTACTTTCATTGTCCGTGCCGTCATCATTTACATCAGCCTTAAGAACAGCGGTAATAATTTGATCATTATTAAACTCTTCGATCACAGCGGGCGGGCGGTGGATATCATGAGATAAAACATGACAGGGTGAAGGAAGAAATAGGCTTTCCAGGCTTGTTACTACCAAATTATTTCACTTATAAGGGTACTACACTGACTGACAGAGCAAATGCAACACCAAGAAGGACTAGTCAGAACTTTATGCCAATTGCAGGGTAAACTGACGTCACTGAGGTATGCTCATGATGTGAAATGCGCCGCTGTGCTGCGCACGTAGCGAACGATAAATGGGACACGGCGTTGCCGAATGGCCCACTTCGTACCGTGATTTCTCAGCCGACAGTCATTGTAGAACGTGTTGTCGTGTGCCACAGGACACGTGTATAGCTAAGAATGCCAGGCCGCCGTCAACGGAGGCATTTCCAGCAGACAGACGACTTTACGAGGGGTATGGTGATCGGGCTGAGAAGGGCAGGTTGGTCGCTTCGTCAAATCGCAGCCGATACCCATAGGGATGTATCCACGGTGCAGCGCCTGTGGCGAAGATGGTTGGCGCAGGGACATGTGGCACGTGCGAGGGGTCCAGGCCCAGCCCGAGTGACGTCAGCACGCGAGGATCGGCGCATCCGCCGCCAAGCGGTGGCAGCCCCGCACGCCACGTCAACCGCCATTCTTCAGCATGTGCAAGACACCCTGGCTGTTCCAATATCGACCAGAACAATTTCCCGTCGATTGGTTGAAGGAGGCCTGCACTCCCGGCGTCCGCTCAGAAGACTACCATTGACTCCACAGCATAGACGTGCACGCCTGGCATGGTGCCGGGCTAGAGCGACTTGGATGAGGGAATGGCGGAACGTCGTGTTCTCCGATGAGTCACGCTTCTGTTCTGTCAGTGATAGTCACCGCAGACGAGTGTGGCGTCGGCGTGGAGAAAGGTCAAATCCGGCAGTAACTGTGGAGCGCCCTACCGCTAGACAACGCGGCATCATGGTTTGGGGCGCTATTGCGTATGATTCCACGTCACCTCTAGTGCGTATTCAAGGCACGTTAAATGTCCACCGCTACGTGCAGCATGTGCTGCGGCCGGTGGCACTCCCGTACCTTCAGGGGCTGCCCAATGCTCTGTTTCAGCAGGATAAAGCCCGCCCACACACTGCTCGCATCTCCCAACAGGCTCTACGAGGTGTACAGATGCTTCCATGGCCAGCGTACTCTCCAGATCTCTCACCAATCGAACACGTGTGGGATCTCATTGGACGCCGTTTGCAAACTCTGCCCCAGCCTCGTACGGACGACCAACTGTGGCAAATGGTTGACAGAGAATGGAGAACCATCCCTCAGGACACCATCCGCACTCTTATTGACTCTGTACCTCGACGTGTTTCTGCGTGCATCGCCACTCGCGGTGGTCCTACATCCTACTGAGTCGATGCCGTGCGCATTGTGTAACCTGCATATCGGTTTGAAATAAACATCAATTATTCGTCCGTGCCGTCTCTGTTTTTTCCCCAACTTTCATCCCTTTCGAACCACTCCTTCTTGGTGTTGCATTTGCTCTGTCAGTCAGTGTATTTGGGTTGAATCTGATCTATTGCAATGAAAGTTGGTTAGATAATCAATTAAGACGTCGTAAACTTGATGGTAAATATCATTATGCCGTAAAATAATATTTACGCATTTCTTTAAAGATTTTTTTACTATTGGCTTTACGTCACACTGACACAGATAGGTCTTACGGCAACGAAGGTATAGGAAATGCCTAGGAGTGGGAAGGAACCGGCAGTGGCATAGCACCAGCATTTGCCTGGCCTTCAGTGCTACCGACAGGGGGGGAGGGGATTCGAACCCACTATCTTCCAAATGCAACTCACAGCTGTGCGCCCCTAATCGCACAGCCAGTTCGTTCAGTTAACCATTTCTTCTGTACTCATATTATTTACCTATTATATGTTTCCAGTAAATAATATATAAGATTGAGTTAGCTGAAAGAAAATACGGATCATGTTTTATTGCTAGCGTGGTGAAATCTTTGTATTCCCTACATATTTTTGAGAATGAACTGAAGATCGGGTTAATAAGAAATACGTAAATCGATTAAAAGTAAGGTAAATAATCAATTAAAATCAATTAAAATGATTAAAGGAAATAATGGAAAAAAGATCGTTAATGTACACAGATTCATCTATCAATATGCCTATGTTACAAATTTCAGATCTCTGCGTGCCGTAGATTCGTCAGGGCATCGCACAAATACACACATAAAAAAACACTTCTGGATATTACGGACTGACTGTAGGTGGCTCTTCGAGTCTGCGACTTAAAATGGCCCAATGACTTGTATTACTCACCTTATGTACGTTGCCTTAGTGACAGTAAATCTACGCATTTAATCTTGGTGACAGAACTTTGGATTGTCATATTTCCCGATGGCTTTTCATTCATAACTCACAAACGGACGCAAAAATTAAAAATCCTGCTTCGAAGTGCATTCGGACCCTGTTCCATATGAATATGTGAAATATTTCAGACCACTTTGTGCCGTAGATTTGGCTGGGCATCGCACACAGACAGACAGACAGACAGACAGACAGACAGACAGACAGACAGACAGACAGACAGACAGACAGACAGACAGACAGACAGACAGACAGACAGACAGACAGACAGACAGACAGACAGACAGACAGACAGACAGACAGACAGGTTTATTATTATTATTATTATTATTATTATTATTATTATTATTATTATTATCATTGTCGGCCCCACTGTGTAAGGCTAGTTTGCCTGCCTGTTAATCGGAGGAACCGGGTTCGATTACCGGCCAGGTCAGAGATTTTTACCTGGATCTGAGGGCTGGTTCGAGGTCCACTCAACCTACGTGATTACATTTGAGGAGCTATCTGGCAGTGAGATAGCGTCCCCCGTCTAGAAAGCCAAGAATAACTGCCGAGAGGATTCATCGTGCTGACCACATGACCCCTCGTAATCTGTCGGCCTTTGGGCTGAGCAGCGGTCGATTTGTAGGTCATTGCCCTTAAGTGATGTTGTGTAATGGGGTTGGGTTTGGATTGTTATTATTACTAGCATAATTATTTCTTTCCAGAATGTCTTGACCTTTTTTTTTACTATTTTTCATCAATCTGTTGTTCGTCCATTCAGATTTCCTTTGCTTCTTTCCTTTCTTCTGGAACTGCTGAAACTCTAAATGTTTTCTAAAAAATAGCTCTGTCTAATATCTAGTTTCTTGTGATACTCAGCTCAGCTATATCCTGTATACCTTCGATTGACCATCAGATTTGTGTTTTGGAATGTTTATATGAATATTTTGTTGAAATGATCAGATATTCCCTTCATTGGCTTTTCCGCATTCGTTCGGACCAAATGGTTATAAAATTTCATTTTTTCTGGTACTGCTTAAAGATTTTCAGTTATCTTTGGACAAGTATTTTAGTACTTCCCTTCCCTTCCCTTCCCTTCCCTTCCCTTCCTTTAAAATAACATTTTTCCCTTCTTTTGTTTAAGACCGAACATTCAGTCGTATACAGGCATTCCAGTGTTATGATGGTGCTGCAATGATGGAATTTCGCTTTTATTGAATTGATTTTGTTGTTGTTGCAAATATATTAATTTAACTAATAAGCTAGTTCTATTCTTTGTGATCTTGATTTGTTTGATATTTTTTAGGCCATAAGGCTGTTCTCAGATTTAGTTAAATTTGTTTACTCTCATCCTATCAACACAGTAATTAAAACAGACGATTTCTCCTCTTTGTGAACATTACAACCTGATTATTCGCCCCGTTTACCATCGTACTATGGTCCGCTGTCCATCTCACAACTTTGTCGAGTTCTTTTTGTAGTCACTTACAAATCTGTAACTTAATATTACGCCATTCGAGTTAACACCATCCACAAATACAAACAAAAAGTACTTTCTTCTTTAGAATTCCATTCCTCTGGTTCATAAATTTTCTAATACCGCTGGTACATAACACAACGGTATATCATAGCATACCAGCAATTCGATCCCTACACTGAGGCGCTGATTGGAATGAGCAGTGTGCCCACTTAAAGGAATAATGGCGGAGGAGTGTTCACGGCTATTTGCGGCCTGGTCATTCCAGCTCGGGAATTTTGAAATGTTACATTGGCAGCGTAGTAGTGTTCGTTAAAAGTGAGAAAATGTGTGTTTTTTCATTTGATCGAGTATTTCATATGATACCATTGGTTTTAATCGCGGCATTCCTACTGACTTCATTATAATGACCTATGTTGATTTCAGGTGGGAAAACCATAAAAACAGTCTTCCTGAGAATTTAAAAGGGCATGCGGAGATTGAGTGTCTATCATCATAATGAAAACTCCCCAACTTGATTGTGACTGATAGTAGCCTAGAGGGCCTGCCATTACAATGAAAATTCTCTAACCCATTCTTCATGTGAGAAAAGGTGTATGGTGATTTTCCCGCCGCGTTTCTGGGGTAACGTTAAGAGCTATGCAATTCAATATATTCTTACTCATAATATGTACACTACTCAACCTAGAATTCTGCATACAGTGTAGAATTCCATAGTGAAGGAGGGGTAAATCAGCTAGTAAGTAAGTAACACAAAGTTTGAACAGCACTGCCTAGTGGGAAACAATATATTCGCCAGAAAATTGACATCTCACGCAACGTGAACTACATAGTGTTTCTTGAAGAGATGACAAAAATTTGTAGACAATGGAAGTGGGAAATTTCAGCATTTTCTTTTATAACGATCGTAGGTAACAAATTTCTTAAAAGTTTGCGACACTGATGTATGGTTTTATGACTGCCGCCGACAAAGGGTAACGACTGTCGCCCTCGCCGATAGCAAAAGGACTGCCCCGCTGGTTCTTAGTTCAAATTCTCTCACTGAATTTTTACAACTGAAACTGTGATTTCAAAAACATCCCAAGTCCATGTTTTTACAAAATCTGGTTTTTAGCAGTATGTGGTTGTATGAAGTAGACCAGATCATTTGACGAAGTGAATCTGATAATCCCTGAATTAAGGCTAACAACAAAGTAATCATAATTCAGCAAAAGAAACTTGATGATGTTAATTTCTGATGAAGTATTTACTACCCTATAATGTGAAGTTCATTAAGTCACTTCTTGGGTCTGATGATCCCTGTGACGAGGACGAGGACGGTGATTATGGTGCTGTTGCATTAAAGCCGTGAAATAATACTTTATGGAAAGTTTTGAGAATTATGCGGTGGGTATGTTTGGAACTATTCGGTGTATATTTACTCAGAACTTTAGTGCAAGTAATTAATATTCATCCCTGTATCTTGTAATAACACGCAATCTTACAATAAACAATAGGCCTATTCCAGCACAGTAAAACTCATGTTACTACAGTACAATATAAGGAGCGTTGATTTCAAAAACATCCCAAGTCCACCTGATTTGTACACCCATAGACGGTCATAGAGAAAATTATTACAAAATTCCATTTTTCTAGGAATATAGACAGAATGGATGACTGTTGTACGGGGTTAACAAATTTGGCTCCAATAATTATTTTCAATAAAATCCAGCTTTTTCTTCCTCTTGAAAAAATTTTAGTCTCTGGACTTGGGATCTTTTTGAAATCACTGTTTCGATTGGCTCTATCAATCGGTAACCAGTGGCGAATTAAACTACGAATTAGTCCTGCTTACTTATGCGGATTGGATGAGTTAATCTACATGATCATCAGATTCTAGTGACCTTAAAATTCATTCAGATCCATATTTATTTTTACCTCCCGACATTTTCTTATGGCTTTGTTCTCTGTCAGAAATAGAGGGAGAAGAACTACTAGTAGTCTTAATTATTCTTGACTGAGGTAGAGAACATGTCCATTTTTTAATTTCACTGTTTATATTTCGCAGAACTCTTACGTATGCATACTAGGTTAAAACGCCAATATATTTCAGATTAACGTGCAAGAGAAATTTACAGTAAATCCTAGTTTTAGTATATCAAGCGATAGGGCATTAATCCCTTGTTTTAAAGTCGAAATATGCATTGCTAGGTATTACACGTTTAATCTGCAGTTCAATAATGAAATGCAAATTCTATATCAATGTATCTATAAAAGTAAGGCGCTTAGAGGGTAAAGAATATTACTGATGCGGCTGAAAAAATATTATCTGGCATTACGAAACAAATTGTATGTTTCCATTTCTAGTAAATACATCAGCTAAATATGTTCCACTGAAGTTATCATGGTAAAACAACCATAGGAAAGTCAAATTTAACAGATCTCATTTGATTACCTTCCTATTTATATTTCTTTTCATGGTCGTTATATGCGTTTCTGAACTTTGGGAGAATAGTTATTGCTTCAATTAGTAGGTAAATTAATGTCCTGTGATAAGTGAATGGTACATCACATGGATCTTAAATGTACTGAGGCAGAAAATTTTGAATAATAATAATAAATAATAATAATAATAATAATAATAATAATAATAATAATAATAATAATAATAATAATAATAATAATAGCCGGGCTGAGTGGCTCAGACGGTTAAGGCACTGGCCTTCTAACCCCAACTTGGCAGGTTCGATCCTGGCTCAGTCCGGTGGTATTTGAAGGTGCTCAAATACGACAACCTCGTGTCGGTAGATTTACTGGCACGTAAAGGAACTCTTGCGGGACTAAATTCCGGCACCTCGGCGTCTCCGAAGACCGTAAAAGTAGTTAGTGGGACGTAAAGCAAATAACATTAATAATAATAATAATAATACTAATAATAATAATAATAATAAAACCAAACCCCATGGCACTACAGCCCTTGAGGGCCTTGGCCTACCAAGCGACCGCTGCTCAGCCCGAAGGCCTGCAGATTACGACGTGCCGTGTGGTCAGCACGACGAATCCTCTCGGCCGTTATTCTTGGCTTTCTATACCGGGGCCGCTATCTCACCGTCAGATAGCTCCTCAATTCTAATCACGAAGGCTGAGTGGACCTCGAACCAGCCCTCAGGTCCAGGTAAAAATCCCTGACCTGGCCGCGAATCGAACCCGGGGCCTGCGGGTAAGAGGCAGGCACGCTACCCCTACACCACGGGGCCGGCAATAATAATGATAATAATAATAATACATTTTTAATATTAAAACCGAGCTGACCGTGCGGTTAGGGGCGCACAGCTGTGAGCTTTCCTTTCGGAGATAGTGGGATCAAATCCCATCGTCGGCAGCCGTGAAGATGGTTTTCCGAGGTTTACCATTTGTGTACAATTTGCTTTACGTCGCACCGACATAGACAAGTCTTATGACGACGATGGGATAGGAAAGGGCTCGGAGCTGGAAGGAAGTGCCTTGGCCTTAACTGAGGTATAGCCCCAGCGTTTGCCTGGTGTGAAAATCGGAAACTACGGAAAGGCATCTTCAGGGCTGCCGACAGTGGGTGTTCAACCATAATTAAAGATATTTTACATTGTTACTTTATAGAATTCTAGTTGTTCGGGTAAAATCTTTCATGCCATACCTGCATGTGGAACGGAGGGCCTCTTAGGGGGTGACATGATGCCCCCTCTCAGACCAGGAGTGATATGGAGATTTGATTTGTGGAGAAGGTGAGAGGGTGTGGTCTGTAACGTTACTGTCTCGTCATTCGCCTTTATGCAGGGAAATGGAAAACCATTTTCGGGATAGTCAACGGTTGGGACCAGCTCCTCCGCCTCCTCTATTGGTGTTGAATTCCATGTTGTTGTTGAACAGTTTTAATTCCTCACCCTAAAGTGGTAAGGTTGGCCACCTATTACTACTACAACTATTACTACTACTAATAACAGTTTCCATTCCTCCCTTAAAGGGAGAGGCGGGTCGTCAGCTAAACAAGTAGCTCTTAGGCCTTTTATTGTTAATTTTACTGATGTTTTGATTTTTAAATGGGTTTTTATGTGTTGTACATACGTTTTAATTGTTGTTAACTCTGGCGCAGAGACCACCGGACCACCAAGGGGATCAACCCAGGGAGAGGGCCCACACAGCATCCCCTCATAGTTTTCCCCTGCTATCCCCCGTTTATTGAAATCTTTGTTTTGTACATATTTACATTTACATTGAATTATTTACAATTTTGTTAATTATTTTGTTGTTTTTGTTGAGCCTCTTCGTTGGCTAGATTCTTTGAGTCCATTCTTGCTGTTTGTATTTCCAACATATTTTGTCAAGTATTACAATATATTTATATACCATTGCACAAGTTACATAATTTTACATACATTTGTACAGTGATTTACTGTGCTTAGTACGTCTCTTGTTTAGCTATGGTCTGTAAGTCTTAACGTTAGTTGTTTGTTTGTAAACATCTGTGGTAGTACTACTGGTCATATGTTTGTTTGGAATGTCATTCATAAGTCGTAGTAGCCACTGTGCTAGTGGGTCAGCCAGTGTTGTCAACAATGCAGTAGTAGTAACTATGTGTTCATTGATATTCTGGTCTCATCTTGGGGGCCTTTTATTATTGAATGCATACTTCTGTATGGAATAGAATAACTATTATAGTAATATTATTAATAGTAATAATATATGGTATCAATAATAGCAAATATAGTTATTAATAATAATAATCAAATTATTATGTTGTATATTTTAATATTATTATTGTTATACGTATTAATGATGAAAATATTAATATTATTAACCATAATAATAATAATAATAATAATAATAATAATAATAATAATAATAATAATAATAATAATAATAATAATAATAATAATAATAATAATAACAGTGATAGAGATATTGATCACGATCATCTAAGTGATTTGAGCACTTATTTGACAAGATGGTATAATCACTGAAATTTTCACTCACTTTGGGTATTACTAGTGACTTCACTTCACTTCGCTTTCACTTAATATTTGTGACAGCACTTGTGGTGCCTATATTGGCCGGTACAGTAATCAGGTGATGTGTCCCCGTGGTCAGGAGCATCCTGATCTGTTATCATTTGTGATTGTTGAGACTTTGTGGCGGTGACAATTAAAGTTGGTGGAAGTTATGTGATGGGAGGAGGGAAGATATGAGAATTTTCAGGTGTGCGGTTGTCGTTTAGGATTGAGGTGGCTAGAGGTGATGGTGGGAGGGCTTCTCTTATTATAGGGTTGTTATGGAGGGTGCCTCTTGTCAAATATTGGAGGCGTATTTTGTGTAGGTATGATGTTATTTTTGGGAAGGTATAGTAAGGGGTGAAATTGGCGGAAGGTGTGTCTATAGGTAGATGGTGTGCTATCGTCTCTCATTCCAGAGGATATGAATCAGAGAAAGCGAGAGGTTTTGCGGCCGTGGCCTATAGTAGGAACTGACACGGCAGAATGGAAAACCACAGAAAATCATTCTCAGGTCTGCCGAACTTGGGGCCAGCCCCTCATTTTCTCCCGAATACAGAGGTGTAGAATCTCTGTTGACCGGTCGGAGTGCAGACCTATCAGACCACGGATCAACCGTGGCCACTTCTAGGCCGAGACTAGGGGGCCACCTATCTGTATGCATCCTTAAGTGCAACACCGTGTGTAGGCTATAGCCTCTAAGAGTACTTTGATCAAATCTTGCATCAAACAATATTTACAAGAAATTCCTCGTAACATGATGTACACTGACTGACAGAGCAAATGCAACACCAAGAAGGAGTGGTCAGAACTTTATGCCAATTGCAGGGTAGACTGACGTCACTGAGGTATGCTCATGATGTGAAATGCGCCGCTGTGCTGCGCACGTAGCGAACGATAAATGGGACACGGCGTTGGCGAATGGCCCACTTTGTACCGTGATTTCTCAGCCGACAGCCATTGTAGAACGTGTTGTCGTGTGCCACAGGACACGTGTATGGCTAAAAATGCCAGACCGCCGTCAACGGAGGCATTTCCAGCAGACAGACGACTTTACGAGGGGTATGGTGATCGGGCCGAGAAGGGCAGATTGGTCGCTTCGTCAAATCGCAGCCGATACCCATAGGGATGTGTCCACGGTGCAGCGCCTGTGGCGAAGATGGTTGGCGCAGGGACATGTGGCACGTGCGAGGGGTCCAGGCGCAGCCCGAGTGACGTCAGCACGCGAGGATCGGCGCATCCGCCGCCAAGCGGTGGCAGCCCCGCATGCCACGTCAACCGCCATTCTTCAGCATGTGCAAGACACCCTGGCTGTTCCAATATCGACCAGAACAATTTCCCGTCGATTGGTTGAAGGAGGCCTGCACTCCCGGCGTCCGCTCAGAAGACTACCATTGACTCCACAGCATAGACGTGCACGCCTGGCATGGTGCCGGGCTAGAGCGACTTGGATGAGGGAATGGCGGAACGTCGTGTTCTCCGATGAGTCACGCTTGTGTTCTGTCAGTGATAGTCACCGCAGACGAGTGTGGCGTCGGCGTGGAGAAAGGTCAAATCCGGCAGTAACCGTGGAGCGCCCTACCGCTAGACAACGCGGCATCATGGTTTGGGGCGCTATTGCGTATGATTCCACGTCACCTCTAGTGCGTATTCAAGGCACGTTAAATGCCCACCGCTACGTGCAGCATGTGCTGCGGCCGGTGGCACTCCCGTACCTTCAGGGGCTGCCCAATGCTCTGTTTCAGCAGGATAATGCATCTCCCAACAGGCTCTACGAGGTGTACAGATGCTTCCGTGGCCAGCGTACTCTCCGGATCTCTCACCAATCGAACACGTGTGGGATCTCATTGGACGCCGTTTGCAAACTCTGCCCCAGCCTCGTACGGACGACCAACTGTGGCAAATGGTTGACAGAGAATGGAGAACCATCCCTCAGGACACCATCTGCACTCTTATTGACTCTGCACCTCGACGTGTTTCTGCGTGCATCGCCGCTCGCGGTGGTCCTACATCCTACTGAGTCGATGCCGTGCGCATTGTGTAACCTGCATATCGGTTTGAAATAAACATCAATTATTCGTCCGCGCCGTCTCTGTTTTTCCCCCAACTTTTATCCCTTTCGAACCACTCCTTCTTAGTGTTGCATTTGCTCTGTCAGTCAGTGTATATCAGTTGAATGAAAATATTGATATTCATGAAGCATATTTATTGATTACATCAGAAATTACTAAATAATCCAGCATATTGAAATATAATTTGAAAAACAGCCGGCTTCCAAATTCGAAGGATAATGTTCTCGACTATTGCGACAGAGGGCAGGCATGATATATATTGACCATGGATGTTCCCGACTCGTTCAACATATGGCCTACAATGAGCAGCACTGTAGTTTGGAAATTTTAACCCTAAAGCAAGGCACATTTAAAGACAGGAATTGAACGGAAGTAACAGCAAGAAACAAAGTGGAAAATAGTATTTATTTCTTATTAATGAATACGTATTACGGATGATTGGATCATATTAATCGATGTCGGGTATGATTGGCTGGAAATATAGTTGTAACAACAATAGTAGGTTGAATGTTAAGACTGTCATATCTTGTATCGGAATGTACGTTCGTTGACGTCATCTATTCACGGTAGGAATCTTGTACAAATTTGTTCGTTTTGGAGCTGTTCACTTCGGCTAGTACCTGGTGATATGCTGAACGATTTTCACCTCTTGGCATTCATATATTAATAATATTACATATAACTCCAATGCTATGAGTGGCCATCTGACAGCCATGTTTGGAAATCAGAGGAGGGGGGGTCGGATCGAGAAAAATCCTGGCCACTGAGAATGTCTGATACTTATGCTTCCATTTCTTCCTCTTAGGTCGTTCCATGCAGCTCGAAAACCAATCAGAAATGGGATAATTTAGAGACCTCATCGCAAGAATTGCTGATACCATCCGAACCATTCATGACATTAGGGTATCTCCTAACGCAGATAGCGTCATCTCAGAACGAAACAACTTCGGAGACAGTTTGTTCCCCGCTGATGAGGAACGAGAGCAGCTGAGAGAACATGGAGGGGAAGTGCATGACGTAATACGTACTGAAGGCTAGTGAGGGTTACGCGTTATTCTCACAGCGCAGGACGTTCAAGCCCATATTTTCTTTCAGTATATGCACGTATCGCAAACTTTAGTTACTTAAGTGTAAATAATTTATTCAGAATATATTGCACACTGCTGTATTTTTCCTTTGTCGATGAATAATGTTCTTACCCTGTTATACTGTATAATATGTGCTACGTTCGTTTCCCATGATCCATGCTCCAAATTGGTTACATTATCTCCGTGCGATTACTGCAAGTACCACCACGGTATGCAACTCACCTGTCAGCAGCACTCTTCTCACGCCGTCCCGAGTGGAACAAGTAGCGCCTGCTCCCTAGAGCAACTACTTGATGACGTATATCCTAACGCATACCACAGTCAATTCTACTATGATATAGAACATGTAAAACAGCACTATATGTGAACAAACAGCTGTTTATAGCTGTTTAATGCACTCCAACGAACAGCAAGTTTGTAAAGATCTTCTAGTGCCAAACGTTGATGTGAGTGGACAAAGATTCCTATAAAAACATTATGGTATTGATATACTCTACCTTCTGTAAAAATTTGTACTGATTAAAAATTTGTTTGGGCTTGGAAAAATAATGAAACCAGCATAATTTACGCACTTCGTCTTAGCATCATGATCCAATTTTTCCGAAGTGACAAACTGACTTTAAAATTTTATAAGGACGTAATTTACGCTAGTAAATTTACGATTATAAAAGCTTAAATAGCTTGAATAATTCCAAACCAATTGTTTAGTAAAACCGTGTAGATTTGATGGCAAGGCAAGAATGCTGATGAACAACATGTTTATTATTAGATCCCGGATTTTTATCCAGTAATGGGTTAGAATGCAAACTGTATTGGGAAGCGTCGTATAGACCGCTCTTCCGTACAGTAGTGAGAATAACATAAATTCTACGGCTTCTTATGGGGAGAACCCCTAATGTTCATGCGAAGCTCATAGCATAACTGTTGTGCAGATTATACTATACTTGCAATGGTATCTTAACGGCGCACTAGCCGCCAGCGTCTTGGAAAGGTGTAGCAATCCAACTGATGAGCCCACTAATACACCGGGGCGAAACGCTGGTAATTTCACGATTGAAAAAGCCTAATGAGCTTAAATGTTTTTAAACTGTACTTGTTACTTGCTTCAGGGCACATGTCTGTGAAGACCACAGTAAAGGAGTGGAAAATCACTATTTTTGCCATAATAATTTGGACAGAAATATTTATTCTAGGTGTACAAGAATCATCATATGCAATAAATGAGTATTGTAGATTGTTATTAGCTTATTCGTTTCTCATTACACATCCTAGTTAATTTTTTACGACAGTTTATTCCTTGAGATATTTTTAAAGCTTTCATTTCACTCCAAGCTGTCGAAAGAGTAAATTCGGAAACTACTCGTTTGACATTAATAATATTTTTACAATTATTACCCACAGCATGTAGATACGAAGTATAATACAATCACGATATTTGGTGAAATATTTTTTGTCCAGGAAAGTTCAAATAAAGATATACAAATTTTCATAATTGGTATCGAAAATGTTATTGACCTCATTTTCTTAAATAAAGAGCTAGATTCATGATTATGGTCCATTTTAAACACAACTGCACACTAAAACAACATGACGAATTTTATTTGTCTGTGATTAATGGTTATAGAGATAGCAAAATTAATACTGTAAAAATTAAAAAAAGTGTAAGCAGGTTGCTTTACGTCTCACTGACAAAGACGGGTCTGATAGCGACGATGGGACAGGAAGGGGCTAGGAGTGAGAAGGAAGCGGGCATGGCATTAATTAAGGTACAGCCCCAGCATTTACCTGGTTACCGATTGATAGAGCCAATCGAAACAGTGATTTCAAAAAGATCCCAAGTCCAGAGATTAAAATTTTTTCAAGAGGAAGAAAAAGCTGGATTTTATTAAAAATAATTATTGGAGCCAAATTTGTTAACCCCGTACAACAGTCATCCATTCTGTCTATATTCCTAGAAAAATGGAATTTTGTAATAATTTTCTCTATGACCGTCTATGGGTGTACAAATCAGGTGGACTTGGGATGTTTTTGAAATCAACGCTCCTTATATTGTACTGTAGTAACATGAGTTTTACTGTGCTGGAATAGGCCTATTGTTTATTGTAAGATTACGTGTTATTACAAGATACAGGAATGAATATTAATTACTTGCACTAAAGTTCTGAGTAAATATACACCGAATAGTTCCAAACATACCCACCGCATAATTCTCAAAACTTTCCATAAAGTATTATTTCACGGCTTTAATGCAACAGCACCATAATCACCGTCCTCGTCCTCGTCACAGGGATCATCAGACCCAAGAAGTGACTTAATGAACTTCACATTATAGGGTAGTAAATACTTCATCAGAAATTAACATCATGAAGTTTATTTTGCTGAATTAATGATTACTTTGTTGTTAGCCTTAATTCAGGGATTATCAGATTCACTTCGTCAAATGATCCGGTCTACTTCATACAACCACATACTGCTAAAAACCAGATTTTGTAAAAACATGGACTTGGGATGTTTTTGAAATCACAGTTTCAGTTGTAAAAATTCAGTGAGAGAATTTGAACTACGAACCAGCGGGGCAGTCCTTTTGCTATCGGCGAGGGCGACAGTCGTTACCCTTTGTCGGCGGCAGTCATAAAACCATACATCAGTGTCGCAAACTTTTAAGAAATTTGTTACCTACGATCGTTATAAAAGAAAATGCTGAAATTTCCCACTTCCATTGTCTACAAATTTTTGTCATCTCTTCAAGAAACACTATGTAGTTCACGTTGCGTGAGATGTCAATTTTCTGGCGAATATATTGTTTCCCACTAGGCAGTGCTGTTCAAACTTTGTGTTACTTACTTACTAGCTGATTTACCCCTCCTTCGCTATGGAATTCTACACTGTATGCAGAACACTGTATCCAGCCCCCTGCCAGCGAAATTAACAAATGATGGTTAAAATTCCCCACCCTGCCGGGAATCGAATGTGGGACCCCTGTGACCAAAGGCCAGCACGCTTAACCATTTAGCCATGGAGCCGGACAATGAATCAATTATTATGAAACGGTATTAAATGTTCATAAACATATTCAAAAGTTCAGGTAAAACAATATTATTACGACAGGCATATCAAGACGAGTTATCTGACCAATTTTTAACGAATGCTGCGGATCAGCACGGGTCCACTAGTACTATTTATTTATTTATTTATTTATTTATTTATTTATTTATTTACTAGCAGAAATGCCCGTTCTTCGTAGGGTTATCAGAAACTGGCTTTAGTTACTCATTCTATCAGTGTGACTGACTTCATTAGATATTTATATACCACTGGTGTATTTACTTAAGTACGTAGAAATTATTTGTCATATTTGGAATTATAGTGTATCTTCTTATTCTTCTTTTCTTCATGGGGGGCCTCTAAATATTAGTTCCTAATTAGCGTCGACCTGTAAGATATTTTGCTACCATGTTTTTCCTTCATTCCCACCTAGACATACCTGCTCCGTTCACAAAGCTGCAGGTTTAGTGTAAGTATACTTCCGCTAGATAGTACCACAAATATAAATATTATTGAATGTATTTGTTTGATCCGACATTTCGTAACTATTACAAATGACCAAGGAAATACGCGATGCATAAAATAAACTACTATAATTATCGAGAATTATAATTCTCAGAGCTTGTCACTCATGTCGCACATCATGTAATGAATCTGAGTATAAATGTTGAGAAATTTTTCAAGTCATAGGCGCACCATCTTGACAATTGTGTACAGTATATAGGTTGTTTTCATTTTCATGGTTACAATGATCGTAAAAGTGGACCAAAATATCGACACTAATAACATCAGTGATCCCACTACTCCATTATTTGATAGAAAATAGTTTAAACTATAGGTGACAGACTCCGCAAAATGCTGAAATCTAAGCCAGTACGTAAAAACGGAGGCCCGTCGGCAACCGCTGGTCGGTGTACTACGGAGATCTCCGGGGCTATTATTTTTATACTTCACTCCCTTTCCATCCCCGCCCAAAGAAGTGCTATGAGAGTCTTACACAACAGTTTATTTTTTCCAGATAGTAAGTCATATGTGTATCAATTTCGGTTGGCAGCTATGCCCAAACGTACATGCATACTGTAATCTAGCTGCTGTAGAGTCCTGGAGCTGACGTTGCCATGGTTACGGCCGTTCGTTTCTTTATCCGATTCCTAGAGCAGGGGTAGTGTGGTTCCAATATCTCCATAACGGTTGGTTTTAGGGCCTTAAAACATGGTTTTTGGGCCCGAAGGGTTTACCAAGTTTTTTTCTTTGTGTCAAGGGGCTATACTTCTATACAGCCCATGTTACTCACTGGCGATGTAGCTATCTATAGGCGAAGTATTTTTTAAAATCGGTTCAGTAGTTTTTGAGTCTATTCGTTACAAACCAACAAATTTTTCCTCTTTATAATATTAGTATAGATTTATTTATTTTATTTATTTATTTATTTATTTATTTATTTATTTATTTATTTATTTATTTATTTATTTATGTGACTAATCTGATCCAATAAACTTTCGAGGAGAGAAGATACAGATCGTTATATTTCAATATTTTCGGAAATTGCGAACCTGACACTTACATGATGGAAAATGGAATCATATTTTTGTAGACCACACAAATATTCAAACAGACATTCATTAATTGCGTAGGTGGCTATAGGCAGCCTTTACTGCACGTTATATTAAACGACTGCGCAACCATTCTATTCAGACCGGACATCAATGAGCGCTGGCAATTCAGTTATCACGCTGGAGGTGGGACGACATAAATCATTCATACGGCACTTCATTACTGGACGATTGATTACCACCTAGGGTTGTTTCATCCTGTTCCAATTGTTTGAATCAATCATGAGTAATAAATCACGGCAAGGGGTGATACTGAATAAAGACACAAGTCATCACGTAATTCTTCTTCAGTTCAGGCTTTGTACATTTTTCAGTAGTGTGGTATTTTCTGTTTCACCATATGGAGCCAATACGTGAATTCTTCGTGCTACAGACCTGAAAAAAATTGATTCTTTTAAAATGTGCTGCTGGGGAAGAATGTTACGCATACCTTGGACAGGATTTCGCACCAATGATTCATTATAAACCAGCTCAGCCTCTGAATGAGATTATAATCAATATGTAAACAGAGAATTTTACAATTTAAGAGCCAAGCGCAAGAATCAGACAGCTCCAATTATTGGTAAATTTCTTTTTTTTCTGTAAGCTATCATAAAATATGCTCTATCTGCTGGTACAAGAACCGTGTAAAAGGAGCTGTCAGGGTTGTTTTAACTGTTTCTGCCGGCGCATGAACCCAGACAGCTCCTAGAGACGTATGTTTCTTGCAGCGACTATAGTTAAATGTTCGAGTGAAGACTTATTTTATAATAGGCAGTTGTAATTGTACAACTTTTTACACTCTCCTGAAAGACAGCCAAATCATTCTGTTATATGTACGATGAAACTATTGGTAGAAAGGGTAAAATTGAGGTGATTGGCATGCTTAATCAGGGGCTGCCTGGCCTAGATGGTAAACGCGTGCTTGGTTAACCCGGAAGGACGTGGGTTCGAATCCCTGTCAGGAGGTCGTAAAATTTAAGAAACGAGATTTCCACTTCCTGAGGTGCGTATGGCCCTGAGGTTCACTCAGCCTACACCAATCATGAGTACCAGGTTAATTCCTGGTGTCAAATGCGGCCGGGCGTAGAGCTAACCACTCTACCCCATCAAGTGTTAAAGTTACGAATAGTGGAAGCCTTTACCTTCCACCCCTCCAAGGGCCTTCATGGCCTGTATGGAGATGACTTTGCTTTGCATGCTTAATCATTTCTTACAAAGTGAGATAAGTGATGCCATCACAGTCTTGTACCTGTTCTCTTCAGTTTTCATTTTCTGTATACATTTGTCAAAGGACTTGGGAGATTTGAAAAAATAATAGACCAGTATCCAGAACCCGGACACAGCCTCCTCCCCTGCGACTGGACCTTTGTTGTAATCGAGAAGGAAAAACGAAAACGAGAGAGAACATATTTGATACAAGATTATCGTAGAGCCTCCGTGGCTCAGGTGGCAGCGCACCGGCTACTCACCGCTGGGTTCCGTGGTTCAAATCCTGGCCAATCCATGTGAGATTTGTGCTGGACAAAGCGGAGGTGGGACAGATTTTTCTCCGGGTACTCCGATTTTCCCTGTCATCCTTCATTCCAGCAACATTCTCCAATATCATTTCATCTGTCAGTTCGGAAGCCGACACGATTCCTATCCTCGCCGCTAGGTTGGGGCTTCATTCATTCCATTCCTGATCCGGTCGAATGACTGGAAACAGGCAATGGATTTTCATTCAATATTATCGTGCTCTGGTACAGAACGCGAGTTGCAAGTTTATTGTTCATGATATAACACGAAAAATGTTTTTTGACTACGCAATTCACTTCAAAACCAAAACTTTTTGTGAAGTTGTATATAAATCTTGTTGCAATGTAACGATATTTCTCTCACAGTAAGTCTGCTGTATAATTTAGTATCTTACATTAATAACTCAGTTAAATAGTATTGATTAATGCATTCTTCATATTAAACATATTTTACTAGGGCATGAAACAGGGCAGCTCCAGCGGTTGTGTGAATAAACTGAGAGAAGTCGTGTTACACATCCCGATAATTGCCACTTCGTGTACGTAGATAACCTTACTTTTTCAACACATAAATATTTTATGAAGTTTGCTGTGTCTCTAGAAAATTTTTATACTTTGGAGCTGTCTGGTTCTTGGGCCGAGCTATTTAATTCGTTGGACACACTATGCGACGTGGGAATGGCAGCATAGATAAACTGATCATTCCTCGAAATGTTCCAGGCAAGAGAGATTGTGGACGACTACTTTTTGAATAACTTATGATTAAAAGAATGAATATATAAAAAGAGAGGAGCCAAGACTGGCGGGAATATGTAAGAAAGTTGTTCAAGGCATGTTTTGAACTTCCGTCTCCTGGACTATGCCAAAAGAACTTAACTTCAGTTACCCTTATGACCAGAAGATGGGACTAAATCTCTTCTCATATTTGATGCAGAGTAACCCCTGAAATGCAAAGTGTACCAGTTTTACGATATGTCGAAAAATTTTTTTCCTAGTGGCTTTACGTCGCACCGACACAGATAGGTCTTATGGCGACGATGGGATAGGAAAGGCTTAGGAGTTGGAAGGACGCGGCCGTGGCCTTAATTAAGGTACAGCCCCAGCATTTGCCTGGTGTGAAAATGGAGAACCACGGAAAACCATTTTCAGGGCTGCCGATAGTGGGACTCGAACCTACTATCTCCCGGATGCAAGCTCACAGCCGCACGCCTCTACGCGCACGGCCAACTCGCCCGGTATGTCGAAAATTAGAGGAGTAACGCCAGAATTAAGGAATGCTCTTTATCGTGACTATCCTTACCTGTTCACCTACAAAACATTAGGAGAAATTATTTGCCCTCGAATTTAAGCCAATTCCTAAGGATAACTAACACTAAAATAACTTATATGTAAACTATCCTTCTTCTTCTGCTCCATCTTTTACTGTACATGCGAGGTCGACGTTTCTGATATGTCGTTTCCATTTATCCTTGTCCCAAACGGAATTTTATCTTAACTTTCCATCCGGAGATCCTCCTGCACACAATCCACTCATCTTCTTTTGGGTCTACCTCTCTCCCTTCTACCTTCCACCTCCGAATGGAAATTCTAAGTTCCCATGGAGGGAATTAGATATTTTTCCACCAATAGAGCATGTGAAAAAACAGATCAGATGTAAGGCTTTTTAGGCGTTTGCTCTTTTAACCAGCGTTTCGTCTTAGGTCTGACACTAGACTCATCAGAGTGGGATGTGTTAGACTCTACCTACTGACGCCGGGGTGTATGCAGGTGAACTTATCAGAAGCCCTATACACGAGGCACAGTCTGATAACTACATACGGGAGATAAATCTCCACAATGGAATTATTGCCCAACTAGCAATTCCGAATGGAAATTCTAAGTTCCCAAGGAGGGAATGAGATATTTTTCCACCAATAGAGCATGTCAAAAAACAGATCAGATGTAAGGCATTTCAGGCGTTTGCTCGGGTCTGACACATCCCACTCTGATGAGTATAGTGTCAGACCTAACACGAAATGCTGGTTAATATAGCAAACGCACGAAAAGCCTTTCATCTGATCTGCTTTTTCCACCTCCGTGTCAAGCATTCTCCTTCCCGCAACATTTTCATACCCTAACTCTGATAATTTAAGAATGTGGAGAAGCAAAATTCATATAAAATTTGCCTGCTCCCTCTTTCTCCTTCACCATTCAATCACACATAATCAACTCGGAATCTATCCCAATACTGACTACATTATATTTGGAATTTTGTTTCCACATGCGTTTCTTTGTATAGCGGAATATTCAATCTTTAATATGTTATACTTTTTCTTGGTTGGTGGAGAGGGTGGGGGAGTTATGATTATAAGACCTTGAACCCCTAATTAGAGGACATTTGTAGTGTACGAGATCCTCTTGAGGATTACTTCGCTTGACAACTGGAAACATCCAAAGGAAATTAGCACGATTTGTTCTGGGAGGTTTCCTGCAAAAGAATAGTGACAGAGCTCGATAGCTGTAGTCGCTAAAGTGCGGCCAGTATCCAGTATTCGGGAGTTAGTGGGTTCGAACCCCACTGTCCGCAGTCCTAAAGATGGTTTTCTGTGGGTTTTCTATTTTCACACCAGGCAGCCTTAATTAATGCTACGGCCGCTTCCTTCCCACTCCTAGTCCTTTCCTGCCCCAAAGTCGCTATGAGACCTCTCTGTGTCGGTGTGACATAAAGCAACTTGTAAAACAAAGAGTGATTATGAAAATGTTAACTTTCGACCGAAAGGTTTTGGGAGTAAGCAGGTGAGCTGCTCGATTAAGCGGTAAGTTACGTTCCGAGCTGTCAGTAGAAAGATTGCATGGAATTACATTAAAAGACGAATAATTTTGAGTTGAGATTTTGACAGTAGGAACGATCGTAAGATGACGATAAAGATGAGGACAAATGAGGGAAAATATTCACTTTGTTTTGGAAATAGGGATTGGAATAATTTATGAAGGGAGATGGTTGATAAATTTCTATTTTTATTGAAATGATTTGAGAAAAGTTTTAGGAAAACAATTGATATGGAGAATTTTCCACCTCACCGACCGCCTTACATTGCACACGATTGGTGAGTGACTGATTCATTGATTCATAATGCATACCTTATATTAAAAACGTGCACTAATGCTATTTGCTTTTTTTTCTTACGTCGCACCGATACAGATAGGTCTTATGGCGAAGATGGGATAGGAAAGGCATAAGAATGTGAAGGAAGCGGTAATGGCCTTAATTAGGGTACACCCCCAGCATTTGCCTGGTGTGAAAATGGGAAACCACGGAAAAACTTTCAGGGCTGCCGACAGTGGGGTTCGACCTAACGTGTACTAAAACAGCTTTGCCGTCCAGTCTGTCCATTCTACTGGACTGATTTGCTTCAATTTTGTGTTATTCTCTTCGGAATTCCCTGCCAGTGAGGTCTCGAAGATCGGTCAACTTTGAAAAAACATACAATCACAATGATTAATCCATTAATTGCAGGCTAAGGCATGGCCTAGCCCACAGCACATACTTTTGTTAGCGGGTTGCATACAGTTAAGGATCAATATCTTGACGTCAAGATATCGGCGAAACTAAATATTTAAAAATGACGCGCACTATAAGAAAACCTGAAATTTGAACCAAACTTGGTACACATATGACTTAATACTATGTAGATGCAAATACCGTGAGAATATCAAGACACGTTTTCTGACCCATTTATAACGAATGATGTGGAGAAAAAAGGGTTCTCTAGTTGGTTTAAAGGGAAGTTTTTGTCAATGGTCCCCTCTTAACTCTAAATAGATGTGAAAAAGGAAAGAGAATAGGAATATCGGCAAAAGGAAGGGAGGAGCTACTGGGGCGTGAAAATGAAGGGCTTCGCAGTTCTCGCATACCTACAACGATCATGGCTGAAAAAAGAACAAGAATTGACCAAGCGAGGTAAGAGGGGAAAGTTGAAAATGAGTATCATGGCACAAGTAAATAAAGAAGAAAATCAGCTTCACTAAGGTGACCCATAGTTCCCAAATCACGCTTCCTAGTTGAGGTCTTCTCGAGAGATTCCCCTTTTAGTCACTTTTTATGACAGAATTCGGAGGGTGAATAACGTGACACACTTTTTGCCACCACCCGCAAGGGGGGAAACGCTTCTATTTCCCCTTTGATTAGCGTTAAAAGGGAATTATTCTTCTACATCTTCGACCTTATTCCCTTCAGGCTGCAGGGCCCACCTTTCTCTACTTTGCACTCCACTTCAGCCGGTCTGCACCGTCGGAGGGGCGGACGCCCGCATGTCATATATTCCCTCTCAGGCAAGCCATCCATCACCTTTTTGGTCGTCCACTGGATCGCCATCCGTCAGAGCGAAATTCAAGTGGCCAGTTAACGATGAATTCTCCATCAGCTCTGACCACATGCCCACTACAGTCTAGACGACCGGTACTGGGGTGACCGTGAAGGTATTTTCGTAAATATTTGTGAATTCATTTCAAGACACTCTTCTAAAATGTATCGCGTGATTTACTTTCTTTAGGAAGCCTTTTGTATGCCTGTATAGCACTGTTAGGGCTAGTGATTCAAACTAATTAAAGACATTCTAATAATTTAAGAAGGAAGCCTTACATTCCAGTGTCGACTCAGTTAAATGTAACTCAAAAGATTTTTAGACTATCAAACACGAACGTTAAATATTACACTATAACATACCTGTAAAAAGCACATTATTAAACAAGGAATTAAAATACGCACTATTTGAGCAAAGAATGGCATGTTTCGTTCTTGAAGGAACATCATCAGTATGGCCCGGATGTTTATGCAGTAATAGGTTAGCATGCAAACTTAATGAAGCGAGTAATAAGTAGAGTCTACCCGAACGACGGTAATGCTATGAGGTTTGCATAAACATTAGGGGTTCGGCCTATTAGAACCCCTAGAATTTATGTTACTTCCACTACATTAGGTTAGAGCGGGCTAGTCGACATTACCTAGTAAGTAATTTTGTTACTAAATAATTTTGATAGTAGGAAATGTCGACTATCCCGCTCTAACGTAGTGTAGTGGGAGTAACAGAAACTCTAGGGGTTCTGATGGGCCGAACCTATAATGTTTATGCAAACCTCATAGCATTACCGTCGTTCGGGTAGACTCTACTTATTACTCGCTTCAGTAAGTTTGCATTCTAACCTATTGCTGCGTAAACATCCGGGCCCTAATCATCAGATTCTGACAAATCATACTCAAATATTTAGAATATTTATGTTTATATATGTTTATTTCTCTACTAAATTAGAGACAAAGGAGGATCTCATTAAGATAAGTTCCACCGGGCGAGTTGGCCGTGCGCGTAGAGGCGCGCGGCTGTGAGCTTGCATCCGGGAGATAGTAGGTTCGAATCCCACTATCGGCAGCACTGAAGATGGTTTTCCGTGGTTTCCCATTTTCACACCAGGCAAATGCTGGGGCTGTACCTTAATTAAGGCCACGGCCGCTTCCTTCCAACTCCTAGGCCTTTCCTATCCCATCGTCGCCATAAGACCTATCTGTGTCGGTGCGACGTAAAGCCCCTAGCAAAAAAAAAGAAAAGATAAGTTCCAGATTTCAAGTTCCTAAGTATTAGACAAAACAATGAAAAACGTAAAATTAAGCAATTTATTCAATTGTGCCGAAAGTTGAAAGGCTAAAATGCCCGGAATGCTTTCAAATTGTGAGTCTTGGATAGCTCTGTATGTATATGTTCAGTACTCAGTCCCAAGGCTGGTTGGATTCTCAACAGTTCTGCCATCAGCTATCATAGATTGCCTAGGCATCACTGAAGATGAGTACTAGAGAAATGAGGAGTGAGGTAGTTTCCCGTTGCTGTCCTCACCGATACGAGGAGTAGATATTATACAGGGTGAAGCGTAATTCGCGCACTCGGGCGTCGCAGCGTGACTCCTCACATGCCAGCAATAAAAAAATGTCTCTTACAAAATTTCGTCTTGCGAGTATATCCGGAAGAAAAACGACGTTGTAGAGTAGCAATCTGGCAACACTGTAACCACATGTAGAGTAATTACCTCTGTCAGCAGAAGTTAGTCGTACTGTACAGTTGGTGCAGTGGATAGAGTTTTGGGTTAGCATGCAGGAGGTCGAGTGATCGATCCTGGGTTGAGGCGTATGTTTTTTATTTCGTAAATGTAGTCCAGGTGGTATGGTGTCTGGCATCTTAATCGTCAACAGCGTTGTAGTGGGTCCTCTAGAAACCATTTGCACTTACATACTACGATCCTAGAAATGGACGAACAATCGTTTTCATTGGTCAGCTTTGAAATGCGCCCTTTCCACGTCGTGGGCGTGAATTTATTCACACCACTTCATCTACTAGATGTGAAACCTGTTTGTTTCAGCTGTCTATTTCTTATTAATCTAACCAGGTATTTGTTGTTTCAGCGTTACAATATGTTATAAATGTAGGATACATGTGACCTCAGAAACGGTGTCTTACTGTATTACAGTAGGTAATGTCAGATTTAAATTAGAAAAAAGAAGAAATGCGCCTCACCCCAGGATCGAACCATCGACCTCCTGCATGCCAACCAAAATCTCTACCCACTGCACCAACTGTACAGGACGACTAGCACGTGCTAACAGCGGTACTTACCCTATATATGTTTACAGTGTTGCCAGATTGCTACTCTTCAACGTCCGTTTTCTACCGGATATACTCGCAAGACGAAATTTTGTAAGAGACATTTTTTTATTGCTGGCATGTGAGGAGTCGCGCTGCGACGCCCGAATGCGCGAATTTCGCTTCACCCTATATATGGCATTACTAGCATCGCTCATACCACAGTCACTTTCATATTTTCAAAGCCAAGGATAAGACAGAGAGAGGTCAATGAAAGTAGCTAAGAAAATTTCTCTAGCCTATATCAGAAGACACAGTCAACTGTAAACACTAGGTTCCTCCAGCAGAGGCATTGCTTCATCATACTAAAAAGAAATTGAAAATCACTTCCGACCTAAATGCAATTCCGGAAAACAGCCTAAAATCGCTTGTTTCTTTATTCGTAACCAAATTAATTTATTTAGAGAATTCTTCCCGTAAGGTGTTCCGTAGTTCTATACCCTCAATTGTCTTGATATTTCCAAAAATGTCCACACAGAATGTAGTTATGAGGGTTTAGTGAAACAATGCATTGACTCACATTAGCGCTCGGAGTGGTAGAAAAATGCAAACCGCTAATCTAATCGATCGGATAACGACGATTAAGAAAACGATAATAATTTTTAGGAATAAATCAATAATATATTCTGATACTTTATTATATTTCATTTACTTAAATTTCGCAGCTCAAAATCCCTCTGAGTATTTTTTACAATTGGCTTTACGTCACACCGACACAGATAGGTCATATGGCGACGATGAGTTAGAAAAGGCGTAGGACTGGGAGTGAAGTGGCCGTCACATTTAATTAAGGTGGCGTGAAAATGGGAAACCGCGGAAAACCATATTGAACAATGCCGACAGAGGGGTTCGAAGCCACTATTTCCCGGATGCAAGCTCACAGCTGTGCGCACCTAACCACCCGGTCCTGGGATGTTTTAAAAATTGACTTACTTGCCTGAAGGGGTAGAACTGTGGATTCCTTTTACAGGTATCTTACAATGTAGTATTCACCTTGTGTGTTCGAGAGACTGAAAAGCGTTTTTCAGGCATTCCAATTATACGTACAATTTTAGAGTTTCAAAGTGATAGTTAAGGATTAAGGGATTAGTTAATTAGTTCATTTTAAAGAATTGAGAAGATAATATAAGAGTGGGGGTCAAGAGTAAAGAACTCGAATCACAGAAAACTCTGATTGCGGATAATGTTGTATTGTGTAGGGTAGTAAATTAGCTGCAGGATTGTGAGCGACTGCGGGAGGATCTAGTCAATGTTGTGAAATGGACAGCAGATAATGGTAAGGTGGTAAAACGGGATGAAAAGTCAGGTCTTGAGTTTAACGAAGAGGAAAAGTTCTCTCAGTTTTAATTACTCTGTTGATGGGTGTGAGAGTATATAATGGGGAACACGCAAGTGATTGCATCTCTCCACATAGCGTTGCCGTCTGCAAGGACAACTGGTCGTAAAACAGGGCCAAATTCACGATAAAACCTTCACGACGACGTGACGTGAGAGAAATAGGACGAAGCCTGCTTACAAGAGAATGAAGGACGTTAGGAACTCCAAACGAAATAGCAACAAGTCAAGCCAATAAATGATATTTCCGTATTTTGCATTTCACCACATAAGCTTCGTCTCAAGGCAAACGAGAAAAATAGGGCGTTTCCTTCAATCTAATCTGAATACCGGTCCTTCAATAAGAATACAAGTACAATTTTGCTACGTCGTAGGAATGAACTAGGGAAACATCAATTTCATTCAAGCAATAAAATAATGTATATTAAAAACATTAAACTTGAAAAGAGAAGTTATCACGATTGAGGCTTCACAATAACATGTAAAATGTGGAAATGTGTTTAGTATTAAGACATATCACAGGTGTTTTTTTACATTGTCAGCACCACATTTTACACCACATTCTAATGTATATTTTCACACAACACATCACCTATTTCAGATAGTAATTGTTTTCAGTAATGTTATGCAATGTCTTTGATGAATGTGACTGTGAACCAGTTGAGGATGACCCAATATGCGTCAAAAAGTTTACTGGTGTAATAACAGAAAAGGCTTTTGCATTATGTATCCATAACGTAAAATGATTTTTCTACTGTTGTATGAAAGGTGGACTAAGTAAATTATTCTTTTAGAAGAACACGATTGTTAAGTTTTTTTTACAAGTTGCTATGCCTTTAAGCTACAGCCCCGCCATTTGCCTGGTGCGAAAATGAGAGACCACGGAAAACGACATTCAGGGTTACCGGCAGTGGGGGTTCGAACCCACTATCTTCCGAAAACTGGATACTGGCCGCACTTAAGCGACTGCAGCTATCGAGCTTGGTCCATTAGTTAGTCAATACCGAAATATGAGATTAATTATGTGCAGCCTTAAAAATTGATTTAATAAAGTAGCAGATCGAGATCTAAGGACTGGATTGCTGTGGTGATTGCCAATCTTCTTAGAGGAGACAGCGTAAGAAGGAGGAGGATGGGTGTGTGTGTGGTGTAGTTAGTTTTAAAATTTTCCCACCCACCCTCTCGTTCATCCAACCGTTTCCCCGTATGATAATGATTAAACACCTACTCGTCTATATGCTCCTTTGCTTCCTTGATAATGATGATACGAAGCTCGATAGCTGCAGTACCTTATGTGCGGCCAGTATCCAGTATGCGGTAGATAGTGGGGTCGAATCCCAATGCCGGGATCCCTGAAGATGATTTTCCGTGTTTTCCCACTTTCACATCAGGAAAATTATGGAGCTGTACCTTTACTAAGGCCAAGGTTGATTCCTTCCCACTCCTAGCCATTTACTGCCCCATCGTTGCCATAAGATCTACGATGTATTTGTGCTGGTGCGACGTAATGCAACTTGTAAAAATATGATGATTATGATTAGAGCAGGACGAATTCTGCGAGGATTTAAAGTTAAGTTTTCTAATGGTGTGAACATAAAATGGGTGTTGAGTCCTGAATGTGATGTCTGAAAAGGAAGTTTCAACGTTTTATTAGCAGCTGCCCGTAAGTGCACGAATATCAGGAAGAAATGGAATGGATCTTTGTACCACATTTTCATCTCACAAAGGGCGACCACATGTATGGGGAATCTTGATAATTTCCAGTGGAAGTTGTAGAGTGGAAGTGAGACTCAGAATATCCACGAGAAAGACGGCTTTTAAGAGAGTGAAAGGTTTGCTGACAGCTCGAAGCATATCAATCAAACTTAGGAAAAGGTATGCTATTTTTTGTGCGGAGTGTGGTGTCAGACAGAAAAGGCATTTTAGAAGATTTTGAAATGTGGTTATGGAGAAACGGAGAAAGTGAAATGGACCGATAGAATGAGAAATGAGGAGGTGCTGAGCAGCGTAGGAGATGATAGGGACTTCATGATGATGATACATAAGAGGAAAACATCTTGGATTTGTCGCATATTACGTAGAAACTGTATACTACAGAGAACCATGGAGGGAAAAGTTGAAGGAAAAAGAGGAGGAGGACGAAGAAAGTTTGGAATGCTGACAGATGGGAAGAGAGGAAGAAGTTACAAGAAAATGAAGGAAGATACTTAGGACAGAGAGAATTGGAGGACATTCAGTTGATATCTGTGTAAGGACAGATTTACTGAAAGAAGATCTGCTACGTAGATATTTCGAGAGCTTTCTATTCTATAGACCACACCCTGCCGCATCGTAAGTTCACCGAACGATGTAATATACAGGATGGTCGGAAACAACGTGTACGGGATATATGAGAGTTACAGGGTTGGTCATACTGATAAAAACCGGTCACGGTAGCTGCAGTCGCTTAAGTGCGGCCTAATAGGGAGATAGTGGGTTTGAGCCCCACTGTCGGCAGCCCTCAAGATGGTTTTCCGTGGTTTCCCAATTTCACACCAGGCAAATGCCGGAGCTGTACCTTAATTAAGGCCACGGCCACTTCCTACCTCTTCCTAGGCCTCTCCTTTCCCATCGTCGCCATAAGACCTATCTGTGTCAGTGCGACGTAAAGCACATAGCGTACGGATAAATAATTTGAAAGAAATAATTCGAAATCTCGCAGCCTTGTCACTTTATCAGCTGCTGAATTTAGCCAATCCGATTACTTCACGAGCGAACTGAAATGAGCTTTCTGAGAAGGTGTTGCTAAATCTGTACGAGGATTAAGACCGGCATGAGAGCACCAGACGGTGAATAAAACTTTCCCAGGGGAGAGGTTTGAATACAGACCTCCTAGCTGACAGCATCGCCCTAAAACAAGTGCGCTACGGTGACAGTGGCTGAAACCAACGGTGTGTTTGTGTTTGATGCTGATTTATCGCCATGGCTCTCAAGTCATTCTTAAGTCACGAGTAGGTTTAGCAACAGTGCCTTGCAAAGACCGTATGAATTCGCCCACGAAACGATCTGATTGGCTAACTTCAGCAACTGATAAAATAACGATGCGAGATATCGAATTATTTCTTTCGTATTATTTATCACCATGACCAACCCTCTAACGCTTATATAGCCAATTCATGTTGATTCTGACCACGCTGTACATGGCAGTCTTCTGCTTCATCATATTTCTCTTGTTTAAGTTCCAAGCTTCCATTTAACACAATGGTACCGATGGTAAAAATCTGATTCTTAAGGCCAAACTTTGGTCTTTGCTACATAATACATTTTATGCTGGACGATGCCGAAATATAAATATTAAATGCCAGAAAACTGAATCTGAGGCTCATAATAGTTGAAGGTTCTCCACCAATCAGAGTTCAAATTTTCATTATGGTACAGGTTCCCCACCACTCAGAGTTCATATTTTCATTATGATACAACTGTTTGAACAATTCGGTAAGGATAGTATCGAACCTGCGCTCAACGCACTAGCTTCACACTTGTTTCCAAAATCAAACATGTCGGACACATGTATTAACATCAATGCACTTTCTACATACAATATTCCACAACGACACGGCAATTTCACTTCAACAACTGTACAATAAACAAACTGTATTTGAAATAAGGGTAGGTTAAGATAACCTTCTATCAAAGCTTTGAAAACATATGACATTGTCAAGGTCTCTGATCCACTCACGGAAAATCAATAACCCATCGCCATGCACTTTGAGCTCTGTTACGTAAAATGAACTGACAAGCGACATCTCGTCGGAAATTTATGAATATTTAAAAATATAGTTATAATTATCGTCGAGCATAAACACTCGTATGGAAATTATAAAACTCGCTTCGCTCGTTTTATAATCATGCTCGTGTCTTAGTTATTGCCATTATAGGTTTGTATCATAATGCACTATTATTGAATGCACATCTGGCTTGCCCAATTCTTACTTCGATTTCTTCAAAGAAGTCATTGCTGTCATTGACAATGGTTCTTAAATATCTACATTGCTGGACACGCTCATTCATCCATTCATTCATTTTTCACAATTAATTCAACGCCAACTTAAGAAAAAATACAACACGTACGCACTCATCACATTTAATAATTCACTAACCATCCCTCATTAATGTACTTACTGGAATGCAATACACACTCATATAACTTAGTTATCAACAAATAATCAACGAAACTCTGTCTTAGCCAAGAGGCTGCTGACTTCATCAAGAAGTATTTTTCAGCCCTCTTACCATCTCACATGGTGGGAAGTGAAAGCTTTCTTAAATAGATACTTGAAAAACGCCAGAAACGGGTGCGCCAAGATGTGAATGCAGCCACCATCCAGCAGACTATTCCGTAATTTATCTATATAAAGTCATAACGATCGTATGTCTATACGTTGATTATTTTGGTGAAATTTTCTTATAGTTGTCCTTTTCAGGTGTAATGATGACCTACAGATGTTTTAGCTTTGGCGTCTGTCCAAGTTCTTATAACTGAAAATCTACTGGACATATTTCAATTAAACCTTATAATTAGAACCAACGTACCCAAAGGTGGGTTTTAGGATCCATACGATTTCAAGATCCCTGAATGGACTCTTTTCTAATAAGATCGAAACAGCGAATTTACTCTCCCACAAAATATCCACGATCAACCTTAACGGAAATATAACAATCTCAATAGAAATACATTTCTAAAACTTTTTCTCGTGTATACTGTAGTTTTTCGATAGGGAATTAATAAAGGAGATATTATTAACGGAATGTTTTACACTCTAAGTCCTAGCGGATATAGCCCAACATCCTGTGTGCGTAGTACCGACTTATTGTACTGTAGGTAGAAGACTATTAGATATATTTCACCCATATTTCATATTTAGTATCTACCTATCCAAAAGTAGTTTATAGCTTTCAAATGATTTCAAAATCCCTGAATGTTTTTGGAAACTTTCTGGCATGTTTGCTTTTTTATAATAAGCCTAATACGAAAAATGCTATTAACGGAATGTTAAAGTCCTAGAGGACATAGCCCTAAAATGGGTGCGCGTAGTGCTGATTTCTTATAACTGGAAAACAGTTAGACATAATTCAACTAAACGTATTTTAGTATCCATCTACCCAAAGAAATATTTTAGGTTTTATAACATTTCAAAATCCCTGAAGGGCGTGACAATTTATGAGAACACAGAAACCATGATTTTACTCTCCCACAAAATATCCGTGACTAACATTATTGGAAATCTACCAACTTTATTGGAAACTTACGTCTGAAACATTTCCTTCTGTACACCTTTTTGATAGGAATAATAATAATATTAATAACGGAATATTTTACAGTCTAAGTCCTAGTGGATTTTTTCTAACTGTTAGGTTCGTCAGTCTGCCGAAACTAATTTTGGGTGATAAATTTATTAATTACCTGAAAAAACATAATTATGATAACAGTATTATACTTGGAAAATAAATAACTTCATTAAAATAGAATGACATGTTTCGGTCTTGAAAGACATCATCAGATTCTATCAAATCACACCCAAATATTTAGAAGTGTATGAACATTTAAATTTCCTTTTAAATGATTAGGAACTTGAATCTGCTCTGAGAAACGATATTTTAACTCCTCCCATTCTATGCTAGAGTGGGGGACAAAAGAATACTTCGTTAGGATAAGTTCCAGATTTCGAGTTCCTAAGTAATTAAACAGAAATAAGCATAAATATTTATACATTTAAAAATATTTGAGTGTGATTTGATAAAATATGGTGATGCTCTTTCAAGGTCGAAACTTGTTATTCTATTTTAATTAAGCTGTTAATTTTTTTAGGTGTTACCATATGTTTTCTTTTTTCAGGTAGTTAATAAATGTAATTATTCAAAGTTAGTTTCGGCAGACTGAAGAAGCTAACATTTATAAATTAAGTGAGTCGAAACTAAAATGAGATGGCTTCAGATATTACAGTCTAAGTCCTAGTGGCCACAATGTGCTGGTTTGTTATAAAATGAAAACTACTGAGCAGCGTTCCTAACTTAATTGGTTAAGGACATTATTCACCGCACTGTCTAAAGGCCCAAAGTTCAAATCTGGACGCCTATAGCGGCCGTTGTCAGTGTAGTAATTCCACGTGGTTCCCACCATATTCGAAGGAAATAGTTAGGTAATGCTTCATATACCAAAGCACCTACCACACCCGAGTAATTTTAGCAGCACACACACACACGACAATAACATAGTTTGCCCACAAGTTTCAGTTTACAGACCGTGGTTGGCGATCATTATTAGGGTCAGACTCAGGAGAGTTGCATGACATGACCTCAGGTCGAGCTGTTTCTCACCCGGCTAACTGTACGTCGCATACTTTCGTGTTAGTAGTAGTAAATTACTCTTCCTTTGTGGTCACGGTAACAGAACGCCGAATGTGCTGTACAATGAAGCATTAGATTAAATGACTGGCTTCAAGTATGTCTAATATAGAACTGGCCTCACATGTAGGCGCTTAGAAGTTAGTACGTGAGGAACGAAGAAGTTACATAATATCCTTTGTGTGTATCAATATCCTATGTTTCATTGTTTCGGGGCAGTGAAGTGCAAGGAATAATGGGTGATGACCACAGCCCAATTTCTGAAGCCGTAATAATTTAAGAGTACAAAGTTACTGAAGTGAGTAACAAGAATATTCTTTCCTGCACATCGGTTATGCTATGAGGTTTGCATAAACAATAGAGGTGTGGCCCATCAAAACCCCTACAGTTTATGTTACTCTCGCTACATTGTGGAAGAGCGGGCTAGTGGACACCTCCTAATAACCACAATAGTTTGCATTCTAACCTATTACTGCATAAAAGTTCTGGGTAGAGTGATGACTTTGTCTGTAGACTCTACGGTAAGCAACATAAAACTAGCATTTTCTCTTGAAATATTCGCCTTAGTGTATCTATGCCTTCCTTCTAATGAACCCGTCAAGACAGTTGGGATCGAGTGAGTGGCTGCGCGGTTAGGGCCATGTAGATGTCAGTTTGCATTCGGGACATAGTAGGTTCGATCACCACTGTCGGCAGACCTGAAAGTGGTTTACCGTGGTTTCCCATTTTCAACCAGACAAATGCTGGGGCTGTACCTCAATCCAGGCCTAGTAGTTTCCTCCCCATTCCTAGTTATTCAGTAACCTATCGTTGACGTAATTTATACCTGGTGGGCAAAATGAAACTGGCCCGAAGGTATTTACAATAGGACTGCCATGCGATTGACCTTTGTTAGTGAGCATCACGGAAGATGCTGGAAATGGCCTCAACTGAACAATTGAAGAATTGAGCATCCAAAAGTCCTGACTCCACTTAACTCAGAAACCACCGGCAGAACTCGACTCGCGAAGGTTCGTCTGGACACTTTAACGCATACACAACAGTCAGTGACGTACGCTGAGACCACTAGAGTTAGGTTACCCCGTTTGGATGGTTGATTTAGTGAATGCCAAACCTCTTAAGAGTTTTGAGCTGCAGCCAATGGCCAACGGAGTAGCGTGCTGTGTTGTCAAGGCTGTTTCAGAAGCTACTGTCCTGGCCTCTGCTACTGTCAGTGGAGATGCTAGCCTAAGATTTAGCAAATTAAAGTCCGGCTTTGTGGTTAAATGGATAGAATGATTGCCTTTGGTCCGATGGCCCCGGTTCAGTTCTCGGAATGAACAACCTCCTCGTACTCTGTTAATTCCCCTGGCTTGGGGAGTGGGTGTTTATGACGTCTTCGCCGTTCATTTCATCCTCATTAGGTCACCACCAAACCTTTACAGATGCCATGCATTATTATTATTATTATTATTATTATTATTATTATTATTATTAACTAACAATTTTGAATTTTGCAACATTAGCAGAGTTCGTACGTATCGTTCGCTGGTATATTAGCTGCCTCGGGAGATCAGTGGTGGTGTCCGGCCCATGATCACGGGTTCGATTCCAACCAACAAAAGAGAACACTACATAGACCTGAAAGATCACATTTCATTCTAGCAGATCTACCTACAAAAGTAAAACTTTATTACTCTTATAACAGCAGTCCTGTAGTGCCTTCCTACAGGTATGTAGAAGTAACGGGAGTGAAATATCAGCATTCTGTTATCTATGAGCGTGAGGTGATGAAGTGTATATGATGAGGAACGCATGGCTGTTAGTTAGCAGTGGCGATCTGATAGACCGAAGCCTAGCAGACCTATCCCCCCGGTCCCTGCACCTATCGAGCATACATCAGCAAGGCGCGCGAGGTGGGTCGAGAGAAGAGGGACGCACAGTCTGGGCTGCAAGATCTGTCTGCGATGCCTTGCTCTCAGAAATACGTGCGACGTTTTTTTCTCACTGCTTTCAAGTTTTGTAAATG
This sequence comes from Anabrus simplex, assembly GCF_040414725.1. Lineage (NCBI taxonomy): Eukaryota > Metazoa > Arthropoda > Insecta > Orthoptera > Tettigoniidae > Anabrus > Anabrus simplex. Next base: position 448,439,834 of record NC_090267.1, on the reverse strand, counting down.
GAACAACGTGTCAGACGCTTACATTATAATGTACTTTAGATTTGCATTGTTCTCATTTGAGCTTTGGACTTCACCGATAGCCCTTGGTAGCCCTCAGCATACACCACTGATAATATTGAGATTACGTCTGACTGCGTTTTAGGCTTTCTTTTACTCGAGCAATGTTCTCTTATGTTCCAATTCTTTTCGGTTAGTTACGGGTTTTATTCACTGCAGAGCCCGTCTCGTGCCATTTCTCCACTAAGTTTAACATTGCAGACATTAGTTGAGGATTTGCCAAAACACTTCCAGTCTCAAGCACATGTGCAAACAGTTCCGCACAAGTTTTCCGCGAATCGTGCTTTGCATATGATGCGACAATGAACATGCGCTGTTTCATCGTGAGCACCATTGTGTGTTGCATTCAACTGGTCACTAAACATGCCTGCTCCTCTCATTCATTTACTCATTCACACGCAATGACACAGCGACGTACGCGGGAGATGTAAACGCGCAGACATGTGCCAGCACCCGATCGGTGCATAGAAATAACGATTTCCAGCATTTCTTGTGATGGGCATTTCTTCTGTTCATTAACAAACGGTCAATTCCTCGTCGGTCTTATATATAAATTCGGGGCCAGTTTTTATTTTATTATTATGTCCACGTGCCTTTGCAGGCGAGATGTAGTGTTTACAGTGCACTATGTCTTCTGGTATGGGCTAGAATAAATTTGTTACTTTCATTGATCTGTCTCAGTCTCATCCTTGGCTTTGACAATATGAAAGTGGCCGAGGTATGAGCGATGCTAGTAATACCATTCGTTATGCAGTCAGTCCCTGTTATGAATGGTATGAAAATATCGCTCATAGGATCGGTTGATGCATGCATTTCAGTGGGCTTGGCAGACTAATACGTAATAGCAACTTCTGGTCCAGTGAGGAAAGCAACGGGAAACTATCTCACTCCTCATTTCCCTAATACGCCTCTTCAGTGATGCCTAGGCTATCTATGACAGAACAATGTACACGAGGCACACTTTGAAGATTCATAGCCACTCACGTCCTAGCGATGTGCATGTCATTGAACCTGAAATAAAAATGTTGATTCTCGTTTGAACAGTTAGGAAATGCAGAGATGCAAGACATTCGCACTAAAGAAATCAGTGAAGTAGGTTATTATTCGCATTCAAGAGCTGTGGAAAATCAAACCAGCCTTCGGGATGAATACCCAACATACAACATACACATGTTGTCCACCCTGTAATTCGCCTTGAACCATAACAAACATATAATAAAGGTGTATTTTGAGAAACTACTTGTTGTTTTGACGTCATCACACCAATAAGTCTGGGGACATGTCAGCGACTCTGGCTGTCAATATTTTTGTCAAGAACTGTACATCTTCAATTTATAGATTTCCGTTATCACCACAAAATTACATTATTACATAAATCTGATACCGAATTAGCCTACCTGCTATCGCAGAGCACATACTGTAACGGCTGCATCTGTCTGGCTAACATTCATCCCCATCAAATGGGAACAACTCCGTTAAAGTGTTATTTAGATTCATCCATATAGAATAGGGATTAACATAGTTCAGCCACCCAGCCTCGTGTATAACACTTGACTACGGATTGATCACAATTTTGTGTATTAAGCAGTGAATGCCCAAGCGACATCAAGAGCACTCGATGCAGCGCAAGAAGTGATTACATTGGGTACAATAAACTTCACACAGAACAATATACTCAAGGCACGCTTTGCAGATTCATAGCCACTCACATCCTAGCGATGTGCATGTCATTGAAGCTGAAATAAAAATGTTGATTTTCGTTGAGCAGTTAGGAGATGCAGAGATACAAGACATTCGCACTAAAGAAATCAGTGAAGTAGGTTATTATTCGCATTCAATATTTTCTGGTATTATTATTATTATTATATAGCGGGCGAGTTTGTCGTGCGGTTAGGGGTGCGCAGCTGTGAAATGGGATCTGTGAGATAGTGGGTTCGAATCCTACTGTCGGCAGCCCTGAATATCGTTTTCGGTGGTTTCCCATTTTCACACCAAGCAAATGCTGGTGCTGTATCTTAATTAAGGCCACGGTAGGCTCCTTCCCACTCCTAGGCCGTTTCTATTCCATCGTCACCATAAGATTTATCTGTGTCGGTGCGACGTAAAACAAATCGTAATATATATATAAGTTTAAAAGTTGTTTTACGTCCAACTGACACAGATAAGTCTTATGGCGACGATGGGAGAAGAAAGGGCTAGGAATGCGAAGGAAGCGTCCGTGGCCTTAATTAAGGTACAGCCCCACAATTTGCCTAATGTGAAAATGGGGAAACTACAGAAAATCACCTTCAGGGCTGTCAAGATTGGAGTTAGAACCCACTTTCTACCGAATGCAAGCTCGCAGCTTCGCGCCCCTAAATACATGGCCAACTCGCTCCGTTTTCTTATTCTTTTTCTTATTTCCACAATGTTGTGCCCAACTAACGAGCGGGGTTGAACTTATTTGCTTTCATCCCTTCCCAGAATCTACTCATCCACTGGCTGTGGGTTTCCTTCCGTTCTTCCGTTCATACAGTTGTGGTTGTCATCGTGGGCTCTTCAGCCAAATTATGTTTGTGGACCAACGTTTTAAAGAAAGGCTTGTTCCATATAATTTCACCTGTTATTATGATTCCTTGAAGGTCTTTTTTCAATTTCTATTATCCAATTACTCTTGCCTTTTAATAATTTTTGTAAGTCTTTCACTGTCCATTCTTTAAATATGGCCATCAAGTTTCAATCGTCTTTGTCTAAATGATATTTTTTCAAAATGCTAGTATAATTCTGGAGCACTACTTTTCATCCAAATAATAATAATAATAATAATAATAATAATAATAATAATAATAATAATAATAATAATAATAATAATAATAATAATAATAATAATAATAATAATAATAATAATAATAATAATAATAATAATAATAATAATAACTAGGGGACCCGTGCGAGAAATCTCGCATGTTCATAAAGTGTGTGGTGGAGTAGTCCCCTGGTGAACTTGTGGTGAACTAAGGAATACACAAATCAGTACAATATTAAACAGTCTTACTTACCACTTAATGTAATCTTTGATTTCTTTAATATTTAAGGTATCCACTTGAACGGAAGCAAATGCAAGTGCATTATTATATTGACGAATGTTCCGTAAGTAATTTTTGGCTATACTATCATTCTTTTCTTAATTGATAATTACAGCATGTCATAATGACATAAAACAGGCGTTCCAGCGGCCAAAATGTGAAGTGGACAGCAATAATGGTGCGTATTTTCCTACAGCAACAGTATTTGCAAATCGCACACTTCGTTACAATTTTAAAACTATTTTAAAAAGAAATTGTCGATGTTTATGAAATGAGAGTGCAATTCGTCACTGCTAATGTCTATTCTCCTTCTTATGAATGCTCATTTATCACGATCGGTTACATGTGAGCGCCGCAAAACGGATCTATACCACTGAAGTAATATATCATAATAACAATAATAATAATAATAATAATAATAATAATAATAATAATAATAAAGCTCGCTGTTTCTATCAACAATTTACCCTGGTATATACCTTCAAATGTATTAGTAAAAATATAGTTGGTTTATGACTTACCTGAGCAGCTACCATTCCCTCTCGTAGCCGAGGAAGATCTGTATGAGACCAGGAACTTCGCGACCAGGGAGATATCTCTCGAAGATCTTCAGAAAAGTGAAAGTCTCGGAGCTGATTCTTGATAAATTTTCGTATATTCCACGGGAGATCGTTGTGCCTGAAGAGAAGAGAAAACCCATTTTTATACAATTATGTCATATTTTGCAAAAATTAATGAGTAATTTTGTTGCGTTACTGGAATGAAAAGTGGCAGAATGTTGTACCCCTAGCTCTGTCCAGCACAAATTTGTTATGGAGGTACCAAATTATGAATCCGGGTAGCAATTATGCGAGGTTGGCTGAAGAAAGGAGTCTTCGGGATTAGCACTGATGAACTCGTGAACTGGGGGCTGAAAGCTACAGAGTGTCTAGCTTCATTTTGGGGCATTATCTATACTTATATGAATAAAATCAAATGGCTTCAATTCCTAATCATACTTATTATTTTTTAAGTTATTCTATAACATTTGAAATGTTTTAAATGTTTTGCAAACTTCACAAATTATTTTTCAGAATTGTTTAATTTGCAGATCCAGTTAACTTGAAGACCAAGATTTATAATATGTGCGTGCTGCCAGTTACTACTTTCGGTCTGGAAACGATGACTGACTAACGCAAGTGCTCGCAAGCTTCATCGAACACAACGAGCCATGGAGCGACAGATGCTAGGGATCAGCCTTAAGGATAAGATCCGTTCAGAGGACATCAGGAGAAGAACGAATGTAACCGACATCCTGGAGAGAGTAGCAAGACTAAAATGGCAATGGGTAGGACACATAGCTCGACAAGACTACAACTGGTGGACCTCTAGGATTGTTCACTGGAGACCATGGGGACACAAATCAGGCATTGGAAGACACCAGAAGAGATGACTCGATGACATAAAGCTGTTGGCTGGAACACGCTGGTTCCAAGTGGCTCAAGGCCCAATACGACGGAAGCATATGTATGAGGCCAGCAGTGGATTGAAATAGGCTACAAAAGAAGAATATGCAGATCTAACTTTACAATATTTTTTAATTTTTCGAGTTATTTTACAAACTATGTTAATCAAAATTCACTCTATTGTGTATTATTTGCTTTCGGGCAGCCTCAAGCCTGAAGGAGAATTTATAATAAAATATAAACTTGGAGGAGTGTACTTGGATTCAGGTGGCGTGAAAAGCGTAAAATGTACATAAGATTTACATCGCATTCTGATTCGAGGTTCAGTTGAGTGTTTCATTCTACGGATTCGATATTTGAGGGCAAGTAAGGAAAAAAGTTTGGCACTAAATTTCGGAGTTCTCAGCATTTGCCAACCTACGAAGAAATTCATCCTTAGGACGTCTCATTTGAATTTCGCTTGGCTGCTAGATGACAGCCAAATACTTCAAAATATACATGATGTCCCATAAAATACACCCAAACTTAGAGTGACAATAAATATCGTGCATGTTAGCAAAGATACAAGTATAATTGATGAAATGGCAGATTAAAAAATAGAGTACAATACCTAAAGGAAATTAAAACAAACATCTTCAGGAAAGATAACTCGTATAGTGCTCCCTGCTTCGTGCATATTCGTACATGTCCGAACGTAGGACAGATATTTTCAGTACACAGTTGGCAATGTGCACCACTGGATTCAGTAACGGTACAAATCATATCATATGGAACTGCATGATACTGAATTTGAATTCTCTTTGAGCTCTTCTATTGTAGCTGGTTTGGCTCCCTAAATATTGTCTTTAAGACATCCTCACAAAAAGGCCTATTGGCGTGAGGTCGGGATAATGCGCAAGGAATTCAGTGCAACCTTTTCGAAACCCAAAATTTAAGAACAAGTCAAAAATGGGCACTGAGTTATAGCCGATCACATAGTCAGTATACTTTTGGGATAATTTGTACATACATGCATATAGGGATTATTTTATTGAAGCATACAGTAGGAGGCACAGCAAGTAACTGACATGGCAGTCATTGGTGGCAGCTCTGCATAGTTTGGTTGCATTTAGGCCTGTCGCCCAGGTAGCAAATTCCCTATCTACTGTTTACATAGCATTTCCTTAAATTTTCAGAGAACTTATTTTCCTTCATAAATTTTTTCAGTCCCTTACTAATCGTCCTATAAAATAATATTTACACCAATTTGTCCTCTTGAATTCCAGCTTTATCTTCATGTCATGATCTTTGCTGTCCAACTCATTGGCTGAATGGTCAGCGTTGAGGTCTTCGGTTCAGACGGTCCCAGCTTTGATTCCCGGCCGGGTCGGGGATTTTAATCGCGTTCGATTAATTCTCCTGGCTCGGGGACTGGGTGTTTGTGTTTTTCCCAACACTTTCCTCTTCATATTCAGACAACATACCACACTACCAACCACCACAGGAACACGCAATTCCATCCCTCTGTATAGGGTTGGCGTCAGGAAGGGTATCCGGCCGTAAAACAGGGCCAAATCCATAAATGCGGCACAGTTCGCCAATGGACATTTTTGTGAGTATATTTTGAAGACAATATTTAGGGAGCTAAAACAACTACAATAGAGGTGTTGAAAGAGATTTAAAATTCAGTATCTTGCAATTTCATATCATTATATGATTTGTAACGTTATTGAATCCAGCTCCGCTAAAGCTTATTCGTCTACCAATGTCATTCCACACCATATTTCCAGTGAGACCTCGGAACATACCACATACTCGGGCATCTATTCTACTTACTCCCAAGTCTTCCTACAGTTTCCCAACACTCTAGTAAAGGAATTCACCAAAAGCAAATCGTGCTGTTCTTCTTTGGACCATTTTCAGTTCTTGTATCAAGTAGTCTTGGTGAAGATCCCATACACTGGAACTTTACTCTAATTGGGCTCCATGGCTAAATGTTTAGCAACTTGCGTTTGGTACAAGGGGTCCCAGGTTCGATTCCCTCTCGGGTCGGCGATTTAAAGTTTGTTTATTTAATTTCTATGGCTCTGGGGCTGGGTGTTTGTGACGTTTTCAGCATTAGATTTCATCTTAGTTAGGGACCCATCCCCCACAGACGCGGAGGTCGCCTATAAGGCGTCACTCGAAAGACCTGCACCAGGCCTCTCCGGAGGCCACTAGCCATTCTTCTTCTTCTTCTTTTTAATCTGTTTACCCCCAGGGTTGACTTTTTCCTCGGACTCAGCGAGGGATCCCACCTCTACCGCCTCGAGGGCAGTGTCCTGGAGCGTCAGACATCGGGTCTGGGATACAACTGGGGAGATGACAAGTACCTCACCCAGGCGGCCTCACCTGCTATGTTGATCGGGGGCGTTGCGGGAGGATGGGAAGATCGGGAGGGATAGACAAGGAAGAGAGGAGGAAGCGGCCGTGACCTTAAGTTAGGTACAATCCCGGCATTTGCCTGGAGTAGAAGTGGTAAATCACGGAAAACCCCTTCCAGGATGGCTGAGGTGGGAATCGAACCCACCTCCACTCAGCTGACCTCCCGAGGCTGAGTGGACTCCGTTCCAGCCTCCGTACCACTTTTCAAATTTCGTAGCAGAGCCTGGAATCGAACCCGGGCCTCTGGGGGTGGCAGCTAATCACACTAACCACTACACCATAGAGGCGGACGCCTTTACTATTAATTATTATTAACATTCTGTTCGATTTTGCCCACTATGGACCAGGGAGCAACAACTACGGTGTACTGAATCATCTTTTTTCTCCCCTGGTTTTGATCTTCTGCCAATATATCTCCATTCATTGGCTTATCTGCTTCCTTCCTTTTTCAGAAAAAAATGCTATTGAAGATTTCTTTTCTACTTTTTATCGGAAATCTATGAAGTTTGAAGTTAATTGTCGGAAGTGGTTCATGTTTTGGATGTCTTCATGAATAATGCCCAATCTCTCCATATCAACATGTATCTCAATAAACCACGTGGGAACATTTACTTTTTCATCGAAATGTGTAACGAGTTTTCGAGTCAGCCTTTCTTGATTCATATGTAGGAGATGTCTATAAAATTGTAATCGTCTCTTCTTCATCAACTCTATAATTCCCTCTCTTTGCACAGCTCTCTGTTAGGTCTTAATCTTCTTTGTCCACCAACATACATAGGTCACGGAATCTTCCTTAGGATCCTCTCTTTCTTCTTCTGTTGTTCCAGCAATCCTCTGGTGGTTAAATCCAAGGTTTCATCAGCATATATAGAACGACATCGAGCGCGACACTGTTCACAGAACACACCTCGCCAAGTGGACATACTCTTCGCCGTCGCAACTTCCAATTATTGCTCGGCCGGGCGGTCTTCATTTCTACCTGCCACCCAGCCGACTCCAATCAGCATATAGGTTGACGGCTCGCTGGCTGTTGACCTCCCCACAACCATGGCCTATTGTATCATCCCCGGAGTGGATCCAGCCATCTCCGAAGAAGACATCATGGATGACCTTCTCGCCGCTGACTTCCCGGTATATAACGCCTACAGAATGACGGATGGCCACACCTGTACACCCTCTCCGCAGATTCTAGTGAATCTCAGCGGAGAAGACTCCCTCCGCCGCCTCTTCGCTTCCGGCGCGATGATCCATTGTAAGAACTACGCAGTGGTGCCAGCCATCAACACCCTCCTTCCCAACAACCACCACCATTACCACCACCACGACGTCCGCTAGTATCCTTTCTTCTCTTCCTGTCACAACGGTTACCACTTGTCACCCGTCACCTGTTAATGTCATCTCTCCCAATTTCTTAGCCCACTACCCTTCAGCAACTCCTTGCTAGCACGCCGGACTCAACTTTGCCATCGATATCATCGCCAGCCAACACCGCAGCAGCCACCGCCCAGACATCATCGACCCAGTCATCTTCACAGTCCCCTCCAGCTGTGTGTAGCTATGTACTACGTGGAATCCCACCTCAAATCTCCGACAAGGACGTTCTACAAGAACTTTGTGCGGCAGGCGCTCCCGTCCGACGTGCTATTCGGATTCGGAACGCCCATGGCCTTACATTTATGGTGCGGCTCTAATTGCCTACATCTGATGCCGTCCTCCAGCTCATTACCACCGGTGCCAGTGTCCACGGCCAACATTATTGAGTGAAACCCTCTCATTCTCCACCCTCACCCGGTCGCCAACCCTCTGACCTTACGCCTCGTCGCCCCGGGCCAGCCCCTCCTCCTGTTTACTCATCTCCACCAGTGTGTCCACCCCTTCCTCCAACTGGTTTCATCCCTCCACTCCCTCCCAAAGTTTGAACTCCTTCGTCTTCTCATCGCTTTCCTCAATCATATGACAGCTACCCTCCATCTCCTTACCTTGCACCTTTACCCCGGCATATCCTTCTGAACTTCATATCTTCCCCTTGTACTCCACCTTTTCCCTCACACCTTTCCATAAATCATTTATTGTCTCGCATGTACTTCTGAATTAAATAAAGAGTTTGTTCAATCCTGAGTCATAGACATAATTCCTATCCCATCTCCTACTTCTTCACATCCTTTACCCACATCCTTCTTCCGCCACATCTCCCCAACTCGCCCCTTCAGGGTGGGGAACGAAAGCATTGCTAGTTAGCGTAGAGTCCTTCTTGTTTGCTCACAAGTGCCTTAGTTTTTTTCTCAGACTTAATGATTTCTTGTTGTACACATCTTTCTTCAACTGGTTCGCTAATTCCATCTTTCTGATTCTTGCCTTGATTGCCTCCTGTTCTAAGCCATTAGGCTGGAACATCTCACCAATATATTTGAAGTTCTTGACTTTTTCTACCTTCCCTCCTGTTGTGTTCATGATTTTTAGACCTGATTTGATGTGTGTCACAAACTTTGTTTTTCAGAATTATTATTATTATTATTATTATTATTATTATTATTATTATTATTATTATTATTATTATTATTATTATTATATTACCAGAGACTTATACGCCCGCTCCTTTACAGCCTTACTACAACCACTAAATGTCCTCATAACCAGGTGAAGAGATATTAATTTCAATGCAAGAACAAAAACAACAGGGTCATGTAGGCTATACGCGAAAACACTTTTCAAGGGATTTACAAATACAATTACGCTCAGTAAGGACTTGCATGAGCGCATTATATAGAATTTCATTGAAATTCACTCAAGCGTTCAATTTTGATATCTTCCGGAAGAATGCTTTCATTTTTGAGCCACGCAGTTTAATGTTCATTTGTAACGGTTCAGAATGCTGCATTCGTCTCGCGGATTAACGTTGAACAGTGCTTCTGCTAATCTGCAATTAATTTCATCTGACAGAGCTAGTGTTGTGCGACTTGTCGTTCTAATCCGGGCATTAATCAAATTCTAGAATTGAGAGGATATGCTTCATGGATAATGAAGGACTGGAACTTGTAGATGTTTGCGAAAAATATTAAAATAACCTATCCATAGTTCTTCGTGCCTTGGTACGAGAGGAAGGAATAACGTAAGAAATACATTATGCTACACGAAAGTACCGGGTGTGCCAAATAAAACTGACGCCGAATTGACGTTTGTTAACGAACAGGAGAACTGCCCACCACACGAAATGCTGGAAACCGTATATCGATGCACTAACCTTTGCTGCCACATGTCTGCTCGTGCATCTGTAATACAAATTTACTGTTGAGCATGCGTTAAAACGTCCAGACGAACCTTCGCGTGTTGAGTTCTGCTGGTGGTTTCTGACTGAAGAGGAGCCAGGACATTTGGATCCGATTCTCACTTTTTCGTTTCTTCAGGTGAGGCCTGGTTCAGCCTGTCAGGGTATTTGAACTCACCGAACACGCGCCTCGAGTAATTTTAGGAGTAGGTTGGAACGTCCCTCGTACTTATCGAGAAGTAATTACAAGCATAAAATTACGATCAGAAAGCATACGGATGTGGGCTAGTTTTCCTTCGTAAACAGGACCATAAGTCACTGGAAACAAAATACCTGCTGCAGTCTTTGATAGATTCCCTTCAGGTATATAATGACTTCGTGTGGCTATTTCTAGCCGCGTGCAGCCCTTATAAGGCAGAACCTCCGATGAGGGTAGGTGGTATCTGTTATGTGTAGATAAGTGCGTGTTATTGTGGTGGAAGATAGTGTTATGTGTGGTGTGTGAGTTGCGGGGATGTTGGGGACAGCACAAACACCTAGCGCCAAGCCATTGGATTTAAACAATTAAGGTTAAAATCCACGACCCGTCCGGGAATCGAACCCGGGACCCTCTGAATCGAAGGCCAGTACAATGACCATCCAGCCAATGAGTATGACTCCCTTCCGGTATCAAGTCATTTAAGAATATCATTAGTGTTAACGTAAAAGTGAAAAGCTATAAATCACGGACACTGAATTTGTGATTTTCGGCTTGATTTAGAATGCTCAGCTAGTAGCACTTCTTGTAATATTCTCTTTTCATGGAATTGCTTGTTGTACTCATGTTATTGTAGTTTTGTTGTTGTTGTTGCTGTTGTGTAATTATATTTTTAACGTTATATTATTATATTTTTTTTGCTAGTTGTTTTACGTCGCGCCGACGCAGATAGGTCTTATGGCGACGATGGGACAGGGAAGGGCTGGGAGTGGGAAGGAAGCGGCCGTGGCCTTAATTAAGGTACAGCCCCAGCATTTGCCTGGTGTGAAAATGGAAAACCACGGAAAACCATTTTCAGGGCTGCCGACAGTGGGGTTCGAACCACTATCTCCCGAATATATATATTATTATCACTTGTAATGTTAAGCTAAAAGTAAGCTCTGCCTATAGCATTGTAAACTGTAGTGTTAAGCACTGAAAATACTTAAGTTGTGTGTAAATTTGTATATGATGATGCAAGAGTAGAATGTTAAATTAGTAATATTTCTTGTACTATTTTCTTTACATAGAATTTCTTGTTGTACTTTTGTTGTTGTAGTTTTTGTTGTTGTTGTTGTTGGATAATTATATTTTATCTTTACTTTATTATAACACTATTGTAAGTTACCATTGCCACCGGGATATTTCTCAATTAGGATGTATTTTTAATAATAATAATAATAATAATAATAATAATCAAGTAATAATAATAATAATCAAATAATAATAATAATAATCGTATGGCCTCAGCTACCGTGTGCAGACATTTCGATTTGACGCCATCTGGCTGTCTGCTCGTCAGTTTCGACGTTCCGTTTTACTCTAGGCCCACTAGATGGCAGACCGAGTAAACCGGATCTCTCTTGCGCGTCTATGGATGAGATTTTATGAATTTTGTCGGGTAAATACCAAATGTATCACCAGAGATCTTTTACATGCCGACATCGTACGACATGGAGTATCGAATGGACTTTTTTTCGCCCTTCAAAAATCCGACTACATCTTCCGGGCTTGAACCCGCTATCTTGGGATCTGGAGGCCGACACTATTCTTCTCAACGTTTCTATACCGCTATATATTCTCTCCTCCACCGCTCTAAATTTGAGTCTGCCTTCGTCTCGGAGTGTTGGAGCACCGAAACAACTGTGCTGCGTTTATATTGTCATTACCATCTGGACTGTAATTCTTCAGATTATTTGGTGAGCAAGACCTGTCATAATGTTATTTTAACATAACACTATCTTCCACCACAATAACACGCACTGATATAATGTTAATGCATCAGAAAAACCTCATCAGCATGTCAAAAAGCCGTTGTGTAATCAGAAGTTTGGTGTGTTATGCGCAATGTCTACTGCCGCATTATAACATGATTCTTTCACCAAACTGTTCAAACTGTTAATACTAAGCGATATGCCCAGACACTGTTTAATTCATATTGTTACCCAGCTATTGTCGTATATACGTACGATGCTGAGATAATATAGTTATAGAAATGGTTAATATATAGCTTAAGCATACAAGTGGTGGAAGAAGAAGCACGATACATAATAATAATAATAATAATAATAATAATAATAATAATAATAATAATAATAATAATCATAATAATAACAACGACGGAAACGCGTAGTGAGAAGGAACTAGGCCAAGAGATAATAACAGGGACAAAGGAAATCCAAAACTTAACAACGTAAAGATATATAATTTATTTAACAATAAATAAGTAATTAAATATTTCTCAACAAGATAGTAAATCCCAGACAAGAGTTTGCTAGACAGTAAAATATATAGAGGAAACCTCAGAAGACAAGGAAAATGTGCCACATTTACAATATAGAATATTACATCAAAAAGCGTATTAATAAGTATTAAGCGTACAATAAAGAGTGGTAAAACTCCAATAAGAGGAAACAACATAAAAATGAGAATAAAAGAAGATGCAAAAGGACGGAAATATGGGAATGGAAGTAGGGATCAAACTGGGGAAGGGACGTTTTATTATTATTACTGCAGAAAGTAGCATTGGTCCGTAGTACAGTTCGTGGTTGAAAATTTTAAGTAGAAATAATGTCTTGTATATTTAATTATGATGCCGTAATAAGATGGCCCCAGTGAAGAATCTAATGTCAAAATAACATTATGATAGGTCTTGCTCACCAAATAATCTGAAGAATTACAGTCCAGATGGTAATGACAATATAAACGCAGCACAGTTGTTTCGGTGCTCCAGCACTCCGAGACGAAGGCAGACTCAAATTTAGAGCGGTGGAGGAGAGAATATATAGCGGTATAGAAACGTCGAGACGAATAGAGAAGCTGAAAGCCAGCATGTTCCAGAAATAACGTGTCCAATAGAAGTTAGCACAGACATAGACAGCAAGCGTAGAAGGCGATGCGTGGAGGAGATGACGTCAGATTTCATCTCATAAATTTATGTGTGTAGAACATTAATAATAATATGACGAACATCAAACCGGCACACAGCGGGCTGGAGATTGGGAAAGAAAAGTTGAAATAGGTGAGGTGAGTAAATAGAACCCAACATTTCCGAGAAAGAAGCGTTTGTATCACACTTGAACAAAAACGTAACTGGACACTAGCTAGCCAAAGATGACCACAATAAATGATCAATATCCTTCAACGTTAAGCCTGTCCGACTCGTTGGCTGAATGGTCAGCGTACTGCCCTTCGGTCCCGGGTTCGATTCCCGGCCGGGTCGGGGATTTTAATCTACATTGGTTAATTCCAATGGCCCGGGGGCTGGGTGTTTGTGCTGTCCCCAACATTCCTGCAACTTACACACCACACATAACACTATCCTCCACCACAATAACACGCAGTTACCTGCACATGGCAGATGTCGCCCACCCTCATCGGAGGGTCTGCTTTACAAAGGCTGTACTCGGTTAGAAATAACCACACGAAATTAAATTAACGTTAAGCCTACACTGTATTGCATTACTATTATATCAGATGTTGTATACTCACAGGAATGCCTTGCAATGAGCAAGAAGGTCGTATTGAGAAACTGGAGGCCGAAGAAGGAATGATTTCGAGAAAAATCTAGGGCTGGCTCAAAGACAACGGTGAATATATATACTCGGGAAAATAGAAGGTCCCATTCGAAATCATTGCAACTCTCTAGGGGCGTGGGCGAGGTTTAATAAAAATTGGAACCACCGACATTATTTAGGTCCGTTTGTGGAATGGGTAATTCGCTTTTATATTGGAGATATAGAATGTTACCAGCTAGGTACTTAACACAACTACGGGCATTGCTCTACGTAGATGCGTGCGACAGGAATGTGACCTGTCCCTTCTCCTTTTTCAATATATATTCTCTGAGTACAAAGAGGCCGTCGAGGATGTTAACCTAGGCATTAGGATGAATCATCATTCCTGATGGTACAGTTGTGTTAGCCAATAACCAGGCGGATAGTTCATACGGTTCTTTTCACCTGATTGGTCATGGATGAACAAACTCATGCACGTGAAACCCAGTTGAGCTTAGATGACGTGTAATCTGCGAGTGCAGTGATGTGAAGTGTTCAATTGTCAAACATGTCTCAACAATTGCCACCGGTTGAAAGGGATAACTGATCTGCGTGAAAGTGATTTAACTGTGCAGGCTTCAGCGGCACGTTTTGGTCGAAATGCATCTACGGTACCATGTGCATGGCAACAGTGGTCAAATGAAGAGGAACGTATTCGAAAACCATGACTAACCGAACGGACTATCGTGCGAGATCGTCGTATCATTCGGATGTCGCTGACAGATCCCAAAGCAACAGTAGTGGAAATTCGAGCCACTAGTTGGCCATCGTTTGCATGCAGCTATATTGCGATCTCATTGCCCCTGCAGCGGGTGTTTCACTGATCCAACAACATAAACTTTGAGGCTTTCCTAGTGTCACGAAGTGTCACGTTGAATGTCTTTAGCGATGAATAGTGATTTTGCCTTCGCCGCAACGATGGTGGAAATCAGGTCGGGTGGCATACCAGGAAGAGGGGACACGCCAAATTTAGTGACGAGAGCCACACAGAGCCAACCGTCAGGCATTAAAATCTAGGGACTTATTGAGTTTCATGTGAAATCGCCATTAGTGATTGTTAATGGCCAAAACCGTTCGCCAGTATGTTGACAGATTTATTAATTCAGTGGTTGTCATTCTGCTCGTGTAAATGGGATGCATCAGCAAGACAATACCCGGTGTCACAGTGCAGCCATCTTCAGCAAGACTTTATGCTTTTAGAAAACTTTGAACATGTGTGGGAGATGATGTTTGCTTTGAGGGTAGTTTAACGTCGCATCAACACGTCCAAGGTTTTCGACGACGCAAGGATGGAAATGGCTCGGATGGGAAGTTAGCTGCCATGGCCTTAAAGTGCATCACCAGAATTTAACTGGTATGAAAATAGGAAAGCACGGGAAGGCATTTTCAGAGCTGCCGACGATGAGTTTCTAACCCACCGTCTCCCGAATGCAAGCTACAAATACACGACCCTAATCACGTTGCTAACTCATTCGGTGCATTATGAGTATAAGCCTACATACTTCCTTCAGCCACACTGAACTGTGAATGAAGTGACCTTGGAAGTGCTGCACACATGTGTCGCAAGTCCACAGTATGCGATTCAGAGCCTATATTCCGCGCAGGATTCAGCAATATATTGAAGCTCAGGGTGGGTTCATCCCATAAAAACCTGTGTCTACATGTACGCTCAGAGAGTACCTGAACAATTTATCATCGCAACACTGCTTCACACCCATCCACCATGCATACTTGGAGCGTTGTAGACACATCCATTCATGGTGTTGCAAAATCCATTTACCCTACAGCAGAAGGCACCGAAACCTCCGATTATCCACACCGGCAGACAAAATAACGCGCACAAACGTGGAAACGTGACACGGATGAACCCAGCAGGGGTGAATAAATGCATCTCGAACAACTTCCAGGACTAGAACACACGAAGAAGATGTGGGCGGGAGGGAGGTTGGTTCTCGGAAAATGAACTTTACCGTAATGCACTCTAGGAATATGTGCCCGCATGGCATATATACGCATTCGTACATATAATGTATTTAAGGTTCATTTTCCTTTACATGCAAAGGGCACTAGGAAAGTTTTGCAATAAGCAAAAACGGTTGGCTGGACACCCCTGTTATGGTGAGGGATAAAAATAGGGGTGAAAACCGGTATAGAAGACAGAAAAGCGCGACCTTCGCACCAGTTGTTACCAAGCAGTGGGACTGAAAGCAGATGTCAGTGTGGTCTAAAGGTGAATATCGCGCAATAATCCGCTACAATTTTGCTCTGGATTAACTGTTGACAAGTGCCTGAAGGAAATGACTCTTGTGCTGGGGAAAGATTGTCCACATCGGACAACAATTTTCCGCTGGTACAAAGAGTTCCAGAGGGGAAATTTTGGGGTTGAAGACGATCCTCGTTCTGAGCGACCGTCTGAATCAGTGACTGAGGAAAACATTGAAGCTGTGAGGAGAATGTTGCAGCAAGAGAGGCGGTTGACATATCGGCAGGTAGAAGAGACCCTCTACATCCCTGTACCAGCTATTCATTCACTTCTACACGGCCATCTCCATGTTAGAAAGGTTTGTTCTCCTTGGGTGCTCCATTCACTTTTAGAGGAACAAAGGTTACATCTAGTGAAATGGTGCCGAAAAATGCTAAAACAGTTTGAAAATGGGATTTCACGTGATGTCAATAGCATCGTTGCAGGTGACGAAACTTGGCTTTTTTATTACGGTACTGAAACCGTACAGTGTCCTGTACAGCTCATGGGAATGATATGGGCCTTTATACTCCATTAAAATTACTCCTAAAGGTCGCGTCATTGGTAGCAGTATGGGCGAAGGGGATCGAGCGGCGTCCGGCCAGAACGGAACCCGCGAAAAGAGCGCCTGCGAACAAAGGGAGGACAAAGCAACAGCCAAGCCCCCGCGGAAATACGCTCTCAACTTGCAGAGAGAGATAGAAGGGGACGCGATGCTGGAGCAGTCAGATACGCCCCGAGGTGGGGCTTAGCTTCCCAGAGTTCCAAACGAACATAAGGAACTTCCGGTTTTTTATGCACGTGTCACGAGTGCCAACGTCGGACTTTGGCGCGTAAACAATGGAATGATATTTTAAACCAGACATAGGAAAATTATGTGAGACACACCATTGAATAGAGCGGAATTTTCTGCGTTCCCCAGACTAAAAATATGTAATAACTTATGCAGGGGAAGAAATGAGGTCACCAGCTGTCAAGATGTAACATATCGCTAACACATGTGGATACAGCGGCGTCACCCAAGCCAAGAGTCGCGCTCAAAGTTAACTCCACCTCCCGAGGGACGCTAATGAATTAATCAAAGGCGGGAAGCAAATTAGATAAAAACTGCTGATCGTAGGTCCAGCACGCCTGGCTCAAATGAAAGAGGAGACAGAGGGCCATAAGATGCACTATTTAAATATCTTCAATTCTTGGTGTGAAAGGAGCTCTTGTTCTTAATGAACCGTGAACGTTGACGCCCCCGAGCTTCCGGCGGGCAAGATAATATAGGCCGGGCAGGCCATTGCAGAGACAGTTGTTCTCTTACGGGTCGTTGAGAAAGGACACTGTGTCCCGCGGTGCTCCAGTTACAGTCAGAAACCCCTGACCGCGTACAAAGAAGTGTTATTGTGTCCAAAAGCCTTTGTGTAGTGAACGGGAGGCCAAACGAGCCTAGGTGAATTGTTTCTGTGCTGCGTGTCAAACTAGTAAAAACCGCGAGCATAATTTTCGAACAAGTATTAGAATTCGGCTGAGAAACTGCCGGCTTAATGAGTCAGTGAAATTCATAATTTGGTATCACCCAAAGTGTTACTTTGAATCAGGGGCTCGAGTCTCGTGAGCCACCCGATTCTGACTGTGAACGCGCCCGCCGTGGTTTGAAAGACCGTCTTATTCGTGGGTGTAAACTCTGAAATAGAGGACGTGTGACGAGTGTAAAAGTGTTACCCACTTGGATTACTGTAAGATTTCAGCTGTGACGAGTTCCCCAGGATGTCGGACTTGTATGGACCAGGGATGAAGGACTGCACGCCCGCCACCTACCGAGTGGTCATGGAGTACTAAGAACTTCACCATGGGTCTCCCGTGGCAGGAGAAACAACGGCCACCAAACAGATGAGTGATGTCCAAATTTAATTTCTAAGCATGACATAACCCGGGGATAGGATTAGCGTTCTTTTGTAAATATCAAAATGTTGTAAGTTAATGCATGTCCTATATGGAATTTTATTGATTTTTATAATGTTGAAGTAAAATTCAAGGGAGCTAAATTCCCGGACGACTCACATTTCTTTCTTAATGATTAGCTTATCGTGAGGGTTATATTTTTAGTGATATGTAGAATGTCCTAGCAAAGATGGGAACAAGGTTAGGAGAATATTTGAGTTTCCCGTAGGGGTTGATGGAACAATAGTGCTGGCAAGCAGGGAAACATGTCGAAATGTTGGTAGTCACTGTCCCACGTGGTTGTCGGATATGCCAGGGAAACTCATGGGTCAGTCAGACAATGCATGCCTAGCTTACAGATATAATCCGTGCATGGACAGCAAGAAAGAAGAAATCCCGACCGGGAGAGGTACATATTGTGTGATTTAGATAGGTGTGTGAAACCATGTGCAAGTCTCCCGTGATTTTTGATTAATTGGCCATAATGGTTTGGAGTGTTTTCTTTTAATCTATAGCCGGGGTGAGACCCAGGGCAGGAGTCCCTAATATTTGGTCAGAAGGTCTAAATATAAGTGTATTTATATGGTATGAACGAGGAGCCATGAGAGCCATATGCCCAAGGGAAGAAGATACGCGATATGAGACATAGTGAGAGGGCCGAATGCCCGAGTAATTTTCGATGAAATGAGTTAGAAGTGATTGTGCCCATAGTCGGCGCTCAGCGATAATAATGAGAGAGAATAAAAGAGTATTTTATGGGAATTCCACGATAATATAAATAAGCAAATGAAATGGGCCCAAGATATGTGTCCCCGAGACGAGAGGGTGAACGTTTGAGGGAGAGAAGAATCTGAATGGCCGTGCGAAGTGAATGGCCGGCCTTCCTTTTTTTGTGAATGTCTAGCTCTCGCCCTCGTGACACAAGGGTCCCGTACCCCATTGTGTTAGGGCTTGGAGCCGGGTCTGCCCGCGTTCTTTTGTTTCGATTAAATGGCTTAGCTAAGAATACTTGTATAATGATAATATCACGGTAACTTCTTTTAAAGGTATTTAATAAATGAGTAGGGATCCCCCCGATATCCGGCGATATGAGAGTAACTATTCTAGGGATCTACAGAAACCCACAGTACCTCTCGGTCGGGAGTCGGCCAGTTCGACCCCGGATTATGATGGCGCCCTTGAGCGGGTTGCTCCAGGCGTACGCCTTGGGCCGGAGACAGTGATAACCATGCTGTTTCTTTTCTAGGAATGGCTCTCCTTTGTGCATGAAGTGTATATATCCATATATCTGTGTATGTTTCGTAATTATGTGCACATATTTTTGAGTTCAAACAGAACCTATGTGCACGTTGTGTGGTCTTGGTGATAGATGAGGAGTCCGGGGTTTAGCAAAAATGGTATTTGTGTTTGTTTGTGCATTATGCAAATGTGTCTTTTAATATGATATTATGTAGCGTAGGCCCCGGTTATGTTCGTGCTTAGAACAGCTAGTAATATTTGTGAATAGGGACATCAGGTCATCTCACGGTGTGATAGACAGAATAATGTACAAATTTCATGAACGGTATGAATTAATGAGGGAAAATGAACGATAGCAAGTCGCAAAACCTCAATCATACCGTTATGCAGACGACGCCCATGGGCGGTTCGTATTTTAAAGTGATTATTATTTTCTTTTCCTCCCATATGTGGAGAGTCATTGTATAGAGCGGTGTCAACTTTTTTTATTGTCATTTTGAATAAATTTGTATTCGTAACCCCTATTTTATGATTCTTGTCATTTGTAGCAGTGCTAAGCAGTATCCAATAGGCATTTGAACCCAGAGATCCTACTTTCATATTATAGACATAAGGCTCCATCTTAAGTATTTGTTTTCTTTCTTTCGAACGTACCACTTCCCCAAGTGCTCAGGCTGCCGGGCCGGCACATAAAGTAGGAAGGGGAGCGGTTCGAAGCTCGTTAAGCAATTCGACCCGCTCTTCAATCCAATCTCATCCGTGGGTGTTTACCCCGTTACGTGGAGGCATTCTTATGCATGGGTCATCCATTCGAAGCCCGGTAGGGTGTAGTACGTTGTCCCAACAAAATCCCAGAACAAGGTGTGGCTGTTTGAAGATGAGGGTACTCCTGTCAAGGTCGGATGCAGTATTCTTCACTAAACGGGGCACCCTGACTCGGTTTGTGCTAGAAACACAAAGCAGCGTTACTGCGAAGTGGTACAGTGAGACTTGTCTGGCTGAGGTCATCCAGGCTCTCAAGCAGTTCCTTCCAAGGTCACGGCTCAACACTTGGTTCTTGCATCACGACAATGCTCCAGCACATCGTTCTAAAGTAAAAAAGGATTTTCTTGCCAGATCAGAGTTGACTGTGCTTGATCACCCGCCATACTGTCCTGATCATGCCCCATGTAATTTCGCACTCTTCCCAGAAGTGAAGATGAAGCTGAAAGAGCGGCGTTTTGCATCCGACGAGGAGCTTCTGGCAGCATGGGATCAAGAGTGTGAAAATGTAACCGAAGAAAAGTGGCAGAGTTGGTTCAGTCACTGGTTTCGACGTATGGAGAAGTGTATTGAGTTTGGTAGAAATTATTTTGAAAAATCTAAAGCGTTCACTCACATTGCAAAAATTTCCTAGTGCCCTTTGTATTAGCCATAGGAAAATGAACCAACAAAAATTGTTCTGATGGACTGCATATCCATACGGGGCTGGGAGACGTGACCAGTTTAAAGGAAAATAGTAGCGGCGATTGGGAGTTTGAAATGGGGGTGGGGGGCATAAACATTTATAGACAGAAAAAAGTACCCGTGTTTAAGGGCTAGAGCAGAGAAGGTGGGGGTATAGGGCATAAAAATTGACAAAAATTGCAGCCCTTTTATGTCTGAGCGAATTTCGATAAAGACGTAAAGGTTGAGTCTACCAACTTTAGTGCGGTAATAATAGTACTGTACAATAAAACGTTCACCAAAGGGACAGTAATTACACGTGTATTACAATTAAATAGAAGTTGGGCGTGATTATACAATAAAAATGTCATTTAGTGTTTGATTACACATAAACGAAGTTGCCGATACTAGACAGAACTACGCAAGCACATTTACCGAGCGATACTGCCATAATGACGAAGCCGACTCTTTGGCTGAATGGTCAGCTTACTGACCTTCGTTTCAGAGGGTCCCGGGTTCGATTCACGGCCATCTGATTAATTTATGTGGCTCGGGGGACTGGGTGTATGTGTCCGTCCCAACACTCTTGTCATCATAGGGAGACAACATACCACACTACCAAGTAACATAGAAACACGCAATAGTGATTACATCCCTCCATATAGGGTTGGTGTCAGGAAGGGCATCCGACCGTAAAATCAGGACCAAATCCATATGTGATACGCAGTTCGCACCCGCAACCCCACATGTGTGGGAAAAAGCGGTAGCAAAAGAAGACTGCCAGAATGACGAATGCGAGTGACAAGATGGTGAATCATACCTGTGGCCATGACCTTGGCAAAAATATACTCTTGCTACCCTTCATCGCAACACGTGATGCAGGCTGCTGAGCTTTGTGAGTCCGTTAGCCGTTCGAACGACATTCTGTATTTCCGTTAAGTATTTGCCTCATTAATTAAAGAAATTAAAGGAAGGAATTAGGTGAAAAAACAATAGGGATTTTACAAATAGCTTTTTTTATAATTTCTAGTTTCAGACGATTTTTAAATAACTCTTAGGTTCTTTAGTCTGTCGAAACATAAAAAAATAGTCAGGTGGCTAAAATTGAATTACCGGGCGAGTTGGTCGTGTGGTTAGGGTGACGCCGCTGTGAGAGTGCATCAGGCAGATAATGCGTTCTAACTCCACTGTCGGCAGCCCTGAAGATGGTTTTCCGTGGTTTCCCATTTTCACACCAGGAAAAATGCTAGAGCTGTACCTTAATTATTGCCACGGTCACATCCTTCCAACTCCCAGGCCTTTCCTATCCCATCATCGCCATAAGATATCTCTGTGTCGGTGCGACGTAAAGCCAATTGTAAAAAAAAAGAAATGGAATTAAAATAAATTCTGCGCGCCCCCCCCCCAATCGCCACTACCGAAGGAAAATACTGGTCAGGAAGAGCATTGTGAGGTACGAGTTATTTTTCTTAGGCGACGATATGGGTTTTAGTGCTGGTAGTGTCCGAGGCTATGTTCAGCTCGCCGGTTATGTACCTACTTTTCCCTGTACCTGCTTTGAGGGGGAGCTACATGTACTGCTGTGTAAAGGTGTTGTCTGCGGGGGTAGTGATATTGTACGGGGTAGGGAATGGATGGACGCAACACGGACCTGAAAAGGTATAAATCCAGATTTTGCTTGGACTGGAAATTAGAAACCACGGAAAATCATCTCGGGGATAGGCGACGTGGGATTCGAACCCACCCATCTCCCAAGTACAGAGATGGCAACTGCAATTAGAAAGCTTACCCTTGAGCAAGGAGTACACAATACCTTGTGTTAGTATAAAAACTAAAACCAAACCACATGGCACAACAGCCCCGTAGGTCCATGGCCTACCAAGCGACCGCTGCTCAACTCGAAGTTCTGCAGATTACGAGGTGTCGTATGGTCAACACAACGAATCCTCTCGGTCGTTATTCTTGGCTCTCTAGACCGGAGCCGCTATCTCAACGTCAGATAGCTCCTCAATTTTAATCACGTAGGCTGAGTGGACCTCGAACCAGCCCACAGATCCGAGTAAACATTCTTGATATGGCCGTGAATCGAACCCAGGGCCTCCAAGTGAAAGGCAGGAACGCTACCCCTGTACCGCGGGGCCGGCCTGTAAAAGAAAGGTTATGTTAAAATTCCTAATTCCATGCTCCCCGCAGTAACCTTTTCTGATTTTATTGCTACTGGCTTCGTGTGGCACAAAAAAACCTCTTGATGTAGTCTCCTTCAGTTTATAAATTGTCACCGCGACCTACTGTACACCTGATTGTACGTCAATGTTACGTTTTATTGCGCCAGTAAATCTCACAAAAGGACATAAAATAAATAAAGGCGATATCTAGAAAAGCTGATGCCCCTTTACAATCGAGGTTGACCCAGAAGCAATGTCGTAAAGTGCTCGGGTTTATTGCGCCTACGTGCTGTATTACGACATCAAGGTGCTGCGACTCGTAAAAGTTTGAACGGAGATTGAGTACAAAACGCTTTCTATTGGGAGAAAGTGATCGCAGTTTGGTTGCTATATTTACTAAATGCTGCTAAACCCTACCACACACATTACATTGAGCTATATCCACAGTAGCAGAAATAATCAGAATTATCTTTACTTTCTTGTGAAATATCAACATGACTCAATTTCTACAATAAAAGAACCATCCCACATATCTTCACAAATGGAGCTAATCAAAACAATACTGTTCTTACACTGCCGAAAAAAAAAAAAACATGCAACATCCTCAAGGATAAGGTCACTCTATTCGAAGCGATATGACAGGTAGTTCATCAATGCAGGAATATATGATTGCAGATTCAGACCAAATTAAACACACATGTTACAGTAAAGGGTACTGAAATAGTCGCAACAATACATAGTATAACCCCCTCTGACGGCAATGCAGATGTGTATTTGCACTTGCAAACCATCATAAAGGTTCCAAATGGCATCCTGCAACTTTTGATGCAATTCGGCAATGGTTCTTGCACGCTCTTGAGAACGCGTAAGTTCCCGCTTCATGATGTCCCATACGTGTTCAATTGGCGAGAGATCCGGCGATCTTGCTGGCCAGGGTAGGCCCTAGTTGTCGTACACTTCGTAGAGCACGTCGCGTCGCAGAAGCTGTATGAGAACGCGTACTGACCTGCTGAAAATGCACATCAACTTCGTATCGAAGAAATGGCAGTATTACGGGGACAGTGAAACCTGGGTGTCATGGAATGGGCCGCTCACCAGGTGTATGCCGTATACATGTATGCCCATCACTTGCATACAGACAGAACTTACTCTCGTAACTGAAGACAACAGAGCACTATTCTCCTCTCCAGTCGCCTCTTTCACGACGCCAGAGTAGCCGTTCTTGGTGGTGACGTGGAGTCAGCGGTAGCCTGGCCAGAGGCACACGTGATCGTAATCCTGCTTCAAGCAGACGGTTCCCAATGGTCCTTAGTGACACCGCAGGTGCAACATATGACCGGATTTCGTTCCTGGATGATGTTCGATTGGCCACGTGCGTCTGTAGCGGACGTTCGGAGCCTCGTCTTTGGGTGTGGGAATGTGGGAGTGTTCCACAGACCACTGGCCAAAGAAGCGACACACCACTGATACATTGTGCCCAGCAATCGGTCGATACGTCCATCTCGCTTCCCACAGGCACGCAATGCGACCCTGTCAACAGGGGAACGTACTCGTCGGCGGAACATTGTTGAAACCTACAATGAATGTTGCAAACACTGTTCACCTCTATCCTCAGCACAGTTACTGCCTGCAGAGTCAAAACAGAGTTCGCACAGACTAGCCGCCCGCCATCTCATCGCCGATGTCCGTGACAAATGAATCACTAACACAACCGCTCAGTATGCACATGCTGTATTATACCCTGGCGCCAATCAACAAAATCCACATCTACATGTAAAAGCAAAGCAAAGTCACCTCCGTACAGGCCATGAAGGCCCTTGGAGGAGTGGAAGGTAAAAGCTTCCACCATTGTTAACCTCGGCACGTGATGGAGTAGAGTGGTTAGCTCTACGCCCGGCCGCCTTTGCCCCCAGGAATTAACCTGGTACTAATTTCTGGTATAGGCTGAATGAACCTCAGGGCCATATGCACCTCCGGAAGTGGAAATCTCGTTTCTTAAATTTTACGACTTCCTGACTGGGATTCGAACCCACGTCCTTCCGGGCGAACCGAGCACGCCTTTACCGCCTCGGCCAGGCAGCCCCTATTCTACATGTAAAGGCCATCTATAAATTAAGAAAACACTGATGGACAATTCGATGGCTGAGAACGAAATGGTTACAGCTAAAAAGAAATCATGCATTTTTCAGATTTTACCATCAATGTAGACCTTATTTCGACCTCCACGATCTCCGAAAGTGTTACAACAAAACATCTAACGTATTCTTGCCAATAAGTATTTATGACGCCTTTTAAAATTATTATAATTAAATTTTAATTTGTGATGTATTTTAAGTGTTTTGTTGATATACTATTATATCATACCACCACGACAGTTAATGTCTATTATTTCATTGGCACGAAACATTTCACGTACATCCGTGGGGATATTAATAAAGAAGATACATTGCGGTCCGCGTCCGTGGTGTAGTGGTTAGCGTGATTAGCTGCCACCCCCGGAGGTCCGGGTTCGATTCTCGGCTCTGCCACGAAATTTGAAAAGTGGTACGAGGGCTGGAACGGGGTTCACTCAGCCTCGGGTGGTCAGCTGAGTAGAGGTGGGTTCGATTCCCGCCTCAGCCATCCTGGAAGTGGTTTTCCGTGGTTTCCCACTTCTCCTCCAGGCAAATGCCGGGATGGTACCTAACTTAAGGCCACGGCCGCTTCCTTCCCTCTTCCTTGCCTGTCCCATCCAATCTTCCCATCCCTCCATAAGGCCCCTGTTCAGCATAGCAGGTGAGGCCACCTGGGCGAGGTACTGATCATTCTCCCCAGTTGTATCCCCGACCCAAAGTCTGAAACTCGAGGACACTGCCCTTGAGGCGGTAGAGGTGGGATCCCTCGCTGAGTCCGAGGTAAAAACCGACCCTGGAGGGTAAACCGATTAAGAAGAAGAAGAAGGAGGAGAAGAAGAAGATACATTGCGGGTGTTGCTTGCAGGAAGGTTCTATTATCTGTGAAACCAAAAGTAAGTTTGAATGTTCGTTATAAGCTCACCGGACAAAAAGTTAGTCACCCTAGTGCGCACGCACAGATGGATCGTTAAGCCTGTACAGATGGCGTGGTGAACGAGTCCCTTGCTCAATCGCACGCGCACAGCATTAGGCAGTAGCGATCAGTGAGACATTGATGTTTCAAGCCGTCAGTGTATGTCAACAGGGGTCGATGGAATGGCGTATGGCTTTTAGTGCCGGGAGATCCCAGGACGGGTTCGCGTCGTAATGAGGATTAAGTGATGATGAAATTAACCAATGATGATTAAAATTCCCGACACTGTCGGGAGTCGAACCAGGGACCCCCGTGGCCAAAGGTCAGCACGCTAACCATTTAGCCATCTAGCCGGACAACATGGGTAGATTTAAGGATGTGACAGGATGGCAAAAAAGGTGCAATCGTGATTGGCCGTGTCCATGGCCACACGGTGCGTGAAGTTGCTGCATTTGATGGTGTTTCT
This sequence comes from Anabrus simplex, assembly GCF_040414725.1. Classification (NCBI taxonomy): domain Eukaryota; kingdom Metazoa; phylum Arthropoda; class Insecta; order Orthoptera; family Tettigoniidae; genus Anabrus; species Anabrus simplex. The sequence goes on along the minus strand of NC_090267.1, from coordinate 448,413,314 downwards.
CAGCGGACTGTTCCAAGTGCCTACAAGCAGTGGTGTACTCCACGTGGCCACGAAACACGTTAGAATTGTGGTCGAAAAAGGATCCTGACTGAGAAGGACCGGAGACGCGTTTCACGGCTTGTGAATCAAAATCGCTTCCAAATGCGATATGAATTGTTGCAGTCAGTGAATGAACGTCCATCCAAACATGTTAGCGAGAGTACATTGCGACGAGAACTGCATGAAATGAACATTTTGCGTTCGGTCACATCGCAAAAGACCATTGCTCACACGGGCAAATCAAGATGCGCGTCTTCAATGCTCTCTCTTGTTATCTTTCTCTGTTTATTTCATAACTTATTCCTTTTCTTTGCCAATTAATCTTAATACCAATCCAGATCATTCATCCTTCTGTAATCCTTATACAGCTTTATTAAATTTTACCTTTCCTAAACTGGTGTTATCCTTTCATGACAACCGTTGGAATTAAACTCTAAATTTAGCAGGTAGGTTCTAATACAGAGGTCACCCTTGCATGATCCACTCATTTACCCCTTTGAGGTAAGTTATCCTGGTTGTTCTTGCATGTCGGTTTAATATTTTCCGTTTTAATTTGACTTCGGGTGTGTGACACCGTCGTGAAATTTATGTTGTGGTGTAAATGTACTGCCACTTGATCAACATCTAACTAAGTGTGTGTACGTGAAGCAGGAGGCGGGATGCGCCTCTTTCATCAGGCAGCAGGTCTTCAGCAAGGTACTGGCCGTTTATCATCTTTATTTCTTGCTAGCTCAGCAGTTTAACCCGCGGGAATGGTCCGAAACCTTTACAATGTAACCTGTTTTTCTAAACATGTAATTCTCTGCCAGTTTTACATAAAATATGTAACTGGAATTCGGGGATAGAGAGTGATTTACCCTCTCGAGCTCCCCTTCATTTTGGTTTGAGGTAACTACGTTTAGGTAACTGATTTTCTCTTCCTTAATGTTTTAAAATTTCTTTCTTATACGGGTCACCTCCATAGTTTGGGAACAGCCCCTGTTTCATCGACCTTGTGCCCGTTAGGTTTTAGGGAGCTACATGAAGGAGTGCAAGTATCCGCCTCCTTCCTTTTGTTCGGGCCATTTATTTAACGGTTATTTCTTTTACTCGAAGGCCCTGTAGGATGGGTACGAGATACCCCTGTTTTAATATGTAAGCTGGGCCATGGAAGGCCAGAAAGTGTAGGACATTTTTGGTGTTGCCTTGACTAGGCTTGAAAAGCTGAGAGCGTGTCTGCTCTTTCCAAGTATTGTAAAAGTGCCTCTAGGAGGCTTGACATTGTAAATTACGGAGCACAGGGTGAGTTGGCCGTGCGCGTAGGGGCGCGCGGCTGTGAGCTTGCATCCGGGAGATAGTAGGTTCGAATCCCACTATCGGCAGCCCTGAAGATGGTTTTCCGTGGTTTCCCATTTTCACACCAGGCAAATGCTGGGGCTGTACCTTAATTAAGGCCACGGCCGCTTCCTTCCAACTCCTAGGCCTTTCCCATCCCATCGTCGCCATAAGACCTATCTGTGTCGGTGCGATGTAAAGCAACTAGCAAAAAAAAAAAAAAAAAAAAAAATTAAACAAAATAAATAAAATTACGGAGCTAGTGCTCCATGTATTGAGGGGTGTTTTGCCCTTGCATAATATGGTGATATTTGTAGAAATAAGGGCGAAGCTCAGCAGGTGTTAAGTGAGGACTTAAAGCACAAGTTCCTTTTATACCAACAATCTTGTCTTAACTAGCCTTTTCTTTTGCTACTAGTACCTGTGATTTTGTTACTTGTTGTAATTATTACGAAAGAAAAAAATATAACCTTTGTTAAAATTTTATTAACTTTGACACTGTGGTTAGACCCATTCATCCTGGCACCTTCTTTCACCTCTGCTGATCCACCAACCACGGTAACACCAGGTATGCCGACAGTGGTGTTCGAACGCGCTGTCTCCCGAATGCAAGCTCACAGCTGCGTGACCCTAATCGCACGGCCACTTGCTCGGTAGCAGCAGTATAATTTTAGTGTTTTAAATTATTTGACGCTTCGTGACATAGAAAATTATTTGTAATTCATATTATTCCCTCTTTTGATCTGTGTAATAATAGGGTTTTACGAGGCAGGGATGTTAGCCCGACGCCCAACGCCCTCCTTTTTACGGGCTTGGGATCACAAGGTCTGGACAACGCTGTACTATCTACGGAAGCACAATTTTAGTAACGGAAATTAAGAAAACGAGAATAAGATGGCAGGGGCATGTAGAAAGTAGGGATGAGTAGAGGGCAACGAAGGTGCTTTTAGGAAAATCAGGACGAACGAGAAAGAAGGGACGTTCCAGAAAGATCTGAGGCGATAGAGATAAGAGGCTTGCAACAGAGAAGAATGGATTAAGATCGTGAAGGAGGTCAAGGCTTTTCAAGGATTTTAGCAGAACGGGTAAGGTTTTTATTACAATGGCAAGGAGGGGAGAAGAGGGACAATTCGCGTAGGAGCCCAGCACCAATTTATTCATCCATTGGTGGATTAATCCACATCTTGGAATGTTTAAGTCTTAGATTAACTTAGACTTAATCTAAGTTACCACCATAGAACTGGCACTTAAAGTATATTGCAGTAAGTAACGTAATGTTAACTTTGACGAGGTTTTTGGCTCAAATATTAATTTGCCCCACACGACGTTTTCAATCACAGGCGTCCTATTATTATTATTATTATTATTATTATTATTATTATTATTATTATTATTATTATTATTATTATTAGTATCGTCCGACTCATTGGTCAGCATTGAGTGTTTCGGTTCCGGGGATCCCAGGTTCAATTCCTAGCCGGATCGGGGATTTTAATCACATATGAATAATTATTTTGGCTCGGGTTCTGGGCATTTGTGTTTGTCCTAACACCTTCGTCTTCATCATCAGACAACACGCTACACCACCGGCCACCAAAGAAACACGCAATAGTGTTTACATCCCTCCATGCACTGTAGGGTTTGTGTCAGAAAGTGCATCCGGCCGTAAAACAGGGCCAAATCCACATGTGCGACACAATTCACACCCGCGACCCAATAAGTGAGGGAAAAGATGCAGAATGTTATTACTGATTGATATTATAGCAATTGACAGACGGAGGAACGAAGCAGAAATGATTGATCCTACAGTACGCTTTTAATCTTCAGCCTCTCAGCCGACTGACGTAGACAATGAGAAAAAGGATATCTATAATCCAACCATCCCTTTCTTTCTTGAGTCGTATAACCTTAAAAAAATACGGTGACTGGACTTTTCTTTGGCGCGAGGGGAACAATTTCCAAATCTTTCGTCACATGGCGACAAAAATATAAACTAGCGAGAAGTCTACAAGATGAGATAGTCGTCTCACTCATCAAATACTCCGTTTCGATTTTTCGTCACCATTTATATGGAGTTCATACCATTTAACATGGGTAATTGTAACCCATCATTTTTTTAAACATTAATCTTCTTTATCTTCCCTAAAAATTGTTATTGTGCATTATTCTGTGTCTTATGGCAAATCTAGGGTGTCCTGGATCAGACTAAATAAATTAAAATTTTTTTTTTACATCGCTATGCCCTACTCAGGAGCACGGTTGAACTTGCTTATCTGATGTGTTGGCCTTCTTTTCCTCCCAAAATCTCTTCATCCTCTCGCTGAGCTTCTTCCTTCGTTCTTCTGTCCAAGTTATAGTAGCTCTGGTGTTGGGTTTGTCTTCAAAGTGGTGATTGTCGATTTTGGTTCTGAATTTACATCTGTCCTGTACAATGTCTTCTGAGATGTTGATTTCCTGGAGATCTGTTTCAATTTCACGAAGCCAGTTGTTCTTGGTTTTAGACGAAAGGGCCAGGTTGAAAATTCTTTTAGTTAGCCTGTTATTGTTCATTCTGATAATGTGTCCATAAAATTTCAATCATCTTTTCCGAAAAGTGTGAGAAATTTTTTCAGAATGACAATATATCTCCTGGGATGATTTTTTCTCTATATTCCATCTATACAAACTGGGCCAAACATTTTTCGTAAAATTTTCCTTTCTTGTTTCTCAATGTCTTTGGTTAAAGATCCACCACCAATGATTAAGGTTTCTTTTATTATTATTATTATTATTATTATTATTATTATTATTATTATTATTATTATTATTGTGACAAAGCTCAGACTATAAAGCCTGCTATTCTGCCATGTATCATGTCATGTTATGCAATGTACGTATAGTTTAGCAGTTAAATATTTTACACACACGCTATAATAATCAATTGCACACAGTTATAAAAACACGACAGATATAACAACGCATATAAAATAACCAAGAATAAAGAAAGTTGTCTTAATGTTTCAATAAAAAAAATTAAGCACGAAACTTGGCGACACACGGAATGAAATAACAAAACAGGAAAACGGATTTTTTTTATTTACACTCAAAGTCATCTGTCCAAGTACCACGGTCAATATAACTTTTTTAAATTCCGGTTCAGATATGGTGTTCCTTAGGTCATTGGGCAACGAATTCCATGCCCGAATTGTATTGAAAATAAAGTGCTTTTATTGTAAGTAGTGTATGTGTGATTTGGTGTTCTGAGGAATCAGTTAGCTGCAGCTCAGATCGGGTTGGTTGAGAGCAACTAGAAAGAATCTGTTAGATAACAGTGTGTTTGTCTGCGCACTATTTTGTGGAAAGAAAGAGTGATAGCTAGGACACTGATTTTGATTAAGACAATTTATCTCATGGAATGCAGGAGGTATATGATGAACTTTTGGAATTTTCATTATAAAGTGGGCACAAACGTTGTGAGCTCTCTGAAGGCTATTAGAGACGGCACCACTTCGTCTGCCGTACATGGCGTCACAATAATCAAACATAGGCATTGTTACTTACATGGTGTCACAATAATCAAACATTGGCATTGTTACTTACATGGCGTCACAATAATCAAACATAGGCATTGTTACTTACATGGCGTCACAATAATCAAACATAGGCATTGTTACTTACATGGCGTCACAATAATCAAACATAGGCATTGTTACTTACATGGCGTCACAATAATCAAACATAGGCATTGTTACTTACATGGCGTCACAATAATCAAACATAGGCATTGTTACTTACATGGCGTCACAATAATCAAACATAGGCATTGTTACTTACATGGCGTCACAATAATCAAACATAGGCATTGTTACTTACATGGCGTCACAATAATCAAACATAGGCATTGTTACCTGTTGAACCAATATCTGTTTGACGATGAAAGGGGGATAAGTCTTTCATTCTTTCAAGTAAGTGAAGGGAGAGAAATATTCGTCGGCATATAGCTGTTACGTGTTACGTCCAGTGAATGAAAACCTACAACCTGTTTTCCAGTCAGTAACCGGGTCAGAGATGGAATGAATGAATCCCCCATCGCGCCGAGGATAGAAATTGTGTCGCACTTCTCTGGGGCAATGATTAATGACTTCCAGCAACTGTCTCTCGGAAGTTCATATATGGAGATGACATAGCTCTGACCGCCCAGTCGAATGATTTTAAAACAGCATAAACTGCACTCACCAAGGATCTCCACAACTTTAACAAATATGTCAACACATGGAGACTTAAACCTAACCCGAACAAAACTGACGTGAGCTGCTTTCATCCAGATAGTCGAAGAGCCAACTGTGTACCCCAAGTGAGATTCAAAGGCCAGCAACTAAAATATAATACTTGCCCAAAATATCAGGGCGTCATAACAGACCGGACACTGCCGTACAATCAACAACTCTTAAATACCGCTGCAAAGCTAAAAGCGAGGAATAACATCTTGCACAAGCTCAGTGGAACTGGCAAGGGAGCAAATGCAACAGTTCTGCGAACATCAGCCCTTGCCTTAGTCTACCCAGTTGCAGAATACTGCTACCCTGTATGGCTTAACAGTGCACATACTGCAAAAGTTGATGTCCAGCTGAGTGACACAATGAGGACAATATCAGGCACCATAAAATGAACATCTATAAAATGACTGCTAGTGTTATCCAACATCCATCCCCAACACATACGAAGAGAAGCAGCTCTGCTAAAGGAATGGCAGAAATGTCGCAGGGATCCTCAATTGCCTTTACATCAGGACTGCAAAATTCGGACACGACAGAGGTTGAAATTCAGGAACCCATAATGGAGGCTTGGTGGAAAGCTCATCAACTCACATTTCGATGCTGATCAAGCCTGGCGAGAAGAATGGAACTCATCAAACCCAGACCACCTGGGTTTAATCAGTAATCCATGCAGAACTCCCCCTGGTTTCAACTTGTCGAGAAAGAAATGGACATACTTAAACAGAATCAGGAGAAATCATGGAAGATGTAAGTTCTGGCTCTTCAAAAGGAGAAAAACTACGAGTACACTGTGTGACTGCGATAACGTGCCTCAGACCATCCAGCATGTTGATATCGAGTGTCCAGGATGAAGGTTCCATGGATCTATCCAAGAAGTACACAGTGCCACTGAAGAAGTTTTTTTTTTTTTTTTTTTTTTGCTAGGGGCTTTACGTCGCACCGACACAGATAGGTCTTATGGCGACGATGGGATAGGAAAGGACTAGGAGTTGGAAGGAAGCGGCCGTGGCCTTAATTAAGGTACAGCCCCAGCATTTGCCTGGTGTGAAAATGGGAAACCACGGAAAACCATCTTCAGGGCTGCCGATAGTGGGATTCGAACCTACTATCTCCCGGATGGAAGCTCACAGCCGCGCGCCTCTACGCGCACGGCCAACTCGCCCGGTAAACACTGAAGAAGTAGTGACCTGGCTGCGTACACTGGATATTGTATTTTAACAAACCAAATATTACCTACAGTCTGACATTGAAAGTTAGAAACTTCATTTTGTTCCGTATTGAACTGGGATTACTGTAACTACAGTCCGAGATGTAAATATTTTAGATAAGTTTCTTGTATGTTCCCTGTGTATCCTTATTTTTGCCATACGAAATAAATAAAATTAATGACTGACAGATGAAATTATATTGGATAGTGTTGTTGGAATGAAAGATGACAGGGAAAACCGGAGTACCCGGAGAAAAACCTGTCCCCCCTTCCACTTTGTCCAGCACAAATCTCACATGGAGAGACCGGGATTTGAACCACGGAACCCAGCGGTGAAAGGCCGACGCGCTTCCGCCTGAGCCACGGAGGCTGGTTTTTGTCTAGTATTAATTCTGAAACTTAACTTTGTTTTCAAAAGGGATAATTATTCCACCTCTCACATTCGGTAGGTTCTTGGCGACGATGGGATAAGAAAGTCCTAGAAATGGGAAAGAAGCGGCCGTGGCCTTAATTAAGGTACAGCCAGCATTTGCCTGGTGTGAAAATGGGAAACCACGGAAAACTATCTTCAAGGCTGCCGACAGTGGGGTTCGAACCCACTATCTCCCACTAACCACAGGGCAAACTCACTTGGTAGACCTACGAATCTTCTGCATATACTTGATATTTTCAGTTTTCAACATTTGATTAAATAATGTTAATGAAGAGGGAAAAGAGAAGGGGTGAAATGATAGAACCCTGAGGAGCCACTCCCTCAGTCTTTATTCCAAGAGGATGTTCTCTCCTACAGTCTTTTATAAGCAAAACTGGAATTAAGGCCATGCAGAATGATCGAAGAGACTTTTAGCTGAAAAAATAGGGTTACAAAACTGTATTATGTTACTTTTTCCCTGGTTGACTGTGGATGATAATACAAGTTATAGGGTTCCTTCCTATCATTTTAAAGTCCTGATATCTTATCACTTGGACGACATTTTTGATACACACTTCTACAATGTTCTTCCTTCTATCATGCCTAGGTAATGTGTATCTATTCGTTTTTACAAAAATAATTATAAACCAGATACTCTGACACCAAAAGACTCGAAAATCCGTGTAACATGCAGATTGAAAGTTGAAAATACTTTTGAGAAATCTGTGTGTTTACATGAACTATTTATTACGAGCTAGGGCAAGTCGAAAGGATGTCATTGCGGTGATTAGCAGCACTTATGGTCGTGGCTGAGGGGTTCTGGTTAACGACCTGTTTGTGACTGGAGAAAGGAGAGGCTGAAAGCAGAAGCGTTTGTTTCCTGGTTCCTTGATGCTGCCAACTTAAAATTGTTGAAGAGGAAAGTCATTGGGTATAAGTTAGAAGGTAAATTTAATTACAAGCATACATCATTATAGTATGTTATGACTTTCAGCGATCAGTCTCCAAACCTCTGTGAATTTATTAATCGCCGCCACAATCCTCTATTTGCAACTAGTGCTGTGGCCTAATTTAGTTCTATACCTCTTATCCTTAAATCGTTAGAAACTGAGTCTATCCATCGTCAACTTGTTCTCCCTCTACTTCTCTTACGCTCCAGAACAGAGTCCATTATTTTCCTAGGTAACCTGTCCTCCTCCATTCGCCTCACATGACCCCACCACCGAATCCGGTTTATGCGTACAGCTTCACCCATCGAGTTCATTCCAAATTTAATCTGTATCTCCTAATTCTGAGTACCCTCTTGCAATTGTTCCCACCTGTTTGTACCCGAATCTCTCTCACTAATTTCATGTCCGTTACTTCTAACCTATGAATAAGATATCCTGAGTCCACCCAGCTTTGACTCCCGTAAAGCAAATTTGGTCTGGAAACAGGCCGATGTAAAGAGAGTTTAATCCGGGAGCTGACTTCCTTCTTACAGAATACTGTTGATCGCAATTGTAAGCTCACTGCATTAGCTTTACTGCACTTACTGTACTATCATCCTGGAAGAACACACATAATAAATACTTGAGTGATCTGACTGTTCCAGCTTTAAATGCCCAATCTGACATTCGACTCTCTTTAATTTCTTACCTACTGACCTCAATTTAGTCTTAGAAATGCTAATTTTCTTACCTTACCCAATGCACCTATTTTCAGGTTCCATAATATTAGACTGCATGCTTCCGGGAACAACCTGCCGTTAAGACTAAGTCGTCAGCATAGGCCAGACTGCTTACTACATTTTGACCTAATAGAATCGTCCCTGCCACTTAAGATAGTTTCAATTAACAACTATAATTTAAACTATACTTATTATACAAATCTAGACTTGAGTAAAACTAGGTTCTGTATAGCGGTCCTTAATTTAATGACTTTGATCCATTTCTAGGGCACAGTTTCGAGATCATCTTGATTTTGTTACTAGTACAGTATTTTGCAATTTGCTTGTTTCAAATAAATTATTCCCTAAACGTTTTTGTACTGAATTTAGCAATTATGAAGGATGTACGGAAAACACTAGTCTGTCCTCACTCTTCACATTCCTCATTCAAAAAACAAGCACGAACTAAGCAAGAAAATTGATAAAATCAAGAAAATCGGTAGAGAGAAGTTCGTTCACCAGGCGCGTGGAAACGTATAATGTAATCAAATTACTCTACTTTACTTGCACTGGCGGGTATTTCGTTTCCTGGACAACGCCCGAGGAATCCTTTCAACACTTCTCTATCCTGGTCTATCTCCAGGGTGGCGTCTAGTTGCACAGGACGAGAAATAAGTATCCCACTTGGCGTGCAAAAAATCAGGTGTGTTCACTGCTGTGTATAGTCGCTAAAAAAGCAAAGGATTCTATGTATTGTATGTTAAAAAATTAATCTTTTTTCAGACTTAATTTTAAATATTTTACGCAAAAAAAAAAAATCAGAACATAATTCACTCCCAATAATTCACTCACAATATGGTTGTTGTTATAATTTATTCTTCGTCGCACCTACACAGACCCTTCTTATGGCGACGTCACGATAGAGAAAAGCTAGGAGTGAGAAGGAAGTCTCCGTGGTCTTAACTAGGATACAGCCCCAGAATTTTCTTGGTGTGAAAATGGGAAAGCACGGAAAACCATCTTCAGGGCTGCTGACAGCGGGGTTCGAACCCACTATCTGCCGAATGCAAGCTGACAGCTATGTGATCCGAAACGCGCGGACACTTTCTTGGTGCAACGACAGTTTCCTATATGAACACATGTTAAGGGCACAATATAATACTCCTCCTCCTCCACTCTCCGATAAGGAATTTGTTATTATTGTCTCTCTTCTAGATTCACCGACAAAGAAGAGAGATTGCTATTGGAAATATATTTGATTACATGGAGAGGGAGATTGCTATTTGAAATGTGTTTTATTACATGGGGATACGTGTTACACAGTTCGGAAATTAAATTTTATTGTTGTGTCTGTTCTCGGTTCGTTGCCTTTCAGTTGTTGGAAAATCATCTTATGTGTTGGACATTAGTCTGCAGACTGTGAACTGTGTTAAATAGTGAACATTATATTTAACGGAAAATTGGTTACGAATCGAAAAGAATGGAACATGATCATGGCGCACACCATATAGGACGGAGCTGAAGTGCGGCCAGTATCCAGTATTCGTACCGGCGTCGTGATGTAGGGGTAGCATGCCTCCCTCTTACCCGGAGGCTCTGGTTTCGATTCCCGGCCAGGTGAGGGATTTCTACCCGGATCTGAGGGCTGGTTCAAGGTACACTCAGCCTACGTGTTTACAATTGAGGAGCTATCTGACGGTGAGATAGCGGTCCCGGTATAGAAAGCCAAGAATAACGGCCGAGGGGATTCGTCGTGCTAACCACACGACACCTCGTAATCTGCAGGCCTTCAGGATGAGTAGTGGTCGCTTGGTAGGCCAAGGCCCTTCAAGGCTGTAGTACCTTGGGGTTAGGTTAGTATCCAGGAGATAGTGGGTTCGAACCCCAGTTAGCAGTGTCGGTGCGACGTATAGCAACTTACAAAATAATCCATCATGTGGACAGTACTAACAGTGCAGAAGTTAGTCTAATTTCAGTGGAGTGAGTTCCATTAATATCAAGTGGTAGATTTCAAAGAAAAACTATTTTCGAAATTTGATAGGAGTTGTTTGGATTTATTTGGTTTGGCGGCGAAGGTGAATGAACGTATGGAATCCGCTGAAATGAAACGACACTTATAAACGAAACACCTGCCAATTGTTTTTCATTCAAGTGTAGAAAAGCTCAATAAAGAAATCAAAGTTGTTCCTGATAAAAACAATCTTCTTGTTCTTGCGTTTTTCTCGCACTTGCGGAGTCGAGGGTGCGAACTCTGTCGGCAACTGTTAATTCGGCCTTGTTTTACGTCCAGATGCCGTTCTCGTCATCAACTCTTTATGGAGGGATATAATCGCTATTGCGTCTTTATCTGGTGGTTGGTAGTGTAGTGTGTTTACGGGATATGAAGACGAATTGTTGAGACAAACAGCTACCCAGTCCCCGAATCAGAAGAATTAATTAGTCGCGATTCAAATTCCCAAACAGGCCGGAGATCGAACTCGAGACCCTCTGAACCGAACGCCTCAACGCTGACCACTCATCCATGGAGTTGGACAATAATAATACTAATATAATAATAAAATTAATAATAATAATAATAATAATAATAATAATAATAATGTTACTGGTTTTATGTCCCACTGACTACTTCTACGGTTTTGGGAGACGCTACGCTGCCGGAATTCTGTCCCGGAGGAGTTCCTTTAAGTGACAACAAATCTACCGGCACGACGCTGACATATTTGAACACCTTCGAATACCAGCAAACTGCCAAGTTGGACTCAGAAGGGCAGCGCCATACCGTCCGTGCTACTCAACCCAGCAAAGTTTTTCCCAAAATTGTTTCGACAGTTACATATTTTACAAGTTTCCTCACGACGCACCGACACAGATAGATCTTACGGCGACGATGAGTTAGGAAAGTGTTAGGAGTGCGAAGGAAGCGGCCATGGCCTTAATTAAGGAAGAGATCCAGAATTTGCTGGGTGTGAAAATGGGAAACCACGGACAACAATCTTTAGGGCTGCCGGAATCGGGGTTCGAACCTACTATCTCCAGAATGCAAGCTCACAGCTGCGCGCCGCTAACCGCTCGAACGTTAAAAAGGCCATAAGAATGTGATATATTGTTAGTATTCATATAAGGAAAAGCATGAATCACCATTCTATAGGCGAGACCTAAATAATTTCACCTGCAAAGGATATTGTTAAAAGTGTATTTTGTGAAAAATTATGAAAGGAAATGCACTTAATAAGTTACCACTCTCATCAATAATTCAAAAGAGCTCCTAATAATCACCAAGGAGCGAAAGCTCAGGAACATCATGAGAGGTAAACGATATGAACTTCAACTCACCATCGAGGCAAGAAACTGGAAGAAAACGATCTGTGCGGAGAGTGAGAAATTCCTGATTTAAAGACGTGCGCCGGTGGAATTGACAAACTTCCATTGAAATCTTTCGAGCCGCTTGTTCACCAGTTGATTTGATCGCCAACCTTCGTAGGGAGGCGGCGTCCTAAGGAGAAGACCACTCTCAGACGATACAGTTACTCGTCAATTCAATGCAGTGGCTAATATTGTAGAACCTCAAAAAATTAGTAGTATGGAAGGAAGTTAAGTTCATTTTATTCAATTCAGAGAGACGAGACAACAGATTTTTCAAACGAAGCGTAATTGTATTGTTTCATCATTTTATAGTTTAATAATAACGTTCCTGATGGTGGGTGAGGATATGCTATTTTCAAGACTTTCTTAAACTCGTTCAACTGTGAAACGCACTTTTAAAATTCTCAATGAGTAAACCGTAATTGCACCTCGAAATGCCATCATGCGGCAGTGTTGAGGGGAGAAATACTGACCCGCAGTACAAGTATCACATAGAAGGAAAATTCGTCTGCATAATTCATTCATCGACGATATACAGGAGCATAAAACGTATCAGAAAAGATGAGTCGCTTCTTGTTTTCGGACGTGGCTCATGCGCTTATCGGTAGGCAAGGTGACGTTGTTGCTAAAGCCAGACACGTTGCTCTGGATGTTACTTGGACTGTTTCATTCCCAGGGAAGCCTTGAAATTCAAAGGCATGCCGTTTGAACTTAAATCCACATTTGAAAGCAGCGTTAAACTATACACTTTATTCAAGGAAAGCCTCTCAATAGCGGACTGTTTTCAATAATTTGCGACGATATGGAAAGCGAGCACAAACAGTTTCTGTTACATTCTGAAGTTCACTGGCTCACACGGATATGGTACTCATAAGGCTGCTTGAATTAAGGCAGGAAGTCCTGTTATGTGGAAACAAAATCAGCGAACATTATATCTCGTTCCTTGTTGATGAGTTGTGGCCAAACACATTGGCATATGTTCCACAACCTCTCAAAGCCAAATGAATTAAATTTCTCTCTTCAAGTTGCATATGTCTACACCTTAGCCCTGTTTATCGAGACAAAATCGTGGATCAAGTGAGATGTATTTGGATATGACATTTTTTTGCTAGTGGCTTTACGTCGCACCGACACAGATAGGTCTTATGGCGACAATGGGATAGGAAAGGCCTACGAGTTGGACGGAAGCGGCCGTAGCCTTAATTAAGGTACAGCGCCAGCATTTGCCTGATGTGAAAATGGGAAACCACAGAAAACCATCTTCAGGGCTGGAGACAGCGGTATTCGAACCTTCCGGATACAAGTTCACGGCCGCGCGCCCCTAACCGCATGGCCAACTCACCCAGTTTATGGCCGGATGCCCTTCCTGTCATCAAGCTCATTTGAGTAGTTAATGAAGATTACATGAATGAACGTGGGTAAAGAGGTGGGACGAATATGATGTGACCCATGAAAGGGAATTATCCCGGCAATTGCCTGGAAGTGAAAATGGGAAACTATAACAAATTTAATAATAATAATAATAATAATAATAATAATAATAATAATAATAATAATAATAATAATAATAATAATAATAATAATAATAATAATGCTATTTGCTTTATGTCCCACTAACTACTTTAAAGTTTTTAGGAGACGCCGAGGTGCCAAAATTTAGTTACGCAGGAGTTCTTTAACGTGCTAGTAAATCTGCCGATTTGAGGCTGACGTATTTGGGCACCTTCAGATACTACCGGACTGAGTTAGGATCGAACGTGCCAAGTTGGCGTCAGAAGGTCAGTGCCTCAACCGTCTGAGCCACTCAACCGGCCACAGGAAACCATTCTCAGGTCAGGCGATGGTGTGGTTCGAAATCCCGCGGCTTCCGAATAGAGTCTTTAGCTCCATAACCGCGACACGTTGACAAGTGAGGCCACTCCACTCGATAACCTCTGTCTTCAAGGTAATTGATTGAATGTCTTCACTGCTAACGAAAAAATAAAGCGGCCTGAAAGTAAACATTAGCCGGCCCCGTGATGTAAGGGTATTGTGCCTGCCTCTTACCCGGGGGACCCGGGTTCGATTTCCGGCCAGGTCAGGGATTTTTACCTGGACCTGAGGGCTGGTTCAAGGTCCTCTCAGCCTACGTGATTAGAATTGAGGAGCTATCTGACGGTGACATGGCGGTCCCGGTCTAGAAAGCCAAGAATAACGGCCGAGAGGATTCGTCGTGCTGACCACAAGACACCTCGTAATCTGCAGGCCTTCGGGCTGAGCAGCGGTCGCTTGGTAGGCCAAGGCCCTTCAAGGGCTGTAGTGTCATGGGGTTTGTTTGTTTGTTTGTTTTTGAAAGTAAACATTGTTTTTGGGTCATTTGTGTAAAATAGTAAAGATTTCACCATTTCCAATCTTAGATTCCAATTTAGTGGAACATTATCTTACAGTACCATTAAGGGATGATTTTTTCCATGGCATTATTGTTCCCCTCACGAAACTAGGAAGTCACATTTTGTACATTATTTTCTGGAAAATATATGTGATGACTTTTCGTAGGTTCGCGATCCTTTCTTTCGTGATATTGAAAATAATGACTTTTGTTGAACGAAAATCCCAGTTTATTGTTACTGTTGGATGACACAAATTAACACTAAATTCGAATCAGAAGATACGGTTAGTTTCTGGACTTTATTGCCAGTGAAAAATTACAATTATCTGTACGTCGCACCAACACAGATAGGTTTTATGGTGATGATGGGACAGGAAAGAGCTAGAAGTGGAAAGGAAGCGATCGTGGCCTTAATTAAGGTGCAGCCCCAGCATTTACTTGGTGTAAAAATGGGAAACCTTGGAAAACCATCCTTCAGTCTTGCAGACGGTCGAGTTCGAACCCGCAGTGAAAAGAAACTACAGTGAACAATTGAAATGTGCTTAAAAAAATCTATTTTAATTTTTCTTCTAATAACCTTTGTGAGAAAGGTCTTAGAACATTAACTGAAATAAAAATAAAATACAGAAATATGTATGATGTAGGTTCTGATTTCAGAGTTAATTTCACCAACATAGGACCAAATCTTGATTTGTGCAAGGGTCGGGAAGATCATTCATATCATTAATGTAAATGTCATCTTACGCAGCTGGTCATTCAAGGGAGGATATAACGCAAAATAAGACCAGGAAGAAGACGCATTTCTTGGATTGATAATCCGAAAACATGGTTGAACTGTTCCACTATTGAGCTGTTCCGCGCTACATCATCTAATGCAAGAATCTCTATGGTGTTAGCCGACCTTTTTACAGGAGATGGCACTTGAAGAAGGTGAAAAAAGGAGAGGAAAAAGAATAAAAGTGATGAAACTACTATTCTGAAAATACTTTTTTTTTTTTTTTTTTTGCTAGTTGTTTTACGTCGCGCCGACACAGATAGGTCTTATGGCGACGATGGGACAGGGAAGGGCTAGGAGTGGGAAGGAAGCGGCCGTGGCCTTAATTAAGGTACAGCCCCAGCATTTGCCTGGTGTGAAAATGGGAAACCACGGAAAACCATTTTCAGGGCTGCCGACAGTGGGGTTCGAACCTACTATCTCCCGAATACTGGACACTGGCCGCACTTAAGCGACTGCAGCTATCGAGCTCGGTATTCTGAAAATAAAGTGATAACCTGCCAATATGAAAAGATCATCATGGGTCATCAAAAACGATTACTCATACTTTAATAAAAATTTCTGCTTCAAGTTGGATGGACATGTTGAAGCGATTGCTCTCTCGACCTGAAGACGAAAGAAGAGAGTTTTTTAAAAAACCTCTCCTATTAATCGTTGCCCTGACGTTGACTATGTAATATAAACCTCGCTACGCTTAGAACGCATAGAACGTCTGCATGAGTGCTGTGTAGCCAGGCCAGTTCGATGTGGACAGCCTAGCAGAAAGCAGAAGGTATAAGAGGTGTAGTTACTGTTTCCAGTAGCGGCCGAGTGAGGATACTGTATGACAGTAGTGTGAAGATAGCACGGCGCTCTGCAAGGCACCAGGGAAGCTGTGATGTCAACGTCAATAAATATTCTTGGACGGAATATCATATTAGATCAATTTGAGTCCATCGCATGGGCACATAAATTGTTACACTTTAAACAACATTTGGTTTGCTTGGGAACCTAAAAGACGTGTTCTGTTGACACTGAACGTCGTATGACGTACCTGATGTACAGGTTTTGTTTACACATAAGAAAAAACGAAATTGAAAATATCCTCCGGAAGGCCAGAGAAAAGCTTCTTGACGACTATTAAGTGACAATAACTAGAAAGGTATATTATTGTTCTTGTTTTTGTTGGAGTCAGTAGTATATAGACTGGTTTGATGCAGCTCTCCATGCCACCCATTGCTCTGCTAACCTTCTCATTCCTGAGTAACTACTACATTCTACATATGCTCTAACCTGCTTGTCATATTCACACCTTTGACTACCCTTACTGTTCTTACCATCTACACTTCCCTCAAAAACTAACGGAACAAGTCCTAGCCGTCTTTAGATGTGTTTTATATCCCTTCTTCTTGTCAAATTTAGTGAAATCTATCTCCTCCCACAAATTCGATTCAGTATCTCATCATTCTTGATCCGATCTACTCATTTCACCTGCAGCATTCTTGTGTAACGCCACATTTCAAAAGCTTCTATTCGCTTTCTTGCTGAGCAAGTTATCGTCACGTTTCACTTTCATAGAATGCAACGCTCGAGATGAAAGTATTCAGAAACGTATTTCTAATTCCTACATCAATGTCCGAAGTGAGAAAATTTCTTTTCTTAAAGAAAGGCCTTCTCTGATTGTGCCAGTCTGCACTTTATGTCCATCTTACTTTTGCCGTTGTTAGTTATTTTACTACCTAAGTAATAATATCCATCTACTTCCTTTAATACTTCATTTCCTAATCTAATGCTTCCTGCACCACATGCCTTTGTTCGACTGCACTCCATTACTCTTGTTTTGAAATTTATTTTCATTAAAAAGAAATATAAGTAGCCCAAAAATGAGGCAAAGATAAATATTATGTCTCATCTCTGTCTGAGCATTAATTGTAAAATGTGTTGAGCAGTTATCAAATCATGTAAAAATTTAACATCAGAAGTCTTTCAAAACAGGCAAGTGATTGGCATATCAAAGTAGTCAACCGTACTCCGCAGTTTACAGATATAACTAGCGTCCTAAATCGGTAATTGATACGATCCACCTTGTTGATACATGGGGTACCGGCTACATTGTAATCCACGAAGAGAGCACCGTCACCACGGAAACCATTTGTAAACATCATATTTGCGATCTGCCGTGATATCAATTGTTCAGTGAGCATAAAGTGAACTATAGTGTATATCAGGTAGACATTCTATAACCACCCAGATGGGAAATTAGTTATATGAACCCTATTAACACTGCGTTAGTCTCGTGTTACCTGAGAGATACACGGTGGTGATTATTTGCTGTAACTTCAGCTTGCTTGAGGCTAGAATCCCATCTCCCCTTCTAACTCCCTGTCTCGAAAGTAGTGACATCCAGTAGTGTTGTGACCTTTATGCAATACGTATGTCATGCACTGCTGCCAGCTTTATCTCACATATACGACGCGAGTAAATTTTTAGGTATTCATGTTTATCTCAAATCCGCATGATTTTCTGTGAATGAGCACATTATTGTTTATTCTAGTGTTTGCAGCTCGAGATCTTTTGAAACTGAAAATAAAAATGAAGATGATTAGTAAAACACTATTGTGTTGTTTGACTAATCAGTACCATTACGATCTTAAGATCCTGAAGACTGTGTAAAGAACAATCAGATAACTAGTGTAGACCTAATTGTTTCAAATATGCTCGTGTCCTTTACCAATATTTCAATGGATATGCTGCAAGTAAACATTAAAGTGCATTTTAAGTTGATTCCTATCTTCCAAAAATTATATGGGAGTTCTGTAGATGGGCTGAATTTATGTACCTCTCAGATACGCCGCGAGCACTGACGGTACTTTTAGGACGCGGCTAATGCAATGATAAAAACGTAACTTGTAAAATCAGATTTTATAATAATAGGAAGTATAATCAACTTGCAAAGAAACTTAAGAAGATGGACATGGCTTATAAACTCACTCAGCACTATTACAAAGAACGATCGATATCGCTCCATACAAAAATAAAGCAATACCAAGCTGTAATGAAACCAGAGATATTATATGAATCAGAATGTTAAACGTTGAACAGAAGAGATGAAAACGAGGAATTGGAAAAGAAAGAAAGGAAAATAATTTGGAAAATTTTTGGTCCAAAAAGAATAAATTTAATTGGATAAAAAGTTAAATGAGGACCTTCACCGCAGTTCAGAGAAAATTACAGACAGAATTAAAACACGAAAACTAAAATTTTATGGTCACCTTCACGGAATGAACAACGACAAGCTAGCATATTTTTTATTATATCCCCAAATTAAAACACATGACCGGTTGGCTGGAAGAGATACAATGGGATCTTCAAAGATTGAAGATCGCAGATGATATAATAAATAAATGGGTGGCCTTCCGGCTACAGATCACTTCTGCGGATATTTCGCTTTTGCAAATTAGACGTCAAACTTGGAGTGCGTTATCGGAGGAACAGACGCAGGCAGTGAGTCGACGTATGAAGAAGACGTTCTGGGAAGAAAACCAAAAGAAAAATACTGTACCATAGCGGTCTATAATTTGCTAGTGGCTTTACTTCGCACCGATACAGATAGGTATTTTGGCGACGATGGGAGAGGAAAGGCCTAGGATTTGGAAGGAAGCGGCCGTGGCTTTAATTAAGGTACAGCCCCAGCATTTTTCTGGTGTGGAAATGGGAAAACACGGAAAACCATCTTCAGAGCTGCCGACAGTGGGATTCGAATCCACTATCTCCCGGATGCAAGCTCACAGCCGCGTGCCCCTAACCACACGGCCAACTCGCCCGGTGGTCTAAAATTGGCCGAATCTATCTCTCTTTCTATATAAACAGACGTGTGTGTCCATACATTTCAACTTGCAGCCAAACCTACGCACCCCAAACCACTGGTGTTTGTGTGCGGTAGTAGACTCGAGTCCTCCATCGTACACTATAGGCCTAGTGGTTGAGTGTCGGTAGCTTTGGTAGTGGTGTGGTAGAAGTGGGGGTTGAAAGTGCCCGACTATATGTAAATATAGACGCGTGTGTGTGTTCGTATATTTCACCTTGTAGCCACAGATCACAGACCACTCATGAGTGTGTGTTGTAGTAGCCTTGAGTCTCCCATCGTACACTACAGTGATACGTGTTGGTAGTTGTGGAGATGTGGGAGATGTAGGGATACCGTTCCAGTTCTCGAATCACTTTTCAAATTTTGTGGCAGAGCCTGGAATGGAACCCGGGCCTACGGGGACGGCAGCTAATCACTCTAACCACTCCACTACAGAGGCGGACTTACATGTAATTAATAAGTAAAATATTATGCTGCACTGATTTACCACAATTGTGTAAACCTCCTTAGCGAAAGGATTAGCTCTGTCAGCTGCCGTCCTCGGTGGCCTGGGTTCAATTCCTGATACTTCCATAAATTTAAGAATGACAGGAGGGCTGGTATGTGGTTACAATGGTACATACAGCTCACCTTCATTCGGTGTGTTCCTGAAAATCTCGAACCTCAGGATGGGGACACGAGTTTCCTTTCTATCACAGTTGTACAGCTTTATTTTCATAAAAATTTATTGGCATTTTCACTCCGATTGACTAAAATTTCTAGTCAGTTAAGAATAATTTATGGCTGCCTCTACGCTATCTCAGAATAAATAAGCGCACTCTGTAAGTGGGTGGGCACCGTGCCGCCACAGTTCAGATTATGCTCGTTAAACTTTACGTAAGAAGCCTCGCCCAATACGCAGAGATTGTTAAATAGGGAGTGCGGCTACTCAAGAATATGATGTCTCAAAGCACGGAAGATGCCAATCACTAGCATATAATTAACAACATGGCGACTACTGTAACGCACGCGTAGGAGTGCTCTGTCTGTATTTCGCACAAGCCGCCTAACTGGTAGCATATTTAAAGTACAAGTGTGTGCTGAGTGAACTTGTACAACAGAGGTTCCAGTTTGGACACAAATACCAACAGATAAGTCCGTCCAGAAGGTGAATAAGCGTATTAATGCTTTTGAAGCAACTACGAAGGACTCTGAGGCACGTCTTCATGTGTTAACCAGCTCTGTCAACCCCAGGAAGGAGTCTCTAGACTCTCTGAGTCAAGGTTTTCGAGACTTCGGAGGCGCCATTTCCTCCGAACTTGCCGTGCTGAGACAAGAACCCGTGCACGTTAGTACGGCAGCTCGACCATCAAGAAGAACTCATTGATGAACGGGAGCAATAGAGCCGTAGGAACTGCCTTCTAATCCTTGAAGTCTCCGAGGAACCGCGGGAGGATACGAAAGTGATGGAAACTTTATGAACGAAGTTGAACGCGGACTTCACAATGGAGAGCTTCGGCAGGTGCTACAAGATCGGATGGTCTGAGCGCCGAGCAGCTGAAGTGATGATTACAGTCAGGCGCCCTAAAATAGTTAAATTTACCCGCTACCACAAACGTGACCACGTGTGGAAGGCGAAGTGGCTCCCGTTACGCACAAAGGTACTCATTACCGTGTCCCTCACCAAAACCCGTAAGACTACTTATCTTAAACCTGGCGGGGGATCACTTTGGGCCATGCCGCATCTGGATCCAAGACGGACGCATCGTGATCCACCTTCCTAATGGGACGAAAAGATTCACCACCACTGCCGCAGCGCTGGACAGAATAAAAAATCTGCAGCATAACGGTGACAATTAATATGGATCATTACAGCTCGATATTGTATTTGGCAACAACCCCTTTCGCCCCATCACCTCTGAGCATAGGCATTCTCCTCAAACAGGCATTACCTCCCTCCACTAACTGTTTACAGTGCTGCCATGTCAACGGGCTCTCCTTGGTAGCGCACCCCGATGAAATTCAAGCCATGATGTGGGAAAATAATATCCATATTCTTGGTATTAGCGAAAGCTGGCTTACACCGATCTTACCCTCCGGTATGGTAAAACTTGGCAGAAGGCGAGGTGGGGTGGCCATGCACTGCAAAAACGATTTTAAAAGCCGGGTGATATGTGTATCATCTAACAATGCACAGCTACGGCCAGAATTCATGTTTGTTGAAGTCATTAATAATGAACAGACCCTCCTTATAGTTATTGTGTAAAAGCCGTCAAAACAAATTTGACTGACTTCGAATTTCGTTGATCTACTGCCTAGTTACGAGCAGGAGACTTTAACACTAACCTACTTACTATATCATTCGAAACTAAACAATTGTATGACAAGTTTTCTTCCTGTAATAAGACCATCCTCCGCCAGAGCCTACGAATCACACCCACACAGATAACTATGCAACGCACACGCTCATTGACCACATTGTGACAAATAACCCAGTCAATGTTAAAACTCACGGCCAGATTCCAGTCCCAGCTATCTCCACTCCTGACCTTATCTGCCTATACTACTCCTTTCGGATGCCAAAATATAAGCCTAAGTATGTTATTTCCAGAAACACAAATGATATTCTTATAGTCGAGTTAAGATATGACGCTTACAATCTAACCTGAAATGACATACTCCTATTCGACGTTATAGACGTGAAAGTAGACACGTTTAACTCCCTTGTAATCACTCTGTACGATAAACACGCCCCTAAACGACAGATGAAAGTTAGTCGCTCATCTTGTCCTTGTCTAAATAATGAAATTAAAAACATGATGGCCCAATGCGATGCGCTTTATCGACGCTTCAAACAAACTCGTGACTAAACTAACTTCAAAAACTATCGGTTCCTTAGAAATAGAATTAGACAGCTCGTTAGAAACCGTAAATTTACTTGCTTGCCAAACATGACTGCAAATATGAATTCTGACAGTGCTCGGAACATGCTTCGTTTCTTAAGCACAGGAAAACTTCTGGAACAACCTCATGTGCCGGACATACCACTCTGTAAGTTAAACGATTTTTACTGAAGAAATAACACCATCTAATGTACTATATTCCCCAAACTTAATACCCACCTGGGTAATCAACCCTTTACCTGACCAAAACATTTTAAATTTCACCCCCTTATCACTAATAAAGCTTAAGAAGTATTATATCAAATCAAAAGCCATAGGGGTGGATGATATCCCTTTCTTACATAACATTATTGGTGCTGTTTTACCAATTATTACCCACATTTTTAACTGCTGCCTTAAAAACGGAACCTTCCCTTCACTATGTTATCCCTTTGTCTAAGAAACCCGGCCCCCTCCCAACCATCCGACTACAGACTAATTTATCTTTTATCTGCAATTTCCAAAGCACTTGACCGTTTGGCTCATGAGCAAATGTTGAAATATTTAAACGACCATTCTCTCCTGAACCCACTGCAACCTGGCTGCAAGAAGGGACACAGCACAGCAACAGCCCTATGACACACAATGGACCAACGACATTCTCTTCGATTTCAGTAGTGCATCTGACACTATAAACATCCAAGCTCTATTAAACAGGATGAGATCTTACCACTTCGATAAACGAACTATTAATTTCTGTTCATCGTACCTAAAAAATTGCGCGCAGTGGTTTATAACCCTTGATAAAACCTCTCACTGGCTAACCAGGAAGGCAGGCACTCCGCAGGGCAGTACTTTAGCCCTTCGCTCTTTACATTGTGCACAAACGACATTTCATATAATTTAAAGAATTATAGCTCGAGGGCGAATCAAAACGTTATACTTCAATGTTACGGCCATTTGTGAAACAATCTACACATAATCAACATGGACATAGCAACATATAATATAATTTCAATTTTCTACACACTCCCCAAGCGACTGTAAGCATTTCTCGGAACGGTCAAGCAACTTTCCGATTCAGGATGCGTAGAAATCGCCTCCAGCGCTATGTAATCACAACTACTTTCACCTCCTCATCATTTCGGAATCGTCGTCCACCGAGATCCTTTTTCAGCTTACCGAACACATGATAATCGCATGGCGCTAAGTCTGAACTGTATGGAGGATGTTGCCATAACTCCCACTTGAATCGCTGCAGCAGTTTGGATGTTTGAAGGGTCGTGTGAGATGTTGCGCTACAGTGCAACAAAATCACACCAGCGCTCAATTTTCCCCGCAGCTTTTCTTTAATTGCCTTTCGCAACCAGTTCTAAGTTTGAAAATACGAAGTCGAGTTGATTGTCGTGCCTTTCGGCATAAATTCCACGTGCACCACACCTTCCATGTCAAAGAACACTGTCGCGATTACCTTTCCTGCTGCAGTGTTATCCACCGATTCTCTCTAATGATCTCATCCACACAGACAACATTTGCAACGGTACTGGACCTTGCGGGTCTGCCTTCGCGAGATTCGTCCGTGAGATCCATGTGTCCGGCGTCAAATTGCTTACACCACTTTACAATACCTGGGCGAGAAATTGCACAATCACCATATACAGAAGTGATTTCACGATGAATGTCCGTGCAATTGAGCCGTTTGGCCCATAGAAATATGATCGTTGCAAGCACCTGCCATTTGCGGAGTGAACATCCCGTTGACGCACCTTTGAGCCTAGCCCGCTCCGCGCACACAACATGACGGGATACCACACATACCTTCCCATCGGACGTGTCAGCAGTTTCTGTAGCTTGCTACGCATTGGCCACGGTCACGACACACAGCATGCTCTTGTGGCGAGATAGTGTAACTTACTTTTCGATTCGCCCTCCATCTTTATGCGGACGACTTACAACATACTGTCTCTGTAAGACCTCTGATTTGCCTCAAGCCATAACAGATATCAATGCTGACCTTCAGCGACTTAATGCTTACATCTTGAAAAATCCCCTCTTCCTTAATCCCTCCTATACACAAGCAATCATTATTGGCTCTCAAAAATTGTTGACCACATTACGATTTGAAACTATACCTCAAGTTATACTTAATGGTGGAGTTATTCCATTCAGCCAAATCGTGAAAAATTTTGAAGTGTCAATGAACGAAATTTTAAATTGGTCGGAATATATTGAAAGTGTCTGTAAAAATAGTTTTGACACTTCATTCACTTAAAAGAAACAGACATATTTAGCCTTGTAATGTGAGAGTCAAATTCATACAAACATCCCATCCTTGACTACTATTACGTCATTCTTGTAGACGCAATTAAAGGGCAGACATCGAAACTTTTATTTGCAATCTGAATTATGATACACATGTAACCCCATTCTATCACACTATTTCATGGCTGAAACCTGATAAATGACGAACGTATCACATACTGATACAAATATACCGACTGCTCTCTGAAGTCAGACCACTATACATTTCATCCTAGATTAAATTATTCATCCTCAATTCACAGAAGTAATACTCGATATGGTTCCTCCCTTTCTATTCATGTTCACCGATCCTCTATAAATAACAATTCTAATGTTGTGACGGGTTCTAGACTTTGGAATTCCCTGCCTGCCAGTGTCAGAAGTACCACCTCATTACTTAAATTTAAGACTGCTTGCTGAGACTATTTGCTTAATTCAGCTGACGAATTTGTAAGATAGGATGAGTGAATGACGAGTTAGAAAAGTGTAATGTATTATTGTGTAGATTATTATTTACGATATATTACTAAGTACTCTTAAGCTCTGCTCCCAATGATGTACCACTACAGCGGTTAAGTGTAAGAGATGGCCAATGAGCCCTAACTTCGCCACCTACAAGGGCATACTAAATTAATTAATTAATGAATGAATTAGAAACGTGTGCGTTCCCGCCGATACGATTCAAAGTCCGGTGATCTAATGAATGGATCAAGTGATTACCCTTGGACTAGTGATGCACGAGTGAGAGAGTTAAGGTACAGCCCCAGCATTTGCCTGTTGTTGAAATGGGAAACCACGGAGAACCATCTCCAGGGCTGCCGAGAGTGGGGTTCGAACACGTTTTCTCCCGAATATAAGCTGCTAGCTTCACACCTCTCACCGCTTAGCAAATTGTCGGTGT
Source organism: Anabrus simplex (assembly GCF_040414725.1). Taxonomy (NCBI): domain Eukaryota; kingdom Metazoa; phylum Arthropoda; class Insecta; order Orthoptera; family Tettigoniidae; genus Anabrus; species Anabrus simplex. The sequence continues at coordinate 448,388,022 of NC_090267.1, read as the reverse complement.
ACACAATCTTTTTTGTATTTGTATTAGAGCCCGGATTTGTATGCGGAAATAGGTTACAATGCAAACTTACTGAAGCGAGGGACAAGTATAGCCTACCTTCACAACGACTGTGCTATGAGGTTTGCATAAACATTAGTTGTACGGCCCCGTCAGAACCCCTAGAATTTATGTTACTCCTGCTACAACATGGAAGAGCGGGTGGCCGACACCTCCAACCAACCAAACTTCTAACCGGTTACTGCATAAAAATCCGGACTTTAATGATAAATTACTACCTGCGATTCGGCCTAGCAGAATACGTCTACGTAATCTTTAAGAATGTGGAGATTCAGGTTTGAGTCCCCTGTGTGGTAACTATTTCAGCTCTTTTAGCTTGGAACATCACTAACCCTTAGATCTATTCCTAAAGCAGTCATATATTTAATTTAATTTAATTTACTGCTTGGTACAGGATTTTCATCCCGATTAACTTGTGAAAAAAGGTGAAATTATAAATATTATAAATATAACCTAACTTAATTAAATCTAATATAAACTAATCTAACTGATATAATCTTATCTCTCCTGTTATTGTGGGCTTGGTCTCATAAGTCTTTTTGCTATTTGCTTTACATCGCACCGACACAGATATGTCTTATGGCGACGATGGGATAGGAAAGGCCTAGGAATTGGAAGGAAGTGGCCGTGGCCTAAATTAAGGTACAGCCCCGGCATTTGCCTGGTGTGAAAATGGGAAAACACGAAAAGCCATCTTCAGGGCTGCCGAAGGTGGGGCTTGAACCCACTATATCCCAATTACTGCATAAGTCTTTGTTCCAATATATTTTAATATACTGAACATACAATGTTTCATCGTAATTTTTATAGGTTACTGCTGTCCGTAAATTCTATGCATTAAAGGGTTAAATTCATTCTTGAATTTGGTCGCGCCCTATGGAAATTCAGGAGGGAAAGAACGCAGAATTGTCAATTTGTGAATTTATTATTTTATAAATTAACTTTAACACATCATTCTGCCTTCGATCTTCTAAACTGTCCATTTCTAAATTTAATAAATGCTCATTGTACGGAACCATTTGTGGATATTGAGAAGTTCCTTAAAATGTAAATATTTCAAGCAAATCTTTTGCACCCGTTCCAGTTGATACACATGCATTTTGCACCTATGGCTCCACACCACGCTCGCGTATTCCAGTTTTGGCCTAACCAAGGTCTTGTACAACATAATACACATTTTTAGGTTTTTAAATGGCTTCACATTTCTTATCACAAATTTTTGACTAAAATATCATTTCCTGACATATTTCATGTCTAGGATTTCTTTTCTTTCCTATCCCTTTGAGTTCAAGTTCCAGAATATATTACCATCGATATGAATCTAATAGAGTACAGAGGTAGACTCGTTTCCATGCATTGTACCGGCGAGCTCATTCTATGTAAAATTCATCTCCTTTCTTCTCCAACATGTGATGTTCCGATTCGTTCTGGAACTTGATCGTGAGGTGGAAGGCAATACTAGCTTAATCCATGTTACCTTGTTCGAGAGTGATGACTGATGAGGTATGTAGCTCACACCGTGCCTAGATATTGGATTATCGCGGCTAGGAGACTCCGGCTGAACGTGATGTACTCGGCATGCAAGAAGCGAGCAGCCCGCACGACACCACAGCGCTGCGGTTTGCCATCACAGAGACAATGGTTACTACCCTCACTCCAGTCAGAAAAGCAAATCCTCCACTGACCGATACATAGCGAGCTTCAAATGAAACTAACTTCCGCCCTTTGAGCTGTAACATTATTTGAGCTTGCTTGTACTGAACAAGGCTACGAGAATAGTGACAGAGTCTCTAAACTGTGAAAGGGAAATCTATTGTACTTAGATTGATATTTTCACGGCCCGCAATTGTAAACCTAGTAAGCGTTTGAGCTTCAGCCGTGTCAGAAAACAATGTGATGTACTTAACGTTTCGCAGGGAACTTCTTTCTGCGTCTGTTCACGACCAAATCTTCTCCAATGGTGAAGGTTCGAATTTAAGAAGTGGTACCCTTGTCCGCCTCTAGATGGTTCCTTCTGCGCCATGTCTGAAATCTATGCAGTTATATCGAGCTTCCACGTGAATAAGAACTATATGGAAGTTCTCTCCAATGGCCTCTAATTTTCCACTCTCAGAGTTTAAGTTTTCAAAGGCCTGTTATAAGCCAACAATCACATGAACACTCTCGTTGTCAAGGCGCTGGCCACATAATGTAAGATGCCCGTATACGAGTCTCCACCCAGTACATTTTATGCCATTTAATTTGAAATTACATTTACTCTCTGTTGTTATATTTGATTAATTAATTCATTTATATATATATATATAATTCGCTGGGGCCATCAAGGACCACGTTAAGTCTTGTTGCATTTGACACTGAACTTGGCCTTCTTTAGAGCCCAAATTTCCCTCATTCTTTGTGAGTGGGCCTGCTTACGCTCCTCTGTCCAAGGGGCACCGTGTCTTCTCTTCGGCTGCTCGTCTCGGTTTAGCCCGTTCGTCAATATTTTCTTGCGGAAGAGATCTCTGTTAAGGGCGTCTTCAGCTGAGATATGTAGCATTTGCAGGTCTTCTTTGGTATTTCTAAACCAGGGAATTGTGGTTTTGGTGTTTGAATAAAATAAGTGAAAAATTTCTTTAGTTAACTTTCTTCCGTCCATTCTTTTCAGATGACCGTAAAATCGTGCCCGTCTTTTTCTGATTGTGTCGGTAATTTTCTCTATTTTGGTGTAGACTTCCTTGTTGGATCTCTTTTGATGGATTCCATTTCTGTACTTTGATCCCAAGATTCCTCTCACAATTTTGCGTTCTCTTTTCTCCAGTTCTTCAAGGAGTCCTTTGTTGGCATTTAGAGACAGGGTTTCGGCTGCATATAGAGCTACTGGCTTCAGAACTGTTTCATAGTGACGTATCTTGATGTTTCTGGAAAGGCATTTATTGTTGTAGATTGTGCGGGATGTTTGGTAGGCTATTTCCAGTTTGCGTACTCGCTCATGAAGTGCTTCTTTGTCCAGTCCATTTTTCATGATGATCTCACCCAGATATATGAATCTGTCTACTCGGGTGATGTCCCCGTATTTTGTATGGAGTTTTGGTGCAGCCTCTTTGATGTTAGTCATTACTTCTGTTTTCTCAAACGATATCTTCAAACCAGTTTGTTCGGCAATTTCCTTTAAAATTTCAACCTGAGCTCTAGCGGTTTCTATGTCGTTTGAGAGAACAGAAATATCATCGGCAGATGCTAAGCAGTCTGTTGCGATCCCCTTGGATTTGGTTCCTATTCTCAATGGACTGTAGTTGGTGTCCTGTAATCTCACCCGCCAGGTTCTGATGATCTTTTCAAGAACACAGTTGAAGGGTATCGGGGATAGCCCATCACCTTGTCGGACTCCTGTTTCGATGTAAAAGGAATGCGAGAGACATCCGTGGAACTTCACCTTGGATTTTGTATCGGTCAGGGTGGCTCTAATTAATGCCAGCAGTTTCAAATCAACTCCAAATTAATTTAAGATGTTTAGCAGGACTTCCCGGTCAATGGAGTCGTACGCTTTCCTAAAGTCCACAAAGACAGACACATACTGCTTGGACCTTAGTGTACAATATCTGATGATCGTTTTGAGATTTTGGATCTGTTCAGTTGTTGAGCGACCTTTTCTGAACCCTCCTTGGTATTCACCTATTTGATGTTCGACTTGTGCTTCCAAACGCTCCAGGATGGCAAGTCATAGAATTTTGTAAGTCACGGGTAGCAAAGATATTCCTCTGTAGTTGTTGATGTTCTTCATGCTGCCTTTTTTGTGTAGTGGATGGATCAAAGCTATTTTCCAATCTTCGGGTAGGGTCTCCTTGTTCCAAATGTCTTCTGTTTGCTTTTGCAAGATATCAAGTGATTCCTTTGGGGCATATATCCATAGTTCTGCTACTACTGAGTCTTCCCCCCGCTCTTTGTTATTTTTGAGACGGGCAATGTGGCGCTTGATTTCATCTCTGTCGGGTGGTCCTGAATCTGGGTACCTGAGTAAGGGTTCCTTGGTCTCAATGGCGCTTTGAGGTTTAGAGCAATTAAGTAAATTCTTGAAGTAATCTGCCAGAATGCTGCAATTTACTTCATTTGATGTCGCCAGTGTGCCGTCCTTTCGCTCAAAGCATAGAGATGGTGGTTTATAGCCAGTGAGTTTGCGTTTGAAGGCTCTGTAGTACTCTCTGCTTTCATTCTTCCTAAAGTTTTGTTCTATCTTTTCAATGAGAGATTTTTCGTATTTACGTTTCTCAGTTCTGAATACCCTAGCTGCTTGGGCACGTTGGGTTTTGTAGGTTTCCCAATCATTTTCGGATTTCGTAGAGTAGTACTGTTTCCACGCATTGAGTCTTTCTTGGAGGACTGATTCGCAGGTACCATTCCACCAGGCATGCTTTTTGCCTCTCTTGATTTCTGCAACGTCTTTGGCGGCCTCAACAAGGAGACTTTTGGCGTTGTTAAAGTCACAGTCATTTGGTCTAGCCTTCTCCTGGAACTCCTCGACCCTTTGCCGAAGTTTATCATTGTCGAAGCGTGTGATCTGTTTGGTTGTCTTCCTTGTGTTTGCGGGAATTGGTTTGAATTTGATAAGAGACATATAATGATCTGAGGCCACATTGATGCCTTTCTTTACCTTGACATTCATAATCTCAGGGCTGTTTCTCCTGGAGATTGCAACATGATCAATTTGGAACTCTCCGAGAGCTTGGACGGGAGAACGCCAAGTCATTTGCTTTCTGGGTAGATGGCGAAAGTGGGTCGACATGACCTGCAGGTTGTGATTTTCGCAAATGGACACCAGTCTTTTGCCGTTGGGATTGGTTATTTTGTGAACAGGGTAATTTCCTATAACTCTCTTGTACTTCTGTTCACGACCTAGTTGGGCATTGAAGTCACCCAAAAGAAGCTTGACATGGTATTTGGGGATTTTGTTTAATTTTTCATCCAGTAGGTCCCAGAAATTATCAACTTCGTCTGGATCAGACTTGTTCTTATCGTTAGTAGGAGCATGTGCGTTAACTAGGGCGTAGGTTTTGTTCGCGCATTTAATTGTGGGTATAGACAATCTGTCATTCACAGGTTCGAAATTTGCAACCGATTTAAGGATCTTGGTTCTAACAGCAAACGCGGATCCAAGCATCACAGCTCCATTGAGGATTCCTCTTTGCGCTTTGCTCTAGAAAAATCGGTAGCCTTCGGATTCAAAAATCTCTTCATCTGGGTACCTTGTTTCTTGTAGGGCCATGATGGATATCTGATTTTCGTGAAGAGCTTTGGTGAGGGTTTTCAGCTTGCCAGTTTGTGTAAGTGAATTTATGTTGAAAGTTGCTAGAAAGGTTTTAGATTTTGGCCTGAGTTTTTGACTCTTCGGGGTACACCGAGACGCTCCGACTCGTCTCTTGCATGATGTCGAGTCTCCCCCAGAATCCGAACGAGACTCGTGCGCCGTGGCGTTCACGACGAGGGATTTATCCGAAGATTTACCCCCTGGGGTATGTTTCTTGAAATGTTGTGCCATCATGCTTTTTGACTTGACTTTGCTTTGGACGGCTACCCATCCTTTTACAACTAGGGTTGTTAGCCCTAGAGGTCTCCTCAAGATGTTTTCTGGCTTCTGGTCATTTACCAGTCTTCGCCGTAACCCTGGCAAGGGACCAGTTTTTTTTCACGGTGGTATTTTATTTCCCTACTACCCTCTGACTCTGCTGGCGGCAGAGCCAGCGAGCTTCCCCAATTCTAATGGGACGCGCCCGATGGAGGTAAGCGGTAAATCCCCCATTTATTTATTTATTTATTTAGCCGGGCTGAGTGGCTCAGACGGTTGAGGCACTGGCCTTCTGACCCCAACTTGCCAGGTTCGATCCTGGCTCAGTCCGGTGGTATTTGAAGGTGCTCATATACGTCAGCTCGTGTCGGTAGATTTACGGGCACGTAAAAGAACTCCTGCGGGACTAAATTCCGGCACGTCCGCGTCTCCGAAAACCGAGAATGTTGTTAGTGGGGCGTAAAGCAAATAATATTATTATTATTATCATTATTATTATTATTATTATTATTATTATTATTATTATTATTATTATTATTATTATTATTTAATCCGTTTACCCTCCAAGGATTTTCACCAGACTCAGCGAGGGATCCCACCTCTACCGCCTCAAGGGCAGTGTCCTGAAACTTGAGACATTTGGTCGGGGATACAACTGGGTAGGAGGACCAGTACATCACTCTGGTGGCCTCACCTACTGTAGGGAGATTGGAATGCCTAGAAGAGAAAGGGGGAAGGAAGCTGCTGTGACCGTGGCCTTAAGATAGGTGCCAAGACGGCATTTGCCTGTAGAAGTGGGGAAACCACGGTAAAACACTTCGAGGATGGCTGAGGTAGGAATCGAACCCCCTCTATTCAGTTGGCTTTTCGAGGCTGAGTGAACCACGTTCCAGTCCTTGTACCACTTTTCAAATTTCATAGCAGAGCCAGGAATCGAACCCCGGCCTCAAGGGAAGGCAGCTAATTAAGCTAACAACTACACCACCGAGGTGGACTGCTATTTTACAATTTTTTATCCTATGTCCTGTTATTCGGTAGGCCCCTTTAAACAACAAGCATCATCATCATCTTTTATTGGTAAGTTATTTCATTCTAATGTTTCATCGTAACATCTCTCTTGAATTAGAAATATAATGCACCAGTTACACAGGCCGTCTCTTCACGTGAGTGAAGAAAGCATGGAATAAAAAGTATGTTGTTGAGGTATACGATGTAATTTCATTTTTTAATTTATTTTTTATCATTTTTGTTTTACGTCGCACCGACACAGTCACATCTTACGGTGTCCGTGTCTTTGATTAAGGTACAAGATGTAGTGAAATGGAAAAGCACGGAAAACCATCTTCAGGACAGTGGGGTTCGAACACACTGCCTCCCAAATTCAAACAGACATCTGCGAGACCCAAACTGTACAGCTACTCACACTGTGTGTGCGATGTAATTAGAGTAGCGTTTGCTATAGCACTACCACATGTGAGAAGCGACAGTCAGGAACAGTAGAGAAGAAAGAAAGAAAGAAAGAAAGAAAGAAAGAAAGAAAGAAAGAAAGAAAGAAAGAAAGAAAGAAAAGAACGTGGAGATTCGATGGTGATTCGAACCCGTGCACCTTATATTACGAAGTCAGGGTCTTGACCAGTATACTACGAGAGTACTCCTCTTATTGCAGGCTAAAAATCCCAAATATTAAAGCTCATAATTACCAAATAGGACTGATTTTATACCCTCGTAGATTATCTTGGCGAAAGGTGGACAAACTAATAGATTTCTCTTGGTAAATACAATTAGGGACAACTGGTTAGAGGAGTAAAAAATATTTATCTGTGTCAGTGGGACAGAAAAAGTTATCACGCCCTTAGTGGCCCTTTCCTTTCTTTTGCTGATATTCTTCTTCTTCTTTTTATTATTCTTTTTATGGTTGTATCTCTTCTGTATTTTACTTCTAATTGGTATTAAAGAGAGAGAGGATGGTTGCCCAGTTGTACATCCTATTAAAACAATTACCATCACCATGCCAGAGCGGTGTAAACTTTGAAACCTTATTATACCCGTTGCACCTCGTGCAACCTCATCGATATTTCCTTCAGTGTTTCATACTTACTATCATCTAGGTCCTTTCGTTTCCATTAAACATATTTTTATTTGGTTTGCGTCCCTCTGATCACTATTCCGGTTTTTTTAAGACGCTGAGGAGTCTTTGATTACTTCTTCCTCAAAGATGGCATTTCCTTCATCTCACACAGAGGTGATGATCAAGACATGAACACCCTATAACTCGAACATCAGTTACTCTCTGCTGTTTCCTAGAACTACATTTCCCATAAATCAGAGAAGCTTACGCGGCAGTGGAATGTTGTGGTCACTACGGCTTGTGGTCTGTTTACCACAGCTGTTCTATTGACTGTCTCTCTGTGTCCTCAGCCAGAAGCCTCTCTGTGTACTCAACTGTTTTATTCTCTTGTGATGCAGATCTGTAGAAATATAAACCAGAATCGGGATTGCGAAGAGTGTGTATATGAAACTATTCTTATTAATCTCGTGTCAGAAACAAACTGCACAGTTACAGCAATCTTAATATTATACTATTTTTGACAAAAACCTTACCACATTCAGTGCATCTTGGCTGACTCGAAGTAGATAATCATTTGTGCTAGTAGATGCACACATTGATACTGCATTTGTGAATTGTTTCATTAAATATATCATTACGCATTACATTTGAAAATTTGAGTGCCTACAAAATAACCGTTCTGCACAATTCACATTTTGAGCCCTCTTTAGTTACAAAGTGGCGCAAATCCCCCATTTTGATGATATTGTTTTCTCTAGAATTTTAGTCAGAATGGAAGGAGATTTGGTCTGAAGTGATGTGGCTACATATAAAAGATAAAGTCTCTATCATAATAATAATAATAATAATAATAATAATAATAATAATAATAATAATAATAATAATAATAATAATAATAATAATAATATCCACGAATGCTGGATGGGATTATTATTATTATTATTATTATTATTATTATTATTATTATTATTATTATTATTATTATTATTATTATTATTATTATTATTTACAAATTCATCGCAATTGGGAAATATCCCGGTGTCAACGATCACTTAAAGTACTGTGGTAATAAAGTGAAGTTAAAACATAAATACCCAACAACAACAACTACAACATGCAATTCCATGGAAAAAAATACATTATATACTCCTAGTTTAACATTCTAAATCCAGCATCATCATATACAAATTCATATACAACTTAACATTTTCCAGTGCTTAGCACTACAGCTTACAATACTACTGGTTGACACTACTAGCTTAATATTACAAAACTTGGCAGGTTCTATCCGGGATCAGTAAGATGATATTTGAAGGTGCTCATATACGTCAGACTCGTGTCGGTAGATTTACTGGTAAGTAAAAGAACTCCAGTGGGACTAAATTCCGGCACCTCGGCGTCTCCGAAAACCGTATAAGTAGTTAGTTGTACATAATGCCAATAATATTATAATTACATAACATTACAAGTAAAGTTTAGACATAATTACCCAACAGCAACAACGTGCGTACCACAATTAATTCCATGGAAAGAAAATACACAGTTCAAAAAGTTAGGGGAACATGTTTTATAACGTCTGGCATGTGAAACTTTATTTAATAGATGGGGTTCCAATGTTCGTACAACATACCTTGAGATCTTAGCTACTCAGTGTATGTCAAATCGACGTTATACTCCATCTGTAAGCGTAACCATGCATTAAATTGTCAGGTGAACCCTCAAAACAAAGTGAATAACGGTGTGTCCGTGTGTCGTTGTGAGGTACACAGACTACTGTGGTCATTTGAGCACGTTGTACGTAAACCAGCACATCCCATGAGACATAACGAGGTTAAAGTCGCAAGGGCCGTCACTTTGATGCAGGAAGGATGGACTTTTTGTCGTGTAGCTGTGGATTTCAATGTCACTCCGTCAGTTATTCAACGCTTGTGGTATCGCTACAGTGAGACAGGCCAGTTCACAAGTAGGGTTGGACAAGGTCGTGGACGCATGATATCCCCACAGAATGATCGATATCTGACCATATGTGCGTTGCGGCGTCGTTCAACAACTGCCAGAGAACTGCAACAAGACCTCAGGAGGGTCACTGGAGTCACGGTGTCTGATCAGAAAGTAAGGAACAGGTTAAGAGAAGTGCCCTTACGACCCAGACGTCCTGTTTGAGTGCCCCGTTTAACGCAGCAACATCTCGCAGCCCGCCTTCTGTTTGCCCGTGCCCACGTCAGCTGGCAACTTCGCCAATGGAGACCTGTGTTGTTCACAGACGAGTCCATATTTCCCGGGACACAGCGTGATGGACGTCAACTTGTATGGAGACGCCTTGGTGTGCAGTACATGCCAAATGTTGTCCAGGAAGGCGACCGATTCGGACAAGTTTCTGTGATGGTGTGGAGTGGCGTACGGATCTTTTCGTCGTCCGCGGTAATATTATCGCTGCGGGGTACATCGAGCAGATACTGTTATTAGTTGCTGCACACGGTGTTGTCACTGAATTCGTACTCATGCACGACAATGCCAGGGCTCATGTTGCGCGCATCACCAGAGCTGTCTTGCGAGAACTGGACATTCAAAAGACCTTAATCCCATCGAGCATTCGTGGGATAGGCTTGACAGAAGTGTTCGTGAGCATCCTGTTCCACCAGAGACTCTTCAAGACCTCAACCAAGTCCACTGTCTGGTAGCCAAACTGCCGGACTGATAGATATACATCAGTAAACCAACAAGATCTGCCAGATGATGATGCAGAGAAAAGTACTCCGCACAGGTGCATTCCCCCCTACAGAGAGAGGCAGAAAATTATGGATATGTTTTTGCACTTAGAAGAAGAATGAGCGAGTAGAGATTCTTACTTTTTGTGCTGGTAGCTTTACGTCGCACCGACGCACATAGGCCTTATGGTAACGCTGGGATAGGAAAAGCCTAGGAGTGTGAAGGAGACGGCCGTGGCCTTAATTAAGGTACAGCCCCAGCATTTTCCTGGTGTGAAAATGGGATACCACGGAAAACCATATTCAGTGCTGCCGACAGTGGGGTTCGAATCCTCTATCTCCGGAATACCGGATACTGGCCGCAATTAAGCGACTGCAGCTATCGAGCTCGGTGCCTTCATTTTTCGAAGTGTCGAATCTCATCCACCTTTTCTCTCTGATCAGTATTATATAGAGGATGGTTGCCTAGGTCTACTCCCTCTTAAAACAATTATCACCACCATTTTGAAATAAGTCATCCTCGTGTCAGTAGATTTACTTGTTCGTAAAAGAACTCCTGAAGGACAAATTTCCGGTACCTCGGAGTCTCAGAAAACCGTTAAAGGAGTTTGTGCGGTTTAAAACTAATAACATTACTTGTTATAAATTAGATAAAGAGTTTCGATAAATCAAATTATATTCTAGGCTACTTATTCTTCTTCCTCCCCCTATTATTATTAGTATTAATCTTATTATTCCAGATCCGTGATGTAGAGGTAGCTTGCGTTTCTCTTATTCCAAGGCCCAGGGTTCGTTTTCCGGTCAGTTCAAGGATTTCAATTCTGGACTGAGGAGTAGAACGGGTTTCACTTGATACGACACTTGCTCAAGCTCTTAGTTACAGGAAGAAAGTGCACAGTGAAAAGATGACGCTACTGACCTGGTGTACATAGACGAATACTGGTTGCCATGGTTACAATGATGACGCTATTTCCAGACATAGACCCCCGGAGCCCAAAAACCTATACTCGTTGCTCCTAAAAAAATTTCTATGTGAAATATTTCAGCTTAGAACTGTTACCGGTAAGGTTCTCTCAACTAAGGTTCAGTATTAATGCGATAATTGTCAACGAATTCTCACTCTTCATAGCATATGTGCTGCGGGTCAGTATTTCTCCAAAATATCATCACAGAGTGGTTTTCACAGGCGCAGCGACGATATCCATGTTCGAAACTAGGCAAAATTTAGGCAGGCGTGTACTTCCCGACTGAAGTGTTGTAAATGTGTTAATATAAAAGTATAGATTATTAAATTAGTTAAAGCATAATTTTTAGAGCACTGAGTTCACGCACTGTGATCACTTCGCAGATGAGGATATTCATGGGTGACTGGATGTGGCAACAATCGTGAAGTTGTAGGAGGCAAGGCTTAGATGGTATGAGCACGCTGTTAGGAGACCGGTAGATTTTATTTTTTTGCTAGTATAATACAACGGATCAGTCCCAGAGGATTGGTATCACACGGAAGGCCAAGGAAGAGATGGCTGGACCGAATTAAGGAAGGCACTAAGAAAGCCAGTTGTCACCTTCAAGGATGCCTTGAACCGTAATAAGTGGTTCAGATATTTCGCGGGCGCGAAACAATCTATCAAGCGGGAAAAACGCCTAGAGAAAGATATTTCTAAAATGCAAAAGTGAATAGAGAATTTAAGCTAAAAATGACAAGCTCATTATTACTCGTAATTTAAGTTGTACGGAAATTATATTAAAACTACAATACAAATGTTTAACTTTTGTTTGTAGACTGTGATTATAATGAAATGATTTCCATGGCTACTTAGTGAATCTTTCACAGCGTACATACATATTTCATTAACCCGCGAGTGGCCGCTATATGAGATTTTCTCTCACATTATTTTTTATTGTGATATTGCTTCACAGTGATGAAAGGGAGGTGACTGTTCCCTCTTCTAGCTGAGTTTATAACTGTCGTGAGTAGAGCGATTCACATTGAAGGGTAAGTACCCCCTCCCAAAGTCAAAACAAAGGTTCCTATATATCCGTGCGCACTGGGTGAGAGTTTCTCTCATCGCGCGACCAATGGCGTTGGTGTTATGTTGAAGTGGAGCGGAAAACTTACTCCTGTTGTACGCGTTAGTATTTGTATTATTAGCACCTCTTGTTTTTGAAAATGTTATTGTGTTCATAAACCTTGCTTTTTACGTAAATGTTACTAGATATAATGCATGTGTGAGATTTTATATTTTTACAACTCCAGGACGGAAGTTATTTTTATGTACATTGCGTATGTTATTTTAAGTAGCAATTTGTGTCTTTAATAAACAGCTAATCATTTCATATTTATGTCCGGCTCCATGGCTAAATGCTTAGCATGCTGGCCTTTGGTCACAGGGGTCTCGGGTTCGATTTCCGGCAGGGTCGGGAATTTTAACCATAATTGGTTAATTTCACTAGCACGGAGCTGAGTGTATGTGTCGTCTTCATCATCATTTCACCCTCATCACAATGCGCAGGTCGCCTACGACAGTCATATAAAAACCTGCACCTGGCGAGCCGAACTTGTCGTCGGACACTCCCGGCACTAAAAGCCATACGCCATTTCATTTTCTTTATTTCATTTTTATCTAAAATATATAAGGTAGAACTTGCGTTTGATTTCAGTGGTAAATTTCGGCCTTACGCCCCACAAAACTGTGAAAAATATCACATTTATTTTAATGTGAGAGGAAGTCTCACGCGCGACCACTCGCGTTACATTTTGGCTAGCGACCACTCGCGGGGTAATCAAAGTGGGCCTCAACCGAACGTTTTTCATACATTGTCAAATCTCCTGGGTATTATCCCTCTAACACGAATTATTTCAAGCAAATATATTCCCTCGTCATAACACGCGTTTTTGATTCATGTTTCCTATCACCTTTATTAGTAACTTACTTAGAGAGAATATAGTTTATTGTGGCAGGAGAGGCCTTATAAGTACGAAGGCCATATGCCGCTATGCTTGGAGTAAGTCAGACTTGTTGAGTGCCGAAGTACTCTTAAGCAGAGTGTTTCTGTGTAGCTAATTCATTTGGGCTCACAGGGAATAATTCAGAGCGATTTGATTGTGCTCTCCCCCTTCGTATTCCTGAGGAGCTACAAATTAAACTCTTGTTATGCGCATATGACACGGAAAGCAGAACGAGTTCGCACAGCTGTTGTGTCAAAGTGTGGAATAACTTTTTTATGTGCAAACAAAGAGTCGGTTTAAATTAAGCACCATTTCCATAAGTTTATATAATATACGGGTGAACAGAATAATCAGGCTGTTTGAAGTGACTGAATTCAATATAAAAGTTGAAAACTAAGGAATTCCAAGTGATAAAAATAAATTTAACTTTAACACAGAATTTCTGTATACATTTGGAGTTTTCTAATCAGGAAGCCGCCGTAAACTTTCGTTATTTGAAAGGTAATTGCTTCTCTGATTTCACTTCACTCTATCAAATAACATACAAGCTGAGGCACTTATTTTACAAACATTTGATTACTGTGACGTTGTTTACCGAAATTTCAGTTTGAAAATGAGTTTAAAGTTACAACGCAACTGTTTCAGGTTTAATTTGCAACTTGCAATATAGAGATTACTTGTCTAAATCGTACGACGAAATGAATCGGTTGCGTTTCGAGGGCAGACGTAAACGTCACGCCTACTACACCGCGTACTTTAAAACCACTTGTCATCCTACCTACGAACGAATCCATAATCTATCTGAACACCAAAGCGCAGCATAATACTCTTCTCTCCGTTCCAAGACACAGATCCTCAGATTTCAATTCCTCTTCCACAGTTACAGATCGTCGGGAATAGAATCTAATTCCTCAGGAGGTCAGAGGGATTTCAGTGGTAAATGCTTTCAAACGGCTTATCCAAAATACTTCTACGATAATAGTTCTCAGAAAGGCACTAGGTAGGTCGTCTTCTTTCTTTTCCTTCTTCCTCTTGCCACACTTTGGTAATGTCTTACTTTCGGCTTTGCTTCTCAGTTTCTTCAAATTATTTTTCGTAATTTTCCTTTTCTTTACAGCGTTGAAACCACCAAACGAACTTACAGCAAATACTGCTAACGTATCTGCATTTTATTTTAAGAAAACAATACAGAGTGTAAATTATACTGCATGAAGTGCTTATAGCTTAATAATAATAATAATAATAATAATAATAATAATAATAATAATACGACATCCCGTGTGGGGACTTACCGGTTACCTCCATCGGGCGCGTCCCATTGGAATTGGGGAAGCTCGCTGGCTCTGCCGCCAGCAGAGTCAGAGGGTAGTAGCGAAATAAAATACCACCGTGAAAAAAAAAAACTGGTCCCTTGCCAGGGTTACGGCGAAGACTGGTAAATGACCAGAAGCCAGAAAACATCTTGAGGCAACCTCTAGGGCTAACAACCCTAGTTGTAAAGGGATGGGTACCCGTCCAAAGCAAAGTCAAGTCAAAAAGCATGATGGCACAACATTTCAAGAAACATACCCCAGGGGGTAAATCTTCGGATAAATCCCTCAACGTGAATGCCACAGCGCACGAGTCTCGTTCGGATTCTGTGGGAGACTCGACATCATGCATGAGACGAGTCGGAGCGTCTCGGTGTACCCCGAAGAGTCAAAACCTCAGGCCAAAATCTAAAACCTTTCTAGCAACTTTCAACATAAATTCACTTACACA
This sequence comes from Anabrus simplex, assembly GCF_040414725.1. NCBI lineage: Eukaryota > Metazoa > Arthropoda > Insecta > Orthoptera > Tettigoniidae > Anabrus > Anabrus simplex. Next base: position 448,372,936 of record NC_090267.1, on the reverse strand, counting down.
AACTGGCAAGCTGAAAACCCTCACCAAAGCTCTTCACGAAAATCAGATATCCATAATGGCCCTACAGGAAACAAGATACCCAGATGAAGAGATTTTTGAATCCGAAGGCTACCGATTTTTCAAGAGCAAAGCGCAAAGAGGAATCCTCAATGGGGCTGTGATGCTTGGAACCGCGTTTTCTGTTAGAACCAAGATCCTTAAATCAGTTGCAAATTTCGAACCTGTGAATGACAGTTTGTCTATACTCACAATTAAATGCGCGAACAAAACCTACGCCCTAGTTAACGCACATGCTCCTACAAACGATAAGAACAAGTCTGATCCAGACGAAGTTGATAATTTCTGGGACCTACTGGATGAAAAATTAAACAAAATCCCCAAACACCATGTCAAGCTTCTTTTGGGTGACTTCAATGCCCAAATAGGTCGTGAACAGAAGTACAAGAAAGTTATAGGAAATTACCCTGCTCACAAAAGAATCAACCCCAATGGCAAAAAACTGGTGTCCATTTGCAAAAATCACAACCTGCAGGTCACGTCGACACACTTTCGCCATCTACCCAGAAAGCAAATGACTTGGCGTTCTCCCGTCCAAGCTCTCGGAGAGTTCCAAATTGATCATGTTGCAATCTCCAGGAGAAACAGCCCTGAGATTATGAATGTCAAGGTAAAGAAAGGCATTAATGTGGCCTCATATCATTATATGTCTCTTATCAAATTCAAACCAATTCCCGCAAACACAAGGAAGACAACCAAACAGATCACACGCTTCGACAATGATAAACTTCGGCAAAGGGTCGAGGAGTTCCAGGAGAAGGCTTGACCAAATTACTGTGACTTTAACAACGCCAGAAGTCTCCTTGTTGAGGCCGCCAAAGACGTTGCAGAAATCAAAAGAAGCCAAAAGCTTGCCTGGTGGAATAGTACCTGCGAATCAGTCCTCCAAGAAAGACTCAATGCGTGGAAACAGTACTAATCTACGAAATCAGAAAATGATTGTGAAACCTACAAAACCCAATGTGCCCAAGCAGCTAGGGTGTTCAGAACTGAGAAACGTAAATACGAAAAATCTCTCATTGAAAAGATAGAACAAAACTTTTTTTTGCTAGGGGCTTTACGTCGCGCCGACACAGATAGGCTTTATGGCGACGATGGGATAGGAAAGGACTAGGAGTTGGAAGGAAGCGGCCGTGGCCTTAATTAAGGTACAGCCCCAGCATTTGCCTGGTGTGAAAATGGGAAACCACGGAAAACCATTTTCAGGGCTGCCGATAGTGGGATTCGAACCTACTATCTCCCGGATGCAAGCTCACAGCCGCGCGCCTCTACGCGCACGGCCAACTCGCCCGGTGAACAAAGCTTTAGGAAGAATGAAAGCAGAGAGTACTACAGAGCCTTCAAACGCAAACTCACTGGCTATAAACCACCATCTCTATGCTTTGAGCGAAAGGACGGCACACTGGCGACGTCAAATGAAGAAAATTGCAGCATTCTTGCAGATTACTTCAAGAATTTACTTAATTGCTCTAAACCGCAAAGCGCCATTAAGACCAAGGAACCCTTTCTCAAGTACCCAGATTCCAGACCACCCGACAGAGATGAAATCAAGCGCCACATTGCCCGTCTCAAAAATAACAAAGCGCCGGGGGAAGACTCAGTAGTACCAGAACTATGGAAATATGCAAAAGCAAATAGAAGAAATTTGGAAAAAGGAGACCCTACCCGAAGATTGTAAAATAGCTTTCATCCATCCATTACACAAAAAAGGCAGCATGAAGAACATCAACAACTACAAAGGAATATCTTTGCTACCCGTGACTTCCAAAATTCTATCACTTGCCATCCTGGAGCGTTTGGAATCACAAGTCGAACATCAAATAGGTGAATACCAAGGAGGGTTCAGAAAAGGTCGCTCAACAGCTGGACAGGTCCAAAATCTCAAAACGATCATCAGATATCGTACACTAAGGTCCAAGCAGTATGTGTCTGTCTTTGTGGACTTTAAGAAAGCGTATGACTCCATTGACCGGGAAGTCCTGCTAAACATCTTAAATGAATTTGGAGTTGATTTGAAACTGCTGACATTAATTAGAGCCACCCTGACTGATACAAAATCCAAGGTGAAGTTCCACGGATGTCTCTCGCATTCCTTTGACATCAAAACAGAAGTCCGACAAGGTGATGGGCTATCCCCGATACTCTTCAACTGTGTTCTTGAAAAGATCATCAGAACCTGGCGGGTGAGATTACAGGAAACCAACTACAGTCCATTGAGAATAGGAACAAAATCCATGGGGATCGCAACAGACTGCTTAGCATTTGCCGATGATATTGCTGTTCTCTCAAACGACATAGAAACCGTAGAGCTCAAGTTGAAATTTTAAAGGAAATTGCCGAACAAACTGGTTTGCAGATATCGTTTGAGAAAACAGAAGGAATGACTAACTTCAAAGAGGCTAAACCCAAACTCCATACAAAATACGGGGACATCACCCGATTAGACAAATTCAAATACCTGGGTGAGATCATTATGAAAAATGGACTGGACAAAGAAGCACTTCAGGAGCGAGTACGCAAACTGGAAATAGCCTACCAAACATCCCGTACAATCTACAACAAAAAATGCCTTTCCCAAAACACCAAGATACGTCACTATGAAACAGTTCTGAAGCCAGTAGTTCTATATGCAGCCGAAACCCTGTCTCTAAATGCCAACAAAGGACTCCTTGAAGAACTGGAGAAAAGAGAACGCAAAATTGTGAGAGGAATCTCGGGATCAAAGTACAGAAATGGAATCCATCAAAAGAGATCCAACAAGGAAATCTACACCAAAATAGAGAAAATTACCGACACAATCAGAAAAAACGGGCACGATTTTACGGACATCTGAAAAGAATGGACGGAAGAAATTTAACTAAAGAAATCTTTCACTTTTTTGATTCAAACCCCAAAACCACAATTCCCTGGTTTAGAAATACCAAAGAAGACCTGCAAATGCTACATATCTCAGCTGAAGACGCCCTTAACAGAGATCTCTTCCGCAAGAAAATATTGACAAACGGGCTAAACCGAGACGAGCAACCGAAGAGAAGACACGGTGCCCCTTGGACAGAGGAGCATAAGCAGGCCCACTCACAAAGAATGAGGGAAATTTGGGCTCTAAAGAAGGCCAAGTTCAGTGTCAGATGCAACAAGACTTAACGTGGTCCTTGATGGCCCCAGAGAATTAGATATATATATGTAATACGAAATATGTGACTGATGTTTTTGGACATTTTATATTTTAATTTCGTGTGGCTATTTCTAGCTGAGTGCAGCCCTTGTAAGGCAGACCCTCCGATGAGGGTGGGCGGCATCTGCCATGTGTAGGTAACTGCGTGTTATTATGGTGGAGGATAGTGTTATGTGTGTTGTGTGTGAGTTGCAGGGATGTTGGGGACAGCACAAACACCCAGCCCCCAGGCCGTTGGAATTAACCAATGAAGGTTAAATTCTCCGACCCGGCCGGGAATCGAGCGCGACCATTTTAACCGAAGACCAGTACGCTGACCATTCAGCCAACGAGTCGGACTTTGGACATTTATACCAGATGGATGACAACGAGTTAACCAAACAGATCTTCAAATCTCTTTGAAAGAAGAAGTCAACTACAAACTGGATTCATGAAGTAAAGATAGATTTAGAAATATACAATGTGAGAGAAGAAGCAACAGAGAGAGACTTTTAGAAAGAGTGTATAAAAAATGTAAAAATTCCAAGATCGGAAAAGAAAGAAAACAGGCTCAAAATGGTCCTAGGGGAGGAAAAGGAGATATAGTGAGAAGATGGAGGAGTACTGAAGAAAGAAGAGGGAGCAATAAAGGATAAAGCATTGAAACTGGCACGTGGAACCTAAAAGACCCAAACGAGATAATAATTGTACCAGGGGTACATCTCCCCAGACTACTTAGGCTGCACGCCTTATCTAGGGTCATCGATGTCAGTGAATACCATTTTTTCAAAAAAGCTTTCACAAACATACTTCTGCGACGGTAAGATGGCTCTGACATCTATTTTCTACCGACCTCTTATGACTAACACAAACTAATTGCTGGAGATATTTTTGTTGTCGGTAGAACTGCTTTCTGATGACTGTTTTTTATGTATAGAAGTTGTCACCACTTCACCTGGTTCCTACTCTAATGTAATATGCTACCACATGCCTTCGACTATGTCCTCTAGCCAATCAAGCCCGGGGAAGTGTATTGAAATTTAGACTACCAGCGCAGCGTATTTTAATTTAATCTGGAACTTGGGCCTACGGAGCTATTTAAGGAGAGCACTTTAGGGCCGTCTTGTCTGATTTGCTCCGGTTATTGAGAGTGCGACTTGACGGAGGCTTGAGAGGGCTAGGGGGCAGGGTTTGGTCGGCTTGAAGAAGATCCAGCGCTACAAGGTAATGACAGAATGTACATAAACACGTGATCGTGCCTGAAGGTAGTTCTAGGGGAAGGTTTCAGTACTTTTCATAATATCTAAGGCGTAATCTTTTCTTTATGGGTTGAAATGTAGGTCCTTCTACGAGTCTTCGGACTTTATATCTACTCCCTACTGGGAAAATATAATGTAAGGGAGCACGAGTGGTGACCCTCAATTGTCTCCCCTTCAACTTTTGAGCTGAGGGACTATGGTTTTCAACCTCTAAATTTGGAAATTTTGTATCTGATATTAAATTCTCTCCCTTTATTTACCGTTTTCAGTATGGGATTAGCCTCTGCTTTATTGGGCCTCAAGCCCACGTAGGTTCTCGTCTCTTCCAGAATGTTCGTTAAGGTGTGCTGGTGTTTACTCTCCTTGCCATTTGTTAGTAGCCTGTTGTGTGTAACAGTTTCCTTTTATTCTTAAGACATTGTAGTATGGATAATTATGCCCCTGTGTATTCTTAGGGTAACTGCGCACGTTTTGCCTCCCTCTAGGAACAGTGCTTTAACTGATCGTGGAACTTTGTAATAGGCAAGCCCACCTTGGTGCAACCATTGTATGAACACCTTGAAGTTGGATAACACTAGGGGATAAAAGTGTAACGAAAATTGTAAACAGCAACTGACTGCTTGACTGAGTTTAGCCTCGACTGTATCCTGGAGCTGAGACTCCTAGAATGTTTTACAGTCGAAATCTTTAGTATCTCGTGGCCAGAAATATTCATTTCAGGCAAGAAATCAGCACAGCCCACAGAACCACCCAGTACCTGCTTACACACACTCTCTCATTGGTTACATCCATCAAACGCGTTAACACATGCACACATCTGAAAAATGTCGGGAGGTGGAACTAACGGAAGTACGAGGATATCTAGCATGAACGAAACACAGCCGGAGGGAAAGGTACTTGCTTCCCCACCTGTCCACACGCCCCACAGGCTCAACAATGAAGGGAGAGGGGAATGAAGGGATCAACCACACGGCTCCTTCAAGGCAACAAACGTAGTATGTATGTCAACTCATTGAGGGTCAAATTCTCCAGTTTCTTTGTAATTTTTGTGTGCGAGATCTGGCTGAAATGTTAGGGGTATCGACTATGACTTCATTATCAAATGGCTTCGCGCTCAACCACTGTAAGAAAGAATGAACCTTATTTTCGTCAATATAGGCCCTGTTAAATACTACTCCTACTACTACTATTACTAATAGTTATCCTCAAAAACCGAAGTAAAAATTACCTGGCATTAAATAATAATGATTATCAGAGACCCAATGGCGTTTGGAAAACCGTTCCTATGAGGTTATTGTCAGCGCTGATCAAGCAAATAAATGGCATATATTGGGGTAGGATTACATCGTGCACACTTCATCGCAATTAAATTACAGTTAATTGTGTTCCTTGATTAGGAAAAGCTCGTATAGTCAGAATGTTTAACCACAGAAACATCTTAAACAGTTCCCGAAAAAGTGGAGTTGGGAGTGGTCCCTGAGTGCGCAATGTCGCAAGCCACACCTCCTGGAAGACGAACACATGTGATGTTGCCTTACTTTACCCTCCCTCATTTTCAGGGTTGGCCAAAATCTTCGCCCAAACGTTACCTGTTTCCTTTTCCAACCGGAATTGTTGTGATCGCGATTGTACCTATCGGAGCATTTACGTTCTTTCATAATATTGTACCTGTCAGGAGCAATTATGCTATTTCATAATACTGTACCTGTCGGAGCATCTACGCTCTTTCATAATATTGTACCTGTCAGGAGCAATTATGCTATTTCATAATATTATACCTGTCAGGAGCGATTACGCTATTTCATAATATCGTATATGTTCGGCGCATCTGCGCCCTTTCTTAATATTGTACCTGTCAGGAGCATCTACCTTCTTTCATAATATTGTATCAGTTTGGAGTATCTACGCGCTTTCATAATTTTGTACCTGTTTGGAGTACCTACGCGCTTTCATAATTTTGTACCTGTTTGGATTATCTACGCGCTTTCATAATTTTGTACCTGCTCGGACCATCTACGCCTTCATAATATTGTACCTGTCAGTAGCATCTACGCCTTCATAATATTGTACCTGTCAGGAGCAATTATGCTCTTTCATAATATTGCACCTGTCAGGAGCAATTATGCTCTTTCATAATATTGCACCTGTCAGGAGCAATTATGCTCTTTCATAATATTGTACCTGTCAGGAGCAATTATGCCCTTTCATAATATTGTACCTGTCAGGAGCAATTATGCTCTTTCATAATATTGTACCTGTCAGGAGCAATTATGCTCTTTCATAATATTGTACCTGTCAGGAGCATCTACGCTCTTTCATAATATTGCACCTGTCAGGAGCAATTATGCTCTTTCATAATATTGTACCTGTCAGGAGCAATTATGCTCTTTCATAATATTGTACCTGTCAGGAGCAATTATGCTCTTTCATAATATTGTACCTGTCAGGAGCAATTATGCTCTTTCATAATATTGCACCTGTCAGGAGCAATTATGCTCTTTCATAATATTGCACCTGTCAGGAGCAATCATGCTCTTTCATAATATTGTACCTGTCAGAAGCATCTACGATTTGTCATAATATTGTACCTGTCAGGAGCAATTATGCTCTTTCATAATATTGTACCTGTCAAGAGCAATTATGCTTTCATAATATTGTACCTGTCAGGATCAATTATGCCCTTTCATAATATTGTACCTGTCAGGAGCAATTACGCTCTTTCATAATATTGTACCTGTCAGGAGCATCTACGTTCTTTCATAATATTGCACCTATCAGGAGCAATTATGCTCTTTCATAATATTGTACCTGTCAGGAGCAATTATGCCCTTTCATAATATTGTACCTGTCAGGAGCAATTATGCTCTTTCATAATATTGTACCTGTCAGGAGCAATTATGCTCTTTCATAATATTGCACCTGTCAGGAGCAATCATGCTCTTTCATAATATTGTACCTGTCAGAAGCATCTACGATTTGTCATAATATTGTACCTGTCAGGAGCAATTATGCTCTTTCATAATATTGTACCTGTCAAGAGCAATTATGCTTTCATAATATTGTACCTGTCAGGATCAATTATGCCCTTTCATAATATTGTACCTGTCAGGAGCAATTACGCTCTTTCATAATATTGTACCTGTCAGGAGCATCTACGTTCTTTCATAATATTGCACCTATCAGGAGCAATTATGCTCTTTCATAATATTGTACCTGTCAGGAGCAATTATGCCCTTTCATAATATTGTACCTGTCAGGAGCAATTATGCTCTTTCATAATATTGTACCTGTCAGGAGCAATTATGCTCTTTCATAATATTGTACCTGTCAGGAGCATCTACGCTCTTTCATAATATTGCACCTGTCAGGAGCAATTATGCTCTTTCATAATATTGTACCTGTCAGGAGCAATTATGCTCTTTCATAATATTGTACCTGTCAGGAGCATCTACGCTCTTTCATAATATTGCACCTGTCAGGAGCAATTATGCTCTTTCATAATATTGTACCTGTCAGGAGCATCTACGCTCTTTCATAATATTGTACCTGTCAGGAGCAATTATGCTCTTTCATAATATTGCACCTGTCAGGAGCAATCATGCTCTTTCATAATATTGTACCTGTCAGAAGCATCTACGATTTGTCATAATATTGTACCTGTCAGGAGCAATTATGCTCTTTCATAATATTGTACCTGTCAAGAGCAATTATGCTTTCATAATATTGTACCTGTCAGGATCAATTATGCCCTTTCATAATATTGTACCTGTCAGGAGCAATTACGCTCTTTCATAATATTGTACCTGTCAGGAGCATCTACGTTCTTTCATAATATTGCACCTATCAGGAGCAATTATGCTCTTTCATAATGTTGTACCTGTCAGGAGCATCTGTGCTTTGTCATAATATTGTATTTGTTCGGAGGAATTATGCTCTTTCGTATGTAAGTTAACGACTGGGAGTCTCTCCCAATTGATTTTGTACCTGGTTAAATACTTCTAAGTCCAATGAATCATTGGAGCTGACGAGCTCGTTGTTAATATTTCAACTGTTCCTTGTTATCTCATTAAATTCCAATCTTTGAATTTTGAGAAAGGAAGGAAATACAGTTTCCAAATTTGTTAATGTAAATGTTTACTCTAAGTGATCCCCTGTCCAGCCATTCAACCCAGGTGCTTCCTATTCCCCTGCTAGCCACGGACTTGTTGTAATAATAATAATAATAATAATAATAATAATAATAATAATAATAATAATAATAATAATAATAATAATAATTACATAGCAATTCAAACTCCGCAAAGGCCATGGAGGACCTGTGTTGGTACCCATTTTTGGTGCAGGCTGAGAGAACCTCAGGACAATGTGCATCTCTGGAACTGGATACCTCGTTTGTAAAATTTTTGGAGTTCATGACGGGGAACCGAACCCACGCCCTTAGGGGTGAACCGAACATGTCTAGTAATATAAGTAGTATAATTCAGGGATTCGGCCGCCTCCTCCTCCTCCCGCCGCCTCCTCCGCCTCCTCCTCCGCCGCCGCCTCCGCCTCCGCCGCCGCCGCCCGCGGGAAATTTGAATTTTGGCGGGAAATTTGAATTTTGGCGCGAGATTTGAATTTGTAAACAAAGCCACGTGCTTTTTGACAGCTGTCATCGACAACAACGCATCGCTAACCTCACTGCTGCCATCTTGACGGGCCTAAACCTCACTAGTGCCAACTTAACCTAACTAGCGTGAGATAAACAAAGCCACGTGTTTTTTGACAGCCACGTGCTTTTTGACAGACAACAACGCATCGCTAACCTCAGTACTGCCATCTTGACGGACCTAAACCTCAGTAGTGCCAACTTAACCTCACTAGCATGAGGTAAACAAAGCCACGTGCTTTTTGACAGCCACGTGCTTTTCAACAGATTTGTAAACAAAGCCACGTGCTTTTTGACAGACAACAACGCATCGCTAACCTCAGTACTGCCATCTTGACGGGCCTAAACCTTAGTGATACCAACTTAACCTCACTAGCATGAGGTAAACAAAGCCACGTGTTTTTTGACAGCCACGTGCCTTTTTGACAGCTGTCATCCGCCATCTTTAATCCAGAGAGCACCGTGCTGCCCTCTTTATCGTAGTAGATGTAAATTCATCACCTGTCATCGGCAGTGCCGCCATCTTGACGGGTCTAAACCTTAGTGCTACCAACTTAACCTCACTAGCGCGAGATAAACAAATCCACGTGCAGCTGTCATCCACCATCTTTGAGCATCGTGCTGCCCTCTTTAGCTACTTACCTTTGAAATGTGGTACGTCACAGCTGTCATCCGCCATCTTGCATCCGAAACCTCAGTGCTGCACTCTATGTGGTGACGGCAAATTCCACGTTCTCTTGTTTGGAAACAAAGCCACGTGCAGCTGTCATCCGCCATCTTTAATCACCGTGCTGCCCTCTTTAGCTACTTACCTTTGACAGTTGTCATCCGCCATCTTGCATCGCAAACCTCAGTGCTGCGCTCTATGTAGTGGCGGCAAATTCTACGTGCTCTTGTTTGGAAACAAATTCACGTGCTATTTTTCTGACAGCTGTCATCCGCCATCTTTAATCCATAGAGCACCGTGCTGCCCTCTTTAGCTACTTACCTTTGAAATATGGTACGTCACAGCTGTCATCCGCCATCTTTAATCCAGAGAGAACAGTGCTGCAATCTATGTGGTGGCGGCAAATTCCACGTGCTTTACAAATCAACATGTTTTTTTGACAGCTGTCAACCGCCATCTTTAATCACCGTGCTGCCATCTATGTGGTGGCGGTAAATTCCACATGCTTTACAAACTTATATGCTTTTCTGACAGCTGTCATCCGCCATCTTTAATCTAGAGAGAACAGTGCTGCCCTCTATGTGGTGGCGGTAAATTCCACGTGCTCTTGTTTGGTAAACATAGCCACGTGCTTTTTTGACAGCTGTCATCCGCCATCTTTAATCAACAGAGCACCGTGCTGCACTCTATGTGGTGGCGGCAATTTGAAAAAATCTATGTGCTCTTGTTGGGAAACAAAGCCACGTGCTTTTTTGACAGCTGTCATCCGCCATCTTTGAGCACTATGCTGCGGGCAATTTCGTCAGCTGTCATCCGCCATCTTTAATCCAGAGAGAACAGTGCTGCACTCTATGTGGTGGCGGTAAATTCTATGCGCTTTACAAACCTATGCGCTTTTCTGACAGCTGTCATCCGCCATCTTTGAGAACAGTGCCGCCCTCTATGTGGTGATGGTAAATTCCACGTGCTCTACAAAGCCATGTGCAGCTGTCATCCGCCATCTTTAATCACCGTGCTGCCGGGTGACGGCAAATTGCACGTGCTCTTGTTTTTAGAAACAAAGCCATGTGCTTTTTTGACAGCTGTCATCCGCCATCTTGCATCACAAACCTCGGTGCTACACTCTATGTGGTGGCGGCAAATTCTACGTGCTTTACAAACCTATATGCTTTTCTGACAGCTGTCATCTGCCATCTTTAAGCTGTAAATCCCCGATTCTCGTGTTAGAAGTTGTAAAACAGATTCTTAATCCGAGTTGTCAGGAAGGGCAACCGGTCGAAACAATAGTGTATGACGTGAGAGGCTAGATACTGCCAGTTTTGCATCAGGAAGGGCGACTAGTCTTAAAACAAATTCTTGTGATTTAAAAATCTTAGTTTTGCGTCAGGAAGGGCATCCGGCCGTAAAACAATAGTTCGTGATTTAAAATCTAAGAAGTGCATCCAGCTGTAAATCCCCGATTCCCCGTGTTAGACGTTGTAAAACAGATTCTTAATCCGAGTTGCCAGGAAGGGGCAACCGGTTGAAAACTATAGTGTATGAGGTTAGATACTGCTAGTTTTGCATCAGGAAGGATAACTCAACAAATTCATGCGATTTAAACACATTTTTATTCCCAAGAGAATCGAACCCGAGACTACCGGGTGAGAGGCATGCATACTGTAGGCTATAGATTTGTTCTACAGTCCTTGAAGCATCGGCACAGTCATTCTGAGCGAGTTGTGTGGAATGCGTGTGTTAGCTGAAATTGTACACGTATCTTCCGGCTCGACCTTGAACGAGGACACTGCGTGCTTGTAACTCGCGAACGTCTTCTTAGCTGAGTCCCATGTAAGCTCTTAAAACACAGTACTAATTAAGGTTGTAAAATATTCTGAAATAGTACTCCTCTGTGGTGTAGTAGTTAGCTGCTACCCTCGGAGGTCCGAGTTCGATTCCCGGCTCTGCCACGGAATGTGTAGCATTTAGCCTATGTAAGTTCCTAACGTAAAATATCATGATTGTACGGAGAGGTTAAAACACACACAGTGCCTACTCCTATCGAAAGAACCTGCACGGTACCGGCATGTAGGCTTCTCTTGGTGAAGGAGCCTGCACATGGTTTAACGCCTCCTATCAACAGCCCTTATTTAATGCTGGCTTTTTTTGCACACCCCGCCTCACACCATAGTTTTACGACCGGCTGCCCTTCCTGACTAGGATTTTAAATCGCAGTATACGCGATAAATTTGTTGTAGCGGGTTTTATAACTAGATATCCCGGTACCGACACATAGCCTACTCCCACTGAAGAAGCCTGCACAAGGCTTATTGCCTCCATCCGACAAATGAATCACCGTCAAGTCTTGTACTCAAAAAATCATTTTCGAAGGAGTCTGCACAAGGTTTAACGTCCTCACACCATAGTTTTATACGACCGGTTGCCCCTCCTGACTAGGATTTTAAATCGATATCCCGACATAGCCTACTCCTACCGAAGAAGCCAGCTTAACACCTCCATCCGACAAATGAATCACCCTCAAACACTCTTCAATCATTCTCGCTACTTCGGAAGATAGCGGGTTCGAACTGGAAGCCGTAAATGTTAGGCGAGGGACCTGTGCGATCGTCATAACATGATCTAGCTAGATGCCCTTCCCGACGGTATAAGTTGCCAGGATTTGAATCGCGTACCCCGACTAGAAGAAGCCTGCACATAGCTTAACGCCTCCATCCGACGAATGAATCACCCTCAACACTCTTCAATCATTCTCGCTACTTCGGAAGATAGCGGGTTCGAACTGGAAGTCGTAAATGTTAGGCGAGGGACCTGCGCGATCGTCATTGCATGATCTAGCCGGATGCCCTTCCCGACGGTATAAGTTGCTAGGATTTGAATCGCGTACCCCGACTAGAAGAAGCCTGCACATAGCTTAACGCCTCCATCCGACGAATGAATCACCCTCAACACTCTCCAATCATTCTCGCTACTTCGGGGATAGCGGGTTCGAACTAGAAGCCGTAAATGCTAGGCGAGGGGGCCTGCGCGATCGTCATTACATGATCTAGCTTTAGCTCAATACCTACAGGTAAGGAATACCACGTATGTACCCTCGAGAAGTCGAGGATCACATGCTAACTTTCCAAGGCTCGAACTCTTACATTCTGACACCTCGGCATCAACAGGAGGTTCGAATACGTCAGCCTGCAGGACTATAGGTGGGAGCTTTTGTTGCATTCGTTCCGACTGTACCCGCAGTTTGTCAGCGATTTTTTCACATCCGCTTGGTAACAAGCAGAATATTTAGCCGCTGCAGTCTGCGCGAAGTGCTTACAGTTCTCTGTATGCGTTTATTACGTACACACACATCTCCCGTCTGCTGTGAATATTATTCTTCAGCCTTTATCTTAAGGTAAGGTAGAACTGTTAGTTACTTTTTTTATTTGCAAAGCAACTTCTACGCTAGACATCTACATTCATATATGTTTATTCTTTTTTAGGTACCGTTCGAAAGTACACAATTTTATTCATCCGAGTCACAGTCTGCAGCACGTGCATTTTTTTAAAGGTATGTTTTCGAACTTTGAGTTGTAAAGATAATTAGGTTAGATGATGCATCCTACACTACATTCATATATGTTTCTTCTTTTTTTTTAGGTACGACCAGAATATTATTATTCGAGTTTCAGGCTTGAACGCACGCATTTTATACATCCGAGTAACAGTTTGCAGCGCGAAGATTTTAAGGTATGTCTGACTTCTATTCGTTGAAACTTGGTTTCTTCTAAAACATCGTAACTTTAGTCTATTGATAAATAGTTGTTCTCTTTAATCCTCACGCGGGGTACGTACATAGCTATGTCTGCCCTCAACAGGTTGGAACTTGGTTTCTTCTAAAACATCATAACTTTAAGCAATTGATAAATAGTTGTTCTCTTCAACCCGCATACTATAGACGTGGTATAATTTCAAACACGTACACATAGCTATGTCTGACCTCAACGGGTTGAAACTTGGTTTCTTCTAAAACATCATAACTTTAGTCTATTGATAAATAGTTGTTCTCTTTAATCCTCGCGCTATAGACGTGGTATAATTTCAAACACGTACACATAGCTATGTCTGACCTCAACGGGTTGATACTTGGTTTCTTCTAAAACATCATAACTTTAGTCTATTGATAAATAGTTGTTCTCTTTAATCCTCGTGCTATAGACGTGGTATAATTTCAAACACGCGCACACATAGCTATGTCTGCCCTCAACAGGCTGAAACTTGGTTTCTTCTAAAACATCGTAACTTTAGAGTATTGATAAATAGTTGTTCTCTTCAACCCGCATACTGTAGACGTGGTATAATTTCAAACACGCGCACATAGCAATGTCTGCCCTCAACAGGCTGAAAATTGGTTTCTTCTAAAACATTGTAACTTTAGTCTATTGATAAATAGTTGTTCTTGCATACTATAGACGAGGTATAGCTATGTCTGACCTCAACGGGTTGAAAGCTGGTTTCTTCTGAACATCGTAACTGTAGTCTATTGATAAATAGTTCTTCTCTTCAATCATCATGCTATAGACGTGGTATAATTTCAAACACGTACACATAGCTATGTCTGACCTCAACGGGTTGATACTTGGTTTCTTCTAAAACATCATAACTTTAGTCTATTCATAAATAGTTGTTCTCTTTAATCCTCGTGCTATAGACGTGGTATAATTTCAAACACGCACACACATAGCTATGTCTACCCTCAACAGGCTGAAACTTGGTTTCTTCTGTAACTTTAGAGTATTGATAAATAGTTGTTCTCTTTAATCCTCACGCTATAGACGTGGTATAATTTCAAACACGTGTACATAGCTATGTCTACCCTCAACGGGCTGAAACTTGGTTTCTTCCGAACATCGTAACTTTAGTCTATTGATAAATAGTTGTTCTTGCATACTATAGACGAGGTATAGCTATGTCTGCCCTCAACGGGCTGAAACTTGGTTTCTTCCGTAACTTTAGAGTATTGATAAATAGTTGTTCTCTTTAATCCTCACGCTATAGACGTGGTATAATTTCAAACACGCACACATAGCTATGTCTGACCTCAACGGGTTGAAACTTGGTTTCTTCCGAACATCGTAACTTTAGTCTATTGATAAATAGTTGTTCTCTTCAATCCTCATACTATAGACGTGGATTTTCTTTAATCTGCATGCCATAGAAGAGGATAATCTTATAATTTCAAACTCACAGCAATGCCTGACCTGTACAGATTCAAACTTGGTTTCTTCTGAACATCGTAAGTTTAGTCTATTGGTAAATAGTTATTCTCTTCAATCCTCATGCCATAGAAGAGGTTAATCTTATAATTTCAAACTTACAGCAATGTCTAACCTCTATAGGTTAGAACTTGGTTTCTTCCGAACACCGTAACTTTAGTCTATTGATAGAATAGTTATTTTCTTTAATCTGCATGCCATAGAAGGGGATAATCTTATAATTTCAAACTCACAGCAATGTCTGACCTGTACAGATTCAAACTTGGTTTCTTCTGAACATCGTAAGTTTAGTCTATTGGTAAATAGTTATTCTCTTCAATCCTCATGCCATAGAAGAGGTTAATCTTATAATTTCAAACTTACAGCAATATCTAACCTCTATAGGTTAGAACTTGGTTTCTTCCGAACACCGTAACTTTAGTCTATTGATAGAATAGTTATTTTCTTTAATCTGCATGCCATAGAAGGGGATAATCTTATAATTTCTAACTCACAGCAATGTCTAACCTGTACAGGTTCAAACTTGGTTTCTTCTGAACATCGTAACTTTAGTCTATTGGTAAATAGTTATTCTCTTCAATCCTCATGCCATAGAAGAGGTTAATCTTATAATTTCAAACTTACAGCAATGTCTAACCTCTATAGGTTGGAGCTTGGTTTCTTCCGAACACCGTAACTTTAGTCTATTGATAAATAGTTATTTTCTTTAATCTGCATGCCATAGAAGAGGATAATCTTATAATTTCAAACTCACAGCAATGTCTGACCTGTACAGGTTCAAACTTGGTTTCTTCTGAACATCGTAACTTTAGTCTATTGGTAAATAGTTATTCTCTTCAATCCTCATGCCATAGAAGAGGTTAATCTTATAATTTCAAACTTACAGCAATGTCTGACCTGTACAGGTTGAAACTTGGTTTCTTCCGAACATCGTAACTTTAGTCTATTGGTAAATAGTTATTCTCTTCAATCTTCATGCCATAGAAGAGGTTAATCTTATAATTTCAATCTTACAGCAATGTCTAATCTCTATAGGTTGAAACTTGGTTTCTCCTGAACGTCGTAACATTAGTCTAATGATAAATAGTTGTTCTCTTCAATCTTTCATGCTGTAGAAGAGGTTAATCTTATAGTTTCAAACTCACAGCAATGTCTAACCTGTACAGGTTCAAACTTGGTTTCTTCCGAACATAGCAACTTTAGTCTATTGATAAATAGTTGTTCTCTTTCAATCTTTCATGCTGTAGATGAGGTTAATCTTATAATTTCAAACTCACAGCAATGTCTGACCTGTACAGGTTCAAACTTGGTTTCTTCTGAACATCGTAACTTTAGTCTATTGGTAAATAGTTATTCTCTTCAATCCTCACGCCATAGAAGAGGTTAATCTTATAATTTCAAACTTACAGCAATGTCTAACCTCTATAGGTTGGAACTTGGTTTCTTCCGAACACCGTAACTTTAGTCTATTGATAAATAGTTATTTTCTTTAATCTGCATGCCATAGAAGAGGTTAATCTTATAATTTCAATCTTACAGCAATGTCTAATCTCTATAGGTTGAAACTTGGTTTCTCCTGAACGTCGTAACATTAGTCTAATGATAAATAGTTGTTCTCTTCAATCTTTCATGCTGTAGAAGAGGTTAATCTTATAGTTTCAAACTCACAGCAATGTCAGACCTGTACAGGTTCAAACTTGGTTTCTTCCGAACATAGCAACTTTAGTCTATTGATAAATAGTTGTTCTCTTTCAATCTTTCATGCTGTAGATGAGGTTAATCTAATAATTTCAAACTCACAGCAATGTCTGACCTGTACAGGTTCAAACTTGGTTTCTTCCGAACATAGCAACTTTAGTCTATAGATAAATAGTTATTCTCTTCAATCTTTCATGCTGTAGAAGAGGTTAATCTTATAATTTCAAACTCACAGCCATGTCTGACTTCTATAGGTTGAAACTTGCTTTCTTCCGAACATAGCAACTTTAGTCTATAGATAAATAGTTATTCTCTTCAATCTTTCATGCTGTAGAAGAGGTTAATCTTATAATGTCAAACTCACAGCCATGTCTGACCTCTATAGGTTGAAACTTGCTTTCTTCCGAACATCGTAACTCTAGGCTAGCACACTTACCCTTTTATATCCTATTATTACTATGTGTGATGCAAGTGCTAACGCTACATTTATATATTTATTCTTTTTAGAAAAACCATGGAGAAGATTAACCAGCTAGGTCATATTTCAACTCCAACTACCAAGCCGTTAACAAGTCTACCGCTAAATGAGCAATTTAAAGTAATTTCACTACGAAGATTAAAAACGAAATTTGGAGAAAGGATTTTATGTGTATGCGAAGACTTTCAAGTTTTTTTACCTAATAGATTTAGCGTGCTAACTGATTTAGAAATAGAAGAACTAAATCAACGTTCTATTTTCATTATATATCACGGCATAGAGAACAAATCTTGTGTTATTAGTTTTACTGATGCGTAAAAGCATGTACATACAAGAATTACATCGAGAAAGCAAAAGTATGCAAACATCACTACAAGTAAAATCATTCATGATAAAACTAGTACATACAAGATGTGAATAAATACTGTAGAATTGGCATATTCTTTTATTTTAGATTAGGTATTACCTTCTCCTCCTACTCCTTCCTCTCGAAGAAGAATAAGAGCAAGAAAGAAGATGTTGATTAAATTCGTAAGTATGTTATCGTCTAGCACAGTAAGTATGTTGAGAAGAGATTGTTTTCCTAAACTATGCTTGATTCTAGTCTTGTAATATAGTGTACTACAACATCGCACTATAGTATGTGTATATATGTTTTTTGAACAGTGGTATGTATTCAAGTCTAAACTTGCACACTCTCGCTTTGCGATGCATGTTCGATAAAGATGTACCTTGACAGAGTAAGTAAAGGTAAAGGAAGTTATACACATCAATTAATGTTCTGATCACATGTTAAGGTTAACGACATCGAGTGCAGTGTTCGATTCTAGTCTTGATCACTTATCTAGTGTTTTGAGCACATCAATTAATGTTCTGACTACATGTTAAGGTTAACAACATCGAGTGCAATGTTCGATTCTAGTCTTGCTATGTTTTAATCTCATTTCATATTCTAATCACATGTTGAAGTTAACAACATCGAGTGCAGTGTTTGATTCTAGTCTTGTTATGTTTTACAATCTTGTTATTTGCAATGCATGTTCGATAGAGGTGTACCTTGAAAGAGTAGGAAGAGTTCGATTCTAGTCCTGCTATGTTTGAACCTGATTTAATGTTCTAATCACATGTTGAAGTTAACATCAAGTGCAGTGTTCGATTCTAGTCTTGTTATGTTTTACAATCTTGCTTTTGCAATGCACGTTCGATAGAGATGTACCTTCACTGAGCAGGAAGAGCAGCTCAGTAAGTATGTTGAGAAGAGAATTTTTTGTTTTTCTAAACAGTGCTTGATTCTAGTCTCGCAATGCTGTGTTCTGCAACATCGAACACTAGTATGCAGTTCAAGTTGTAATAAGTTTTGAACAGTAGTATGTGTGTGTTCAAGTCTAAACATGTGTCACTGCGGGTATGCGAGCGGATAACAGCCGACGAAATTGCCCCGCATAGGGCAGCACGGTGCTCTGTTCATTAAAAGATGGCAGATGACAGCTAACGAAATTGCCTGCATGATAGCAGCATAGTGCTCTGTTGGTTAAAGATGGCAGATGACACCTGTCAAAAAGCACATGGCTTTGCTTCCAAACAAGAGCACGTGGAATTTACCGCCACAACAAAGAGGGCAGCACTGTACTCGGTTGCTTAAAGATGGCGGATGATGGCTGTCAAAAAAGCACGTGAGTTTGTTTCCAAACAAGAGCGCGTAAAATTTTTCACCACCACATTTCAAAGGTATCTAGCTAAAGAGGGTAGCACGGTGCTCAAAGATGGCGGATGATAGCTAACAGAACTTTTCAAATTGCCCGCTACTACGTGCTTAAGGTAGTAGCTATAAAGAGGGCAGCACGGTGTTCTGCGGATTAAAGATGACGAAATTACCTGCATGATAGCAGCATGGTGCTCTGTTGATTAAGGATGGCGGATGACAGCTGTCAAAAAAAAGCACATGGCTTTGTTTCCAAACAAGAGCACGTAGAATTTGCTGTCACCACATTTCAAACTAAAGATTGCAGCACTGTTCTCGCCACTGGGGCAGCACTGTTCTCTCTGGATTAAAAGCTTTGTTTCCAAACAAGAGCACGTAGAATTTGCCGCCACCACATAGAGTGTAGCACCGAGGTTTGTGATGCAAGATGGCGGATGACAGCTGTCAAAAAAGCACATGGCTTTGTTTCTAAAAACAAGAGCACGTGCAATTTGCCGTCACCCGGCAGCACGGTGATTAAAGATGGCGGATGACAGCTGCACATGGCTTTGTAGAGCACGTGGAATTTGCCATCACCACATAGAGGGCGGGACTGTTCTCAAAGATGGCGGATGACAGCTGTCAGAAAAGCGCATAGGTTTGTAAAGCGCATAGAATTTACCGCCACCACATAGAGTGCAGCACTGTTCTCTCTGGATTAAAGATGGCGGATGACAGCTGACGAAATTGCCCGCAGCATAGTGCTCAAAGATGGCGGATGACAGCTGTCAAAAAAGCACGTGGCTTTGTTTCCCAACAAGAGCACATAGATTTTTTCAAATTGCCGCCACCACATAGAGTGCAGCACGGTGCTCTGTTGATTAAAGATGGCGGATGACAGCTGTCAAAAAAGCACGTGGCTATGTTTACCAAACAAGAGCACGTGGAATTTACCGCCACCACATAGAGGGCAGCACTGTTCTCTCTAGATTAAAGATGGCGGATGACAGCTGTCAGAAAAGCATATAAGTTTGTAAAGCATGTGGAATTTACCGCCACCACATAGATGGCAGCACGGTGATTAAAGATGGCGGTTGACAGCTGTCAAAAAAGCATGTTGATTTGTAAAGCACGTGGAATTTGCCGCCACCACATAGATTGCAGCACTGTTCTCTCTGGATTAAAGATGGCGGATGACAGCTGTGACGTACCATATTTCAAAGGTAAGTAGCTAAAGAGGGCAGCACGGTGCTCTATGGATTAAAGATGGCGGATGACAGCTGTCAGAAAAATAGCACGTGAATTTGTTTCCAAACAAGAGCACGTAGAATTTGCCGCCACTACATAGAGCGCAGCACTGAGGTTTGCGATGCAAGATGGCGGATGACAACTGTCAAAGGTAAGTAGCTAAAGAGGGCAGCACGGTGATTAAAGATGGCGGATGACAGCTGCACGTGGCTTTGTTTCCAAACAAGAGAACGTGGAATTTGCCGTCACCACATAGAGTGCAGCACTGAGGTTTCGGATGCAAGATGGCGGATGACAGCTGTGACGTACCACACTTCAAAGGTAAGTAGCTAAAGAGGGCAGCACGATGCTCAAAGATGGTGGATGACAGCTGCACGTGGATTTGTTTATCTCGCGCTAGTGAGGTTAAGTTGGTAGCACTAAGGTTTAGACCCGTCAAGATGGCGGCACTGCCGATGACAGGTGATGAATTTACATCTACTACGATAAAGAGGGCAGCACGGTGCTCTCTGGATTAAAGATGGCGGATCACAGCTGTCAAAAAGGCACGTGGCTGTCAAAAAACACGTGGCTTTGTTTACCTCATGCTAGTGAGGTTAAGTTGGTATCACTAAGGTTTAGGCCCGTCAAGATGGCAGTACTGAGGTTAGCGATGCGTTGTTGTCTGTCAAAAAGCACGTGGCTTTGTTTACAAATCTGTTGAAAAGCACGTGGCTGTCAAAAAGCACGTGGCTTTGTTTACCTCATGCTAGTGAGGTTAAGTTGGCACTACTGAGGTTTAGGTCCGTCAAGATGGCAGTACTGAGGTTAGCGATGCGTTGTTGTCTGTCAAAAAGCACGTGGCTGTCAAAAAACACGTGGCTTTGTTTACCTCACGCTAGTTAGGTTAAGTTGGCACTAGTGAGGTTTAGGCCCGTCAAGATGGCAGCAGTGAGGTTAGCGATGCGTTGTTGTCGATGACAGCTGTCAAAAAGCACGTGGCTTTGTTTACAAATTCAAATCTCGCGCCAAAATTCAAATTTCCCGCCAAAATTCAAATTTCCCGCGGGCGGCGGCGGCGGCGGAGGAGGAGGCGGAGGAGGCGGCGGGAGGAGGAGGAGGCGGCCGAATCCCTGCATTATACTACTAATATACCTGACTAAATTCACTTCTCGATTACATGACGTAAAATACTGTGGGTATGAGAGAAAAAGGGTTCACCGAGCGCACAGCTCTATGCATGGCGAGGCCATATTCACCAAATTGTCAAAACAAACACAGTAGGGAGAATGACTTCTACAGTGAGAAGTATTTTTATTCATTCTTATTACCTGTCGTTTCAGTGGATTTGAAGCGGATTTAGAAACCCATCAAAATGAGCCAATATCGTTCTGCATAAGGACATTCCCCTACGGTTGACACCACTGCTTCAGGTTCAGTGAGAAAACAACAGGAACGCCTATTCCGTCACAGATTATGATGGAACTGTTGGGAATGTAATTAGTTTTCGGGTGAAGGACTCAACATACTTACGCAATCACTAATGTGAACTGTTTTTGAAGAGATTATAAGCGACGCTTTTAAACACCTCGCTCAAATGTTCTCAAATGACGTTTACGGACACTGACATTTCAGTTTGAGTGTAACTTTAAATTTATATCATTAAATTCGGTTTAAGTACTTAATTTGTTATTTTATACGTCATGTTTCCCTGCCACTTTGTGGCAATTTAGTGAACCAGACCAATACCTATTTATATGCACCGGAATTTTATAATCTTCACTCACATCGTCTGTTAACTGAAATATTTATTGTTCAAAACTGTTTTGTGATGACATTTTGCGGTCACGTGAATGTCTTATGGAGAGTCGTTACTTCTGCATAGTTAGGGAGAGAGAGAATCCACAATAGATAGCTGCCCTAGAACAAGGGGTACCCTACAGAAACGGCATCATTAGATATTCATCTTCACACTGTTCATCTTAGGATAAAATGAGCTTACATGTTTTTGAATTTTGAAATCCTCTGTTGTACGGCTATCCCCGATCAGGAAAACTTTATTTTTCTTTGCATATATTGTATAAATTGACAATGAATTAAATGGAACTTCTAAACAAATATCTTTTAGAAACGAAACAGGAATGCAGATCCTCGCGTGCCGAAGAGTAACCCAACAATTCCCAGCAACTGGTGGGTATGTGACACTTTTCTTCAAATTACTTAAAAAGAGGGTTCGTAGTGTCTTTTCTTTTCAGAGTCAAATTCTTCGGCTTGTGAGCTATTACTCTCAAACCTTATTGTTGGATCAATAACAGCGTCCATGTTTCTCTTCCTATCAATCGCGACAATATCTGTGGTGTAGTGGTTAGTGTGATTAGTTTCAGCATAGCAGGTAAGGACGCCTGGGTTAGGTACTGGTCCTCCTCCCCAGTTGTATCCCTGACCCAAACGCTCAAGCTCCAGGACACTGTCCTTGAGGCGGTGGAGGTGTGATCCCTCACTGAGTCCAAGAGAGAAACCAACCCTGGACAATAAACTGATTAAGAAAGAAACAAATGATAATAATAATTGTTTACGTCCCACTAACTGGACTTTTGTGGATTTAGGAGACGCCAAGCAGCAGTAATTTTATCCCACAGTGGTTCTTTTACGTACCAGTAAGTCTACAGGGAGGAGGCTGATGTATTTAAGTATCTTCAAATACAACCGGAATGAGCCAAGATAGAACCTGCCAAGTTGGTCTCAGAAGGCCAACACACTACCGTATGAGCTACTCCTTCCGGCAGCTTTATAGTGATACTGGCTGCTGTGAACCCCCTGTTGACGGGTTAGTTCTCGTAATTGCAGTAGTAATGCCACATGCATCTTCACCCGTTTCTTCTCATTTTATTGTCATTTTCATTATATTTATATGCAATAGGGGCTAATGACCAAGTGGTTTCTAAGCATAGGAAGGAATCACGACAACCAGTACTACATCGCCAGTTAGTTGGTCAGAATGGCGACTGAACAACATTCCCACCTCAGCGATGTTCATGGTTGGTGGACTGTACAATAAAATTACATATTAAAAATGTCCGCATTATCATAGCTCAGAGTGTCTCAAGGTGCATGCACCGGTGCATTGCGCGACGCAAGATATAAAAGACGACTTCGCTAAGTTGACCGCAGTGCAGATCCCCGCTCCTCAGTTTCGACTAATAGCGCTGTCTCTCTCTTTCACTATGCCTGCCTCGCTCGCTCCACCTGTCTGCTCCTTCCTCACCTGCTCCTCAGCGCTCCACCATCCGAGCAGAACTCAGTCGAGCTTACCCGAGTCGCCCCGAGACAAAACGCTGGTCCGATCCGAGTCGCTAGTTGCTTTACGTCGCACCAACACATATAGGTGTTATGGCGACGATGGACTAGGAAAAGCCCAGGAGTTGGAAGGAAGCGGCGGTGGCCTTAATTAAGGTACAGCTCCAGCATTTGCCTGGTGTGAAAATGGGAAACCACGGAAGACCATATTCAGCGCTGCCGACAGTGGGATTCGAACCCACTATCTCCCGGATGCAAGCTCATAGCCACGTGCCCCTGACCGCGCGGCCAACTCGGCCGGTCGATCCGAGTCGAGTCGGACCGATGCACTGTGCAGAGATCCACTGTGTCTCGGTTTGCACGCGAGAGATCTTAGTACGTTTGACAGGCCCTGTTATAGCTGGTAGAAAGTGTATATAATATAAAATATTGAAAATTAGATATTTCATTTGTTATGCATACTTTTCAGATTTATTTCATTTTTTAATCTTTCATGAAATGCGCCAAGAATCAAAGCTCACCTTAAGCGGTTGTATACGTTAGGTACCTATATCTATATAAATAAAGTTGTAGGGGGTCCGCTGTCTGTAATTTATTTTCTTTTGCCAATTTTTCAGATATTATCCGTTTTAGGTCAACTCAAGACAAAATCGGTGGTTTTTACTTTTCGTGTCTGTTTGTCTGTTTGTCTGTTCCACTATCACGTCGAAACCAAACTTCATATTTAAAGTATACTCATCCCGGGGAAGGTTTCGATATGCATATCATTTTAAAATTTTGAATAGACGGGGGGGTTTATAGGAAAACCAGAACGGTGTTCCTCCATTTTCTCTTATAGTATTGATTTTCTGTGAACTCTAAACTCCGTGGACCGTACGTGAAACGTCTTATCATTATAAACAACTTTCGTTATTGTACCGGGCGGTACACCTCTACACCGTTTATTTAAAAGTTGCGCCAGTTGAAACTCCTCTTCTGGAGGAAGGTTGAACTTTATCTATTCTATTAATTCTCTACTTTCTCAGAAGATGTCACCACATGGAAAATTTTGAGTTTTTGAACTATGTCCCTTTTGATGGGTTTTTGTTTCGCTTGAAGTAAGAAGTGTGAACTTTCTCTTCTAGAGGACACTACTGAAGAATTACAATAGTGCAACCTAGTGCGAAATCAAAGAACTATTTTGTTGGAGAAATGTTTATTTCAAGAGTTTGTTCTTTGTTAAATTTCTTTCTGTCATGGTTTAAGTTGGCTGTATACCCCTCCTTTTCCCCTTATTTTGGATCTAGCCAATCCCGAATTTCTTTAATTAATTTTCCACCAATAATGTGTTTCTTCTTCCTCTATGTAGGGGTTTCTTTTCCCGAACCAATAAAGATTTTGTGGGAGGGTGTTTTCTTTCCCCTAACGCCTAGAATCTTCCGCGAGAGGATATAAACTGCTGATTTGGGGGTCTCCGGGCCACTTCTGTTCCATCTTTCAGTGTATTAAGTACATAGCAGGAGGCGGGAAGCGCCTCTTTCTTCGTCAGCCGTTCAACACCAGGTAATGGCCTATTAATAACTTCTTTTCTTGCTAGGTCGGCAGGTTAACACTCGCGGCGGGTTCGAAGCATTTCCATCATGTAACCTTTTCCTAAAATGTAATTACTCTTTTCATCTTTTCTTGTAAGGCTACATATTGGGATAGAGAGTGCTAACCCTCTCGAGCTCCCACTCACATTTGTTTTGAGGTGAACTTATTTTCTCAAACTATTCTTCGTTTATGTAATGTAAAGTGTTCTTCTCTAAGTCACCTCTGTAGTATGGGATTAGCCCTTGTGTTAGCGGCCCAGAGCCAGATTGGGTTTTAAAAAAAAAAACAAAGTGTATTAGGAGTGCAAGATCGCCTCCTCTCAAATTGTTATTTTAGAGGTCATGTAATCAACCTTCTTTTCATGTAATAGACCTCTGTAGGTTGGGTATTTTACCCCTGTAAATACGTCCTTAGAGGACAGCTTGAAGGTAGAGTTTGGTTTGGCCTTTGAGAGGCTTAAATTTTAAGAGCGGATCGCTCTTTTGAAAATGGAGTGTCATATGCCTCGTGGAGGCTTTTCGGTGTAATTCGGAGCCAGGGGCTTCTTGGGATGAATGGGGTTTTCTGCCCCTCTGTTAAAACTTGTGTTTGTGGTAAAACTGAGCTGATCGCTGAAGTTAGGGCGTGAAGCCCAAAACCTGTAAATATTGTATCTCCCCTTGTTTTGCTACATTGTACCTGCCATGTCTATTTTTGCTTTGTTTTTGAAAAGAAAATATAACCTAGTTAAATTTTAAATTAATTTTACATTAACTTTGATTCCGTAGTTTGAAACCCATTCACGCCCGCACCTTCTTTCACCTCTACCTACCACGGATATCTCCGTAACAAGTGGTAGCAGAGCGTGGTTGAATGGGTCTCAATTTAGCCCCTTTTGACGGCTAAACATTGCTTTGATTCGAACTCTAACAATTTTCTCAGTTGCTGGAATTTTTTGAGTTTTTCAAAATTGTTCTGTCATCATGCCCGGCCCTCGCGATGTTCTCCTCCTTAACTACTTGCGCAAAGAGGAGTTGATATATGAGTTAACTATCAGAAACGTTCAATCTGGAGGCACGGTTGCAATAGACACTAACAAGCTTAGAGAGTCCCTTGATTTGCCCATTTCCATCCCCAATTTGGGAGAGAAAGAAATTGATGACTCTCTTTCCACGATTGTCGAGAATATTACTGGGCTAGCATCGGTAGTCAGCTTTTTTGATGAAAACGATCCATCTCCTAATCAAATTAAGCGTGTG
Organism: Anabrus simplex; assembly: GCF_040414725.1. Taxonomy (NCBI): domain Eukaryota; kingdom Metazoa; phylum Arthropoda; class Insecta; order Orthoptera; family Tettigoniidae; genus Anabrus; species Anabrus simplex. The sequence goes on along the minus strand of NC_090267.1, from coordinate 448,346,708 downwards.
CAAGGCAGGCTGTATCACTTTGCAAATAGAGTTAATGATCTGTTGTCTCTAAAGGTGAATGACGTTCAGAGGAAGCAAGCTAATACGCTCCTTGAAACTATTTCTGAATTGTCTAATAAGGTCACTCAATTGCTAACCGGCGAAGCTCCTCCCAAAACTGATCAACCCGCCACGGTGAATGTAGGTAACGAGGAAGAGCCTCCTCAGGGAGAAGTCAATAGGATAACCGTTGCTGCTCAAACTATCTCTGCCCCATCGAACAACGAATCTGAACGCCGTGCGTCATTGAGTAACATCCGCTCTGAATTAACTTCTTTGCCATTGAAACCTTTAACGACTATGTCACCTGGGTTCAGCAGCTTGCCTCATCCATTGGCAATGTTGCTTAGAGGTATCTCTAAGTTTTCCGTCAACACCACCAGTGACGTAATTTCATTTTTAAGATTTCTAGTGGAATTTCAGGATCATGCCCTTGTGTTTTCTCTTTCCCCATGTCAAATTTTGCAAATTATCTATCCTTATGCTATTGGTGTTCTATCTGACAAAATAGTTAGAGCCATCGCTGAGCAATCTTCTATTGAGGATTTCCATGCCCATTTGCTAGCTAACTTCATCCCGGCTAGGGCCAGGTCCTCCCTTATTCAGAAATACTATTATCGGGTACAGCGCTTGGATGAAAACCTGGCAGACTTCATCCAAGATATTAAGTTTTATACTAGGGTGTTTGCTCTCCACTTCCCTGAGGATCAGATCGTGCAAGCTATTGTCGAAGGGATTTCACCACCCTACAGGTCATATTTGTGTTTCGCGGCGTGCCCGCAAACCTTCTCTGAACTGGAAGCATTAGCCGTCTCTGCGGAAGGAGTTAGGTATGCCGATTCCTTGCGTGTGGCGAAAGAACCCCCGCCTTCCTTTAGTAACACTCGGCCTCCACCTCGCCGACCAGTCAATCCCCGTAAATGTTAAGCTTGCGGGTCGCCTGACCATCTGCGGAATAAGTGTCCTCTGATCAAGTCAAGTGGGACAAGGAATGGAGCAGGGTCATCACAAGGCTGTTTTAAGTGTGGGGCCTTCTCACATATCGCCAAGAATTGCCCAAACTCAAATAGCACCCCCTCCTGCTCAACTTCTGGTGCAAATTCCAGCTATGCCAATAATAAAAAGTGACTAGTGGCGTCGGCTGAGCCGACTAATCCATCTTCCCGAGACTCAGCCCCTAGTAAACAGGTTGTAAATGCAGAGAAAGACCAGCCTTCAAATTCATCTTTTGAATGCCCTAAAGAGTGTCTTAGGATTGCGGCGGATACCCCCGCACCTGTTCCTTTTCTTAAGATTGAGTTAAATAACGAGCCTATAACAGCTCTCTTAGATTCAGGCAGTGTTTGTTCCATTATTTCGGCTGATTGGTATTCTAAATTGAAATCTGTTTGTAAACTCTCTGACTATGTCTCTTCTCCTGTTCAATACGTTTCGGCTAATTCATCTCCATTAGAAATTCTAGGTTCCTTACTGGTCAAAATTCGTGTTTTTAAGTTTACATGGAAAGTTAAATTGTTTGTGGCCAAGCAATTGTCTTGCCCCATTATATTGGGAGCTGACTTTATTTCTCACACTGGTCTTGTGCTCGATCTCCGGTCTAGGTCGTGCACATTCAAATTTGCTTCTAGTTATAAAATCCCACTATTAAAGTGTAATTCTGTATCATGTTCATCTATTTCGCCTACCCAGGATGAGATGTTGTTAGACCTTAGACATCTACCTGAGGAGCAGGCTGATAGTATTCGCAAACTGTGTCAGTCGTTTCCCGAGGTGTTCTCTGATACTCTTGGTGTTACTGACCTTATTGAATACAAAATTGAGGTTACGGATTCGATTCCTGTCCGTTTTCCACCGTATAGGCTATCTCCACCTAAAATGAAGGCTCTGAAAGAAATCATCGATCAGATGTTGAAGGATGGTATTATTAGGCCCTCTAAGTCAGCGTATTCTTCGCCTATTTTTCTAGTCCCGAAACCCCAAGGAGGCTTCAGGCCTGTCATTGATTACAGGGCTCTCAATCGGAAGGTGGTGTTGCAATCTGTGCCCCTTCCCGACCTTCATTCTTGCTTTTCATGGTTTCGTAAGGCCAAGTTCTTCACCATCTTGGACTTGAATCAGGCCTATAATCAAATTCCCCTTGCCGAAGAGTCTAAACATCTTTCAGCGTTTGCCACGGACTGGAACTTATACGAATACAACCGCGTGCCTTTCGGGCTCCCCACGGGGGCAGCTGTGCTCACTAGGCTACTAGATAGGGTCTTCTCCGACATCAAATTTGAGTACTTATATCACTACTTGGATGATGTCGTCGTATTTTCCGAGACTTTTGAAGAACATCTAGATCATCTGCGAGAAGTTCTGAATCGCCTTCGTAAGGCTGGGTTAACTGTCAAGTTGTCCAAGGTTGCCTTTGCTAAGCCCTCTATGTCATTCCTAGGGCATATTGTGTCACCCGATGGGGTAGCTGTCGATCATTCTAGAACACAGGCCATCCGCGATTTTAAACCTCCTAAGGACATCAAAGGTATCGCTAGATTCATTGGTATGGTGAATTTCTTCAGGAAGTTTATTCCTAACTTCGCTAATAGAGCGGCGCCCTTAAACCTTCTTCGTAGGAAAGGCATCAAATTCGAGTGGGGACCTTCTCAACAAGCCGCTTTCGAAGATCTTAAATTAGCTCTCTGTAATGCCCCTGTACTTGCTATGCCTGATTTCTCGAAGAAATTCATCGTCCAAACGGACGCGTCGTCGTCAGCTGTAGCTGCAGTCCTTCTTCAAGAGACTGAACTAGGGAGGCGTCCCATCGCCTATGCATCTAGGACTCTATCGGCTCAAGAAGCCAAGTATTCCATCTATGAGCTCGAAGGGTTGGCAGTCTTATTCGCCTTAGAAAAGTTCCGTCTCTATCTGGAACATGTCAAATTCGACCTGGAGACAGATAATCAAGCCTTAAGCTGGGTCTTAGGTAGGCCGCGTCGTACTGGTCGTATAGCCCGTTGGGCCATCCGTATTTCTGCCTTCCAATTTGATGTACGACATATCAGAGGTACAGAAAATGTTGTTGCCGATGGACTCAGCCGTATGTTTCATAACGACGTAGAGACCCACGAACCGGTCGACAGTTCATCACCTTCCGAGTCCATACTATCTGGTGTTAATGCCATCTTAACAGATGCTCCCATGCTTTTTAGGGATATTGAGAAATACCAACGTGAAGATCCGACGCTGGCTCCTATAATGGAAACCCTTTCTTCTGGGGAACATGCTGTCCCTTATGTTCTGAGGAATGGTGTTCTATGTTGCCCTTCGAGGCATGATAAGTTGATGAAAGTTGTTGTTCCAGCGGTTCTTGTACCTATGATCTTCAAGTATTATCATGAGACCCCATTAGGAGGGCATCTGGGTATCTTTAAAACTCGTGAAAAGATTCGTGAAATGTTCATCTGGAAAGGTATGGACGGTGAAATCCGTGAACTTGTAAAAGCTTGTAAATCTTGTTTGCTCAGTAAACCAACCATGTCCACCAAGGTAGGCCTCTTGTCTTCGCATCAAGCATCGCGCCCCATGGAACGCCTGTATATTGATTATGTAGGACCCTTCCCCCAGTCAAAGGGGAATGCCAACAAATTCATCTTTGTATGTGTAGATGGTTTTACAAGATTTTCGTGGTTATTCCCGACTAAGCTGGCTACCGCTCAGTCTACAATTACTTGCTTAAATTCTATTTTTGCTTCTTTTGGTCCGTGTCAATATATTGTATCTGATAATGCTAAGGCTTTTACATCTAATTTATTTCGTAAATTCTGTTTTGACTTGTCCATCTCTCATGTAACTACATCTGCTTATTATCCTCAACCATCTCTGGCTGAACGGGTTAACCGTAATCTCAGGTCCGCACTCATTGCCTATCATCATGAAGATCCTTCCAGGTGGGACACGTCCCTGCATTGGATAGCTTTTGCTTTGAATTCGGCGGTTCATGAATCTCACAAGTTTACTCCAGCTTCCTTGATGTTCAAGTTTGTTCCCAACTCGCCGCTCTCTAACCTCTGGTCTTTGAATGACATTCTACCCGAGACAATAGATCCGGATAACATTAAAGATCTTTGGAAGAAGGCTAAAGCCAATCTTAAAGTGTCTCATGAAAAGGTTAGGGAAAGGTATGATCGTGGACGGAGACCCACCACTTTGAAGGTAGGTGACCAGGTTATGGTCAAAAATTTTGTTCCCGCGGGCAAGCTTGCCCCCAGATTTCATGGGCCTTGTATCATTCTCGATTTTCTTACGCCGGTTACCTTATTGCTAAGTAATCCAGCCACCGAGAGGATATTTAGAGTTCACCTGTCCCAGGTGAAACCGGTGTAATTTCTGTGTTAACTTGCTCCATATTATTTTGAAAGGATATGAAGGTTATATTTTTTTTTGAGTTTCACTTTTAAGGCTTTCTGCCCCTTCTGTAATATTTTGGTTTTAGATGTAAGCCTTGTGTAAAACCTGCCCCGACCCGTTAAACTGCCATCCTGTTCTTGCCACGGCCATTACCACGCTCCCGTCTCCTGCTCCACCTTACACTGTGGCTTCATAATAGTAATGCCATGGATATCTACACGCCGCTGGCCCCTCAACCTCTCCACAAGCCTGTACCCTCAAAGAAGATGATAGTCCAACACAATTCTGCCGCCTAGCTTTAATGTTTCAGCGCCCCCGCAGCCGCGCAGCGCCGTGCAGCGACTGGGGAGGGGGATGGGCCCCCTCCTCTCCAGCGAGGACGACATGTGCACGGCGAGCCGGAGCTCTCCCCCCGGCCAAGGCTGATGTGCGGCGCACGTCCTGCTACATGCCCGCAGCCTGTATCTGCTCACCGCGGGCGCGGCGTACTTCAACACCTCTGCTCCCCTCATAGTGCGGGCGAGCGGTATCTCAGGGTACTTGAGGGGTCCGAGCGGCCTCCTTTTGGACGCAAGCTGCAACGGCCGGTCCGGCCATCCAACTTCATCAACATCAACTACATGGACAGTTACTATAAGAGATAACTACATTTGGGAATTCAACAACAATACTTGGTGGACATTGCAAAATTTTTCTTCACCTTTAAGTATTAAAAGTTTATCTTCAGAAATTCAAATTTTACAAACATAAAGACTTTCATTCTCCTGCAACAACAACATTTTGAAACTGAATTAAAAAATCTTGTAAATGCTTCTGCTATCTATCTTCGTATCAACATCATTACTTGGACTTTGTTTCAAACTGATTTCATGGGTCACCCCTGGAGGAACTTTTGGGGGGGGAGGTCTGTACCGGGCGGTACACCTCTACACCGTTTATTTAAAAGTTGCGCCAGTTGAAACTCCTCTTCTGGAGGAAGGTTGAACTTTATCTATTCTATTAATTCTCTACTTTCTCAGAAGATGTCACCACATGGAAAATTTTGAGTTTTTGAACTATGTCCCTTTTGATGGGTTTTTGTTTCGCTTGAAGTAAGAAGTGTGAACTTTCTCTTCTAGAGGACACTACTGAAGAATTACAATAGTGCAACCTAGTGCGAAATCAAAGAACTATTTTGTTGGAGAAATGTTTATTTCAAGAGTTTGTTCTTTGTTAAATTTCTTTCTGTCATGGTTTAAGTTGGCTGTATACCCCTCCTTTTCCCCTTATTTTGGATCTAGCCAATCCCGAATTTCTTTAATTAATTTTCCATCAATAATGTGTTTCTTCTTCCTCTATGTAGGGGTTTCTTTTCCCGAACCAATAAAGATTTTGTGGGAGGGTGTTTTCTTTCCCCTAACGCCTAGAATCTTCCGCGAGAGGATATAAACTGCTGATTTGGGGGTCTCCGGGCCACTTCTGTTCCATCTTTCAGTGTATTAAGTACATAGCAGGAGGCGGGAAGCGCCTCTTTCTTCGTCAGCCGTTCAACACCAGGTAATGGCCTATTAATAACTTCTTTTCTTGCTAGGTCGGCAGGTTAACACTCGCGGCGGGTTCGAAGCATTTCCATCATGTAACCTTTTCCTAAAATGTAATTACTCTTTTCATCTTTTCTTGTAAGGCTACATATTGGGATAGAGAGTGCTAACCCTCTCGAGCTCCCACTCACATTTGTTTTGAGGTGAACTTATTTTCTCAAACTATTCTTCGTTTATGTAATGTAAAGTGTTCTTCTCTAAGTCACCTCTGTAGTATGGGATTAGCCCTTGTGTTAGCGGCCCAGAGCCAGATTGGGTTTAAAAAAAAAAAAAGTGTATTAGGAGTGCAAGATCGCCTCCTCTCAAATTGTTATTTTAGAGGTCATGTAATCAACCTTCTTTTCATGTAATAGACCTCTGTAGGTTGGGTATTTTACCCCTGTAAATACGTCCTTAGAGGACAGCTTGAAGGTAGAGTTTGGTTTGGCCTTTGAGAGGCTTAAATTTTAAGAGCGGATCGCTCTTTTGAAAATGGAGTGTCATATGCCTCGTGGAGGCTTTTCGGTGTAATTCGGAGCCAGGGGCTTCTTGGGATGAATGGGGTTTTCTGCCCCTCTGTTAAAACTTGTGTTTGTGGTAAAACTGAGCTGATCGCTGAAGTTAGGGCGTGAAGCCCAAAACCTGTAAATATTGTATCTCCCCTTGTTTTGCTACATTGTACCTGCCATGTCTATTTTTGCTTTGTTTTTGAAAAGAAAATATAACCTAGTTAAATTTTAAATTAATTTTACATTAACTTTGATTCCGTAGTTTGAAACCCATTCACGCCCGCACCTTCTTTCACCTCTACCTACCACGGATATCTCCGTAACAGTTATGTTCATAATTTACTTTACTCTTCAAACGACGGAGAAATTCACTATTTTCTGCGGGTATCATGCTCTGCATTGTGTGACCGACAGACCGACAACGAACCTACAGGTTACCATGGCAACGTATCTGACTGCTTGCCAGCAGGGAAGTAACGTATTGCCATTTTCCTCATCATGCTTTTAAATTCGTGGTTGTTCCTTGGGTAGAAGGCAAGAGAGGGATCAATAGGCCTATCAGCGGGATATTGACGGAATATCGTTGGAGGTTATGACCGCCGTCGAATAGATTAAGTAATGACACCATTAGTCATCTTCTTATCCGTTTACCTAAGAATCACTGCACCTACATTTCTTCTCTGTTACCGCTTTTTTATATCCATAACTCACACCAGCATAATTTATTGAGGGGCATTTGATTTCCCAATACATTCACTTGGAATTTACATATTTGTCGTTATCCGGCTGTCCTCAGTTATAATCCATTTTCTATCAATTTCAACTTTCTTAACTGTATTTTCTTCCTTAATTACACCGTATGTACGCGAGTGCTAGAATCTACTGGATATATTTCCACCAAACTTCATATTTAGAATCCACCTGTCCTTGGGTTGGTTTTAGGGCAAATATTGTTTCTAAATCCCTGAACTGACTGGGGGTTTATACGAAACCGAAACCGTGATTTTGCACTCCCACAAAATATACACATCCGAACTTAATGGAAATCTACCTGCCTTAATGGAAATTAATTCTAAACCTTTTTTCTCATGTGCATCATTCCGATAGGAGGACGAATAAGGGAGATATCATTAACGGGCCGTTTTTCAGTACAAGTCCCATCGGACTTAACTCAAGAGCGGGTGCGTGTAAAGCCTATTTCTTACAACTTGAAAACTACTGAAGATATTCGAACCAAACTTTACATTTAGCATCCACCTGTTCAAAGGTAGGTTTTAAAGGTCAATAACATCCCATGTTCCCGGAATGGACTGGTGGTTTATAGGGAACCGAAATGGTGATTTTACTCTTCCACAATATATACAGTACAAGACCAACCTGACTGGAAATCGACCAAACGCGATGGAATTCCATCTCTAAAAACTTTTATTTCATGTGCATTTTTCGTCAGGAGCATTAATAAGGTAGATATCATGAATTGTCAGTTTTGCAGGTTAAGTCCAGCGGGCATAGCCCAAAGGGTGTGGTACGTGGAGCAGATTCCTTATTTATCTATATAAATAAAATCGTAACGACTGTGTGCCTGTACATTGACTATTTTGGCAAAATTTTCGCACAGCTACCCGTTTAAGGGGTAATAATGACCGTCTGCATAATTTTTGGTTAAGTTTCCTGAAAGTCATAATTTTTACCCTCCTCGCCCAAAATTCAGATTGCGGCATAACCTGCCAGACGAAAAAGAAAATGGAAATTTGACAAAATTATACATTTTAGCCTGTAACGGACGGAAAACTTCCAAGATCTTTTAATTTTCACTTTTTATCCCCGAAGAATATCGAAAAATGGAGGCCATTTTAATGATGCTGCAGACCTTCGGGAACTCCTATCACATAACGGATTGCACAATCTCCCTTCAACTTGGAATGATCTACAACCTTGGTCTTATGACTTACTGTCGTATCTGTATCTCTTTTACGTAATTTTCTCTATTAATCGATGTTAAGTAAATTTGGACTTTTCACATGCATAATTCATACTTTCAACCACTTATAAAACATATAGAATCATCGAACTCTTCACGAAAATTGTCCCACCTAGTAGCCATATGTGAGCCAAATGCTATGTATGTAGCTGTCACATCATTATCCGAAAAGTAATGCAATGTGAGATAATCTTACAAAACCTTTACCCTGTTCAACGTTTCTAACTCAATCCGATCCAAGAATAGATGAGATATCATAGGACCAGCCATTTACGCCACTATATCCGGCGTCTTATGGTACAATCCTTTGTCGATATGACGTACATTTAGCAGCAGTTAATCTGCTGCTTGCTTGTTGTTTTAAGGGGCCTAACATCGAAGGTCATCGGCCCCTGTAAATGAAGGTCTGCAATATTGTAAACACGCATATACTCACGTATGTCGATATATATATATATATATATATATATATATATTCGCTGATGTCGATTTGTAACGATCGAGAAAGGGTATGTCTGCTATTGTAATCAGTACTCCTCACACCGACTTTCACTGGCAGTAGGAATGGGGTCATTCTCCAACTCATGTGTAACTAGCATTAGTAAGGAAGTCCTACCATTGTAATGAATAGTTCACTTCTCGATTTGACTTGCAGAAGGCAAGGGAGCGTGAAGTTTTGTTTAAAACTCTCCTACCCGATTGTGTTTGGCAGTAGGCAAGGGTGCCGCAATTATAAACAAATGTCATTATCTAAAATGTGACTGGCATTAGGCATTGTGGCATGCTATTTTGATGGAAACTCACCAACATGGTGTGGCTGGCAGTATGCTGGATGGCAGTAGGCAAAGGGGCCTGACATTATAATGGTAACTGCACAACTCAATTTCGACTGATAGTAGGGTAGTTCCCTTCCATTATAATAGAAACTCATCAACTGTTATCTGTCTGTAAGTAGGAAAGGGGGGCTTCAATTGTAACGAAAACTCCCCATATCGATTGTGACCGCGCAGTAGGCAATGGGGCCTGCAATTATAATGCAAACTTCCCAACTCGATTGCGAATGGCAGTAGGCAAGTGAGCCTGCCGTTATATCACAAATCCGTAACAAACACTTTACATTGGAAACAACGCAGGGGGACCTCCCCATGCTCTGTCTCAGATTACGCTAAGAGACATGCAATTTTAAAACAATCTTATTTACTGCATGTACAGTATTTACTTCGATATTCGAATACAATGTAGAATACCGTAGCGAAGCACGGGTACATTTGCTAGTACATAATAAGCAAGTGATAAAATTGGAACACTTTCAAACTGTGCGAAAAATCAATCAGGTAAATCGAATTTAAAATAAAATGTACTACTACAATACTCACAGGGGCTGCCTGGTCAAGGGGTTCCGTGTTTGGTTCACTCGGAAGGACGTGGGTTCGATTCGCCGCCAGGAAATCGAAACATTTACGAAACGAGATTTCCACTTTGGGTGATGCACATGACCCTGAGGTTCGCTCAGCCTACACCATAAATGAGTACCAGGTTAATTCCTGGGGGCAAAGGCGGCCGGGCATAGAGCTAACCACTTTTCCCTATCAAGTGCCGAGGTTATGGATTGTGTAAGCCTTTACCTTCCGCCCCTCCAAGGGCCTTCACGTCTTGTGAGGAGATTAAATATCTTCAGTTTACAATAATACGTTTTATAATCCAAACTAACAACTAAAATAAAATTTTTAAAATTCATTACAGGTTGCCGGCCCCAGGTTCGGTTCCCGGACAGGTCAGGGATTTTTACCTGGATCTGAGGGCTTATTCGAGGTACATTCAGCCTACGCGATTGCAACTGAGAAGGCATCTGACGGTGAGATAGCGAATCCGGTCTAGAAAGCCAGGAATAACGGCCTCATAATCTGCTGAGCAGTGCAGCTTTTGTAGACCATGGCCATTAAGGGATGTTGCGCTATGTGTGTTTGGGGGGGGGCGGGGGATAACAGCTGAAAACATGAACAAATACAGTTTGTTTAGTTATTTACCAATTTACAGAAGAAATGTTTTGGATTAGGAGGACTGAAGCAGGAATGTCCTTAGTTTAAGTTTAAATTTATTAAGAGTTGAAAGATAATGTATTGCATGAGGTAGTTCCAAACTAATAATTGACAGATGCGTCAGAGAGAAGAAAAACACTGGCTCACGTTCTGGGTTCATGCCCCCACGGCGAAGTACTGAAAAATTCATGTCACCATTATACAATATCATTGATCGCAGAAGAACTTCGCAAGTAAGAAACCTTCCGCGTACATGAAGTAGTCCACGGCTTGCCCATGACAAGCAGAACAAGGCTAATTAACATAATTGCTTTTAAAGATAATGACAAGACTTCATTATTGATCCGAACACCATGATTCAAACAAAATCTGTGCCAGCCTGCTGAAGTCCACCGTGAGAAGGAGAACGTTTACACGCCAACAATACCATTCTACAAAAACAAGAACCAGATGATTGAAATCGCGGTTGTCGGCCTAATGGTTAAGGCTCGAGGCACAATACCTGCCTTGTTCATGGAATTCTTGAAAAATTTCGAGCTGCCTATGAACAACATTGAAAGCAAAGTTACCATCTCCATACGTAGATCTGTAAGCATTCTGAGATCACACTTGTTTGAACTTTCATAATTTGTTTTTTTTGCTAGTTGCTTTACGTCGCATCGACACAGATAGGTCTTATGGCGACGATGGGACAGGGAAGGGATAGGAGTGGGAAGGAAGCGGCCGTGGCCTTAATTAAGGTACAGCCCCAGCATTTGCCTGGTGTGAAAATGGGAAACCACGGAAAACCATTTTCAGGACTGCCGACAGTGGGGTTCGAACCTACTATCTCCCGAATACTGGATACTGGCCGCACTTAGGCGACTGCAGCTATAGGCTCTATTGTCCTCTCTGCAGTTACTGCCGCGAACGCTGCCATTTTAACACTCCAGACGAACTCGAACAAAATATCACGAGAGAAATTGAGGCTATCTCGGTACATGAACTAATGCGTATGAATGGAAATTTCCTTAGATGAAGCTGGAAATGTGTAGATGCAGGCGGAGGACATTTTCAACATCTTCTGTGACAAAGTGAGAAATTATGTGTGCTTGTTATTTGAATGCAATTCATACGGGCGCTCTCCTGGCTCCAAGCTCAGCGAGTTTCCATGTGCTCGTCTGATCTTCAGCTCGTCCATCCACCCGGCCGGCCGGCTCCACATTGAGTGAGACTTGAAATTTTAGTGTACAGAACTTTTATATTGTCGTAGCGCCTAGAAAAACCACTATGTGAAAATATTTCAGCTTAGATTACTGACCAGAAATGTTCTGTCATGTAAGGTTCAGATTTGCATGAACTATCTACACGAATTTTCTTTCTGTTATACATGTGCTACGGGTCAGTATTTCATCCTTCAATATTGTCACATAACGGTATTTGGAGGTGCAACGATGATATACAGATCTTCGATACAGCTAACATCATGGGAGATATGCGACATTTCCTTTCTTGGCCAATCAATATCGCTCCGCTGCTGTTCACTATTAAATAATATATAATACAATTGTATAAACTATTATTATATGATCTGGCCTGCCTCTGTAGTGTAGTGGCTGGTGAAATTAGCTGCCAAACCCAGAGGTACGGATTCGATTCCCGCCTCTGCCACACAATAGTGGTACGAGGACTGGAACTGTGTACACCCAGGCTTGGGTGCTCAAATGAGTACAAAAGGTTTCGATTCCTACCTCAGCCATACTCGAAGTGGTTTTCGTGGTTTTCCACTTCTTCTCAAGGCAAATATTGGGATCGTACTTAACTTCAGGCCATAACCGCTTCCTTCCCTCTTCCTTGCCTATTCCTTCCAGTGTTCGCCATCCCCCGCAAGGCCCCTGTTCAGCATATCACGTGAGGCCGCCCGGGTGAGGTACTGGTCCTCCTAGTTGTATCCCCGACCAAATATCTCGCACTCCACGACACTGCTCTTGAGGCGGTAGAGGTGAGATCCCTCGCTGAGTTCGAGGGAAGAACCAACCCTGGAGGGTAAACGGATGAAATGAAATGTCGTATGGCTTTTAGTGCCGGGATATCCCAGGACAGGTTCGGCTCGCCAGGTGCAGGTCTTTCTATTTGACTCCTGTAGGCGACCTGCGCGTCGTGATGAGGATGAAATGATGATGAAGACAACACATACAACCAGCCCCCGTGCCATTGGAATTAACCAATTAAGGTTAAAATCCCCGACCCGGCCGGGAATCGAACCCGGGACCCTCTGAGCCGAAGGCCAGTACGCTGACCGTTCAGCCAACTAGTCGGACGGTAAACGGATTAAATACTAAAATAAAATGATGGTGTACGCTAAGGTCTATTCCCATTGAAGTGTTACTCCTGTGGTTAAATGTAAGAGCGGGCCGAGGCACTTACTTAGTCACGTACGATTGCATAATGAATACATAAATAAATAAATAAATAAATAAATAAATAAATAAATAAATAAATAAATAAATAAATAAATAAAGTAAGAAAGAAATTATAATATAGCATAGTGAACAATCCGGCTGTCTTTGAACTTAAATACCGAGTTTGAAGACATTCTGTTTAGTCGTTCCTTGTCATGCCGTAACAAAGAAATAAACAAAGCTAACAGACAAAGACTGAACCTACTCTGGACTTTTGTATTAGTCCGAAATATGAGGCAAACACTTACAGTGTGAGCCTCAGTCGAGTGCTGGTTATTCCCTATGCCTTGTGTGAGCGAGTGAATGAACAATAGACACCTTACTAAGTGATTGCATGGTCTCAGCTAGGCTGCGATAAGCTACCGTACAGCGTTCAGAGTGATTCTTTCTTGTACAACAATCATGGACCCGTTTGTGACATTCACGGCTTCCGAATTGTGTTGAACCGCGTATTTTCGTGTGCTGTAGATTTTTAAAACACGAGTCTGCTGGGAGAGTGAGAAGAGAATTTTGCAAAATATTTTCTGTAGTGCGAGTGCCAACGCGGTACGGAATTTAAGATCTCCCAGGAATAAGGATATAACCAACAAATCAGTAACTTTTCAGGAGAGAGGAAATTACTTTCGATGTCTATTTCATGGTACACACTACTTGAACCAACTGCATATACAACCCGTACAATTTAGTTCATCTATTAAAAACAATATTATATTGTTATAATTTTAGGTTTTAAAAACAGGGACAGTATTGTATGAACTGGAAATGATGCAATGGAAAATAACCTGGAAGGATATCCTGCGTTTTAAATCACTTTCCTCCTTTCATGACCGTCATTCACGTTACAGTTCCCATATTATTACCATTATCAACAATAAAGAAATGCTATTTTCAACGGGTCGTTCCAAGGGTCGCGTGACAGTCTCTGGAACTCTATTCCAGAAAATCTAGAAAATTGAAAAGCTTTTCATCTACTTGCCGAAATTGTTTCCTAAACTACAGAACTACCTGAATCAATGACGTATGATTGTATCAGTAAATAGCAATACTTGTTCTTAATATTTAAAATTATAGTGTAGAAATATGTCCGCCTCTGTGGTGTAGTGGTTAGTGTGAATATCTGCCACCCCCGGAAGCCCGGATTCGATTCCCGGCTCTGCCACGAAATTTGAAAAGTGGTACGAGGGCTGAAACGGGGTCCTCTCAGCCTCGGGAGGTCAACTGAGTAGAGGTGGGTTCGATTCCCACCTCAGCCATCCTGGAAGTTTTTTTTCGTGGTTTCCCACTTCTCGTCCAGGCAAATGCCGGGATGGTATCTAACTTAAGGCCACGGCCGCTTCCTTCCCTCTTCCTTGTCTATCCCTTCCATACTTCCCATCCCGCACCCAGGCCCCTGTTCAGCATAGCAGGTGAGGCCACCTGGGCCAGGTACTGGTCACCCCCCAGTTGTATCCACCGACCCAACGTCTCACGCTCCAGGACACTGCCCTTGACGCGGTAGAGGTACGATCCCTCGCTGAGTCCGGGGGAAAAGCCAACGCCGGAGTGTAAACAGTTTAAGAAAGAAAGAAAGAAAGTGCGGAGATATAGTACCGTAGTTAAATAAATTAACCTGCATTTGCAAGGAGATTATTATCGTAGTAAAGTTTCATTCTTGTTTGTTTGTAATATATAATAATATAATTTTTATATTATGGTTAAGTGTAAAAGAGGGCTAGGAGTCCTAACTTCGCTATTAATAAGGACATTAGTAAAAATGATAAATATTTTCCTTGGTTTCCCGTTTTCGCACCAGTCAAATGCTGGGGGTGTACCTTAACTAAGGCCACACCTGCTTCCTTCCTACTCCTAGGTCTTTCCTATCCAATCGTTTCCATGAGACACATCTGTGTCGGTGCGACGTAAAGTAAATTGAAAAAATAATAAAGACATTAGAGTATTCCTGTACATCCACCTGATTGCCACCCCTATTAGGGAATGAAAAGATCAGCATCCTAATCAGTTTATATGAATAATATTTATTTTATATGATATTTGGATTAAGCAGGGCTTGAATCATAATTCGAGATTACAATTGCCACCATCAGGCAGATTGTCTCTTTCAGATATTATTTGAAAAACAAAATTCAGTATATGGTTCTTCATGTTAGGGAGTACAAGTGGTGTTTAACAATCACCAATGAAGTCTCTAACGCTGAGTCCGCTATGGTCTGGATAATAATGTGTCCTAGATTTTGTTTATTCTTAAGGGAGGCTCGGACTGAGTTTATGAAAAATAGTAATTATTGATAGAAGTGAATGAAATTTGGTTTTTGGTCTTCTGATGATGAAATAAGGCTATATACCAATTTTCAGTAAAACAGCAACAGAACGTTCTGAGAAATTAACACTTACATTTTAAAATGTTTAAAAATCGATAAGCATAAAAAATGCTCCAGCTGAACAGTTACTTCAAATATCACATTGAAAACTCGTGTACAGGCACTTCAAGTTATGGAAAGATTTTAAGAGAGGGAGAAAGTCTGCATATGTAGTCCATGAATGTGAGGAAAAAATATGATGTGTGTGTTTCCCTTTGAAGGCTACTATCTTTTAAAGTATCAACATTATAAAAGATTCCTTCTGTTAATATCAAGACAATACAGGTGTTAACAATCCATAAAATTCTGATGGAATTTGAAACCAAATTGGTTCAGCTGAAACATTTTAAATAACTGAAAATGTATATATGAAAGAAACACATTTTTGTAAGTAAAAGCTAGTGGATGGGGGACTCAACCGGACATTTAAATGTCACGCTAGTACTTTAAAAATGGCGGAACCCGAAAAATACCACCGCCAAATGATTCGCAGGAGTCCGGAGTACAATAATATGCACAAATTGAAAAATCGATAATTTTTACTTTTCTCACCAATAACTCAGCGTCTCCTTAGGAATTGTCCCTCTAGCGCCAATCATAAGGCCAATGACTTCCCATTTTGTAATTTCATACTTCTTTTCGAGATCCTCAAGGCATGGTTCATATATAGCTCTTTTCTCCTCACACACTCATCGAGGTTGCTGTTCTTTTTCCTCGAATCTTACAGTGAGATCAATCACCAGACTCGTACCTTTTGTCCGGTCTATGACCTTCAAGCAATCACTGTGCGGACTGTATTGTGCTAATTGATTCTTTTCAGCTCTCCCTTACGACAGTACTCTAATACTTGAGGTAATGTTTCGAACTTGCCGCCACATCTTTTGCAACGAGATGGTTTATTAATATTGCTGTAAAATACAATAACAACAAAACCAATATCAAGAAACTATTCCATAAAATGGATGTGATTTCGTCTATGACCTTTATTTGAATGATCTATTACACATGGCAATGTACCAACACAAGCACTTTCCACCATCTTGACTGATGTTCCATCCTTGTACGACGGAGGACAAAGTCTTGATTGATGTAAACCAGCTTGAAGTTCAAATGTAAGACATAAGATGTCACCACAGCATAAAAGCGTCATGATATACCCTCTTTCCACTGAAATATAAATTTTCAAAACTTTGTTGGTTACATCCTTATTCCTGGGAGATTTTCAATTATGAAAATTGTAATACCTGTAAAAATGTGCTTTCATTGCCAACCAAAAATCTAGTTAAAGAACCGTGTGTATTAATTGATAAAAATTACAGGACTCTGGCTTGGAAAGTGAGGTTTCGTCATGTTATGCACAGTGGGTGGCAAAATAACTTAAATTTAAGTTTTACGAAGTCAGAAAAATGCAAAAATTAAGCTGAAGAGGTCCAACCGCAAGGGAAATTAAATTACAATTGTCTTCTTCAGCCTGTTGACAGTGGAGAAATGAATCATGATGTAGCGCTGCTTTCTGACGAGGCAGAGTTTTATTTGCATGGACGTGCAAATTCTCAAGTAACTGTTACTGGTCATGTGAGAATCCAAGAATAGTTCATGAAACTATACTTCAAAGCTTTAAAATAGGAGTTTGGTGTGTCGTTAGTACTAAAATAATTTTAGAATTTCAGTAGTTCATACTGTTGATGGGGTGTATATTATGTAACATACGGTACTCTGAATCTTTCCTTCTTTCTTTCTTTCTTTCTTTCTTTCTTTCTTTCTTAATCCTTTTACCATCCTGGATTATATTTTCCCTCGGACTCTGCGAGGGATCCCACCTCTACCCCTTTAAGGACAGTATCTTGGAGCCTGAGACTTTGGGTCTGGGGATACAACTGGGGAGAAGGACCAATACCTCGCCCAACCGGCCCCACCTTCTATGCTAAACAGGGGCCTCGTGTTGGAGGGTAAGATTGGAAGCGATAGACAAGGAAGTGGGAAGGAATCAGTCGTGGCCTTCAGTTAGGTGTCATCCCGGCATGTGTCTTGAGAAGAAATGGATAACCACGCAAACCCATTTGGAGGATGGCTGAGGTGGGAATCGAACCTCTCTCTACTCAGTTGACCTCCCGAAGCTGACTGGACCTCATTCCAGCCCTCGCACCACTTTTTCATAATTCATGGCAGAGCTGGGAATCTAACTCGGGCCTCCGAGAGTGGCAGCTAATCACACTAACCACTACAACACAGACGTGGACCGCTCTGAAACCTAATGATGAAAATTGTAGGTCGTTAAATCCTCAGTGACTGTACTTGGAATCGAATCTGAACAATCCAAGTGGGAAACTACCTTGTAACACGCAAGCGGTGTGTTAATTTGTATATACACCGTGCATTACTGCAAAGACGATACATTCATTACTACAGTCGTCCAAACACAGTCTAATAAAAATCTTTATCGCACAGTCTTACAACACATATAAAATGAATTATAAAATCAAAAGCTATATAGGAGCTGTTATTTTTGGTTTGTTCAGAGGGTGTTGTCGGGTGGCTATAGGGAATTATTAAAACTACCCCGGTGCAATGAGCAATCCGGAACTGTGGAGCGCTAATGGCGGTTTTTAATTAGTGAGCTTGTTGCGTGATCCGGTACTACTTCAAGGCTTTAAGGCTCGGATAACAACTGGTCGTTTCGTTTTGGTTGAAACTTAATATTATCCGATTGCTCTTAATAGGACCAGTCATGGAATGTGTGGGGCTGAATTTCATCTCCCCAGTGGGACTGTGATATTCACATACGGGCTATTCAGAACACACAGTGACCAGAGTGGGAGACAAGAACATAATATCCAGGAGACATGTCTGATTTTCTGTTGGGAATACATGTAACCCTAGGGTGCATCAGATCTGAGGCAGTCATCGCTCTTGGATCCGTGTACTCTAAAACCTCGCAAATTCGGACGGGGGACGGACTCTATAAATTATTCATAAGTATTTCTGACACACCGCTCTGCCCACAAAATGGATATATATCAGGATTCTCCTTCTTCTTCCACCGCTTTTCCCACACCTGTGGGTCACGGGCGCGAACTGCTTGGCGCTTGAGTATTGACCCTGTTTTACGGTTGGGTGCCCTTCGTGACGCGAACCCTATATGGAGTGATGTAATCACTATTGCGCGTTTTTGTTAGTGGTTGGTAGTATGGTGTGTTATCTGAATATGAAGAGGAGAGTGTTGAGTCAGACACAAACAACCAGTCCCCGAGCCAGAAGAACTAATCAGAAGCGATTAAAATATCCGATCCAACCGGGAATCGAACCCGGGACCTTCTGGACGGAAGGGCAGTACGATGACCATTCAGCTAACGAGTCTGACGTCTACGTATCAGTATTATTGTCTTTTTTCTCCAATTTCCAGTCA
This sequence comes from Anabrus simplex, assembly GCF_040414725.1. Lineage (NCBI taxonomy): Eukaryota > Metazoa > Arthropoda > Insecta > Orthoptera > Tettigoniidae > Anabrus > Anabrus simplex. Next base: position 448,327,988 of record NC_090267.1, on the reverse strand, counting down.
CTAAGGGTCTTTTCTGTCACCGGTCGCGCGCGCTTACATGGACGTGAGGCGGCACTTTCAGTCTTTCACTTCCTTCAATGCTCTGCTCACTTGAGCAACTTTCACTGTTCCTATCACCACCCTCGAACTCGGATTCATTTTCCAAAACGTCATTATTACAAAATCGAAAACACTGTCTACAAGCACTTTCATTCAAACTATCGTCACCATTACCGCAATACCGGCCCCACTGCATAGTGAAGAGCCTACCGATGAAAATAAGCTGTTGTTCAACAATACCGGTGTCGCACAGAAATACAGACATCATTGTTTACCAGCAGTAGTTCCTTACTGGGTATATTGTGAGCACATATTGCAAAGGGAATTTTATATATAAGGCAGCCACTGCCACTCCTCCTTGCCATGTGGTAATGTAAATTAATCTGTCACTTCAGGAAGAGCATGAGTCGAAAATCGCGCACAAACACACTTATGACTTTACAGCTCGGATAATTAGGTAGTGAAATGAAATGAAATGGTGTATGGGTTTTAGTGCCGGGAGTGTCCGAGCATATGTTCAGCTCGCAGGTGCAGGTCTTTTGATTTGAATCTCGTAAGCGACCTGCGCGTCGTGATGAGGATGAAATTATTATTAAGATGACACACACCTAGCCCCCGCGCCAGCGAAATTAACCACTTATGGTTAAATTTCCCAACCCTACCGGGAATCGAACCCGGGTCTCCAGTGACTAGAGGCCAGCATGCTAACCATTTAGCCATAGAACCGGACTGTTTAGGTTGGAATTCAAAGCAACCTACCTGGTAGGAACAGTCGTCTACCCTCTCTTCCGTAACGTAGCGGGAGTAACATAAGTTGTAGGGGTTCTAGCACAGGACCCTAATGTCTATGCAAACCTCCTAACAGAACTGTTGTCCGGGCAGAGTATTCCTGCTATTTACTTTACAATGATTGCGCTCTTCTGGGCTTCCGTGGCTCGGGCGGCAGCGCGCTGGCCTCGCGTCTTTGGGTTCCGTGGTGCAAATCCCGATCACCCTACGTAAGGTTTTTGCTGGACAAAGTGGAAACGAGAAGTGTTTTTCTCCGTGTACTCCGGTTCTCCCTGTCAACTTTCATTCCAGCAGCACTCTCCAATATAATTTCATCTGTCAGTCATTGTCTGTCAGGAGTGCGGCAGGCTTCGGCAGCCGGCAAAATCTCTATCCTCGCCGCTAGATGGAGTATCATTCATTCCATTCCTGACCCGGTCGAATGTTGTGGATTTTCGTATTCAAGTTTGCATTCTAACCTATTGCATCCTATACATCAGGTTCTAATCATGATGAAGGGTTCTTATAGGCCATGATCCTAATATTTATGCAGACCTGTTGTCCGGGTAGAGTATACCTGTTATTTACTTTACCAATTCGCAACATTTGACGAGCTTCGGGCGTGCGGTGTTTTGACGCGTGAATCAAATGACCAGTTCAGCTCGCAATGACGCAGTGGCTGCATTATCTTCGTATACTACATTTTCTTCGCAATAGGTTATCAAAATGCACCCAGTAAGGAACTACAGTTGGTAAACAAGACTCTCTGTATTTCTGTCCGACACCGGGATTGTTGAACAACAGTTTATTTTCATCGGTATTCATTATGCAGTAGGGCCGATATTCCGGTAATGATGACGAGAGTTTGAAAGCGCTTGTAGACAGTGTTTTACATTTTGGCAATAATGACGTTTTGGAAAATGAATCCAAGTTCAAGGGTAGTGTTTGCAACAGTGAAAGTTGCTCAAATGTGCAGAGCATTGAAGAAAGTGAGAGTAAAAGGGCCGCGCCATGTCCATCTAAACGCGTGCGTCGGGGGTACAAAAGAAACTTACTGACAGGAAATTGCGGAAGAAAGACAATAATCCTGATATATATCCGTCATACTCGTTGGCTGAATGATCACCGTACTGCCCTTCCGTTCAGAGGGTCCCGCTTTCGATTCCCGGCCGGGTTGGGGATTTTAATCGATTCTGGTTAACTCTCCTGTCTTGGGGACTGGGTTTCTGTTTCTGTCCCAACACTCTTATCTTCATATTCAGACAACACACCATACTGCCAACCACCACAGAAACACGCAAAAGTGATTACATCATTCCAAATTGGGTTGGCATCTGCAAGTGTATCCGGATGTAAAACAAGGTCAAATCCACATATGCGAAGCAGTTCACACTCACGACCCCACAGGTGTGAGAAAAACGTTTAGTAGTAGTAGTAGTAGTAGTAGTAGCAGTATAAGAAGAAGAATCCTGATATACATCCATTTTGCGGATACAGCAGTGTTTAAAAAACACGAGAAAATTATAGAGTCCTCCAACCGTCCAAAGTTGCGAGATTTTAGAGTACATAGATCCGCTATTTTTAGAATTACTTCAAGTGAAACATTTCATAATGCTTAATAATGTTATTTGCTTTACGTCTCCCTAACTACTTCGATGGTTTTCAGGGTTGCCGAGGTGGCGGAATGTAGTCCCTCAAGAGTTCCTGTATGTGCCAGTAAATCTACCGACATGAGGCTGACGTGTTTGAGCATTTTTAAATATCACTTGACTGAGCCAGGATCGAACCTACCAAAGTGGGGTCAGAAGGCCAGCGCCTGAACCGTCTGAGCCACTCTGCCCGGCAAAATGAAACATTTGTACCGCAGCCAGCAGTCATTCAAGTAGCGAAATATGGGTGAGTCATAACTTGACATGGCATGAAAGAGGAAATTTGAACGAATTATCTTCCTTAGTGAGTGTTTTAGGCATGTTTTTGTGTGACACTTGCGCTGAACCTATACTAGCAGGCAAATTAAATCTGATTCCATAGTCAACAATGAGGCCATTTATTGTGACTTGAATGCGTTTAGTATGTTCGCATTATAGCTTGTTACAGCCGAAATATCAGAACTCTACTCATGATATTTCTGGAACGACTTGAAAGTTATAAACCACGATTTTTAAAACTTTTTTTGTTTTTGTTTGCGGACTGGTAGAGTTCGCTCAAAATGTAACACATGCTATTTTTGCAGTGACTGATTTAAATATTTATCAAATTTATTCATATTGGCACATAGCTCACGGCCAAGAATAAAGGCACAACTAAAACTATTTTTTCGACTTAGTACCACTACAGGATACAAAAATTGCTATTTCTAGCCCTTCCGTCAAACAACTCAATCGTGAAAACATCCTAGGGATATGAACTACGAATTTTAGAGAAATAAAATATTATGAAGTATGAGAATATCTTCGTTATTTATTCCTAAAAATTCCAGTCCTTTTCTTAATCATAGTTATCCGATCGAGTAGTTTAGGAGTTTGCCTTTTTCTATCACTACGAGCGCTTATATCTACATTTGGTTTGGACATTAAAAAATAAGCATCAAGAAAGCCTGAGGGTACTGAACTAAGGAACACATTACAGAAAGAATTATGTAAATAAGTTAATTTGACTGTACTAGACTTAACTAAAGTTGGCGTCTGACAGGTAAGGTTGGAGGGATGAGCACTGCACGTGCCATTTCACGATGTTGCCACATTCCAGCATTCCTTCCTGCTCACTTGTTCCCTCCTTCATTCTGGCCACTGTGATCTGTTGTAGACTACCTGGCCAGGCGATGTCGTCCCATTTGCGATCACTCTTATACAAACAATCAGGTTCTTATCACTGACAGTAAGAGGTTTGGCAACTCCCAGCAAGACGAGCTGCCCTGAAGTTTCATCTCCATGGCAACCGCAGTCGTCCCACCCTCGTTTCCATGGCAACCACATAGCCACTCCCTTTATCCCGCCTCGGCAGGCAGTAAACGGACCTCCCTCTAAGAAATGTCAGACACCAACTCTTATTATTAGCAGTATAGGATTTGAATCAGGAAGAAAACGAGTAAAGAAACAAGCGATTTTAATCTACTTCTTCGAAACTGCATTTAGGCCGGAATTGATTTTCGATTTTTTAAAAGTTTGATGGAGACTCACAATTTGAAATCTTCCCGGGCCCAATAACCCTTAAACTTTCGGCACAATTGAGGAAGTTGCTTAATTTTACGTTTCTCGTAGTGAGGGGACCACTACTTTGTCTGCAAAGAAATTATTTCAACATTAACATCTTCTATACATCAATTAAGCTGACGCAATTTTATTCTCTGTATTTCCCGCCTAATTTCATACAGTTCATTGTTCCATTGCCGAGGAATACGGAAACGACGGCACGAACAAGGACACGTGTTAGCTGCGATATTATTCCTGTTTGGAGGTGCGGAGATACCTTTGACTTAAAGTAATTTTATGCGATATTAGGAAATCGTTTTTCTACATTTTTTTTACTAGTTGCTTTACGTCGCACCGACACAGATAGGTCTTATGACGAAGATGGGACAGGAAGGAGCTAGGAATTGGAAAGAAGCGACCGTGGCCTTAATTAAGGTACAGCCCCGGCATTTGCCTGGTGTGAAAATGGGAAACCACGGAAAACCATCTTCAGGGCTGCCGACAGTGGGGCTTGAACTCACTATCTACAAATATTAATAATGGACCAGGGTTTTCGATTAAAGAACATTTTGAGAGGGGTAAAGGAATATCCAACCATCTTTAACTGTAATAATCAATAAACGTATGTCCTCATCACGTGGTGGTGCAGCTCTTTTCAGGCACAACCCCAATGGAGGTGAGCTGCACTTCAACCTCATACCAGCCCACCTGAGGATCTTACATTTCTGGCAGCTCCGGGAATCGAACCCGGGCCCCCGAGGACGGCGGCTATTAACACTGATGATGAAGGTTGATGTTCATAGGAGACTACAGCTAGGTCATCGACCCCTAATGGCAGAAGGTGTAACGAAATTAAAATTAAAACTTCAAAATATATTCACTGACTAGAATCCAAAACGAATGAATATGAAAATCCACAGCCTGTTTCCAGTCATTTGACTGGGTCAGGAATGGAATGAATGAAGCCCCATCTAGCGGTGAGGATAGGAAATGTGCCGTCTGCCGAAGCCTGTCGCACTCCTCTGGGGCAATGATTAATGAATGATTAAAGAAATGAAATGCTATTGGAGAGAGAGTTCTGGAATGAAAGATGGCAGGGAAAACCGGAATAACAGGAGAAAAACCTGTTCTGCCTCCGCTTTGTCCAGCACAATTCTCATATGGAGTGACCAGAATTTGAACCATAGCATCCAGCGGTGAGAGACCGGCGCGGTGCCGCCTGAGCCGCGGAGGCTCCAAACCAAGTGATAATGAAAAAATGCCTTTTAATTACTCGGATGATGTTTATTATCGAAAGGGGTCCAAAATCCAGGTCACCAGCCCCTCACAATGGTACTAATGACACGTAACGTAGACATATGACGTTTCTCGTATGGTGGTACTTATCACAAGTAATGTAGACCTATAGTACGTTGCACACAATGGCTCCACTCACAGGTAACACAAAACCATGGTGTTTCGCACATAGTGGAAATAATCACAGGCGCCGGCCTTTCCGTGGTGTTCCTCATTTACAAGGAAACCCTTCCATCTGTAAGTCTCCGATCTGATTGAGATTTGGTACAACGACTTCAATAGGAATACTTTCTTCGGCCATATCATAATTAGATGACCAGCTATATATTTAGTACTTGTTTTGGGATGTCAAAGTTTTCTCCTTTAAACACCGCATAGAGAGGACTGAGTGACGGGGCGGCCGACCGGTTCACTCCTCTAAATCTCTCTCTCTCTCGCGCGCGCGCGCGCACACACACACACACACACACACACACACTCTTTCTCTCTCTCTCTCTCTCTCTCTCTCTCTCTCTCTCTTCCCTTGCCTCGGCAATCACTGGCGCTATGCGGTGAACGCGACCGCGCGGGCCTGCTTACATGTATACATATTACAGTACTGGTGAAAAGTTTAGGACCACATAAAAAAATCACGAAATGCCATCTAGAATCTAAAGTTATGCCACTAGACCTCTGCAATTTTCTTTCTGAGCTCTCACATCTAATAGGATATATATCGCCTGATTTCACTGAGTTAGTCCAAATACTGTAGATTTTATAAATGTTTAACCCTTGTAATATCACACCAAAAAATCGAACATTTTCGTAATATAATGTACTGCAATGCCTTTGCTGGGGAGACCTAGTGTTTACAGTGCACTAAGTCTTCTGGTATGGGCTAGAGCAATTAATTTTGTTACTTTTATAGATCTGTCTCTGTCTTATCCTTAGCTTTGATAAAATGAAAGTGACTGAGGTATGAGCGATGCTAGTAATGCCATTCCTTACGCAGCCAGTCCCTGCTATGAATGGTGTGAAAATTTTGCTCATAGGGTCGGTTGGTGCATGCAGTTCAGAGTGCTTGACAGACTGATATGTAATAGCAACTTCTGGCTCGGCGAGGAAAGCAACGGGAAGCTACCTGACTCATTTCCCTAGTACGCCTCTTTAGTGATCCCTAGACCATCTATGACAGCTCATGGCGGAACTGTAGAGGATCCTGATGACTACACATACATACACAATGTACTGCATTCTCTAATTGGTTGCAAGTAGCCTATCACCACCAGAATTTCTTTGTAGACTTAACAATGAGTGGGGGCCATTTTAGTATAATATAACAATTCCGAAAATATGTGGCACCGTTTTTTGCGTGTTTAGTTTTTTTTCGATTCGGTGCCAAGATGGTTGATTTTTTTCTGTCTTGGTTATGTATGACCCAAGGTCTCGAGGCGAGCTGTGGGTGTTAGACTTATCAGCCCTGATAGTTTCATTTGTACTCCGTAGATAGCATCCAAGAACACATTTCTGATACCGATAACTCACACTGAAGAACAATGAGAAAATGACCATCTTAGCGCTAGTTTGAAAAAAAAGCCGCACAATGCAGCATTTTTTCGAAATTTCTGTACTTATACTAAAATGACCCCACCTATAGATAAATCTACAAAAAAAAAATTGTTGATGATAGTTGAAACCAATTTGAGTATATTGTACATAATATTTTCAAAACTTTTGACTTTCTGATGTGACTTTCCAAGAGTTGAAAATGTATAACTTCTGAAATACTTGGCGTAACTCAATAAAACCAGACAGCGTATATCATATTAGATGCGATAGCTCAAGAAAAAAATACAAAGGTCTAGTAGCACGATTCTAGGTTCTAGATGATATGTCATGAATTTTTATGTGGTCCTAAACTTTTGACCAGTACTGTATGTAAACACCGACTACCGTGAAAGGAAAACAAAAATTATTGCCGTAGAAGACTTTTCTTGATGGTGGATTGACGTCGCATTACCTTATTGAAGGTTTTCTGCGATGTAAAATTAGGACTGGGAAGAAAGCGGCCATGGCCTTAATTAAGCTACAGTCCCAGCATTTTCCTGGCATCCCATTCGCCTCATGAAGTGGCAGCGAATAGGGATGTAATGTGTATGTGTGTGTTTGTGCGTGTGAGAAAGAGAGAGAGAACGTGACACATGAACCGCCCGGCCACCCCGCCGATACTCCTCTCTATGCGGTACTTAACTGAGCAAACTTTGACTCCCCTAATCCAATCACTACTGATCTGCATTTACGGCACATTGCCTATCTGTTGTTTACTTATCCTATTTTTAAATGATTTCAAAGAAATTAGAAATTTATTGAACATCTCCATTGGTAAGTTATTCCAATCCCTAACTCCCGTTGCTATAAAGGAATATTTGCCCCAATTTGTCCTCTTGTATTCAAACTTTATCTTCACATTGTGATCTTTCCTCCTTTTAAAGATACCACTCAAACTTCTTCGTCTAGTAATGTCATTCCACGCCATCTCTCCAATGACAGTTCGGAACATACCACTTACTCGAGCAGCTCATGTCCTTTCTGCCAAGTCATCCCAACCCAAAATTAGCAACATTTTTGTAACGCTACTCTTTGATCGAAAATCACTCAGAAAAAAAATCGATCTGCTTTTCTTTCGACTTTATCCAGTTCTTCAATCAAGTAATCCTGGTGAGGGCCCCATACATTGGAACCATACTCTAGATGGGTTCATACCAGAGACTTATAAACCCTCTCCTTTACAAATATATGAGTAGGCATCTAATTTTGATGTTGTTCGAGTCATCAGTCCGTAGACTGGTTGATGCAGCTCTCCATGCCACTCTATCCTGTGCTAACCTTTTCATTTCTACATAACTACTACACCCTATATTTGCTCTAATCTGCTTGTCATATTCATACCTTGGTCTACCCCTACCGTTCTTACCACCTACACTTCCTTCGAAAACCAACTGCACAAGCCCTGGGTGTCTTAAGATGTGTCCTATCATTCTATATCTTCTTCTGGTCAAATTTAGCCAAATCGATCTCCTCTCACTAATTCGATTCAGTACCTCTTCATTCGTGATTCTATCTACCATCTCACCTTCAGAATTCTTCTGAAACACCATATTTCAAAAGCTTCTACTTTCTTTGTTTCTGAGCTAGTTATCGTCCATGTTTCACTTCCATACAATGCCACTCTCCAGATGAAAGTCTTCTTATAACTGCGTTCGAGGTGAACACATTTCTTTTTATTAAGAAAGGTCCTCATTGCTTTTGCTAGTCTGCATTTTATGTCCTCCTTACTTCTGCCATCATTAGTTATTTTACTACTCAGGTAACAATAGTCGTCTACTTCCTTTAAGACTTCATTTCCTAATTTAATATTTCCTGATAATATTTGGTATGGCCGAATAAAATATTCCTAGTGAAATTGTTGTACCAAATCTCAGTCAGATCGGAGATTATCAGATGGAAGTGTTTACTTGTTACTGGAACTAATCACAGGCCATGTATACTCATGGTGTTGCTCACATTGTGATACTAATCATAGGCAATGTAGACCAACGTTTATCACACATCATGGCACGACCCACAGTCAACACACACCCATGGTGTTCTTTATATAATGGTACTGTTCCCATAGTAATCCTCCCCAGTTAGTACTAATCACAGATCCAGCTGGAGGCAGTAGCGTTTCGCTTTCCTTAGGTTGTAGTACCAATCGCAAGTAAAGTCGATTCATGGTGTTCATCGCGTAATGGTGGTACTAGTCGCATGTAACGTCGACTCAGTGTTCCGCACGTAATGGAATTAATCACAATTAGTCTCATGGTTTTAAGCCATTATCCCTTCCTCACCCCTTTTAGTCATCATTTACGACAGGCGGGGGATGTAGTGAGTATTTTTCGTCTGCATTCTTCACCCATAACTAATAACACTGCACTTCACTTCACTGTTTCACTTGCGCACTTAAATATTTCATACGTAGAATATTCTATTCTACGGCATATGCCAAATTAAACTAAGAATTATGTTACTTATCGTAAACAATTAGTTCGTCTTTCGTCATATCAGCCGTCAGTTGCTCTCCTCCTGCTCGTCACATCGCTGGTTCATTGGCCATGGTTCGAGGTTCGGCTGGACTCCTCATCTCATCTAGGTTAGTTCTGTTGGATGGATTCCTCCTCACATGTCGGGTAGGTTCAGCTGTTCGGATGATATCTCCCTCCAGGTTGGTCCATCTGGATGCTTAGCAGATCATCATCTTCCTCTTGGAATAACTGCCAATAACATTAAATATTTCCGAGAAGTAAATATTCATTTTATATTCTTGTTAGATTAATATTTCTTTTAAGCTATTCTTTCAGTTTTCTTTTGCGTTATTATCGACCAATTCTCTAAGTCCGCGCAAGATATTTTCGCCTTGTCTTGCGAAAATCAAATTTATAATATTTAATTTACAAAAATATTACTCCTTCCTTTTCTTTTATTTTAATGGAGTAATTCTCTCCTATTCTTTCCTATTTTTGCAGCTCCCAATTTACGTTTTCCGAAGTATCGCTGATCTTGCGCCTCGGGTCTATCAGTATACGTATTTGAATAAATTCTCGTATATTTCGTCGTATTTATATCCTCAACAGTGTTTTAACAGGTTGTTTTACCGTCTTCTTCTAAATTATAGTCGTTTTTCCTAAAAATGTCCGCCACAATCTTGATAATCTTCTTATTTTTACAGAGCAGCAGCAATTCACTTCTTATCCTCTCAAGTTCAGTTTTCCAAGTATATTTTTACAATAATCTATTCTATTTACTTTTTGTTTAGAAACAATTCGTTTGACCTTGTTCTGTTCTGCACTGCCTTCGAAATGTAGTGGTTTCAAGTAAGTGTTGGCCTCCTATTGTGTTTAAATGTTAAGACTTCGTTGTGTACTCTTTTTAGTTTGAGTGGTCTATACCTTCCGTAGGCGCCCTTTTGGAACACGTCAGAAAATGCAACGGGCGCAACACTAACCGTTACGCTACGGAGGCAGATACATTTTACTATAAAAGAACCCCTCTACCCCATTACATGTCGAGGTTACGGATATTGCAAGCCTTTGCCTTCCACCAATCCAAAGGCCTTTATGGCCTGTACGGAGATGTCTATATCCTAGCGTTGGCCTGCTTTGAAATTATTTTTCATGATTTGTCCTTACATATTTCTGAACATCAAGCAACTATATGTAGTACATGGACCGTGTGTACAAAGTGCCTTCCGACAAACTTGGGCCGAGTCCCTCAACTTCTGTTTACTAACCACTACTGTAATTAAATTCACAGAAGTGACGCCGTCACCACTGAAGCGAGTGTCGTAATACTGGCAGAGTGCCACGGTATACGGTAGCACAAAATTCAAACTGAATTAAAGTACTTTAAATACTTGCAAGTCGAATTTTTTTACATACGCTTCTCTTATTTACTTTTATTCTCACTAGAGCATGTCTCAATTTGAACACTTTGATGAAGGCCTAATTAAATTGAAAATGTTTTCCAGAAGTGGGTTTTCCTTCGTCTTTCACTGTTGTGTATTTTACTGCACTCGACACATTCCCTTATAATCACTGAGGAAAGGAATTTTAGGCACCAATAAGTTAGAGTGCAAATGTATTTAAGCAAGGCGCAAGTGTTTTCTACCCGCACAACAGTTCTGCAGCGAGATTAATATGGGCGAATGAACTAACAGAACCCCTAAAATGTATGCAACTGACTCACACACCTGTAAAGACGTTAGACTATACTTGCGCCTTGTTTAAATATATTTAAATTCTAACCTATTCGTGCCTAAAGATCCTACATGAAGTGTAGCTCTCCATTCATTGACCCCTAGTGACTGATGACGATGATTGTATTTTCGTTTTAAGGGGTACTAATTAATTAATTAATTAATTCATTCATTCATTCATTTCAGTTTCCAAATAAAATACCATTTTGCCATTGAGCAGGAACAGATACACAGTATTTGAACATGTGGCAGATCAACAAGTGATCTGGTTCTTGTGAGATACCACCACCGCAGAGCTCATCATTGTTGTTCAGAACGGTCCACTTCTTCAGATGGGTTTTGCAGCGTAAAACTGCCTTCTTCAGCCTGTTCGACCATTTTAAAATTCCACATGGCAGGCTGTGACCTGGTGCTATTGTCCCTGAGAGAGCGATGATTGGTTCCTCGACTTCTGTCTTCCAGTTTACACACGGGCAGATTCTTATGAACTTTTGAGAGCTGCTAATCCCCTCAGAAAGGTGTCTCGGGACTTATGTCTCTGTTCCGTTGGTTGATGCCCAAAAAGTTGATTCTTGAAGTAGTTTCTTGAATTATTGAATTCTTGATTCTTGAATTAGTTTTCTTTCCTTTTCTTCTCAGATGCCGCATCTACATTTTACTGATATTAGGAGGAAAAATTCCAGTCATAGGGTAGATCTGAAGTGATGTTGGTCTACGACATCCTAACACAATTCTGGAAGTCTCATTCAGAGCTTTATCTACCTCTTTGGAATTCAAAAAAGAAAGCCGTACTGGTGCTACATATTCAGCAGCTGAGAAGCAAGACATTCCATTGGCTAAAGTCCTGATAGTCCTGGGGTGAGCACCCCTTATTCTTCCTGTTAGACATCTTAGTACGTTAATGAGTGTTTTATTGGTGCTCAGGCAATTCCGCTTGAAAGACATAGTCCGGTCCAGGATGACATCAAGCTTTGTAGGTGGAAAGCAAGGAGGGAGTGTTTTTACTTTCCAACTAGTGTTCAGTAACCTTTTATCTTCTTTATTATGAACGTACAAAAGCGCAAACTTGCGTTTTGGTAGAGTTTGGCCTCAATTATATGTGTCACAGAATTGGCAATTCTTTTCAAACAAATGGCTGATTATTTTCTACTTCTGCAAAGCTATTATTTTGTGTGGCTTCTGAAGAGTCATCGGCATAGATGAATCGCCGAGTGCCTTTGTTCTGGGTTGGCCATTGGTAGGTCTATATAGGTTGTAAAGCAAGCAATGGTGCTAAAAGACTGCCTCGTGGTAGGCCGTTCTTCTGGAGGTGCCAACGACTATTTTTACCAAGAAGAGATATATAACACCTTTATTCTCGAAGGAAGTTATTATCAGAGAGATCAGCCTGATGTCCTTAGTCAATTCATAAATCTTACGAAGTGGTAGGAACGATTATTTAATGTGTTCACACTGACCAGAATGATTACGTACACGAATTTAAAATTATCAGTGCGTCTATTCCAAAATGCGTGACCTTCCATTAAAAGAGATTAAAATTGATAAAACTCAGTCAGACATTGATTTGTTGACTTTAATATGTACTCATAAATATCAGTAAAAGTTAAAAGGTAAAAAAATGTCTGCAAGCAATGGATGTAATAAATAAAACATGCTTAAACCTTTAAAAACTAAAAATGTACATTTAAAATATATATTAAAAAGCAATAATAATTCACTGAAAAACAAAGTAGAGTATAATTGTCTGGTAAATATTTACTGTTAAAATCGATCAAACAGACCGCTCTCCTTCATAAAACGGACGGCGAGGTCTGTTGACCGTTCATCATCTCTAAGTATGTGGGGACCAATAGCTTCTAACCTTGAGAGAAGATAGTCTGTTCCAAATACCACGAACTGTTACCACATACTAAAAAACTAAAAACTTACACTTTGCCGTGAGCGTACACCGTTCTTAAAGGAGTTCCGACATAGGAGTACAGTAGGAGATCGTGATATAGGAACATATTTGACATGTACAAAGGTTTGGAATTTTAGGGCAATTTATTCGGTGTAGTGTTGTCAACTAGTAATAACCATTAACAGAAAATATGAAAACTTAAAGTAATTATGTAATGTAAGACATAATAATAGGCGGACTGAGTAGCTCAGGTGGTAGAACCCTGGACATCTGAGCGGAGTTTGGCAGGTTCGATTCTAACTCAGTCCGGTGGTATTTCAAGGTGCCCTAGGGGCTAAAACTATTTTTGGAATAAAACACTTTCTCCGTAAAGCTGAGCTCATTATAATTTCTGCACGAACGGTACTTATGTCTAGCTTCAGTACAGTCAATTTTGTTCCTTTGCAAAAACCAGCTTTATTAAGTTAAGGTACACCATCGCACTCTACGGAGCCAGGGGCAAGGCAAGTTATTTGGTCCTCTATCAAATTATTTAGAACCTGTTGGTTGATGATGTTGGTTCGTTCGTTTGTTGAGCACAAAATTACTAATTCTGAGAAAAATAAACTCTCATTTGAATTAAAGGATAGAGTAACTAAACCCCGTAAACTAATTTCTTTTTTAAAATCTGGTTTTATGGAATCTCGATAATTGAATTTTGACCTAGTTCTCCCTTACCGAGTTATAGGAACCATACACTAAGCTCTTGAATTCCTTTCTGGTTAAACATATTATTACAGTATATTGCGTAAGTTTATAATATTTAAAATATGATTAGACACCAACTACTGAGCTCGATAGCTGGAGTCGCTTAAGTGCAGCCAGTATCCGGTATTCGGGAGACAGTCGGCTTGAACTCCACTGTTGGCAGTCCTGAATATGGTTTTCCGTGGTTTCCAATTTTCATATCAGGCAAATGCAGGGGCTGTACCTCAATTAATGACATCGCCACTTCCATTCCGCTCCTATCCCTTTCTTGTCCAATCGTCGTCATAATATCTTATCTGTGTCAGTGCGACGTAGACCAACTTGTAAATAATAATAATAATAACAATAATTGTACCGGGAGGTACACCTCAATGCCGCGCATTCAAAATCAGCGCCTTAAGACTCTCCTCTATTGATCAATAGGTGAAACTGACACTACACGAACTTGGAACTTTAATCAGAAGATGTCACCACTGAAATATTAGGTAATTGTTTTTGTTGTGAAGTTTCCTAAACTGACTGAATTTCTCCTTGTTTTGTTTTGCTATACATCAAGGAGTTTGGACATTTTTCTACAGATGACACTACTAAAAACTATGATCATGCACCCTGGTGCAAAGTGAAAGAATTTATAATTTAAAGAAGTTTTGTATTTCTATGTTGTCCATAACTGAATCTATGTTCATTTATTTTTAGATTGGCAACACTTCCTTTTCTTTCCACCAGTTTTGAATCGGACCAATCATAAATTTTGGTAATTAATTTTCTACCAATCCCGCATTTCTAGTTCACTTTGAATCTGCCAATAAAAATTAAGAGGATGTGTCCTGATTAGTCTTGAATGATCTCGAACCTTCCCTGGGGGTATATAAACTGCGGCTTTTCATGTTTCCTTGTCAATTGATCACCGTCTTGATAAGTGTGTGTGTTAAGGCAGGAGGCATTTTGAGAGTTGGTCTTAGTTACAGAACGAATAACCGGCAACTCGACAAATAATAATAATAATAATAATAATAATAATAATAATAATAATAATAATAATAATAATAATAATAATAATAATAATAATAATAATAATAATCAGGGTTAGAATTTTTATATGCGGACCTTGTCTGTCATGGTAAATTAAAGCTGGTCGGAAAGATATCACAGTGTGAAATTTTATTTCTAGTTACGAAAAGAGGCATTTTCTCGCTCCTTTCTTTTTAGCGACATTTATCCCTTTTTTCCCCAACCATGCCCATAATCCCCTTTCCCCCCTTTTTATTTTCAGTTTAATTCCAATTTATTCTATAACATACCTAATCAATATAAAATATTTTAATTTCAATTAACGTTTCGTCAGCTTGTTGTATACGTGCGAATAGTAAGCGTACCTCTTTCAGTAAACACCGCGCGGAAGTTGAGAGCACACCTGCAACAATGGAAAATAATTGTGTGTTCGACAAAACCTCTTCCTCTCTCTTTACCGCTATGATGTTATCCGCAATAATGCAATTGACAATGAGTGAATCTATCCCACCAGAATCAGTAGCCTGCTGTTCGAGAATGTGAGTTTGTTACTGTGAGAGACGTCATCTGTTCGCATGGAGGTGGAGTCTGGAGACGCATAGATGTCGGCAACCGTACCGGCGTAGTTCCGAGAATTGAGACTGGGTTCTGCTCTAAGCTACTAGAAATCGCTGAGACTGCAGTTCCAGTATGAATGAGAACATTCTGGTAAATATCGCAGTGTTATAAGACAGTGTGGACAGCAATTTTGGAATTTTGTTAGATGGTAAACACCAGCGACATCTCATAAAACAACACATTTCCATCTCTAAGCATCAAATGAATAAGACTCTTAAAGCAAAGAAATCTTGGCAACCTCTATTACGAAATGCGTTTCAACAGAGTTCTTCTGAAAGCCAATATTTGTAGAAATTAAACGTTGATTTGTGTGCACCTCTTACGCAAAAAGGAATTCCACTGAAATAAGGTGAACCATCCAACCTACAAAGGATTTCTTGAAAAATACACAAAGATGTCAATGCCCGATGAGAGTACTTCAAGAAAAAACTACATGGAGCCTGTTTACCAAGAAACCATGCAAAGAATCAAGGAGGAAGTGTCTGATTGCGCTATGGGAATCATTGTGGATGAAACCATAGACTGAATGGAACGATATGTTTCTGAACATTTTAGTTTTTCCCTTAGCGGGGGAACCTTAAGCACATACCTGCAGAAAGCCAATGCCAGTACAGTAATAACATCGATTATGGACTTCTTCCAAAACTCTGGCCTACCGGTATCGACTTTGAAAAACTTCTTCTTGTGGTTACGGGTCACATGGTTTCAGCTGTTAACCGATTGAAACCTTTATTTCCTAAGTTGAAGCATGTGACATGCTTGGTTCATTCCCTTCACAGAGTTTGTGAATCCATTAGGAATGAATACGACATCGGAAATCAATTCATCTCTGCCCCGAAGAAATTTCTACTGAATGCTCCGAGTCGTGTTGTTACCTACAGGGAAACCACTAGCCTTCCCCTTCCAAATTTTCTGGTCATTACTCGCTGGGAATTGTGGACTGAGTGTGGTGCTATGTTGAATGAGAATTTTGACAAAATTAGAGAGATTGTGCTTTCTTTGCATACAGCCGACGCAGGTGCAATTTCCAAGTCATAGCAACATCTGTTACCGGAGAAACTACATAATTTGCAGACAGAACTAAATATTGTGTCATAGTTATAAGTACCTGACTGCAGTTATTGAACGATTAGAAGAACAAGGTCTGGAAGATGAAGAAAGATGGGATATTTTTACTTCCGTGAGGGAGCAGTTAGATGGCTTTGACAAAGGCAAACTTGAGTCTAGTCTTCAGAAGAATCCAGACATTTAGGAATTCGCCACATCTGCAGAGTTGCAATTCCGAGTGAATACAAGGTTTGTCCCACTGGTTTCTGTGGATGTCGAAAGAAGCTTTAGCATCTACAAAGACATTCCAACTCTTAAAAGATGTAGATATGCTTAATGTCTTGAAGTACAACATTTCATGCTTTCTTCATCTTTTGATGAGTGATAATTTAATGTACTTGTTTGTAATTCAATAAACTAGAATAGAGGAAAGAGAAATCGTTGAATTAGTTGAATTAACCTGCACATTTATCCCTTTTTTACCTTATTTGAGCAACTTTTCCTTGCTTTTTTCATCTTAAATTTTCACTTAAAAATCCGAACCCTGATAATATTGATGATGGTTCATGGTGTGGGTTACTGTAGTCACGTTCTAGTTCGTGAACCATGGGCAACGGCTGAGTGGCCTAGTAAGTGGCCCTGAGAGTCAGGATACCAGTTGCTATGGAATGGGAGTGGGCATCTCGGACATATTCTGAGTCATGGCCCTCCTTGTGCTTAGGTGGCTAGGACTATACAATTCACCGATAGTCCATAACCCGTTAGAGGGGAGATACTCACTTGGCCTATGTGCAAGTAGGGTAGCATCCTACTTCATGAATTTACCGAGCTCAGAACATTTTAAGCAAGCCTCGGACCTATGGGAGTAACGGAGTCCCACTCCCATTTGACAGGCGAGGGACTCCTTGGAAACAACTTGGTGAACGAAATGGAATTCGATGGGGAGCTATCAATATTAATGCGGCTTATGGAAGAATGAAAGTAGAACTGGCTGAGTCAGCAAAGAAGATGTATCTGGATGTGCTAGGAGTAAGTGATATTCGGGTAAGGGGAGATAACGAGGAAGAGATGGGAGATTATAAAGTGTACTTGATGGGTGTTAGAAAGGGAAGGACAGAGTCTGAGGTAGGGCTCTTTATCAGGATTACCATTGAACGCAACACAGCTTCTGTTAGGCATGTAAATGAGCGAATGATATGGGTAGATTTGTCAGTTAGAGGAATTAGGACTAGAATTGTGCCCGTGTATTCACCATGTGAGGGTGCAGATGAGGATGAAGTTGACAAGTTTTATGAAGCATTGAGTGACATCGTGGTCAGGGTTAACAACTAGGTTGTCGGTGCGACGTAAAGCCCCTAGCAAAAAAAAAAAAAAAAAACAACTAGGTTAGAATAGTGTTAATGGGCGATTTCAATGGGAGTGTTGGGAATAGAACTGAAGGATACGAATGGGTGATTGGTAAATGTGGAGAAGATATGGAAACTAATGGGAATGGGAAGCGTCTGCTGGACTTCTGTGCTAGTATGGGTTTAGCAGTTACGAATACATTCTTCAAGCATCAGGCTATTCGCCGCTACACATGGGAGGCTAGAGGTACCAGATCCATATTTTTTTTCTATTTGTTTTACGTCGCACGACACTGACAGGTCTTATGGCGACGATGGGATAGGAAAGGCCTAGGAATGGGAAGGAAGCGGCCGTGGCCTTATTAAGGTACAGCCCCAGCATTTTCCTGGTGTGAAAATGGGAAACCACGGAAAACCATCTTCAGGGCTGCCGACAGTGGTGCTCGAACCCACTATCTCCCGATTACTGGATACTGGCCGCGTTTAAGCGACTGCAGCTATCGAGCTCGGTCAGATCCATAATAGACTATATCTTAACCGAGTTCGAATTCAGGAAATCTGTTAGGAATGTACGAGTTTTTCGGACATTTTTCGATGATACAGACCACTGTCTGATCGTAGTGAACTAAGTATCTCTAGGACTAGGGTAGAGAAAGTGAAATTTTTCTGCAAACGAATAAGGGTAGAAAATCTCCAGGACAAGGAAATTAGACAGAAGTACATGGAAATGATCAGTGAGAAGTTTCGAACAGTGGGCAGTAAGCAGGTTCAGGATATAGAAAGAGAATGGGTGGCATACAGGGATGCTGTAGTAGAAACAGCAAGGGAATGCGTAGGAACAACTGTGTGTAAAGATGCGAAAAGGCGAACATCTGGAGGAATGATGAAGTGAGAGCAGCTTGTAAACGTAAAAAGAAGGCTTGTCAGAAATGGCTCCAAACGAGGACCGAGGCAGACAGGGATTTGTACATAAATCAACGAAACAGAGCGAAACATATAGTTGTTCAATCCAAAAAGAAGTCGTGGGAAGATTTTGGTAATAACCTGGAAAGGCTAGGTCAAGCAGCAGGGAAACCTTTCTGGACAGTAATAAAGAATCTTAGGAAGGGAGGGAAAAAGGAAATGAACAGTGTTTTTAGTAATTCAGATGAGCTCATAATAGATCCCAGGGAATCACTGGAGAGGTGGAGGGAATATTTTGAACATCTTCTCAATATAAAAGGAAATCCTCCTGGTGGTGTTGCGAACAGCCAAGCTCATGGGGAGGAGGAATATGATGTTGGTCAAATTACGCTTGATGAAGTGGAAAGGATGGTAAATAAACTCCTTTGTCATAAAGCAGCAGGAATAGATGAAATTAGACCTGAAATGGTGAAGTATAGTGGGAAGGCAGGGATGAAATGGCTTCATAGAGTAGTAAAATTAGCATGGAGTGTTGGTAAGGTACCTTCAGATTGGACAAAAGCAGTAATTGCACCTATCTGTAAGCAAGGGGACAGGAAGGATTGCGACTACTATCGAGGTAACTTATTGATTAGTATATCAGGCAAAGTATTCACTGGCATCTTGGAAGGGAGGGTGCGATCAGTCGTTGAGAGGAAGTTGGATGAAATCCAGTGAGGTTTCAGACCACAGAGACGCTGTCAGGATCAGATTTTCAGTATGCGCCTGGTAATTGAAAAATGCTACGAGAGGAATAGGCATTTGTGTTTATGTTTCCTAGATCTAGAGAAAGCATATGACAGGGTACCGGGGGAAAAGATGTTCGCTATACTGGGGGACTATGGAATTAAATGTAGATTATTAAATTCAATCAAAGGCATTTATGTTGACAATTGGGTTTCAGTGAGAATTGATGGTAGAATGAGTTCTTGGTTCAGGGTACTTACAGGGGTTAGACAACGCTGCAATCTTTCACCTTTGCTGATCGTAGTTTACATGGATCATCTGCTGAAAGATATAAAATGGCAGGGAGAGATTCAGTTAGGTGGAAATGTAGTAAGCAGTCTGGCCTATGCTGACTACTTGGTCTTAATGGAAGATTGTGCCGAAAGCCTGCAGTCTAATATCTTGGAACTTGAAAATAGGTGCAATGAGTATGGTATGAAAATTAGCCTCTCGAAGACTAAATTGATGTCAGTAGGTAAGAAATTCAACAGAATTGAATGTCAGATTGGTGATACAAAGCTAGAACAGGTCGATAATTTCAAGTATTTAGGTTTTGTGCTCTCCCAGGACGGTAATATAGTAAGTGAGATTGAATCAAGGTATCGTAAAGCTAATGCAGTGAGCTCGCAGTTGCGATCAACAGTATTCTGTAAGAAGAAGTGAGGTCCCAGACGAAATTATCTTTACATCGGTCTGTTTTCAGACCAACTTTGGTTTACGGGAGCGAAAGGTGGGTGGACTCATAATATCTTATTCATAAGTTAGAAGTAACAAACATGAAAGTAGCAAGAATGATTGCTGGTACAAACAGGTGGGAACAATGGCAGGAGGGAACTCGGAATGAGGAGATAAAGGCTAATTTAGGAATGAACTCGATGTATGAGGCTGTACGCATAAACCAGCTTCGGTGGTGGGGTCATGTGAGGCGAATGGAGGAGGACAGGTTACCTAGGAGAATAATGGACTCTGTTATGGAGGGTAAGAGAAGTAGAGGGAGACCAAGACGACGATGGTTAGACTCTGTTTCTAACGATTTAAAGATAAGAGGCATAGAACTAAATGAGGCCACAACACTAGTTGCAAATCGAGGATTGTGGCGATGTTTAGTAAATTCTCAGAGGCTTGCAGACTGAACGCTGGAAGGCATACCAGTCTATAATGATAATGTATGTATGTGTATGTATGATGATAGTAATAATAATAATAAGAAGAAGCAGTTTAAGCTCTCGAAAACATAAAATTTCAGCTAAAACTGGGCTCCAAATATCGTATGAAAAACTCAGTATATGGAAGGATTCGCTCTTTATCAAGATGGGAAACCTCTATTTAAATTCGGCAAAATTATTCAAGTAAATAAGTTCATGTACTTAGGAGAAATAATTCAGCCATCAGGCTTGAATCGCGAAGCAAATACGGAGAGGATCTCAAAATTACAGAAGGCCTATAGACTTACATGGAACAGAAATAACAAGAAATGAATGTCCATACATTACAACTCAGTTATCAAATCTGAAGAACTAAGCGCCTCGGAAACCTTGGGCAATGGAGGCAAAATAACTTATTAAAGACATAAAGAAACAAGAGAGGAAAATATTGAGGAAAATTTTTGGTTCAGTTTACGCAGACGGAATCTGGATGATGTATTCTGAGAAGATCACCGACATCAGGAAGAGAAAAATGAAATGGCGTATGGCTTTTAGTGCCGGGATGTGTCCGAGAACTTTGGCTCGCCAGGTGCAGGTCTTTTGATTTGACTCCTGTAGGCGACCTGATGAGGATGAATTGATGATGAAGACGACACACACACACCCAGTCCCCGTGTTAGGAGATTAACCAATTATGGTTAAAATTCCCGACCCCGCCGGGGATCGAACTGGGGTTCCCTGTGACCAAAGGCCAGCACGCGAACCATTTAGTCATGAAGCCGGACAAGAAGAATCGATGAAAGTTCTATGGCCGAATTCTCAGAATGAACAACAACAGGCTCACCAAAAGGATTCCCTTGCTCTCTCAATGAAAGTAAAGAACAACTGGGTTAGTGAAATAAAATAGGACCTTCGGGAATTTGGCATCCCACAAAAAATATTCAAGGTCGACCCAAATTAAAAAAAACCGTGAACAACTATAATTTTGCTGAGAAAATGAATTGCAGGACCAATGAATCATGGACTGAAGAACGGAGGAAAATGTTCAGTGCCCAGATGAAGAGATTTTGGGAGAAGAAAAAGTCAACATCAGCTAAATACGTTATATAGTGCACCACAGATGGGCATAACACTGTAAAAAAATGCAATAATCATATAGCCTCGACTACTGTGTGCAGACATTTAAATTTGACTTTGACGCCATCTCACTGGTTGCTCGTCAATTTCGACATTCCCTTTCATTATAGGCCTTCTAAATGCAGAGTAAATGGAATCACTCCTGGGCGTCTGTGGCTGGAATTTTTTCCGCCCTTCAAAAATCCGACTACCTCTTCCGGGTTTGCTATTTTGCTTTACGTCGCACCGACGTCTAAAGGAGACGATGGGATAGGAAAAGCCTAGGAATTGGAAGGAAGTGGCCGTGGCCTTCCTTAAGATACAGCCCCAGCATTCGCCTGGTGTGAAAATGGGAAACCACGGAAAACCATCTTCAGGGCTGCCGACAGTGGGGCTCCAACCCACTATCTCCCGATTACTGGATACTGGCCGCACTCAAGCGACCGCAGCTATCGAGCTCGGTCTGCCGGGTTTGAACGCGTTATTATTTTATACTGGGGCCGACACTCTACCACCGATCCATAGAGCTACGAGCAATCCTGGTTGATGGTAGTGGCCGTCAGGTTAAGAGGAAGGGTTGTTCTCCGCATTACTCTAATTCATGACATTTATTTTCAAGAAATATAAAGAGAATTCTGGAATTTGGCAGCTAATTTGCCACTCGAACTATGCAATATTTCATTACAGAATTACATATAAAATAAATCGCGGTGCATTCATGTGATGGATTGAACAATACAAAGGCTGCTCAGATTATGCATATACCGGGAAACGAGAAAGAGCGAGAGGGAAAGAGCGAGAGAGAGAGAGAGAGAGAGAGAGAGAGAGAGCGAGAGAGAAGTGCAAACGTTAGGGCGTTCTTGACGGCAACTTTCTTTCCGCAGACATCGATCTTTGCAGGAGATTTCGTTGCAGACAAAGATATATGGTAGTAATATTTTTATCAGCCTAGATCAAATCCCAGGTTGGTTCTGGGTCTCACCGTAGCTAAGTGCATCCTTACTCACTCACAATGCATTCAACGGGCGAATACGTTGAGATATCTAGATGTTACTAAGACAGAATGTGTCTCATTTATAACGCTGTTATCGAAAGTGGCTTTATGAAATCAAGTAACCTTTTATGCTAGTAAGCAAACTGTGTGCAGTGGAGTAACAAAAGAAAACATTAACTCCATGAATAGAAGACACAGCATTGCCTGTTTCAATCGCGACCGTAGCAAACACTGACATAAAAATTTTACGATGAACATGTTATCAGATGAACAAGGTTTTATAAATGACTACATAATCTGAAGCACAGTTATCATGCTGTACGCCCCGTATTAAGTTAGTAAACAATGATGTAACTACTCATACTGCTCTGGAATTAGAAATGAAACAATGTTCTAATATCCTATTGAGATCATCGAGTAAGGGCCAGTAATTGAAAACGAAGAATTTTAAACAGCTATTACATTAATTTCTTATTGCTGTACCTAATATGGTTAATGTTGGAGGCAGTAATACGAATTCTACATTAATTATTTATTCGTGGTATACCTAATCAACGTTATATAATTATAATAAATTATTAATTTGTTTTCCATTCAGGGCTGCTTTCTCACCCAGTCTTAGCAAGCGGACCCTCCTATACCGCTTCGCGGGCAGTGTCCTGGAGGGTGCAACATTTGGCCGGGAATACAACTGGGAAGAAGGGCCAGTACCTCCAATACCTCGCCCAGTCGGCCTCACCTGCTATGCTGAACAGGGGCCTTGTAGGGGGATGGGAAGATTGGAAGGGATAGACAAGGAAGAGGGAAGGAAGCCACCGTGGCCTTAAGTTAGGCACAATCCCGGCATTGTCTGGAGGAGAACCACTTCGAGGATGGCTGAGGTGAGAATCGAACCCACCTCTACCCAGTTGACCTCTCGAGGCTGAGTGGACCCCGCTTGAATCCTCGTAAAACTTTACTAATTTCGTGGCAGAGCCGGGAATCGAACCCGGGCCTCCGGGTGTGGCAGCTAATCATACTAAACACTACACCATAAAGGTAGACGGTCAGCGTATTAATATCGCAACGATTGGTTAGACGTTAGTTTACATTGTTTCAATATTATATGCTCACCAGGGGAAATTATGGAAAAATGTACAGGCCCATTGGTTGAATTGTCAATAAACACATCTCTTCAACACTATCAAAAAGGGCACAATATAGGCCTAAGGTGATGAGAGTTTATACAATCTTGATCAGTAAATACGGTGAATGGTTGACTTCATGGCTGCTTTGTTCATGCTTGGAGGAATACAGCTTAATTTTATTTAATTGATATCGCTTCCTGTGGTTATGCACTTGTGAGAATGCGTGAAGAACCGAACCCCATGGGGCAACAGCACCGAAGGGCCACGGCCTACCAAGCGACCGCTGCTCAGTCCGAAGGCCTGCAGATTATGAGGTGTCATATGGTCAGCACGACGAAACCTCTCGGTCGTTATTCTTGGCTTCCTAGACCGGGCCCCTCCATCTCACCGTCGGATAGCTCCTCAACTGTAATCACGCAGGCTGAGTGCACCTCAAACCAAACCTCAGATCCAGATAAAAAAACCTGACCTGGTCGGGAATCGAACCCGGTGACTTCGGGTAAGAAGCACGCACGCTACTTCTACACCGCGGGGGAGGAACAACGCGTCGTAGATGTCTCACAAACTATGGGCGTTCACTTTACGTTGAATGTCGGCAATGTTCTAAAATCGTTAATGTTTCTTCAAGCGAGGGAAGAGGAAATAATTGGCAGCATCCAGATATGGTCAATAAGAGGGATTATGGAGCACAATAACCCTCTTACGTGACAGGAACTGCTGCATGGTGCTGGAGGTATTGGGGGTGTACATTATCGTGCTGCAGCCACTAGGATCCAAGTCTGAGCCACTTCAGGAGGTGATCCATGATTTAAGTTGTTCACGTACGTCAGGGTACTCACTATCGTGCCATCTGGTAGCTATTTTCTATGATTGATCCCTCCAGCATCAGCAGAAATAATGAGCATTGCCTTGACTTCTCGAACCTAATTTTTTTGGATTTCGATGAATCTAGGCTGCACCACTCCATGCCTTACCCCTTCGATTCTGGGTAGTACTTCAAGCACCACGACTGATGCCTGTAACGATGCGTTCAAGAAATGTGGAGTCACTATCCACCATGTCGGTAAATTCTCCCCAAGCTTCCATCTCGTCTTTCTCGATCAAGTAATACTTCCACACAAGTGTCATGACATTCCCTTGGAGTTTTCCCCAGTCTGAAGCAGAACTTCACGTTCCTACGTTGCTCCATTTGGCTCTTAACAGCGTCGCAACACTACACCGTACTTCCACAATGTGTACACTTAAACTGCACGTCTGGACAAGCACACGGCTCGGTGAATGATGACTGACCTTGGGCGTGAAGTACCAACTATACCGCACACCAGCAATTCGTTCACCGTTTTTATTGATCACAGGTTGTACATTGCTAACCAAATCCATTCACTTCTTATCAAGCTAAAACAACGAGCCATCGCTATCCCATCGTTTCTTTCCTTACTAGTGGTTTAATGTCTCTCTAACTCAGATAGATCTTTCGGTAACGCTGGGATTGGAAACGGGTTTGACTGCGAAGGAAGTAGCCGAGGACTGAATTAAGGTACATTGCCGGCATTTCAGTGGAGTGAAAATGGTAAACAATGGAATACCATCTTCAGGAAATTTCGAAGCTGGACTTCGAACGCACTGTCTCCTAAATGCAGGTTTAAAATATCCCGTCAATTTACCGGTTTATGGATTTCATCACATTACTTTGCAAATTAAAAAATGTGGTGGTGCCATCCATATATACTGTTACAGTTGGGTGATTCAAATTTTCCCGAAACTGAATTAATCTGATAAAACGTCCTGAATGATTAAGTGGTTGTGAAAATTCAATTAGATTTTAAACTGCGTGTTGTACTTTGTATATTGCATGGACTACGTATATTTTTCGGTTTTAATTAACTAATTTCGTGTGGCTATTTCTAGCCGAGTGCAGCCCTTGCAAAGCAGACCCTCCGATGAGGGTGGGCGGCATCTGCCATGTGTAGGTAACTGCGTGTTGTTGTGGTGGAGGATAGTTTTATGTGTGGTGTGTGAGTTGCAGGGATGTTGGGAACAGCACAAAAACCCAGCCGCCGAGCCATTGGAATTAACCAATGAAGGTTAAAATCCACGACCCGGCCGGGAATCGAACCCGGGACCCTCTGAACCGAAGGCCAGTACGCTGACCATTCAGCCAACGAGTCGGACATTTTTTCGGTTATAAGCAATAACGGATATGAAATGGTCCTAAGTCATTGATGAATTACAACTTCTTTTAATTAACGGATTCCTCTACTCTGTGATTGCCAGTTTCAGAAGTGCAGTCTTTTTTGAACATAGGGGGTTTGACTCTGGCTGATTTAGAAAGCACTTCAGAATGTTGAAATAAATCAACTCTCTTTTATTGGTTTCCGGCATATTAAAGAAAACCTGTGAAACAAATTTCAAAGATCATGGTGCCAAAAAGACGCATAAAAGATGGTGAAGATCCTGCATGAAATCGGCGAAAAAGCTGGTCTTAACACCTCTTGACGGAATATATGGAGTACAAGCACCAAAGTCCGCCCCTGTGGTGTAGTGGTTAGCGTGATTAGCTGCCACCTCCGGAGGTCCGGGTTCGATTCCCGGCTCTGCCACGAAATTTGGAAAGTGGTACGAGGGCTGGAACGGGGTCCACTCAGTCTCGGGAGGCCAACTGAATAGAGGTGGGTTCGATTCCCACCTCAGCCATCCTCGAAGTGGTTTTCCGTGGTTTCCCACTTCTCCTCCAGGCGAATGCCGGGATGGTACCTAACTTAAGGCCACGGCCGCTTCCTTCCCTCTTCCTTGTCTATCCCTTCCAATCTTCCCATCCCCCTACAAGGCCCCTGTTCACCATAGCAGGTGAGGCCGCCTGGGCGAGGTACTGGTCATACTCCCCAGTTGTATCCCCCGACCAAGAGTCTGAAGCTCCAGGACACTGCCCTTGAGGCGGTAGAGGTGGGATCCCTCGCTGAGTCCGAGGGAAAAGCCGAACCTGGTGGGTAAACAGATGATGATGATGACAAGCACCAAAGTGAGAGGTAAAACATGGGAAGTTTCCAATGACAGAGAAGTTCAAATACCTGGGAGATGGATTCAACCCAACAGATTTGATACCGAGGTAAACAAGGCAAGACCAAGGATGTTAGATCTGGCCTACAAGCTAACACAGAACAGGCATAACAAACGGGTTATATCCTACCAGGCCAAAAATCCGACATTATAACTCAGTAATAAAACCGGAAGGATTTTACGTTCTGTACCTTATTTTAAATAAAAGAAAGGGGAGCTAAAAAAACTCGAGAAGATTCTGAGGAAAATCCTTGAACCGCGGAAGACTACTGACGAGACTTGGAAGAAATGGAGAACTCTTACAAGTACACTGCAAAGGTCACGGACACACTGCTGAAACGAGGCTAAAATTCTACGGAAACCTGGTAAGAATGGATGAAAAACAACTTATCTAAAAGTCTTCAGATAAATCAAGGGATTAAAGGCCACCTTCAAGTGGGTGGAAGAGGTCAAAAGGAATGCAGAAGCAGCTTGCATTGTATTAGAGATGATACAAAATAGAAGATAGTTCAGAAGAAGAGACGACAGTCTAAAATCATTTGAAGAGAAACCACTAAAAAAGGAGACCCGAACGACTTATTTCCGAAGAGGAGACAAAGTACGAAGAGGTTCTTATAAGAGACGAGAAGAAAGAAAACGAAGCCGTTAAGGTCTGTGCAGTCCATAGTTGTCCAAAATTAGGGGGAAAACGAAAGATGTTTGAAAAGATCAGGAAAGATCACTATAACAAGTTGACCGACGCAGATAGATTTTATGGCAACAATGGGATAGGAAAGAACTAAGAGTTGGAAGGAAGCGGCCGTGGCCTTAATTAAGGTACAGCCCGAGCATTTGTCTGGCGTGGAAATGAAAAACTACGGAAAAAAATCTTTAGGACTGCTGACAGTGGGAATCGAACCAAATACCATAATACACCAATGCCGGACAGTTTACTGTTTCCAGCAAGAAAATCGATAGTGCTGCTACCTGTACGACTTTATGTGAAGAACAATTCAATAGCACAATATCACTTGTGTGACTCTTGGTGTTCTGGCGTGTTTATAATAATTTTGTATTAGCGTATTTCACAAAATAGGTTTAAATTGCGGTTTACAAATGCAAGTATTTGCCATTATTTGTGCAGTTTTATAACTGCAGGAATTACAAACTGTTCGAAGTCATATGGTTGATAAGCCAAATGAGCTTTAAGTACAGGTATGTAAGGATTGTTTTAATGCTTACGTTAATATTTCAATGTAATGATTGTTTTTGAAAGAAACGAATGACTTATGTGGCAGACACGAGGGAAAAATAAGACTAATATAGGCAAAGAAAATAATGCATTTGTAACTTGCACTAAGTAACTGTGTTTTTGTACAAGATTGTATTATTGGAGGAGGTACAACAGGAAAACCATCATCTGTTATAATTAATTAGAAAGAAAATGGAAGAGATCCAATATTGGGGAGAATGAAAGACAAGTCACGAAGGGGCGTGAAAATGAAATATCCATAGGCCTCGCAAACCTAACACTGTCGGGGTAGGAAGATAATATAAATTAACCAAGAGAGGTCATACGAAGGGGTATCAAAAAGTAATTGGAATAACATTGCCGTAGGCGAAGCTTGTGTAGTGCCGCTAGGCGTGTATAGCGTAACTCAATGCCAGTTCAGTGTCGCCTGTGTTGTCGACCTGACTTGTTCTGTTCATTTGCAGTGATTGTTTTATGATGGCAAATATAAGTGAACAACGTGCAGCTGTGAAATTGTGTTCTCTACTCGGTAAAAAGAACCGATTTGTGGTAGATAGGAGACTGTATCTCCGACCACGAAAACGCACCTGCACACAGAGCCATATCTGTTAAACAGTTTTTGGCTAAAAATGACATGGTTCCGCTGCCCGCACGCACCTTACTCGCCTGACTTGGCTCCGTGCAACTCTTTCTTATTTCGACGCATGAAGAGGGGCATGGAAAGACACCGATTTGACAACACTGAAGAGGTCAAGAAAATGAGGGAGGAGCTGTCAGCCATTTCTAAAGATAAATACAAAAAATGCTTCGAACAGAGGAAGAACCGCTGGGACAAATGTATTAGTTGCAATGGAGAGTATTTTGAAGGGTCAGCATGACAAATCCTCTCGGCCGTTATTCTTGGCTTTCTAGAGCGGAACCGCTATCTCACCGTCAGATAGCTCCTCAATTCTAATCACGTAGGCTGAGTGGTCCTCGAACCTGTCCTCAGGTCCAGGTAAAAACCCCTGAACTGGCCGGAAATCGAACCCGGGGCCTCAGGGTAAGAGGCAGGTACGCTGCCCCTACACTTCAATTCTCGAATAGTTATGTTATTAGTGGTCCTATCGATAAATACTGCATAAATAAAGTTATACAGAATTACACTTCCAATCATTTATGTCTCACATATTTTTACCGTACCAGCTATGTTAACAGGGATATTCATGAATTTGTATTTTTGTTGCTAAGTCCACATCAACGTCGAGCCACGAAAAAATGGGTAAACAGAATTTGATGAAAATCGTTTTGTACAGTCGCGTAATAAGAAAATACAGTCTAAGCTGTAAAGAATTTTATTCAACCTGGATGAAATGGTAGTTTAAGCGAAGGCATCTAACTTTTAAATACCTATGTTATTGGTCCTATCAAAAAGTACTACGTAACGGAATTTATAGAGAACACAGTTTCCGATCATTTACGTTTTATTCAGTTTTATCGTACCGACTATGATAGGAGTGGTATTTCAGAGTCTGAAGAAAATTAAAAGTGAAGGCCTACAATATCGATTGCTCATAAAATTGATCAGCAATAACATTACGTTGACCATTGCTTGTTGTGATGTTCTTTGTCTCTTATGGAACCACTCATCTCCGATAGATGAGATTACTGCTGCGTACGAGTATAACAGCCTGCCTGTATACTGGGGGAGAATAGCTGGGTAGTTAGACAACTTTCTTCTCTAGCGTACTATTCCTCTGGTTCATACATTTTCTGATACTGCTGGTACGTAACACACTAGTTCAGGGCCTCTCAAACGCCCAAAATCTCACGCGTGCAGATAGAGGCGCAAGAGCTCCGTGCACTGTGCATCGCTGCCGCTCGGCATGGCTCGGATCAACGCTTCGTCTCTGGGCTACTTGACTAAGCTCGGCTCAACTCGCCTATACACGGCTCAAGTCAGCCCGGATTTGGAGCGCTATGGCGCAAGTGGGGCAGAGGGAGACAGGCGGAGCGAGCGAGACAGGCGTGAGGAAAGAGAGAGTAAGCGCTATTGCTCCAAATCGAGGAGTGGGGGGTCTGCACTCTGGTCAACCAAGCCAAGTCGTCTTTTGCAGCGTGCACAGTGCATGCACCACGCGCATGCACCCTGAGAGGCCCTGCACTAGTTTATTATAGAATTTAAGCTATTTGTTCCCTACTCTGACGCACTGATTGGATTGATCAGTGTGTACAATTTACGGAATAATGGCAGTTGCTCACTTATGACCTGGTCTAGAATTACAATTTCGGCCTATTCCAAATAATAGCACCACAATTCACCGTATGAATCTAAATTCAACCCTGAAATGAGCCGTTTCTTAAAAAAAAAAAGGAGCTTCTTCTTCTTCTTCTTCTTCACTTTAATGAAATTCTACATACATGTTATTCCAAATTAGCAGCTAAGAGGGGGTTTCTCCTCTGGCTAGGAGGAAAAGTTTGCCTCCAAGTCAGATAGATTTTCCCCGCCAGTGTAGTGAATTGAGATTTTTCAATTCATCGGGTCCTAAGAAACAGAAAGTAAAAGGACATAGCTTTCGCCATGGGACTCTCCACTCTTCGTCCCCCCTTCACCCCCAAAATAAAAGTGTGTTTACGGCTCACGGCTGTCTGCGGCCTAGACATTCCAGCTCTGGAACATTGGACTGTTAGATCGGCAGCGCGCTACTGTTCGTTAAAAGTTAGAAAATATGTGATTTTCCATTTCATCGAGTATTTCATGTGATAGTATTGCTTTTAATCGCGACATTCCTACTGGCGTCTTTGTAATGATCTATGTTGATTTCAGTTGGGAAAACCACTAAGGCAGTCTTTCTGAGGATATAAATAGGCCGGTGGAGAGTTAGAGTCTGCCATTATAATGAAAATTCCTCAACTTCATTGTAACTGATGGTAGACAAGAGGGCCTACCACTACAATGAAAATTTCCTAACCCAGTCTTCACATAAAGAAAGACGTTTGGTGACTTCCCCGTCGCGTTTCTAGGGTATCGTTAAGAGCTATGCAATTTAATACAATCTTGCTCACAACGTGTAAACTACCTAATCTGGAAATCTGTACAAAATATAGAATTCCGTAGCGAAGCACGGGTACATCAGCTAGTTATTTAATAAAACTGGACAATTTCCCACCATCAAAAAGCCATATTTTTCAAGATATTATTATTATTATTATTATTATTATTATTATTATTATTATTATTATTATTGCCGTAAGTGATAAAACTATAATTATACGTGAATAGATCTCTGATTCTGCAACTCAAGGAACGATTATTAAATTTTAAGCGGAAAAAAGAAACGGGAATAAGTTTTGTGTTAGAAAACAGCTGAAGTAGGCCGAGCAGAATAAATTAATGTTGCAAGAAGAGATGGGGGAACGAAGAAAGGGTTGCGGCGCAAGCGAAAGTATAAAGGGGGAATGACAAAGAGTAAGTGAAACTAATGATAGAAGTAAATCAATGTTTATGAAAGATATAAATCATGATTATGGTTCGCCACAAGGAAAAATAACATAGGCTAATGAAGAGAGGGACGCAGTGTAGTACGAGCAGAGTTTGCGTGGATGGACTAAATTCCAAGACGAATTCACGAACCTCAGGTAAAGTCACAGTCGTTTCCTTTACAGTCCTATCCTATTCTGTCATTCCTTCAAATGTTAAAATCATTCAAGTTCTTTAAGACTTTGAAAGGACAGCAAAGGCCTCCAGTGAAGTTTTTCGATACGGTGAAATTTGACATTTCATACTATGGTCCCCGTAATATTGCTACGCAACTTTACATCAGTTACATGATATGCAGCCTAGTGCAGTCTCCAGTTTGAACTAAAATATGGAGTTTCAAGAGATTCTGCTAAGCCGATTTCCCGTGACATTCACACAAATAACGAAACAGACACCAAAATTGAACGGAATTCACTTTCAAATTTTGAATTCCTAATCCGAGGTAAGAACGCAAGCCTGCCTGGTTGACATGATCCTTAAGGCGTTGAAGTCTAAACTCCCTGATACCGTGGTTAGCCGGTTCTAGTCCGTTGGTCGAAAAAATTTCACCGTCAGAATGTTATTCGGCAGGGTACGGGAGGTGGTGGTATACACTTTATAATCACTAGATTGCGTGCCAAAAGCCTGGATTAAATTCCAAACCTTTTCGCAGTGCTCATATGGAGTGACGGCATATGACGGTGATTCGTCCATCGGATGGGGACGTTAAGCCTTGAGCAGACCCCTTGGTGCTATTCGACGGGAGTAGGCTACGTGCTGGCACCGTATTTCACCCCTCTCTTCCTACTACCATATATATCACACCATTCATTTCATTTCATCAACTCCTGTGATAATTTTGACCTCAGGGAGGACGTCCGTGACCATAGACCAACCAGCACGCTAACAATTTTTATATTTTTTTAAATCGAACAAATTTGTTGACTTTTAGTTTTTTAATGATATTATTTTCTCTTGTTTCTGTTTATTTTCTATTTGAGGACGACACACACACCCAGTCCCCGAGCCAGTGGAAATATCCAATTAAGGTTAAAATCCTCGACCCGGCCGGGAATGGAACCCGGGGCTCCTTGAACCAAAGGTCAGATCGCTAGCCATTTCGCCATGGAGCCGTACGGTCTTATGGTGACGATGGGATAGGAAAAGGCTAGGAATGGGAAGGAAGCGGCCGTGGCCTTAATCAAGATATAGCCCCAGTATTTGTCTCTCTGGGCAATCCTTTAGGGACCATGCCATTCTTTACAAAGTATCGCCATTTGATCCTCTGCCTTCCTCTAGATCTGATTCCATAGAATTTATTAGACCATGCCCTCTTGATCGGTGCATTTACGTCAGACGTATTTCATTACCATAAAACCTCTATCTGTAATATATCAGAATATACGTATTTTTTTCTTCTTCTTTATTCGTTATGCCCGTTTACAGAGCGCGTTGGAACTTGTTAGCTTGATGATGGTTTTCCTTTCTTCTTCTCCTCCCAAAATCTCTTCATGAACTCGCTGTGCTGTTTCTTGAGTTCTTCCGTCCATTGTTTCCCTGTGGTTCTTTTAGCCTTTTCTATGAACGTGTGCTTTGCAACCAGATTCCCAAAAGCCTTGCGATCCCTGATGACATACGTCTTTTATTTATTTATTTATTTATTTATTTATTTATTTATTTATTTATTTATTTATTTATTTATTTATTTATTTATTTATTTATTGTTTCAAAGATCCTGTGAGCTATAGCTCGTATTCGGACTGTATATTAAAGAGCACAGTTAAAATGTTAAAGAAAAAGTTAAATATTTATAATACAAGGCTGATAAAAATGTATATAAATAATAATAATTTAAATCTAAAATACAATTTTTTCAAGGATACAATTGCTGCTTAAATGTTTACGGTATTTAAACAGAACCACATAATAGAAATGAAACCTTATAATAAGTTCATTTAAACAGACAAAGTCCAAGAACATTAAATGCTTCTTAACATTTATTTTGAGTTTATTCAAATTCAGACAACGTTTCTGCAGTCCTGACATCTTTTTGTTAATGTAGTTTCTCATTCCCTTCAATGAGGTTTCCATTGCTCACCGTAACAGTTTCATTTCCGTACTAAAACTTCTCTTCAAATCCATTACATGAATAACTATTCATTCCATTTGCGATTAAAAACTGATTTGTAATCCATTGTAGACTATTCTGAGGGAAGTGGATGCCTGCATTTCACTCTGTGTACACATGGGATTTTACAGAATGCTTCGTAATTTACATGCAACGTAAACATTTATTTGATATCAAATTAGAGAGCAGTACGCAATTACAGAGGTAATATTATGAAATAGAATGAAGTAAAATAGGATAGTGCAGTGAAGCAAGCTTATATCACCGGACTTAAATTGTACGCAATTGAAGGAATTATTACGATCCCTTAATACAAACTACTAAACTAATATAATGAAATCAAATTATGTAAAATTGCGTTATAAAGCGCAATATATCTTCATTTTAATATGCTTCAAATTATCTTGTCATTTAATGTCTTGTACTATTTCACCAGTCCGCCTCTGTGGTGTAGTGGTTAGCGTGATTAGCTGCCACCCCCGGAGGCCCGGGTTCGATTCCCGGCTCTGCCACGAAATTTGAAAAGTGGTACGAGGGCTGGAACGGGGTCCACTCAGCCTCGGGAGGTCAACTGAGTAGAGGTGGGTTCGATTCCCACCTCAGCCATCCTGGAAGTGGTTTTCCGTGGTTTCCCACTTCTCCTCCAGGCAAATGCCGGGATGGTACCTAACTTACGGCCACGGCCGCTTCCTTCCCTCTTCCTTGCCTATCCTTTCCAATCTTCCCATCCCTCCACAAGGCCCCTGTTCAGCATAGCAGGTGAGGCCGCCTGGGCGAGGTACTGGTCATACTCCCCAGTTCTATCCCCCGACCAAGAGTCTGAAGCTCCAGGACACTGCCCTTGAGGCGGTAGAGGTGGGATCCCTCGCTGAGTCGCAGGGAAAAACCGATCCTGGAGGGTAAACAGATGATGATGATGATGATGACTATTTCACCATAGTCTGGCGCTTGGCTGAATGTTCAGCGTAGTGGACTTCGGGTCGGAGCGTTCCAATTTCGATTCCTTGTCGGGTCAGGAATTTTCAACGCATCTGATTAATGCTTCCACATATGGTTGGTGTCAATAATGGCATCCGGATGTAAAATTGAGTTAAATCTGTTCGAAGTGCAGACCTCACGTTACCGTGAAAAGTCAAATAATAATAATAATAATAACAATAATAATAATAATATTAATTATAATAATAATAATAATAATAATAATAATAATAACACTCCGTATCATTCGTTATAAATAGGTCAGGCGACTAGTCTAGTTATGGCTGTTGCAGTCATATTGTTTTGCCTGCCCTTTTCAATGGTTTCATGAACATTTAATCAGAGGGGCGTTATCGTATTACGCAGTTCGTAGTGATAATTCATCCATTCTAATATCATCATACCGTCTGTTTGGTAAAAACTATCCTCTTATTTTCTTTTTATATATCCTGTAGTTCTTGATGTAAAGGTTGGTATTGTGCCGTAGAAGACAAAGTATTTTTAATCTCAGTTCTTCCAAATGGAAAAGTTGTCTTGTGAGCTCATAGTAGGTTAGTACTGAAGGAGCCTTTCTTTTTTGCCAGGCTGAGAATTTATTAAAGATATACGGCCTTCACACTTTCTATTGTAGCTAGATTATCCTTCGATAGGTGGTCGTAGATAATGTATAAGGCGTTGTAAACTCCTAATATATATATAATAATTGGGAAAAGTATAATACTTTGGAAAATTTTGGGACCCCAAATGTATAAAGATATTTGTATCAAGATAAAAACTGAGGACCTCTGCCGATATATAGAGAAAATTACAGGCGCAATTAAAAGACGAAGACTAGAATTTTATGGTCACCTTCATACATTGAACGGCGACATGCTAACTGAGAACACGTTTTATTTTATCTCCAAATTAAAATACTCGTTCGGTTGTTCGAAAAAGATACAATGGGATCTACAAAAACTGAAGATCACAGACGACTTAACTAACAGGATGATCTTCCGTCGACAGATCACTTCTCTGGATTTTTCGCTTTTGCAAATTCGACGTCAGCCTTGGAGAGTGTTAGGCTATCGAAGGAACAGAGGCAAGTAATCAGCCGACGTATGAAGACTTTCTGGGAAGGAAACAATAATAATAATAATAACCAAACAAAACCACAAGGCACTACAGCGCTTGAAGTGCCTTGGCCTACCAAGCGACCGCTGCTCAGCCCGAAGGCCTGCAGATTACGAGGTGCCGTGTGGTCAGCACGACGAATACTCTCGGCCGTTATTCTATGCTTTCTAGCCCGGGTAATAATAATAATAATAATAATAATAATAATAATAATAATAATAATAATAATAATCCCGTGTGGGGATTTACCGGTTACCTCCATCTGGCGCGTCCCATTGGAATTGGGAAAGCTCGCTGGCTCTGCCGCCAGCAGAGTGCGAGGGTAGTCGGGAAATAAAATACCACCGTGAAAAAAAAAAACTGGTCCCTTGCCAGGGTTACGGCGAAGACTGGTAAATGACCAGAAGCCAGAAAACATCTTGAGGCAACCTCTAGGGCTAACAACCCTAGTTGTAAAAGGATGGGTACCCGTCCAAAGCAAAGTCAAGTCAAAAAGCATGATGGCACAACATTTCAAGAAACATACCCCAGGAGGTAAATCTTCGGATAAATCCCTCGTCGTGAACGCCACGGCGCACGAGTCTCATTCGGATTCTGGGGGAGACTCGACATCATGCAAGAGACGAATCGGAGCGTCTCGGTGTACCCCGAAGAGTCAAAAACTCAGGCCAAAATCTAAAACCTTTCTAGCAACTTTCAACATAAATTCACTTACACAAACTGGCAAGCTGAAAACCCTCACCAAAGCTCTTCACGAAAATCAGATATCCATAATGGCCCTACAGGAAACAAGGTACCCAGATGAAGAGATTTTTGAATCCGAAGGCTATCGATTTCTAAAGAGCAAAGCGCAAAGAGGAATCCTCAATGGAGCTGTGATGCTTGGAACCGCGTTTGCTGTTAGAACCAAGATCCTTAAATCGGTTGCAAATTTCGAACCTGTGAATGACAGATTGTCTATACTCACAATTAAATGCGCGAACAAACCCTACGCCCTAATTAACGCGCATGCTCCTACAGACGATAAGAACAAGTCTGATCCAGAGGAAGGTGATAATTTCTGGGACCTACTGGATGAAAAATTAAACAAAAATCCCAAACACCATGTCAAGCTTCTTTTGGGTGACTTCAATGCCCAACTAGGTCGTGAACAGAAGTACAAGAAAGTTATAAGACATTACCCTGCTCACAAAAGAACCAATCCCAACGGCAAAAGACTGGTGTCCATTTGCGAAAATCACAACCTGCAGGTCATGTCGACCCACTTTCGCCATCTACCCAGAAAGCAAATGACTTGGCGTTCTCCCGTCCAAGCTCTCGGAGAGTTCCAAATTGATCATGTTGCAATCTCCAGGAGAAACAGCCCTGAGATTATGAATGTCAAGGTAAAGAAAGGCATCAATGTGGCCTCAGATCATTATAAGTCTCTTATCAAATTCAAACCAATTCCCGCAAACACAAGGAAGACAACTAAACAGATCACACGCTTCGACAATGATAAACTTCGGCAAAGGGTCGAGGAGTTCCAGGAGAAGGCTAGGCTGTGACTTTAACAACGCCAAAAGTCTCCTTGTTGAGGCCGCTAAAGACGTTGCAGAAATCAAGAGAAGCAAAAAGCATGTCTGGTGGAATAGTACCTGCGAATCAGTCCTCCAAGAAAGACTCAATGCGTGGAAACAGTACTACTCTACGAAATCAGAAAATGATTGGGAAACCTACAAAACCCAACGTGCCCAAGCAGCTAGGGTGTTCAGAACTGAGAAACGTAAATACGAAAAATCTCTCATTGAAAAGATAGAACTAAATTTTAGGAAGAATGAAAGCAGACAGTACTACAGAGTCTTCAAACGCAAACTCACTGGCTATAAACCACAATCTCTATGCTTTGAGCGAAAGGACGGCACACTGGCGGCGTCAAATGAAGAAAATTGCAGCATTCTGGCAGATTACTTCAAGAATTTACTTAATTGCTCTAAACCGCAAAGCGCCATTGAGACCAAGGAACCCTTACTCAGGTACCCAGATTCCAGACCACCCGACAGAGATGAAATCAAGCGCCACATTGCCCGTCTCAAAAATAACAAAGCGCCGGGGGAAGACTCAGTAGTAGCAGAAATATGGAAATATGCCCCAGAGGAATCACTTGATATCTTGCAAAAGCAAAGAGAAGAAATTTGGAACAAGGAGACCCTACCCGAAGATTGGAAAATTGCTTTGATCCATCCATTACACAAAAAAGGCAGCATGAAGAACATCAACAACTACAGAGGAATATCTTTGCCACCCGTGACTTACAAAATTCTATCACTTGCCATCCTGGAGCGTTTGGAAGCACAAGTCCAACATCAAATAGGTGAATTCCAAGGAGGGTTCAGAAAAGGTCGCTCAACAGCTGAACAGATCCAAAATCTCAAAACGATCATCATATATTGTACACTAAGGTCCAATCAGTATGTGTCTGTATTTGTGGACTTTAAGAAAGCGTACGACTCCATTGACCGGGAAGTCCTGCTAAACATCTTAAATGAATTTGGAGTTGATTTGAAACTGCTGGCATTAATTAGAGCCACCCTGGCCGATACAAAATTCAAGGTGAAGTTCCACGGATGTCTCTCGTATTCCTTTGACATCAAAACAGGTGTCCGACAAGGTGATGGGCTATCCCCGATACTTTTCAACTGTGTTCTTGAAAAGATCATCAGAACCTGGCGGGTGAGATTACAGGAAACCAACTACAGTCCATTGAGAATAGGAACCAAATCCAAGGGGATCGCAACAGACTGCTTAGCATTTGCCGATGATATTTCTGTTCTCTCAAACGACATAGAAACCGCTACAGCTCAAGTTGAAATGTTAAAGGAAATTGCCGAACAAACTGGTTTGCAGATATCGTTTGAGAAAACAGAAGTAATGACTAACATCAAAGAGGCTCCACCAAAACTCCATACAAAATACGGGTACATCACCCGAGTAGACAAATTCAAATACCTGGGTGAGATAATCATGAAAAATGGACTGGACAAAGAAGCACTTCAGGAGCGAGTACGCAAATTGGAAATAGCCTACCAAACATCCCGCACAATCTGCAACAAAAAATGCCTTTCCCAAAACACCAAGATACGCCACTATGAAACAGTTCTGAAGCCAGTAGTTCTATATGCAGCCGAAACCCTGTCTCTAAACGCTAACAAAGGACCCCTTGAAGAACTGGAGAAAAGAGAACGCAAAATTGTGGGAGGAATCTTGGGATCAAAGTACAGAAATGGAATACATCAAAAGAGATCCAACAAGGAAGTCTACAGCAAAACAGAGAAAATTACCGACACAATCAGAAAAAGACGGGCACGATTTTACGGTTATCTGAAAAGAATAGACGGAAGGAAGTTAACTAAAGAAATCTTTCACTTTTTTGATACAAACCCCAAAACTACAATTCCCTGGTTTAGAAATACCAAAGAAGACCTGCAAATACTACATATCTCAGCTGAAGACGCCCTTAACAGAGATCTCTTCCGCAAGAAAATATTGACGAACGGGCTAAACCGAGACGAGCAACCGAAGAGAAGATACGGTGCCCCTTGGACAGAGGAGAGTAAGCAGGCCCACTCACAAAGAATGAGGGAAATTTGGGCTCTAAAGAAGGCTAAGTTCAGTGTCAAATGCAAGAAGACTTAACGTGGTCCTTGATGGCCCAAGCGAATTATATAATAATAATAATAATAATAATAATAATAATAATAATAATAATAATAATAATAATAATACTTATTCTTTTTCCTAGGCTCAGATCCATTTCTGTTTAGATCTGATGTTTGCAATGCACTGTATGTTCTGGTGCAAGACAGAGCAAATATATTACCTTCACTGACCTATCCCAGTCTCAGCTTTGGCTATGATGATATGAAAGTGACTGTGGTATGAGTGATACAAGTAACGCTATTCCTTTTATAGCCAGCCTCTACGAATAGTGTGAAAGGTTTCGGTCTTAAGGTCGGTCGGTGTGTACATTTCAATTGACTTGTCTAAGGGAGAAAGCAATGGTAAACCATCTCATTCCTCATTTCCCTAGTACGTCTCTGCAGTGAAACCCGGGCTATGTATGACAGTTAGTGGTGGAGTTATTGGAGATTCAATGAGCTTTCAGCCTGAGGATTTAACATACATTGTCCCAATGGGAAAATTGTACTATGTTTCCCAATTTTATGCCTTCAAATAACTTGAAAAAGTTATGAAAAAAGCTGTTTAATTTCTTGATCATAACCAAGGAATCTACAATTTTACGTAAATTTGAACCACAGGGACGATATTTTCATTTCAAAGATTTGCGTCCATTGGCTGGGATTCAAATCGCGGCCAGTTTGATAACATGCCAGTGACTATCACACTCAGTTATCTTGGAAATAAATAAACAAAATAAAATAAATTAAGCTATATACAATTAAAACTTAATAATTCACCCCTAGCCTGAGTCGATCGGTCGGTAGAGCGCTGGTCTTCTGAACCCAGGTTAGCGGGTTCGACACTGGCTCAGTCCAGTATTATTCGAAGGAACGTATTAGTGTAGCCCCTTGTTGGCAGTTATTGACGAGTAAATTAACACCTGCGGAATGAAATACTGGCACCTAAGGGTTTTCGAAAACCTTAAGATAGATCATTAGAGATATAACATTATTATTATTATTATTATTATTATTATTATTATTATTATTATTATTATTATTATTATTATTATTATTATTATCATTATTATTATTGTTATTATTATTATTATTATTATTATTATTATTATTATTATTATTATTATTATTATTATTATTATTATTATTATTAATCCTTCGTTTTATAACAAACCTCCACGGATATGAATTATGCATCTAAGCCCTGTTTATTCGTGTTGATACCATTACATTCTCGACACATGAATGTGATTCTTTGTCACTCCATCTCCTTTAAATTCCTCACACTTTCGACTCTTCTTCTAGCCTTCGCTGGCAAATTAATTAACCCTGTATTATGACATTCACCCACAGGCTAAGCAGAGGGGCCATCCCGACTCAAATTCACTATCTTGTCAAAGTGCCTACTAGATTATCAACGTGCTCCCTCGCCTACTACATTGTTAGCCCAAGGCTTCGGTTTTGGAATGATAACCGTGTCCTCTTCCCGCCAGATATAAGCATTTATTCTTTTTCCATGTGTAAGTATAGAGATATCCTTATTTATCACACGCTAGTTCTCGATTTGCTTAAAGTTTCCTTCTCCACGCGCCTCGCCACTTTTCCTCCTGTTCAGTACATAACTCAGTGTACATTGGCCAAATACTGCGTATAGAGTAAGCTAAATCTAAAATCACTGTGATTATCATACCGGGCGGTCTACCCGCCCCTTGTAACTAGTTTCACGCAACCCGCTACGTTAACTACTTTGTCGAAATACATAGATCACCCATGTATTTGATGTGTTTATTAGTATAAACATAGTCGATTTTTGTAATTTTTGCTAAATAGACAAAAGAAAGAATTCTAGTTCCAGATTCTCTCCAGATAAATTCTGGAGCTCTCATTGCGTTACTATTGCACCCTACGGGTCAGGGTGACCACAGTATTTTTCCCAACTAGTCAGTTACATATCTCAGGGTATTCATGCCTCCAGAGAAATGGTTAATTTTTCTATGTTTTGGTTTAACGTGCGTTCAAAGAGAAAATAATGACACCATATGCGGTCCAGCATTACGTAATTCAACGCTCAGTAGTGGATTTGCGTACGCAAACTTCAGTCAACCTTTCGACAAACACATCTGCTTAACGAGAACCTTACTCACTAAGTATAAGTACAGACTACCATTACAAATGAAAACTCATTCCATTCTATAAAAAAATCAATCAAGAAACACATTTATTAAATTATCAAGACTTGCGAAATAAATGGTTAATGTCAAATATTGCTCATGATCTTCCAATTGTCAACCTAATAAATAAATATTCTAATTCCTAAATCAAATATTCTAAGTCAGCGCTGGCTTATTCCTAAACTAAGTTTTCATATCTTAACATTCTGGGTCGCGTATTCCTGAAATGAATTGTTGCTTTGTTTCATCTTCCTATTAAAATTTACATCTGGTCATTTAAGTATACAGTATATCATAGTCTTCTGATCACGGTCAAAATTCGGTATACCAGTAAATTATTCCATCACTCACGGTGATAATTATACACCCTCATCAAAAATACAATCATTACATTGTTCAAATTATCGTGGAAATGAACTGAATATGAATAAAAGTGTTCTGAATACTAATATCGGTGACCTAAGTTACATTGAAAATTATCTGATTTCGTTGGTGCAGACTACAGTGAAGAAAATGAAATATTGAATGACGCACTAAGCTTCTCGGACCAATTGCCACTTAAGTATGGCTCCTAGCTAAATATTCGCTCTAATAATATTTCAGATTAACAAAGCATCGATGATATCCTACGTAAATCTCAAATAATTTCCCTACTCTAGCTTTATAATTTCTTATGTAACGTATTCCAGTTCAATATGCACGTAGCCAATAAGCATTTTTTTCATATATGGATGTGCAAGTGCCTACATTAAGATATTTCAACACTACGTTACCATACTAGTTACATCCTAGTTTGATCTTCCACGCCATTAACATTCATTCAGAATACGACACAGTCATGCATTCATATACCCATCACCGGTTGTTATAATAGTCAAACCACTTTCACACTTCATTAAAATATGCGAAATTGTATTGTCCATACCTTGCTATAGTTCCTCCCTGGGGCATACTTATATTCCGTAGTCGCTTTACTTGTGCTCCTATATCGCACATTATATATATATATACACGTTTTACTTCCTGTTAATCTGCGCAATAATACATTTAAAGTATCATATATACTTCATTATTTCATTACTAACCTTCGTTTCAACCCATATATAATTCATTTAACATCTATAATTATCGCGTTTAACCTCCAATATTAATTAAACACAACGATACGTATCACTCCAATAGCGCAGAATTCGTTCCTCAAAACGCATTTTGTCATACAATTTAACATATAACCCCAAATTCAGTA
Organism: Anabrus simplex; assembly: GCF_040414725.1. Lineage (NCBI taxonomy): Eukaryota > Metazoa > Arthropoda > Insecta > Orthoptera > Tettigoniidae > Anabrus > Anabrus simplex. The sequence continues at coordinate 448,285,102 of NC_090267.1, read as the reverse complement.
TCTATTTTTTTAAATATAATAACACAGCAAAGAGTATGGTAATTTAACTTAACCAATTTAAACATGCGTCCCTCTGTGACGTAAACTGGGTTTGACTGGTATTACATCATTCATGGATCTTTCTAACTAACCGGGATTCTATGAAACATATGTTACACTACGTCGCACTTTTAAATCGTATTCTTACTTCCTTGGATAAGATAATATAGTAAATATGTTACCAATCTGTCACGAGATATCGTTTTAAATATTTCACACTGCACTTTCTTGTATTCACTGCACACTTAATTATCTCACGTTTAGGCTATTCAGATCTATTGCATATACTGGTAATACTCTACATAAGAAATTATACTACTTAATACTATTACTTAGCTCGCCATTCAATATCTCGGGCCTTAGTTGCTCTTCGGTCTGGTCACAGGCCTTGGATTGAGAACTGGGCAGGTTCTCCATCACTGGTATCTCGGGTAGAGTGACCTCCTCCACACGGGTCGGGTGGTTTTAACTGCCAGGATGACATCTCCCTCCAGATTGTTCTATGCCGATTTAGCAAGCCATTATCTGTTCAGGAACACAGTAGACAATATCCATCGATACTGGAAAATGTGAATTCATCATGGTTCTGCGAAGTATATATATATTTTTATAATGATTGCCTCTTTATTTAGGCTATCGTTGCTATTATTTCCACTTAATATAGCTCAATTTCAAGCTCTCGCGACTCAATCAACTTCTTGTTTCCGAACGATTTTGCGTCTAATTGACGACCTTTTCGAAATTTCTGGATTTTATTTCTTCTTTACTGTATTTCAACGTTTATCTCTTCGTTTTCTTCAATATTACCGACCTCTGAGCTTAAAATTCACGTTAGATACTGCAAATCTTGCTTATTTTTTTAGAGCGATGTTCAGGAAGTCTTATCCTTACGAGGTCAATTTTTTTAAAGTCAGTTTTTATAATAATCCGATTGACCCTTCTTATTTTTTTAAAACAATTCCATCGATTCTACACCATTGTACACCGCCTTCATAGTGGTAGGTTTAAGTTAGTCATGGCCTTCTGACATATATAAGTATCGATATCCTACTACACATTTCTTTGCCTTGGCTGGCCTCTATCTTCCGTAGGCGCCATTTTGTAATACGTCCAGTAAATGCATCGGGTACACTATAGACAACTTATGTATCCTTATTTTGAATTACGTATTGATATTCACCATTAGGTAGCTTTAATTGTTATGATGACAATGTAAACAACGAAAGAAACTACGTTTCCTGCACAAACCATATAAACTCCAGTATTTTATGTCGGATGGTTTTGAAAATAGAGATATTTAATTAGAAATAAGTCAAAATGTTGTAGTTTTGACTTAAGCAGACACTATAGTGAAATTTCTAACTTCTAAATATTTCAATGAATTTTTACTATGCCTATCTTTTCCGAGGTATATCTTCTCCGATATAGAAAAGTTGCCAACTTTCAATAGTGTACCTACAAAACTTTTTGAGTAGGATTTTCTATTACTTTGGTTTTATCAGCATCATTAAAAAAGTCCCTCGCATCAGATTTTTTTCCACTTGGCACCAAATTTTGCACAAATCTGCTGGATAGTTATGCTAACAAATATGAGTGTCAAAGTTTGTTGTTCGACAAATGTATTGGCATGTAGAATTTTAAAAAAATTAATGTTTGAATTTAAAATAATTTTATGTATACACACAACATTTTGTAGGTTAAAAATAATTTTAAATCATCTTTGAACGTAAAATGGACATTATAATTTATGCACCAACTATTTAACTACTAAACCAAACCAAATCAAACCAAATCCCATGGCATTACAGCCTTTGAAGGGCCTTGGCCTACCAAGCGACCGCTGCTCAGCCCGAAAGCCTGCAGATTACGAGGTATCATGTGGTCAGCACGACGAATCCTCTCGACCGTTAGTTTTGGCTTTCGAGACCGGGGCCGCTATCTCACCGTCAGATAGCTCCTCGATTCTAATCACGTAGGCTAAGTGGACCTCAAACCAGCCCTCAGGGGCAGGTAAAATTCCCTGGCGTGATCGGGAATCGAACCCGGGGCCTCAGGGTAAGAGACAGACACGCTACCACTACTCCACGGGGCCGGCCAACTATTTAGCTAGTACTGAGTAAACTTTCAACTACACCAGACAAAATTTGCATGATAAGAGTCCCCTTTCATGAAAAAAAATCATGAAGGTTCTGCTAGACCATAAAATGCAAAAAAAAAAAAATCTATGCGAGTTCACTCTTTAGAACCGTCCTGCACAGTAACTGTACCATTCACACTTATTTCTTCCCTCCTCCAGTGATATTTTCATCACCTTCTTTTTTCTCACCTCTTTGCATTCACCCGGGCTCCATTTCCTGCTTTATTGGAGCGTATCCAGTGCAGCATGCGACAATTAAATGCCAGCGAGTAGTGGAGCAGTGGGGATTCAACTCCCCAGCGTCAGCATTTTTTCTTGCTGACTCAGCACCCGAGGTCTAGTAGTGTAGCTATGCGGGTTCTGACCCGAGGTCATTGACCCTAGTATATTAGTTGTACAATGCCGATTTGGCGGATTTGCATTAGAGAGCAAGCCTAACCCCGCAGACACTATCTTGGAAGGGCCTAACCTCAGTTTTACGCCTAGATGCCCTTCCCGACGCCTAAGAGAGAGAGCCTAAACTCACATCTAACTACATGGAGGGGCATAACCTCAGTTTTACGAGAAATGCCTTTCGAGACGTGAATTGCTCAAGATGGCGGCTATACACAGCCTCTTATGAGACAGCCCAAGGGCTACTGCGCAAGATGGCGGCTGCTCTTATGAGGCGGCCCGGGGGCGCTTGCGTAAGATGGCGGCTGCTCTTACGAGGCGGCCTTGGGAGGCTTGCGCAAGATGGCGGCTGCTCTTATGAGGCGGCCCAGGGGCGCTTGGGTAAGATGGCGGCTGGTCTTATGAGGTGACCCAGGGGCGCTTGCGTAAGATGTTGGCTGCTCTTATGAGGTGGCTTAGGGGTGCTTGCGCAAGATGTTGGCTATAGATAGGTTCTTATGAGGAGGCCTAGGGGCGCTTGCGCAAGATGGCGACTGCTCTTATGAGGTGGCCCAGGGGCACTTGCGTAAGATGTTGGCTGCTCTTATGAGGTGGCTTAGGGGTGCTTGCGCAAGATGGCGGCTATACATAGGCTCTTATGAGGCTACCTAGGGGCGCTGGCGCAAGATGGTGGCTGCTCTTATGAGCAGGCCTAGGGGAGCTTGCGCAAGATGGCGGCTATGAGACGGTTTAGGAGCGCTTGCGCAAGATAGCGGCTGCTATTATGTGGCGGCCAAGGGGCGCTTGCGCAAGATGGCGGCTATTAGACGGCCTAGGGGCTTACTGCGCAAGATGGCAGCTATATATAGGCTCTTATGAGATGGCCTAATAACGCTTGCGCAAGATGGTGCCTATACACAGGCTTATATGTAGAAAGTTAGCCCAGGGGGCCTACTGCGCAAGATGGCGGTTATACATAGACTCTTATGGAGAAAGAGTTCTGGGCCTATAATTTTCCTTATGATTTACCGTTCTTCTTATTATTATTATTATCATTATTATGATTATATTATATCTTGTAGGTGGCATGAAGTAAGATTCTTCAAGCAATTAGTCGTTCAGTTTCGTCATGCATCAACAATAATGGCTTTAAAACCTTGTCATTAACATTTGAGCACTAGGATACAATAGAATTTACTAATACATTTTATTTCAAAACGTTTCTTAGTTTTGTGCTTATGTTATTTACATATGATTAATTCTCTTTATCTCATCACGTTTGTGTTTCAAATATCATAAGAAGAGTTTTCCCATGAAAGGGCGAGGGCTTTAGACAGAAAATGAATACTGGCCCCTTCAACTTGTGTGAGTAGGTCACTTGTGCTATGCAAATAAGAAGTAGATTTTGCTTTGATGTCAAAGACTCTTCTCCACTCGAGGTTGAAAAGATCCCTGTTTCTACATTTTTAAAGGCACAATTAGCAGGAGAACTCAAAGTGTTATTCACATATAGAGGGACAACACGTTGTAGCAGTGTTCTCAGGACGGGGTGAACGAAACATGACCTACTTTTCACATTAACCCTTAGATCATACCTCATTAAAAATTACATACAGCATAGGGTTGGGTTTATTTTAGATGAAAGATGAACGATCAATGGTGATGATTAAGTTATATGAAGACTAGAATGGTTTCAGACGACACAGGGATCAGCATTTCAGTGTGAAACAGTATCTGACACCTGCCACCAGAGAATAGATATTTACCTTTATGCCTCGTAGATCTAGAGAAAGCATATGACAGACTACCCGGAAGAAATATGTTAACTGTACTGTGGGGTTGTGGGACTAGGGGTCGATTATTTACAAGTAATCAAAGGCATTTATGTTTACAAACGGGCTGCAGTGAGAATTATTGGAAGAATGAGTTGTTAATTCAAAGGGGTGATAGGGTTTGGGGTAGACAAGGCGTTAATCTTTCACCGTTGTTGATCATAGTATTCATGATCAGTTACTGAGGGAGGGATTCAATTGGGTGGAAATTTAGTACACCTCTTGACCTATGCCGACAACTTGGTCATAATGGCATACCGTGCTGAAAGCCTGCAATCTAACATCTTGGAGCCAGAAAAGCGGTTCACCGAATCTGATATGAAAATTACCAGTTAGAAACTGATCTGATGTCGATAGCGAACGAACTTAAGTAGACAAAATATCAGGATGAGAGTACAAAACTGAAACAAGTATTTAGGATGTGCAGTCTCCCAGGAGTCCGCCTCTATGGTGTAGTGGTGTAGTGCTCTGCCACGGAATTCGAACAGTGGTACGAGGGCTGGAACGGGGTTCACTGAGCCGCTGGAGGTCAACTGAGTAGAAGTGGGTTCGATCCCCACCTCAGTCATCCTGGAAGTGGTTTTCCGTGGTGTTCCACTTCTCCTCCAGGCAAATGCCGGGATGGTACCTAACTTTAGGCCACGGCCGCTTCCTTCCGTAAGTACGGAATGAACTCTAACGATGAAACTTTGCTTATAAATCACCTTCAGTGATAGGGCTTCAGAGAGGGATCGAGGAGGATAACTTACGTATCTGAATTACGGGCTCTGCCATGGAGGGTGACAGACGAAGAAGGAGACCAAGGCGACGATAGTTATTCAGTTTTTGATGATTTAATAATAAAAGGCGTAGAACCGGAGAGGCAACAGAGCTAGTTGCAAATAGAGGGTCGTGTAGGCGTTAGATAATTCACAGAGACTTGAAGAATGAGCATTGAAAGTCTTAAGTCTATACTTAAGATATGTGTACTGTATGTGTTTTTAAATAATTTATTAACACCATTACAAAATGTACTATATAATGATATACTTTGCTTTATACAATTATATGCTATATTATAATATTCTATAACAATTAATTGCTTTACGTTGCACCGACTCAGATCTAATGTTGAAGATGGGATAGGAAAGAGCTAGGAGTGGGAAGGAAGTGGCCGTGGCCTTAATTAAGGAAAAGCCGCAGCATTTTGCCTGGTGTGAAGATGGCAAATCGGTGCGACGTAAAAGAAAACAGCATATAGAAAATGGGAAATCACAGAAAACCACTTTCAGAGCTTCCGATATTGGGGTTCGAACCCACTATCTCCCGAATGCAAGGTCACAGCTGCGCGACCCTAATCGCATGGCCGCTTGCCCGGTAAAATTTTTCTTTATTGTTTTTAATAAAATGTCTTTCTTTGCGTGTTTATGTCATAAAATTACCTCACTCATACCGTAAAGGTCCCTTGTATGGAAGAATATAATATTGCTAATATTTTATACGTTTTTATTGTTGAAAACCTTTTTAGCAGACAAAGTAGTGGTAGAATACTACTAGAAACGTAAAATTAAGCAATTTCCTCAATTGTACCGAAATTGAAGGGATAAAGGGCTCGCAAAGATTTCACAACGTGAGTCTTGGGATAGCTTTATCACACTTAAAAAACATTATTTCGAAAATCACTTCCGGCCTAAATGCAGTTCTGAAAAAATAGCCTAATCTCGCTTGTTTTTTTACTCGTTTTCTTTTTTTATTCAAATCCTAGCCAAATTAACATAGTTACATAATTCTTCCTGTAATGTGTTCCTTGGTTTAATACCCTCGAGCGGGTTTTTTTGTTTTTTTGTTTTTGATTTCTTGAAAAATGTCCAAACGGAATGTAGTTATAAGGGTTTGAGTGAAACACAGCATTGACTCACATTAGTGCTCGTAGTGGTAGAAAAAGGCAAACTGACATTCTAATCGACCGGATGACGATGACTATGAAACGGATTGTCATTTTTAGGAATAAATAATCAATCAATCAATCAATCAATACTGATCTGCATTTAGGCCAGTCGCCCAGGAGGCAGATTCCCTATCTGTTGTTTTCCTAGCCTTTTCTTAAATGATTGAAAAGAAATTGGAAATTTATTGAACATCTCCCTTGGTAAGTTATTCCAATCCCTCACTCTCCTTCCTATAAACGAATATTTGCCCCAATTTGTCCTCTTGAATTCCAACTTTATCTTCATATTGTGATCTTTCCTACTTTTAAAGACACCATCCAAACTTATTCGTCTACTGATGTCCTCCCACGCCATCCCTACACGGACAGCTCGGAACATACCACTTAGTCGAGCACCTCGTCTCCTTTCTACCAAGTCTTCCCAACCCAAACTTTGAAACATTTTTGTAACGCTACTCTTTTGTCGGAAATCGCCCAGAACAAATCAAGCTGCTTTTCTTTGGATTTTTTCCAGTTCTTGAATCAAGTAATCCTGGTAAGGGTCCCATACACTGGAACCATACTCAAGTTGAGGTCTCACCAGAGACAAATATGCTCTCTCCTTTACATCCTTACTACAACCCCTAAATACTCTCATAACCATGTGCAGAGATCTGTACCCTTTATTTACAATCATATTTATGTGATTACCCCAATGAAGATCTTTCCTTATATTTATACCCAGGTATTTACAATGATCCCCAAAGGGAACTTTCACCCCCATCAACGCAGTAATTACGACTGAGAGGACTTTTCCTATTTGTGAAACTCACAACCTGACTTTTTTCCCATTTATCATCATACCATTGCCTACTGTCCATCTCACAACATTCTCGAGGTAATTTTGCAGTTGCTCACAATCTTGTAACTTATTTATTACTCTGTACAGAATAACATCATCAGCGAAAAGCCTTATCTCTGATTCCACTTCTTTACACATATAATTGATATATATAAGAAAACATAAAGGTCCAATTACTGCCTTGAGGAATTCCCTTCTTAATTTTTACAGGGACAGATAAAGCTTCACCTACTCTAATTCTCTGAGTTTTATTTTCTAGAAACAGAGCCACCCATTCAGTCACTCTTTTGTCAAGTCCAATTGCACTCATTTTGGCCAGTAGTTTCGCATGATCTACTCTATCAAATGCCTTAGATAAGTCAATCGCAATACAGTCCAACTGACCTCCTGAATCCAGGATATCTGCTATATCTTGCTATCTTATTATCATATATTATTATATTTTATTTACTAAAAATACATAGCTCATATCTCTAGGATGTCTTCAACATTGATTTGCTTGCCTGAATTTTTATTCATTTCAGTTAAATAAATAAATAATAAATACCGTACTGATTTCCAGTTCCCGATTCGTGAATTCGGCTGAGTGGATTCAGAATCAATACACTATGTTATTTTCTTGTAGCAGATTTCATTACTATGACACGGTCTTCGGTCAAGAAGAAGATCGAGTTTACCCTCAAATACAATTTTTCTCGTCCATTGAAGAGAGTGAACGGGAGAAGTGTTCGTAGCGTTATTGTCTGTTGACATCTCCTTTGGAGGCGTATTATATACTGTCCCCTTCAGCTCATTTCGAGAGATCGATTAACTGGCTCTCGCTTCCGTGAAGAGCTTATTTCCAGGTTGAGTGTTTTGTGCATCAAGTGGCAGGCGAGAAGAAGAATTGAGAAAGTTGGAAGAGGATCGACTTATGTTCAACAGCGAACGCTGAAAGAGAAATATCGTAGAACGTTGTACAGTACCTCTTCATATTAGATCTTCAAGACTTGGGAGCTAGATCTTGTAGTGTTTCACTTCACCAGCATCTTAGAAGCACCTAAAGCATAAATCCGTAAAATCCAAAATACGATTTTTTCAAGAAGACAGGGAAAATAATTCGTAAGTTATATGAACAAATAATCTTGAAATATAAGCAATGCTTTTATAAAATATTTTTCTATCATTAGATATAATCATGTTCATTTCAGGCTCATCTTTTCCTGGAAACTAAACAAGTTTGATATCTCATTTGGGTTTGTTTTTGAAACTAAAAAGTAGATTGTGAAGATATTTCCAAATACAAAAATTGTACAGTGAAGAAGATATTTTAACCTTAACTCTATTAAATGTATAATATGAAAATCAGACAAGACGTTTATGCCCACCTTAAAATCATCAACATCTTCATCATCATGATCGGCAATCCCTCCTCACGGGCGAGTGGTTAAAGATGAAAATATGAGATATTTGCACATTGCTACACCCATCCTCCAACTTTTATATGAAGCAACCCCGCAGTAGGGGTTACTCGATGATTACTCAATCTGCAGTACCTCCTCTCTTTTTTTTAAAAAAGGTGCTATTTGTTCGGGGATTCGACCTATAGAGATATTTTGCCCCTATTTGCACCATGTGATATGAACCTGCATGTAATTGAAATGGAGGAAGTGTAGAGTGCTGAATGTGAGGAAAGGAACGTTAAGGGTGACACAAACACCCAGTCCCCAGGCCAGGGATATTAATCATTTACAATTAAAAACCGCTGACCCAGCCGGGAATCGAACCCGGGGCCGCCGGGTGACATGACTTCCTCTCCTACTATACCCATAAATCGTACATCACTGACCTTTCATTCCAAGTATCTGATGCAAGGTTATGGAATTCTCTCCCGTTAAGAATTAGAAGCTGCACGACATTAGCCACTTTTAGAAGATCTTGCCAGGATTTCCTCCTAAGGGTGTAGCCAGGTTGTATGAATGAACGGGTAAATGTGAGAAATAATGGCATATTACTGAAGTATTTACATAAATTCACAAGTTACTAGTATTAAGATGCACCAAGTCACTCGGAGCATTAATTTGCTACCTAATTCTGGATCCAATGGTGTACATTAAGTTATAACTTACTTGCTTGGTTTTAAATGTCCTTAGTTTCATCATTATTACCCACTGTTATCTAGTTACACACAAAATATTGTCAATATATTATCATATACCCCGCCCCCCTTCTTTCAAAGCACATTGTTTGTTAAAAGCTTATCTCCTCCATCATCAGCATCGTTGTAATCTTATTAATTTGTAAGGAAAGACAATTTAACCTTTAACATAGAATGTGGTTAAGTGTAACAGAGGACCGTGAGCCTTAACTTCGTCTCTGAAATAAATAAATAAATAAATAAATAAATAAATAAATAAATAAATAAATAAATAAATAAGTAAATAAATAAATAAATAAATAAATAAATAAATAAATAAATAAATAAATAAATAAATGATAGTCTTTCTACTGACGTGATGGCTGATCAGTTCAATTTGTGAGTTAAATACTCTACCACAATGGTGACAAACATATGTTGAGGAGTATGCTGATAAAAACTGGTCACTTCTCCTCGGGACATCCCTATGTTTTCTCCAAGTGCACTGTTCCGTAGAAATTCTTCAAAAAAACTATCTTTCGTTATATTATATTTTCCGTATCGTGTATAGCTATCGGTATATTCTCATCACATTCTATGCTAAATGTTAAATTGCCTTTTCTTACAAATTAACAAGATAACAACGATGCTGGTGATGGAGGAGATCAACTTTTAACGAACAATCTGCTGTGAAAAAAGGGGGGCATATGATAACCTATTGGTATAATGATGATTCTGATCAAAGTGATATCTAATGAACACCTTCTGATATCCCTATGATTTTTAGCAATGGACTATACAGCTACTCACATAATTTTCAGACGTGAATACTACAGTACCGGGCGAGTTTGCCGTACGGTTAGAGGCACGCAGCTGTGAGCATGCATCCTGGACATAGTAAGTTCTAACCCCACTGCCGGCAGCCCTAAAGATGGTTTTCCATGGTTTCCCCATTTTCACACCAGGCAAATGCTTGGGCTGTACCTTAATTAGGCCACGAATGCTTTCTTCGCACTTCTAGCCCTTTCCTATTCTATCGTCACCACAAAAACTATCGATGTCAGTGTGACGTAAAGCAAAAAGGAAAGAAAACCCTATAGTAGCCATAATGTACCTGACAAAGCATTTCATTGCCAGCCCAATTTATTCATAATTGTACACATTCATTTCATCTCATATATCCATGAATTATTTGAACTCCGAGAATAATATGCTAATTAGAAACACGGATCCTTATACCTGATGTGTAGTAAAATAGTTGATATTGTATTATGCAAACTTTTGGAATGAGGAATTAATTACGAATACACTCTCAAATTTACGACTTCTCATTATTTTAAACAGGTTCTCTCCCTCCTCCAATTCTGTGTACCCAGCTCATTTCTTCTTTTTAATGTTTATTTGCCTAAAAGAACTGGAAACTCATCCCAACAGCTGTGACCTTTATATTAATAAAGATACACAATATCCATTACGTGCAACGGCAAGAAAAGGGAAGAAAAATGAGCGTGAGTTTCGTGAGCGAAGTGACTTTAATTTGTGTAATGGAGCAAGAAACTCGTATCCATTTTCTCTGATGATAATCATAATGGATGTATGAATGACGCAAATAGAATGGGGAGCTTTTATATTAGCGTCTTCGCAATGAAATATAGCTTACACGTGGGTAGCACATTTAGAAGTTATCAAAAACGAAGGTTAGATTGTAGGTAATTGGCCTTTTGTAGAAGATATTCCTGTAAATTCAAAAAATAAGTTGTTAGAACTAGTAGTCCTATATCCTCTCACGAGTTCAAGAAATAAAATAATAATAATAATAATAATAATTTCGTGAGGTTATTTATAGCCGAGTGCAGCCCTTGTAAGGCAGACCCTCCGATGAGGGTGGGCGGCATCTGCCATGTGTAGGTAACTGCGTGGCATTGTGGTGGAGGATAGTGTTATGTATGGTGTGTGCGTTTCAGGGATGTTGGGGACAGCACAAACACCCAGCCCCCGGGCCACTGGAATCAACCAATGAAGGTTAAAATCCCCGACCCGGCCGGGAATCGAACCTGGGACCTTCTGAACTAAAGGCCAGTACGCTGACCATTCAGCCAACGAGCCGGAAATAATAATAATAATAATAATAATAATAATAATAATAATAATAATAATAATAATAATAATAATAATCAAATCAGATGAACATTTAATGGCTTAGCCTCAGCTACTCTGTGTGGAAAGTTTGATTTGATGCCGTTTTGAATACCTCCGTGCCAATTTCTACGTCCTGGTTTACCCTTAGAGATGGCAGAGAAACAGAAATTCTGCTGAAATATCTATTTTTCCTGGTGAACGCCCAATGTGTCACTATAGATCTTTTACGTCAAAGATCTTAGATGGGTAAGACACATACGCGAGCTCCAATAGCCCAAACACAAATACTCATTAAATATGTTTTATCACGGAAACCATTCGGAATGGGGCGGGTGTCCATATGAAGTTTATTGCTTCAAATGGCCGTTCCTGTTATATCCCTGAATATCGACCATTCGTCCTGGGACACCCTGTGTGTTAATAAACACATATTTCTAAGTATGCTTTTCATTTTTTGGAAGTATATTTTTCTAACCACGATTAATATTCAGGTATGAAAGGAGTAAGGACTAATCATTGTCCGGTAACGTAATTGGTTAGCCGATTTCCGTTTAAATGACGGGTTAGAATCACGACGCAAACGGATTGTATTGCACAACTCTGAGAAACGACAGACCTGCGACATATTTATTTTCAGGTTTAATTAACACAGTGTGAATGTAAAATTCTAGGACTATGATGTCTTGTAAAATAAATTTCTATTCAACATTAGAAATCGCAGAATATAACATCATAATTTTTATGAATAAGGATTATGAAATTCTCAGTTCATTGTCAGTAATGGAATCTTGCCACATTGGTAATAATTCTACAGCATTATACGGAGAAAGAATGTAATTCATGTTCTATCCGTAAGCATCACGAAGAGTTTACACTTGAAATCCTGAACTAGAGATGTTTTGTTTCCTCTAATGCATACGAAATGAACACCACGCTTCTCGTGTGAGCCCACTGGAAGGCATAGAATTCAGTGACAATGGTTGCGTTGAGCACAAACTCCTTGTGAAGGCGACTAGTAATTACAGCTCCAAGATGACCACAGTCGCTCGAGAATTAACAAAGCCTCGGCTTCTAAATAGCGCCATGAGAGTAGAAATAGGGGAACAGCATATTTCTGAGATAAATAGTGGTGCATTTTAAAGCACCAGTTATTTTCACTGTAATTCATCTGAAATTTTTTGTAAGTTTTGATGTATTATCTACAATCTGCAGACTCAGAATTCACAAGTTTTTTTACACTAGTTGAACTCTTGCTAGTAATTCTAGCAGTGGTGTAGTGAAGATTAACTTAACCCTTTCAGACCTGAAAGAAAACTGGAGGTGTGAATTTTTGTTTGTATGTCAAAAACTGACTAAAATGCTCCTCAATACACACATTGATAGTTTATTTTACAAAACAAGAACTAACATCCGAAAAAAAGACCCACACAATTGTGCGTATCAAAATTCAAAACCTCGTTGTATCACATACGATGATGTATCTTCAAAATTTACGTTCACTAACCAATGTACACACTTCATTGAATATATTCCGGTATTCAGTAAAGCTTCTAGATTAATATAAACACAATAAATAAATATTTTTGACACTACTGCTTCCCGCCATCTCGCCGATCAACTGTGCTTTTTAAACTATTCTTCCTTCGCCCTGGTGGTCAAGCGCATACTAAAAACAATTGAAATACACGCCACGTGTCCCGCACAATCACTGCAGTCCGGTCTAGCGCCATAAAATCATCAAATATGGTCAGAGATAAATAAAATACGAACCCGCACAATTGCGCGTACACGGTCTGAAAGGGTTTTAAGGGACTGAAACGGGGTTATGAACCCCTCAGAAAGAGGAGATGGTGAAGACTTCTCGAAGGGTGAAGCTATGGACTGAATAAAGAGAAAGACATGGAAGGAATGGGAAAGTAAATCTTCGCTGAAAACACAATAGCATATATCAAACAGTGCTATTCCTATCCATTATCTTCCTTAAGACTGGTCAAGCCTCCCACTCACACATGGATATGTAGTCCACCCGAACAATTTTTCACTGTGTTCATTTACGTATACCTACGTATTTATATACAACCTGTGACAATGAAGTTCGGTGAATAGTCCTGTACTATCAACATAGATGAACAATGCACGACAGTGACCTTACTGTCCTTCGAAATAGTCCCCTCCCATAACTCTGCACTGCTGAGATCGGCGATACATATCCTGGAAGCTTTGCAAGAAGGCTTCCTTTTGGACGGTGTTCAAAAGCCTCGTCACGTTTCGTTGGATGTCAGGAATATCGTCAAATCTCTTTCCTTTCAAAGCGAGTGTGATGCGTGACTTTTCGGCTCTGACCTTTTTCCGACGAAGGGATCCCGGAGAACGCCATTCCATGCTTTGCCGTTTCATTTCAGGGTCGTACCTGAGACACCAGGTTTCATCCTCAGTGACAATACATTTCAGGAAATTCGGTGTCACATCCACCTTTTCGACAAACTCCTGTGAAGCCTCTAAACGTGCTTGCTTCTGATCGTCAGTCAAGTGATGTGGCAGAAGAAGAGAACATGTTTTCCTCTTCCCTAACTTCTGGGTAACGATTTGTCGTACAGATTCACGGTTAATCTGCAGTTCATCCACTATCATGCGCACAGTTAATCGCCAATCGTTCGAGATTAATGTCCTCACCTTCTCAATGTTTTCGTCACTGACGGCGGTCGCCAGTCTTCCGCTACGCGGGTTGTCAGAAACCCTTTCCCGGCCTCCTTCAGAACGGGCGAACCACTTGTACACACACTTCAAGGACAGTGCGTGATCTTAATAAACACGTACCAGCATCGCATGCGTTTCTTTCCTTGTCTTTCCAAGCTTAAAACAAAACTGTACATTGATCTTTTGGTCGTTCATGTTCCTGTTCGCAGTTCAGAACCAACGCACTAAACACGCACTGTGTCAAACAGGTCTTATACGGCACACACACGATGCTCAACTGAAAAACGTTGGGAGCAGGTGGTCAAAACCTTCTGCTACGCAGGTGCAGCGTTGCGTGTCGCTAGTGTTGCCGGATCGACCGCTCTGACTTAATTCCCCGAACTTTCTTGTCACATGTTGTACTGTATGCGTCTCAGAAGAAGTCGCGGCAGCTTGTAGGTACGGCACGAGTAACAGATACTACACTAAGCTACAAACGTTAGTCGTAATAGACAGTGCGAACACTCTGAAACAGATGCATGTTCATTATTAAACTGTTCATTTTGCAGTACTTAGAATACATATGTTACTAAAGCACAATAGCACTTCGAAACTTCACAGCAGCACCATAGTTCACCAGAATCACCGCGGATGAAACCGTTGTTTATTGTCAGGCTTTGAGACTTGAGATCGGCGCATGCGCAAGAGCCATGTTTACCCTCCGCATCCCTTACCCCGCATGCATGCGACTTCTCGTCAGACGACCGTTAAATAACGACCCCTTCAGAGTTGTTATAACTGGTTTCGACTATATTTTCCAATATTCCTTTTGTGATGCCGGCCCTTCAAGAACAGGTCCCTCCGAAGAGTTATAACCTCATTTTCAAGAGATGCATTATCCATGGAGATATGATCTTGCTGATTTCGCTGCTGAGTTTGTCTCTCTCTCTTACCTGAATGCGAAAGCCTGAATGGAAAAGAAACATACAGGGCTCTCATAAAATCAGACCGAGCGCACGGTGTTTGTACTTTGAGCTACAGCAGCTGCCTCAGCCTAACTTACGCCGCGCGCGGAGGATCTTATTGCTCGAGTCCACTGAGCGATTGAAATTCTTCAGAAACAACCACACGTGTTGGGTCATGTGCGTGAGACTCGGCACCGCAGATGTAGGCTCTGCAATGACGTACAGTAGGAGGCACACAGTTCGAACGCCATTTGTAATGAGTCCGATGTGCTACTCTTGTTGTGCTTATTGACGACATGTGGAACGCACACCCATCTCACAGTTCGAAGCGCTACAGCGTCCAAGCCGTGCTTTTCCAGATATTGGTTGCTTCTTGAAAACGTATCAGGAGTGTCATAGATCATACTCTTCATACTACCTACGTGGAAATGTCCGGCTTCTCTTAATCGTCTCTCGATGGCCACGAACGTGGCATGATGTGGTGTACGTCTATTTGGAAAACGTTCCTCATACAGCCTTGCAGCAGCTCTACCATTACAATCCGCTTTGCCGCATGCAAGTAGCATGTCGGTCATTTCCGCAGCTGTATACTGGTACATGTCGCACTGTTGTTAATAACGATTCTGGACTGGCAGACTACAGTATACAAGTAACGCAGTAGGATGCACATCAACGACTGTGTGGAGGGATGCAGCGCATACCCAGGAATGTTATAAAGCTGAAGTCGTCGATCCGCAGTACAAAGATGGCTAAAGGATTGCATACCTACCATATTAAGACACTAAATCGGAACAAATTGTCACAGCCGTCCTCAGACTTCGACGGTCTCCAGCACCCAAACCGTGCATTTCCGTACAGAGGATCATGGTTGAAAACCGATCAGTCCACCATCCCGCACGACATACTAAGCCTTGTCGGTGTTCTTGGGGACACCCTGTATAGGACAAAACGTTTAACGATCGATCAAAATTAATGCCACGATCGACCGGTCAATAGTGGTCGAAATGTGATCAGGTCTGCTCTCAGATGTTGCAGAACGAGGCTCTTCCTGTTCGCCGGGATACTGATTAGCTTACTGCTACAAGACTGAAATTTCGTCTGCAAATATAACTGTTAATTTTAATTCCCCGCAGTTAAAACTTAAAGAGATGTCCAGGAATTGCAGATAGACACAAAATCACCTCCATATAGCTTTGTTACAATTAATCATTCATCTTGCAAACCAACTTGCATCCCCCTGTCTCGCCCGGTCCCGATGAATAGCGGTACCGAGCAAGTGACTGTGCGGTTTGGGTCACGTAGCTATCAGCTTGCATTCGGGAGATAGTGGGTTCGAACTCCACAGTGGGCAGCCCTGAAGAACCTATTCCGTTGTTTCTCATTTTGACACCAGACAAATGCTGTGGCTATATGTTAATTAAGGCCACGGTCGCTTCCTAGCCAGTCCTAACTGTTTCATATCCCAACGTTCCCACAAAACTTATCTGTGTCGGTGCGACGTAAAGCAATCGTAAAAATAATGAAGGAAAAATGAATGTCAGCAGAATTCGTTGCATTACTAGATTGAGTCCCTATGCAATATTCGATGGGGCTAAACGACTTCTCCACACTCTAAATGTGGTGCTAATATGCAGAATGTCAAATATATCGTTCCTTCATGGAGGAGCTTAATGAGGGGTCTCCAGAGACTGACAGGAATGAACATGCAATTGTCTTCTTCTTCTTCTTCTTCTTTATATGCTTGTCATTCAGGGTCGGTTTTCCCCTCGGACTCAGCGGGGAATCCCAACTCTATCGCCTCAAGGGCAGTGTCCTGCAGCGTCAGACTCTGGGTCGGGGATACAACTAGGGAGGATGACCAGTACCTCGCACAGGCAGCTTCACCTGCTATGCTGAACAGGGGCCTTGCGGGGGGGGGGGGGGAGAGAATATTGGAAAGCATAGACAAGGAAGAGGGAAGGAAGCGGCCGTAGCCTTAAGTTAGGTACCATCCCGGCATTTGCCTTGAGGAGAAATGGGAAACCACGGAAAACCACTTCCAGGATGGCTGAGGTGGGAATCGAACCTCCCTTTACTCATTTGACCTACCGAGGCTGAGTGGACCCCGTTCCAGCCTCCGTACCACCTTTCAAATTTCGTGGCAGAGCCGGGAATTGAACCCGGGACCCGTATGACGAAAGGCCATCACGCTAACCATTTAGAAATGGAGCCCGACCGCAGTTCCAGTAATATTGAAGGACAAATTCCCAAACCGGGGAGAGAATAGCTTGTTTAGGGACATCAGCTGCACATGTTTATTGTATGTTAAGAATTTAGGTATTCTAATGGATAACACTCTGTCCTGGACCTTTCATGCCAAGCATTTGGTCAAGAAAGTGTCTGGCATATTGCATCAGTTTCGACGAAACTTTTCTCGGTGAGAAAAATGTTGATCCAAACTATGGTATTTCCTATTTTAGATTACGGCGCTTTAATTTACAGCGATATCTCTGAGAAATATAATAGCAAACTCCAGCGTCTTCAGAATGCCTGTGTTCGATACGTCTTCAATATTCGTAAAGACTCTCACGTAATATCTTACTACAAAGCCGCAGAGTGGTGAAACTCAGGGATAGACGATCATACTCAACTGCTTGTTTACTTCTGAGAATTTTAAAATCTAATGCTCCCTCATATTTGACCAATTCCTTTCTTCAGATGAGTCAAGTGCATGATCGGGACAATAGGTTTACAGCTAACACCCTTCAGGTTCCACAGCATCGCACGGTAAAGTGCAGTAAGTCGTTCATTGTCACTGCCTCTCAATTATACAACGATCTAAAACTATATGAAATACAGCAAAGTAGTGTTGGAACTCAGAAAACATCTCTTAAATACCGCTACCTTTCCAATTATTAAGCCATGTAAATGAATTTTCACCAAATTAATTAAATAGTACAAAATATCATAATCCCCTAGATACATTCTAGATGCTCAGTTTTACTCTTAATGCATCCTCGGCTTTAAAATTCTTAGGTTTCTCTTTCGTCTTCTCTTCCTTGTTAATATAGTGTATGTTTATGACATGTTAAAAGTATTATTGTAATCTCCTAAATGTTTAGTTTTTAATCTTATTCTTATATCCTCAGTAGGAAAATGTATCCTACGCTTTTTATGTATTATTTTATTAGATTTTGTATGTTAGGTGATAAAGTTAAAGTGACAGTTATTTACAGCCAAAGGGACCTCTAGTCCTACTTGTAATTAACTTTAAATAAATATATTTCTATGTATATATGTTGTAATTATTTATGTCGTAAATAATTGTAGATACCTGTGTAGTTTCATAACCAAGAGGGTGACTCCTTGCTTAGGCCGAGTCAGCCCATTTTGCTACCGGCACAAGCCGAGTCTTCCTAAATGGATGAAATAATAATAATAATAATAATAATAATAATAATAATAATAAAGAAGAAATAATGGCGTACAATATTATGTGTCCGCCTCTGTGGTATAGTGGTTAGTGTGATTAGCTGCCACAACCAGAGGCCCGGGATCGATTCGCGGCTCTGTCACGAAATTTGAAAAGTGGTATGAGGGCTGGAACGGCATCCACTCAGCCTCGGGAGGTCAAATGAATAGAGGGGTATCCGATTCTCACCTCAGCCATCCTGGAAGTGGTTTTACCGTGGTTTCCCACTTCTCCTGCAGGCAAATGCCGGAATGGTACCTAACTTATGGCCATGGCCACTTCCTTTCCTGTTCCTTGTCTGTCCGTTCCGATCTCCCCAACAAGGCCCCTGTTCTGCATAGCAGTTGGTACTGCCTGGGCGAGGTACTGGTCCACCATCCAAGGTGTATCCCCGATCCAAATTCTCACGCTCCAGGACATTGCTCTGAAGCGGTAGATGTGAGATTCCACGCTGAGTCCGAGGGAAAAACCTACCCTGGATGGTAAACACTTTAAGAAAGATAGAAGGAAAGATATATAACGTCAGCAGAGGAGAAATCATTCATATACGAATGAAGATTAGACAATTCGGAAGATAACGTGGGAAGACCATGTTAGGACGTAGGAAGAAGTTTCCGGACAGTAATAAAGAAAGCGAAAAGAATACAATAGTACTTTCGGAAAATCAAGTGAATAATGAAATCACCGGGAAGGGAAAGGAATATTCGGAAATGCACTGATGAATAAATTTTCGGCTGCTAACAATAGAAATGAATCTAATTCTCTTAATTGGTATTCTAAGAAGTCTAAGTTTTGGTAAGGTCATCGTCCAGTGTTGCTATGGGGTGTAAAATGTGAAGAAACAATGAATTGGTCATACGAAGCGCGTGTTGTTTTGTATTGTCATTTTAGAGGAAATTCTTCGGGATTATAGTCTACAGCCTGTTACCAGTCATTCGACCGAGTCTGGAATGGAATGAACGAAGCCCCCACCTAGCGGCGAGGATAGGAATTTTTTTTGCTATTGGCTTTACGTCGCACCGACACAGATAGGTCTTATGGCGACGATGGGACAGGAGAGGGCTAGGAGTGGTAAGGAAGCGGCCGTGGCCTTAATTAAGGTACAGCTCCAGCACTTGCCTGGTGTGAAAATGGGAAACCACGGAAAACCATCTTCAGGGCTGCCGACAGTGGGGTTCGAACCCACTATCTCCCGAATACTGGATACTGGCCGCTCTTAAGCGACTGCAGGAATCGAGCTCGGTGAGGATAAGAATTGTGTCGCCTGCCGAAGCCTGTCGCACTCCTCTGGGGCAACTGTTAATGACTGACAGATGAAATTAAATTATACCGGAGAGTGTTGCTGGAATGAAAGATGACTGGAAAAACCGGAGTACCCGGAGAAAAACTCGACCCGCATCGGCTATGTCCAGCACATATCTCACATGGAGTGACCGGGATTTGAACCACAGAATCCAGCGGTTAAAAGCCGGCACACTGCCACCTGAGCCACGGAAATTCTTCTGGTGATTATTTAAAACTAGCTGATGTACCCGTGCTTCGCTACGGGATTCTCATAAAGGCTGGGGCCGATGACCTCGATGTTAGGCGCCTTTAAACAGCAGGCATCATCATCATAAAGGCTGACTTTGTGGTTTTCCTAACTGAAGTCAACATAGGTCATTACAAAAACGTCAGTAGGAATGTAGCAATTAAAAGCAATGTTATAAAATACTCGATCAAATGAAAATCCGCACATTTTCTCACTTTCAACGAACAGTACTACGATGCCGATCTAACAGCCCAGAGTTCCAGAGCCGGAATGACCAGCCCATTAGACAGCCGTGAACACTCCTCTGCCCTTATTGCGTTAAATATGTACACTGCTCAGTCCAATCAGTACCTCAGAGTACAAAATGAATGGCTCGAATACTATGATGAACCAATGTGTTACGTACCAGTAGTATCAGAAAATTTCTGAACCTAAGGAATGGCATGCTTAAGAAGAAAGTTATCTAACTCCCCAGCTACTTCTGCCAATATTCAGGCAGGCTGTTACACTCGGTACGACCAGGCGAGTTGGCCGTGTGGTTACGGGCACACAGCTGTGAGCTTACATCCGGGAGATAGAGGATTCGAACCCCACTGTCGGCAGCCCTGAAGATGGTATTCTATGGTTTCCCATTTTCACACCAGGAAAATTCTGGGGCTGTACCTTCACACTCCTGAGCCTTTCCTATCCCATCGTCGCCATAAGACCTATTTGTGTCGATGCGACGTAAAGCAAATTTAAAAAAAAATATTCGGTACGCAGCAGTAGTCTTATTTTTCAGAGATGAGTGGCAACAGAAGACATAAAGCATATCACAACAAACAATGGTCAATGTAATGTTATTGTTGATCAATTTTATGAGTTTTCTTTATTGTAGGCCTTCACATTTAGTTTTCTTGCGACTCTTCGATGCGTCTTATAGAATTATTTATAGCGTAGACTGCAGTTCCTAATTCTCTGACTTTACATACAGATTTTCATTCAAATCTGTTTACTCATTTTCTCGTGACTCGGCGCTGATATGGACTTAGTAACAAACATCCAAATTCATGAATATCTCTGTGATCATAGCCGGTACGGTAAAAATTTATAAGACATAAATGATCGGAAATTTAATACTGTATAACTTTCATCGATACGACCACCAATACATATTTGAGAATTAAATTTTAGTCCTTCCCGTAAACTACCATTTCACTCAGCGTGAATAAAATTATTTATAACCTAGATTATAGCGACTTATTTCGTGACTTCTCATGCCGATTTTCATTAAGAAAGGGACACTAATAACATAAATATTTGAGAATTAAATTTTAAGCCTCCCCTAAAGTACCATTATATTTAGCGTGAATAGAATTATTTATAGCCTCGATTGTGGCGACTTATTCCCTGACCTTGGCTACCGTTTTGCATTAACATAAGACCACTAATAACAAATATTTGAGAATTAACATTTAGGCCTTCCCTAAACTACCATTTCTATCAGCCTGAATAAAATTATTTATGGCCTAGATTGTTGCGACTTATTCCCCGACTTTGTATACCGATTTTCATTAAATTCTCTTTAGCCGTTTTCTAGTGATGCGTGTACATACATACAGACAGACAGACAGAAATTACGGAAAAGTAAAAAGTGCATTTCCTTCTTACTGTGTACATGACCGATACAGAAATACCATTCTTTTCGAATTCTGAGCAATGTACAGACAAAACTCTTATTTTATATATATATATATATATATTTATTGTTATTCAAGACCAGTACATACTACTACTACTACTACTACTACTACTACTTCTTCTTCTTCTTCTTCTTCTTCTTCTTCTTCTTCTCTACTAAGTGAGCCTGTGCCTTAAGAAGCTATGCCCACTGCTCATTCAAAGCAGCGCGTCAGAGTAGGTATCGAACAGCTGGAATACTATGATGAGCCGGTGTGCTACCTACCAGCTGTATCAGAAAATGTATGAACCAAAGAAATAGCATGCTAAAGAAGAAAGTTTTCTAACTCCCCGGCTATTTCCCGCCAATATTCAGTCAGGCTATTATACTCGCTACACAGCAGTAATCCCATCTGTCGGAGTTGAGAGGCAGCATAAGAGACAAAGAACATCACAACAAACAATGGTCAATGTAAAGTTATTGTTGATCAATGTTATGAACTTTCGATATTGGAGCCCTTCACATTTAGTTTTCTTTCGATTCTGAAATACCACTCTTATCATTGTCGGAACGTTAAACCGGATAAAAACATAAATGATAGAAAATTGTATTCTCTATAATCTTTGTTATGTAATACTTTTCGATGGAACCAACAACATAGGTATTTAACAATTACATTTTAGGCGCCTCCCCCTAAACTACAGTTTCATCCAGGGTGAATAAAGTTCTTTATAGCTTAGACTGTAGTTTCTTATTCCCCGACTCTATATACCGATTTTCATTAAACTATGTTAACCCATTTTCTCTTGACTCGGCATTGATATGGACTTCGCAACAAAAATACATATTCATGAATGTCTGTGTTACCATAGCCGGTATGGTAAAAATGTATAAGAAATAAATGGTCGGAAATTTAATTCTATATAGCTTTGGTTATTTAGTATTTATATTTTTTTTTGCTAGTTGCTTTACGTCGCACCGACACAGATAGGTCTTATAGCGACGATGGGACAGGGAAGGGCTAGGAGTGGGAAGGAAGCGGCCGTGGCCTTAATTAAGGTACAGCCCCAGCATTTGCCTAGTGTGAAAATGGGAAACCACGGAAAACCATTTTCTGGGCTGCCGACAGTGGGGTTCGAACCTACTATCTCCCGAATACTGGATACTGGCCGCACTTAAGCGACTGCAGCTATCGAGCTCGGTAGTATTTATCGATACGTCCACTAATAATATAAATATTTGAGAATTATATTTTAGGCCTTCCGCTAAACTACCATTTCACTCAGGGTGAATTAAATGCTTTATAGTCGAGATCTGTGAACACTCTTCGGCTTTCTTAGGCGGGGAGAGGTTCGAATAGTGAAGACTCCCAAGGCAAAAACTATGCCCAATTACTATTCTATTTCCTAGGAGTACCCGATGAGTCGGAAAATATCAATTCACTACACTGGTGGTGGAAAAATATATCGGACTTGAAGGCAAATTTTTCCTCTAGCCAGAAGAGAAACCCCCTCTTCACTGCTAGTTGGGAATAAATTGAATGTAGAATTTAATAAAAGTGAAGAGAAAGAAGCTTTTCTTAAGAAACGGCTCTTTTCAGAGTTGAATTTTGAGTTATTTAGTGAATATTGTGGTGCTATAATTCGGAAAATGCCTAAATTGTTATTCTAGACAAGGCCATACTACTACTACTACTACTACTACTACTACTACTACTACTACTACTACTACTACTATTAAGTGAGGCTCTGCCTTAAATATGCACACTGCTCAAAGAAACAGCGCGTCGGAGTAGGGATCGAATAGCTTAAATACTATGATGATCCAGTGTGTTACGTACCAGCTGTATCAGAAAATGTATGGACCAGAGGATTGGCATGCTAAAGAAGAAAGTTTTCTAACTCCCCAGCTATTTCCCGCCAATATTTAATCAGGCTGTTATACTCGGAGTTGAGAGGCAGCATAAGAGACAAAGAACATCACAATAAACAATAGTCAATGTAATGTTATTGTTGATCAATGTTATGCACTTTCTATATTATACGCCTTCCCATTTCGTTTTCTTCCGACTCTGAAATACCACTCTTATCATAGTCGATACGGTAAAACTGAATAAAAGATAAATGATCGGAAATTTTATTCTCTATAACTTTTTTATACAGTACTTTTCGATAGGACAAATAACATTGGTATTTAAAAATTACACTTTAGGCACCTTCTCCTAAACTACAATTTCATTCAGGATGAATAAAATTATTTGGAGCTTAGACTGTAGTTTCTTATTCCCCGACTCTATAAACCGATTTTCATTAAATTCTGTCAGCCCATTTTCTCATGGCTCGGTGTCTAAATGGACTTTGCAACAAAGTACCAATTCATGAATATCCTTGTTATAGCCGGTACGGTAAAAATGTATAAGACATAAATGGTCGGAAATTTAATTCTCTATAACTTTGGTTATGTAGTATTTATCGATACGACAACTAATAATATAAATATTTGAGAATTACATTTAGGCCTTCTAAACTACCATTTCACTCAGCGTGAATACAATTATTCATAAGCTATATTGTTGCGACGTATTCTTCGACTATGCATACCAATTTTTATGAAGATAGGACTACTAAAAACATAAAGACTTGAAAATTAAATTTAAGGCCTTCCCCTAAACTACCATTTCTATCAGGGTGAATAAAATTATTCATGGCCTAGATTGTAGCGACTTATTCCCCGATTTCGCATACCGATTTTCAATAAATTCTCTTTGGCCGTTTTCTAGTGATGCGTGTACATACAGACAGACAGACAGACAGACAGACAGACAGACAGACAGACAGACAGACAGACAGACAGACAGACAGACAGACAGACAGACAGACAGACAGACAGACAGACAGACAGACAGACAGACAGACAGACAGACAGACAAATTACGGAAAAGTAAAAAGTGCATTTTCTGGTTACTGTGGACATGACTGATACAGAAATTCCATTCTTTTCAAATTCTGAGCAATGTACAGACAAAACTCTTATTATATATATAGATTGTACCATAAAGGAAACTAGAGAATCTTGTACAACTGTTGGACGGGAGAAGTATACAGGGCATATACGTGATATTACAAACTTTCAGACCGGGCAAGTTGGCCGTGCGGTTAAGGGCGCGCAGCTGTGAGCTCGCATCTGGGAGACAGTGGGTTCGAACCCCACTGTCAGCAGCCCTGAAGATAGTTTTCCGTGGTTTCCCATTTTCACACCAGGCAAATGCTGGCTGTACCTTAATTCAGGCCACGGCCGTTTCTTTCCCATTTCTAGGACTTTCTTATCCCATCGTCGCCATAAGGCCTATCTGTGTTGGTGCGACGTAAAGCGAAATAGCAAAAAAACAAAAACAAAAAACTTTCAGGATGGTGGAGAACGGCTAATGGATCTATTTGAGATTAGGAACCATAGTCGGAAACGTTCGAATCAAAAGACATTACTAATCCAAGTGTTTTAACGTCCGTCCGTTCTTAACAGACACCGGGGTGTCGGGAATTTGTCCTGCAGTAGTTCTTTAATGTGCCGGAAGCCAACGACATGGGGTTGTCACCTTTAAACACACTTAAAAGCCACCGACCTCAATCGGGTTTAAACCCGTTAACTAGGGATTAGTAGACCAACGCCGTATTCACTGCACCACTGCGACCGGCAGTCAAACGTTAAAGCAAAAATCGGTCTGATATCTCCGACTGTACAGGACACTACATGTGTTAAAAGTACACTAGTGTCCAAAAGTTAAGCATAATCACTAAACGAGGCCATACCGTCTGACAGAAATGTTAGACGGATTGCTGAACAAACGGAAGCTGAATCGCACACCGTATGTCACACAACGTGTCCAAAAAGACGGTGTCAGAAAGGTTCTGATAATTAAGGTACACCTTTGACAACAACTAACAAAACTTGGCAATGTCTTCCACAAAATAGATATGCTGTTAATAGGGTGTATGGTCACACCTAAGGGCCAAACATGCTTCGCAGCGACGTGGAAGGCTCTCTATCAGATGGTCCAAGAGCTCTTGTGGCAGTCGATCCTATTCCTTCGAA
The DNA here is from genome assembly GCF_040414725.1 of Anabrus simplex. Classification (NCBI taxonomy): domain Eukaryota; kingdom Metazoa; phylum Arthropoda; class Insecta; order Orthoptera; family Tettigoniidae; genus Anabrus; species Anabrus simplex. The sequence continues at coordinate 448,259,327 of NC_090267.1, read as the reverse complement.
AGGGCAATGTGAAGATCTCGGAGGACCCTTGGTGGAAATTGACGGGGTGCAATTCGCCTCCCCAATGCATCCTAGGCATGTTTATAGGATTCAAATCCGCAGATCTCGATGGTCAGTCCATGCAATGAATGTCTTACCCAGCCAGAAATTCATCCACCAGAGCAGCGTGGTGCGGTCTGGCATTATCGTTCATTAAGAGGAAGTCTGGAGCAACCGCACCTGTGAAGAGTCGAACATGTGGTCTCAGTATCTCATCCCTGTATCTCGGAGCGTTAACAATGTTCCTTGGACCATCCATGAAGATGTGCAGGTCCGTACGGCCATTCAACATGATGTCGCTCCACACCATGACGCCACAACCACCAAACTGGTCCCGTTCCACGATGTTCCTGTGGTTTTATCGGCTGTCCGGTTCTCTCCAGGTTAATGTACTACGGGAATCGTTCTGAAAACTGAAGCGGGATTCATCTCTGAAGTGCATATGCCTCCATTCATTCATCCATGGTCCAGTTTCGATGTTGATGCCTCGAGAGTAAACGGGCCCGTCTATGTGCTGGAGTGAGCTGGACGCACACCCCTGGACGTCGGGCAAACATCCCTGCTGTTGTGAGCCTCCGGTACACAGTTTGCCGGGAAACGGCAACCCGTGAGACAGCTGCATGCTCCGCAGACAATTGTCTTGCGGGTGCACTCCTATTTCGTCGGGCGGTTAAGGCCTGATATCGGTCCTGTTGTGGGGTGATTATCTTTGGTCGACCTGGTACTGGCCTGCGACTAACATATCCTGTGCCTTGCAATCGTCTCCAAAGCCTGGAAATGACACATTGTGGTACATTCAAAGATACGGCGACATCGGTCTGTGTCTGGCCTTCTTCCAGGCGGCAGAGTATTCTACCCTGCAAAACGGGGTCCAAATGGCATCGTTGTACCATTATGTTGTCACGTTCACCACGAGGCTACACTCCGCACACTATAACACGGCAAACACGACTGAGGGAATATGGGGCGCAGGCACTGGCTGTGTTTACGTTACGGTTACGCCGCTAGTCAAAGCAGGGAACCCTTCTTTCCTATACAGAGCGAACACGTAAGGTTGGTAGGTGCACATGTCGTGTGATTTGCGGTCTATTTCCTGTGTCCCTGCTTACTCGTAATTTGTGCTTAATTTTTGGACAGTAGTGTACAATAGAGGAGACAATCTCGACGAGCAGAAGAGGCTAGGATAATAACTCAACGACATCAATGCAGATGGCGTACTGTGTACTGACGTGATCGGTGTGCGATGTCTGTTCTGAATTGAATTGGTGCGTTGATCAGCCGTATTCAAATAGAGTTGTACCCGGTTACGGACCTTGCACAGAATTTTGCCTAACTTTTGACTCGATCGTTTCCGGAATAAGATTCCTTATCCCAAATTGATCAATTTGCCATCCTCCATCATCCTTGAAAGTTTGTGATATCATCACGAATACATTCTGTACATCAATTTATAAGCTGACTTGTATCCGGATAATTTTAAAGAAATTCCTTTATATGTTCTTGAAATAAAAATCCATAAAGATCACGTTTATTGGCAAACCCTTTCGTGGCCAGTGGGTGATATAATTCCCACTAACTTTTTTCCGCTATTGGGCCATTGGGTGACCTGATTCCCACATTAGATTTGTACTGTTCACTGGTGTGGACATCAGAAAATGCAGGAAAAAAATTTGCTCGGGTATATTTTCAGTTTCTAGGTTGGTGGATGTGTTTGTTTACATGTGTGTAGTGTAATGTAATGACCGCCAGGAGGGCGCATTTTTGAGAAGTGAAGTGATTTTCTGCACCAGAAAGATGGATATTAGTAATTCTAAGCTATTTAGGTTATCATAAATTATTCTGTAGTGCTTGAGACATAGATTGAGCATATTGTTGTCTCAGTATGGGTAAATAAGTAGGATTTATGTAAAGGTGAAACAAAGCAACATAAGTTTTTCATATTGTCATGATTACTCATCTCCAGAATTATTTTGCTGTTTTACTTTATTTCATTTTACTATGTTAAATTCCATTAAAAGTAAAATGTAATGTATTAGTAGCTTGTTCCATGACAAATAAATGTGTTCTGATTACCTTTCCAATTTATAATTGTGTATCTATTATTCGCTTGGCTTTCACTTTGTACACCCCTTATTCTACCTGAAATTATGGTTTCAGCTGTATTCAGTGTAAATTAGTTATACTTGTGTGTGGTATAAGATGAATGCACATATTATCGATGAATGTCCTGATTTTTGTGTGCTAGCATTTGGTTATTGGGAAGTATAGTTCCCACATATTTTTTTCACAGTTCCAGTATTTGTAATTTTTTAAATAGCCTCTCATTCTTTGACATTCCATCACTACAAAAATATGTTTGGTTCCTAAAAATTCATTTCTTAAATAATTTGGCCACGAAAGGGTTTAGGAGCTCGTATTGTAGCGACGTTAGTCTTCTTTCTTTTTTTTCTACCGCTTTTCCCACACCTGTTTGATTTCGGGAGCGCACATGTGGATTTTGCCCTGTTTTACGACCGGATGCCCTTCCTGAAGTCACTATTGCGTGTTTCTGTGGTGATTGGTAGTGTAGTGTGTTGTCTTAATGTGAAGATGAGAGTGTTGGGACAAACACAAACACTCATTCCCCGGACCAGAAGAATTAATCATCGGCGATTAACATCCCCAACCCCACCGGGAATCGAACCCTGGAACCTCTGAACCTAAGGCCTCAACGCTGACCATTCAGCCAATGAGTCGGACATTGACAACGTTTGTAGTAATATGCATTATTGTAGAATTGTATCATCAGTTCGAAGAATATGGAAAATGTATTTCTCATGAATTGTAAATCGATTGGGTCGCTAACTGCCCATTTGACTGACATTAAACCATTAAGACCGAGAAGTGACTCCAATTTTCGATATATTCAGTCACCTATGTAGCCAACAAGAACTCCCACCACAAATATCGGCAGATCCATTAAATATATCGGCTTTCTGTTTTCATACTCATGAATGATATTAAGGGGTCGTGAAGTGATTTTCACTTATTTTCCGTAAAATTATTCATAACAGTTATACCGACATAAACTTCGTTTCATCCAGATAGATCTATACAGGTTCCATCCGCCAGCATAGAAGTGTTAAATTAAACAAATTAATCGACATTCTTGTTTCAAAGTACGATTCTTCCTCTCGAGCAAATCAGTATTCCAAATGAAACAACGTGAAGCGAAGATAATGCTGTAAGCTTGCAGTTGCGATCAACAGTATTCAGTAACAAAGAAATCATCTCCCTGACTACACAAATCTGTTTCCAGACCAACTTTTGCTGTACGGGAGTGAAAGCTGGGTAGACTCAAAATATATTATTCATAAGTTATAATTAACGGACATTGAACTAGAGAGAATGATCACTGGTACGTACAGGTGGGAACAATGGCAGGAAGGTACTCATAATGAGGAGATAAGGGCTAAGTTAGGAATGAACTCGATTAATGAAGCTGTACGCATAAACCGGTTTCAGTAGTGAGGTCATGTGAAGCGAATGAAGGAGGAGAGGTACTAAGAGAATACTGGACTCTGTAATGGAGGATAAGAGAAGTAGAGGAATACCGAGATGACAAGATAAGAGGTATAGAATTAAATGAGGCCACAGAGTTAGTAACAAAAAGAAAAAAAATTGACAATGTTGTGAGAAGGACAGCAGAAAATGGTATGATGGTAAAACGGGGTGAAAAGTCCGATTGTGAGTTTCACGAAGAGGAAAAGGACTCTGCTTTGGGTGGAAGTCCCCGGTGGGGATCACTGTAGGTGTTAATATATGGGAAGATCTTCACTGAGTATTCACATAAACGGAATTGGGAATAATGGTTACAGAACACTTCATATGTTCATGGGGGTATTTAGGGGTTGTAGTAAGGATGTAAAGGAGAGGTCATACAGGTTTCTGGTGATACCCCAATTAGAGTATGGTTTTGCAGTGTATGGACCAGGATTACTTGATTAGAGAACTGGACACTATCCGAAGGAAAACAAGCTCGATTTGTTCTGGGTGATTTTCGACATGTTTGCCAGGTTTAGGCTGGGAAGATATGGGAGAAAGGAGACGAGCTGCTCGACTAAGGGATATGTTCCTGTCAGTGGGGAAAATGAAATGGCGTATGGCTTCTAGTGCTGGGAGTGTTCGAGGACAAGTTCGGCTCGCCAGACGCAGGTCTTATGATTTGACACCCGTAGGCGACCTGCGCGTCGTGATGAGGATGAAATGATGATGAAGGTGACACAAACACCCATTCCCTGTGGCAGCGAAATTAACCAATTATGGTTTAAATTCCCGACCCTGCCGAGAATCGAACCCGGGACCCCTGTGACCAAAGGCTAGCACGCTAACCATTTAGCCTTGGAGCCGGACTGTCAGTGGAGAGAGTGCATGGAATCACATTCGTAGACGAATAAATTTGAGTGGTGTTTTTTAAAGGCTGGCCCCGCTGTGTAGGGGTAGTGTGCCTGCCTCTTACCCGGGGGCTCCCGGGTTCGATTCCCGGTCAGATCACGGAATTCTACCTGGATCTGAGGGCTTGTTCGAGGTCCACTCAGCCCACGAGATTACAATTGAGGAGCTATCTGTCGTTGAGATGGCGGCCCAGGTCAAGAAAACAAAGAATAATGGCCGACAGGATTCGTCGTGCTGACCACACGACACCTCAATCTGCAAGCCTCTGCGCTGAGCAGTGGTCACTTGGTAGACCAAGGTCCTTCATGGCTGTTGCGCCATGGTTTTTGTTGTTGTTGTTGTTGATGTTTTAAAGTAGCAAATGTCAAAATATGAAAATAAAGTTGGAATTCTAGAGGAAAAATTGGGGCAAATAATCGTTTATGGGAAGAGGACTTAGGGGTGGAATAATTTACCAATGGAGATGTTCGATAAATTTCCAAATTCTCTGCAATTCTTGAAGACTAAGTAAACAACTGCTATCCGCTTCCTGTACGACTGCCGTAAATGCAAATCAGTGGTGATTGATATGTAGCCCCATTAGGGATTTTGTGCCATGCGATTTGTTTGGAACCTACTAGACTTAGTTTTATGACAACTGACAAATGTCGCCGAGAGCTTGGAGCGGTGAGTTATGGAGAAATTCTGTTGTACGCCTGTCATTATTTCTGTATGTATTTGTCGCTTGGTTTCAATTTAATATGAGAGATTAAATGTATTCAGCACACACACTGAAGAGACACTGAATCACAGTGAGGTTGATAAACATGAAAGCTTTCTTTGCACATCAAACAGACAACCAGACAAAAGTAACCTGATATCAGAAACTTCAGCGCGTGAATTGAATATTGTACGTATGGGTAATAGACTCGTCATATTACCAGCCAGTGGTTCATGTCAAGGACTGATATAACGTCAGTATTTGAGAGCATGAACATTTGATCAGAAATGAATCTCAATGGATATTTCGTTGAAAACACGTTATGTTTATTGCAGGAACAATGTGATCATCAGATATAACATAGTATGTGATGAACGAAAATTCGATACCAAGCAATATAATGACCAGATATCAATCCACCGAAATTTAACGGAGGAAAATAAAATTCTGTACATATAAATAACATAAATAATATTTCCACCCTTCCCCATCAAACTCAGCTGGGCACATTGGACTGCGGCTCTACCTGTTGAACTTGCTACCAACTAAACTGATGACCTCAGGCACATGCACAGGTTACCACCATATGCGGTATGCTTAATACACGTTCCCTTATTACAAAAACATTTTTTTCTTTTTTCGGCACTTTCGCCCTTTTCCATGTTTGGACCTTAATTACACACGAATTTTATCGTGTTTTAAGTGTCGTGTGTTCGAAAGTAAAAAGCTTAACACTTTCTTTAAAAAAACAAAAAGAAATAGCTTAATTCTTAACCAACCATTCAGTAGCTGCAAACATCAAAAAGTACGGCTGATAAATTCTATTCTTCAACCATTGAGGATCATTTACTAAGCGTAGAAATTAATGCTCACGAATGTATTATATCCATCACATTACAAAGATATGTACAGCTCGAAAATATACACTGGAATCCATTGGTCTTGATCGACTCTGAACCACAAATTGGCATATTTCTTTCGGTTGCGCACACCCACGTGTGTCCACACCACACTCATCAGAATTAGAAGCCAGATTTTCCAATAATGTACCAGACGCGCTAGTTCGTTTATTACTTCGAATCTGTCACATAGACAGCAATAATATCTCATAGTTTGCTCCACTGCTGCTATATGCTGATAATGATCCAACGCCAGCCTGTACTGTTTGACCTACATCTCCAATATAATTACATTCCACTGCTGTGGTCCCCACGCATATCACTCCAATGTAAACAATACCGTATAGCCACATCACCAACTTAAAGGGAGTTAGAATATCGTCAATGTTACAATTGCCTAATGCATTCCAAAAGCACGTCCAGTAACTCAGGTTTTAAATATGCCTGCATCGAAATACTAGGTAGAATTAATCATCTAGATTTGACTTGAAATTGACTATTGCAGGCGATATTTCGGTATCTTCTTGAAATGTGTATATACACAATATGTTCTACGATTTATTCTTTGTACATACAGTATGATATGATTTTTCGTTAACATAACTAGGTTTGATTATTATTTTATTAATAAACTACTACTAGCAGACCCATGCTGCTCCATAGCATTCGTTACAGAGAGGTCGCCTTGATATGCCTGTCTCATTTCTGTTGTTTTGCCTGCTCTTATCAATAGTTTTGTGAACATTTTAAATAGCGGTACATGATGATGATGATGATGATGATAGCAAACACTCGTAATCGAGTAGGTTTGTATTCCAGACTGGATGCCTTTTCATCTATGCGTTCGGAGGTGACTATACAGTCCAATGCGGGAGTTACACAATTTGACACAGTGATGACAGGTAGTTCCCCTCAAGTTGAGGGCTTCATTCATCCCATCCCTGACCCGGTCATTGACTGGAAAACAGGTTGTAGGTTTTCATTTTCATGACAGGTAGTCCCAGGTATGTTGTTTCTATTTCTCCTCGGCAATTCTCTTTCTTTCCTACGTTGCCTCTTGTCATTCGCTGTACGTCGGCGGTTTTCTTCAAAAGGGAGTGTCCCATCATGGACTAGTGATCTCCAGGATGAACGGTCAAGGGCTAAGTTCTCCCAGTTATCAATATCAGCGTTACATCTCTTCAAGTTAGCCTGGATTACATCTTTAAATTGCTTCCTCTGACCGCCTACACAGCGTTTACCGCTCTGAGAGCTCAGAGTAAAACACTTGTTTGGGAATGCGATTATTGGGCATGCGAACTACATACGCGGTACATATTAACTGATTCATTCGTAATGTAGTTTATAACATTTCTTTTTATACAATATTTTCTGTGCTTGGGCAATTCAGGCGTATCTGGATCTCAAAAATTTTCAAATGATCTTGCTCGAGATAGTGAAACATTACAACTGGCTGTTGCTGAATACTGGTTCGAGTAAATAGACCACCAACTGTGCTTTATTAATGATCATACAGAAGGCTAGTCGACTTTATACTTTCTCGTCTGTGCGCACGTCGACTGATTTCTCTTGGCAGCATGTAAGTTATTAGGAACGTTCTGCCATCTAATGAATACGTTTAGAAGCTGGCAAGGTCAGAGAATCAGAGTATATAGCAGAGAATAGTATTCTTCCATGATCAGAGGAAGTGTATACCCTCTGGCTTGGCAGGTAGTAATCAAACATAGCTGCGTGTAATGACATTACTAAGGATGAAAATCACACATAACAAAATGTTAAAATCACATGTAACAGAATATTAATGAAACTAAGAAAATATTCAAGTACATCACTGGACTGAAAGCTTCGACAAAGTGGGTGGAAGAGGTAAAAAGAGATGCAATAGAAAGTGGACTTAGAGTGGATATGGTTCACAACAGAAAAGAATTTAGAAGCCGAGTGGACAGCTTCAAAACATTCCAGGAGAAACCACAAAAATGTAGACCCAAACTGGTCATATCTGAGAAAGAAAGGAAGATCAGAAGTGAAAGGATGAAGAGGTTCTGGGAGAAGGAAGAAAAAGAAGAGAAAGCCTTAAGTTCAATGCGGTCCATAGACGGCCAAATTCGGAAACAAGAAGAATATTAATGAAAGTGTTAGTCGCTTAGCAACCTGCTAAGTACACAATGTATTGCAGGTTAGGGTACACCTTGACCTACGCTTATTGGAGAGATCATTTATTGATTTGATTTTATGATTACTCAAACTTGGCTGAACTTAGAGACCTCAAGATTCACCTGCGAATAATTCCGGACGGAATAAAAGAGAAATGTAGCAAATCGGTCCAGTAGAACGGACGGACAGATTCACCAAAATTGTTTTTAGTAAACTCTTAATATGTCCACCTCTGTTGTGTAGTGGTTAGTGTGATTAGCGGCCACCCCCTGAGGCCCGGGTTCGATTCCTGGCTCTGCCATGAAATTTGAAAAGTGGTACGAGGACTGGAACGGGGTCAACTCTGTCTCGGGAGGTCAAATGAGTATAGGTGGGTTCAATTCCCACCTCAGCCATCCTGGAAGTGGTTTTCCGTGGTTTCCCACTTCTCCTTCAGACAAATACCAGGATGGTACCTCACTTAAGGCCACGACCGCTTCCTTCCCTCTTCCTTGTCTATCCCTTCCAATCAACCCATCCCCCACAAGGCTCCTATTCAGCATAGCAGGTGAAGCCGCCTGTGCGAGTTACTGGTCATTCTGCCCAGTTGTATCCCCCGACCCAAAGTCTGAAGCTCCAGGATACTGCCCTTGAGGCGGTAGAGGTGGGATCCCTCGCTGGGTCCGAGGGGAAAACCAACCCTGGAGGCTAAATGGATTAAGAAGAAGAACAAACATACGAGTAATAAGAAACTCTTAATATATAGATAGATTACTGTTATTATTATTATTATTATTATTATTAACATTTTTCTTCTTATTGATTTCATTTTTTGTATAATTTAAAAGTAGTAGTTATTATTCACAATATTTTAGGTTAATACTGGTGAAGTGTTACAAAATGAAAATCCACAGCCTGTTTCTAGTCATTCGACCGGGTCAGGAATGGGATGAATAAAGCCCCATCTAGCGGCGAGGGCAGGAATTGTGCAGGCTGCCGAAGCCTCTCGCACTCCTCTGGGGCAGAGATTAATAACTGACAGATGAAATGAAATGATTTTGGAGAGTGTTACTGGAATGAAAGATGGCAGGGAAAACCGGAATACCCAGAAAAAATCCTGTCCCGCCTCCGCTATGTCCAGCACAAATTCACATGGAGCGACCGGGATTTGAACCACGGAACCAAGTGGTGAGATGCGAGCGTGCTGTCGCCTGAGCCACGGAGGTTCGCTGGTAAAGTGCCGTAAAGGGAGTAAACATCGGCAGAATAAATAAGACGACATGTGATTATCATTAGGCATATTGATATTATTATTATTATTATTATTATTATTATTATTATTATTATTATTATTATCATGTATGAACTACTTCCACTGTAGATAAGGGTGGTAGAATACATCCGCGGTATTCTACCAGGGTCTCGCAAGTTGGGACCGTGGGCTCCCTGCCTAAGTCTGGCTTTCCTTCCACTTAGTTTTATGTCCGGGCTCTCTTGATCAACTCTTGCTCTCTTCCGGGCCACCGAGTGAGTTGGCCGTGCGAGTTCGAACCCCACTGTCGGCAGCCCTGAAGATGTTTTTCCAAGGTTTCCCATTTTTGTATCAAGAAGATATGGTTACGGTGCTAGCGTTTGGTCACAGGGGTCCTGGGTTTGATTACCGGTAGAGTCGGGAATTTTAACCATAAGTGGTTAATTCTCCTGGCTCGGAAACTGGGTGTATTTGCCGTCTTCATCCTCATCAGGTCACAGGTCACCTACGGGTGTCAAAACAAAAGACCTACACCAGGCCTCTCCAGAGGCCAAACGCCATTATTATTATTATTATTATTATTATTATTATTATTATTATTATTATTACCAGGCAAATGCTGGGGTTGTACGTTAACCGAGACCTAATCCTTTCCTCTACCATCGTCGCCGTAAGATCTATATCCGTGTCTGTGCGACGTAAACCAGATCGTAAAAAAAAAAAAAAAAAAAAAAAAAAAAATCTACCGGGACTAGATTATGTTTGTGAATGATAGGGATTCAACATTTTCTCGTCTTTCGTAGACCTGCCTTCTCCTTCGCATACATCTTCATTTTTCGAAGGTTTGGACCTATTACATGTTCAGAATCTGGCTCTGTTTAAATACCCAATGATCATAATTATTTGTAGTGAAGGCACAGAATAGTTAAATAACAGTCAATTAAAACATCGAATACAACAAAGTAAATTAAACACTGTGTTCTTTTGCTGCTGCCGTCCCCGCGGTGTAGGGATAACGTGTCTGAATCTTCCCCGGAGGCCCCGTGTTCGATTCCCGGCCAGGTCAGGGATTTATAACTGGATCTGAACAAAACTGGCAGCTGCGAGAAAGAGATCACAAGAAATGCTCTTTGAAAAGGTGCTTATACCGAGCAATCAGAAAAAACACAGAAAAAACTGTTTGGTTTTTATCCTGGCATTTTCATTCTTCTATGGCTAGGAAAACCAAGGACAAAAAGCACATTAATAGTTTTAAAATGTGACGTTGGCGGATTATGTTACGAATACCTTGGGCGAAGAAAAGACGCGACTCCTCCATAATCGAAGAGCTTGGTATCCCGAACTTAGAACAGAGAACCCTGCAGCAGTTCTTGGGGCATATAAGGAGAGAAAATAGCTTGGAAAACCTAGTTGTCATCGGAATATTATATTATTCCACAAGGCCGCGTGTAATAGCTTCCAGAAGATGGATAGATAATAACAAAGTCGCAACTCATGCACCTCTTCGTCTGACATTTCGGGAAGCAGAAGACCTTAGGCAATGGCGACTGCTGGTGAACTTCACTGAAGTAAACATGAGACCAACGTATTAAGATATGAGTTATGCGACTGAGAAGGAGAGAAAATCCTCAGTTCTAGTCATTCAGGCAAGCAACTCAATGCTGATAACATTCTAGTGATATGTGCAACGAATTTCATGCAAATAAAATATAATAAAATATGGGAATATATTCTTTATTTATTCCAAAACATTACAATCCTTTTCTTAATCATCGTTATCCGGTCGAATAGATTAGCAGATTGCCCTTTTCTACTTCTACGAGCGCTAGTATTAGGCTATGCAGAGTTTCGCTTAAGCCCTTATAACTGCATTCGGTGCCGAAACCTTCTTAAAATCAAGAAACTGGTGAGGGTATTGAACCAAGGACCACATTACAGAAATAATTATGTAAATAAGTTAATCTTTCCATAATTTGAATAAAAATAAAACGAGTAAAGAAAGAAGCGATTTTAGGCAGGAAAAGAATTTCGAAATTATTTTTTTAATCAAAGGCTCACAATTTGAAGCCTTTCCGTGCCCTTTAGCCCTTGAACTTTCGGCACAATTGAGGAAATTGCTTAATTTTACGTTTTTCGTAGTATGGGGCCCAATCAATCAATCAATCAATCAATCAATCAATCAATCAATCAATCAATCAATCAATCAATCAATCAATCAATCAATCAATCAATCAATCAATCAATCAATCAATCAATCAATCAATCAATCAATCAATCACCACTGATCTGCATTTAGGGCCAGGTGGCACATTCCTTATCTGCTGTTTACCTAGTTTTTCTTAAATAATTGCAAAGGATTTGGAAACTTATTGAACATTTCTCTTTGCAAATTATTCCAATACCTAACTCTCCTTCCTATAAATTAATATTTTCCCCTATTTGGCCCCTTGAATTCCAACTTTATCTTCATATTGTGATCATCCGTACTTTTAAGGACTCCACTCAAACTTATTCGTATACTACCGTCATTCCACGTCAACTCTCCACTGACAGCTCCAAACACACCACTTAGTCGAGCAGCTTGTCTCCTTCTCTCAAGTCTTTCCAGCAAAAACTTTGCAATATTTTCGTAACGCTACTCTTTTGTTGGGTATCACTCAGAACAAATTGAGATGATTTTCTTTGGATTTTAACGTAGACTTACGTTCATCAATAACGAGTACATAGAAAGAAATTTCTGAAGACGCTGTCATTCTTTGGATATAACGTGTATTTCGTCGGGAGTACTTAATTACGGTTATGTTTAATATCTCAGCCGATAGGTTACAAAAGAATTTATAATATGAATATAATAAGAATTTATAATATGAAAGAAAATTTGCATGAAATAGCACTTCAATGTAAGGCAGAATTTGTGCTAAATTCGTGACGTCACGCGCATACTCTGTTATAACCTCATGCTCAGTTGGAGCTTAGCTGTCGGTTTGAAACATCGTGGACAGTTGTAAATAGAGGTAAGGGTTGTTCTGCCCGAAGGCAGGTCCGAACCTCCGCAGAGGTGTTCCTGAGCCGGAGTTTACGTGCGGTAGGGTGGCCAGTTCCTTTCCGCTCCTCCATTCCCTTACCCCCCACCAACAGCGCGTGACAACCCATCCAGCTCCTGACCACGCCCAATGTTTACTTAACTTCGGAGATCTCACGGGATCCGGTGTTTCAACACGGCTACGGCCGTTGTTGTAAATAGAAAAACAAATTTAATAATGGAAAAGAAAGATTTGATTATGATTCGGCAAAAACGTTCACAAAAGAGCTGAAACGAGACAAGTGAATGATGAAGTAATAAAAGAATGAAAATAAAGCAGCGTAAGATGCGTTACCATGAGAAATTGAAACAACAAAAATAATTTTCAAGTAACTACCGTACTTTTAATCAATTGAAGGTGCATTTACATCAAGTACGACTTCGTTATAAGACAAGAAAAGTGAACCAGTGAATTTGAAAATTCCACAATTGGGTGTGATTGAAGAAACTGCTCGTGAACAACCTTGGAATCGCAAGTCTACGGAACACTCAGTATGTATTACAATAGTGACAGCATACCGAAAATAATGACTTTTTCCAGTTGTTCTAGGAATAGATCCGTAATCCTCATTAACATGAGGATGAAATTAAGGTTCAAACCACCTACGCTGTCTGCGAAATTGAATGAATTCATGTACGTATTTCTGTGACACTCTTTGCTTTCTGGCGGTAATGAAGACTTAAATTCAAACCATTCCATCTCGAGAGACGCTAGATAGTTAATTACACCTAGAGGATCGTAATTAAATCACAGTGTGCGCCAGCTCAGAGATTTCTTGAGGTCATATTTCCTCACAACTGATGCGAGTGCTGGATTCGCCAGATTACAGTGACATACATTTCTATTATCCCACACGTCCTCTTCCACATACGGTGCGTTGCACTTAATCAAGATATAATCAGAATGGCGCAGCCCACTGCGCGCCAAGCTGTTCATCCAGTAACACAGCAGGAAGCGAGATTACACCTTATGAACTTGAAGAGTGGTCTTTATGCTCATTGAAGCCATTCATGCGTTGCTTTCCAGTGTGCCTACTTTATGAGTTGTGGGAGTCATTTAGATTACCAGGTGAAGACAGAGCACAGAAAAGTGGTTCAAAATTGTCGTCCTCATGAAGGCAAATCTCTTTGAAACTACCTGATAAAAAGGAGTTCAATTATACCTACCACTTAGTAATTAAATGTGCAACTCAATCTGTGATAAATCAGTCAACGCTAATCTACATTTAGGGTAGACGCCCAGGTAGCAGATTTCCTATCCGTTGTTTACCTAATCCTTCTTTAAATAATTGCAAAAGATTTGGTAATTTATAGAACATCTCCCATGGAAAATTATTACAAACCCTAACTCTCCTTCCTATAAAAAAATATTTACACCAATTTGTCCTCTTGAACTGCAACTTTATCTCCATAATGTGATCATTCTCACATTCAGAAACACCACTCAAACTTATTCGTCTAACTAATGTCATATCACGCCATCTCTCCACTGACAGATCGGAACATGCCACTTAGTCGAGGAGTTTGTCTCCTTTCTCCCAAGTATTTCCAGCTCAAACTTTGCAACATTTTCGTAACGCTACTATTTGGTCGGAAATCGAATCGAGCTGCTTTCTTTGGATTTTTTTTCCAGTTCTCGAATCAAGTAATCCTAGTAAAGTTCTCATCCACTGGAACCAAACCCCAGTTGGGGGTCTTACAAGAGACTTATATGCCCTCTCCTTTACATCCTTACTCCCCCACCCCCCGCCGCATTGGCGTAACATATCCGAAGAGCCATGGTGTACCAAGCAACCTCTGCTCAGCCCGAAGACCTGCAGATTACGAGGTGTCGTGTGGTCAGCTCGACGAATCCTCACGGCCGTCATTCTTTGCTTTCTAGACCGGAGCCGCTGTCTCATAATCATATAGGTCCTCAATTGTAATCACGTAGGCTGAGTGGACCTCAAACCAGCCCTCAGACCCAGGAAAAATCTCTGACTTGGCCGAAATCGAACCTGGGCCTCCGGGTAAGTGACAAGCACGCTACCCTAGACCGCAAGGCTGGCTTTACATTCTTATTGAAACTCCTGAGTACCCTCATAACTAGGGCTCGGATGTTTAAGATATAAAAGTAGCCCAAATAAGCAAGCAAATGTTACTTCAAAGGTGACGAAATATGACGTAAAAATGACCAAAAATGACCTGAAAATGATTATTCTAAATATGGCCATTTAAAAATAAGTTATAAATCAAAATGACAATTTTTGTGATAGATATTTAACTTAATTCTTTATTTTTACTTTCATTCTAATTTTCCGAATATACGCGTTTAGAAGTTATTCACAGTCTATTGTCCTCGGTTCACTTATCAAACTTTTGTGAATATATACCTATAAAGTACTAAGTTCGCTAAGATTATCCGATCAAACAACATTTTTAGAACTCAAAACATGTTTACACAGTGCATTGGTGGTTTGAAGTATGAGAAAAATAGAAATCAATCTATTTTTTAAAATATTTTGGAATGTTTAAGCACAAATTATATTCCATACATACATTATCATTATAGACCATTATGCCTTTCAGCGTTCAATCTACAAGCCTCTGTGAATTTACTAAACGTCGCCAAAATCCTCGATTTGCAACTAGTGTTGTGGCCTCATTTAGTTCTATACCTCTTATCTTTAAATCGTTAGAAACCGAGTCTAACCATCGTCGTCTTGGTCTTCCTCTAATTCTCATACCCTCCATAGCAGAGTCCATTATTCTCCTAGGTAATCTATCCTCCTCCATTCGCCTCACATGACCCCACCACCGAAGCCGGTTTATGCGTACAGCTTCATCCATCGAGTTCATTTCTATATTAGCCTTATCTCCTCATTCCGAGTACCCTCCTGCCATTGTTCCCACCTGTTTCTACCAGCAATCATTCTTGCTACTTTCATGTCTGTTACTTCTAACTTATGAATAAGATATCCTGAGTCCACCCAGCTTTCGCTCACGTAAAGCAAAGTTGGTCTGAAAACAGACCGATGTAAAGATAGTTTCGTCTGGGAGCTGACTTTCCTCTTACAGAATACTGTTGATTGCAACTGCGAGCTCACTGCATTAGCTTTACTACACCTTGATTCATTCTCACTTACTATATTACCATCCTGGGAGAACACACAACCTAAATACTTGAAATTATCGACCTGTTCTAGCATTGTATCACCAATCTCACATTCAATTCTGTTGAATTTCTTACCTACTGACATCAATTTAGTCTTCGAGAAGCTAATTTTCATACCATACTCATTGCACCTATTTTCAAGTTCCAAGATATTAGACTGCACGCTTTCGGCACAATCTGCCATTAAGACCAAGTCGTCAGCATAGGCCAAACTGCTTACTACATTTTCACCTAACTGAATCCCTCCCTGCCATTTTATACCTTTCAGCAGATGATCCATGTAAAAATACGAACAGCAAAGGTGAAAGATTACAGCCCTGTCTAACCCCTGTAAGTACCCTGAACCAAGAACTCATTCTACCATCAATGAAGGGCTGAGAACCATAGTGGGCCAAATCCACCAGCCGTCGAAATTGAGTTAATGCCATCTAGCGGTTCATTTCTGACTTAGGTATTATCTCTCCAACTGGACAATCTTTACGTCTTCCCATTTATGTGCTACAGGGTCACAAAATATTAACCAAATTGAACTAGCCACTGGAGGTAGTGCCATAGTGGGCCAAAACCGCATTACCAAACCCTCGCTTGCTCTGAGTCACGTGATATGCGTAGTATCATGGCGGACATCAGCCACGAGGAAAATAGAAGCAGTGATTTGACATGCAGCAGACCCTCCTCCTTCCCTTAATAACAAGTAGCGTTTATTTTTACAAGAGGAAGTTTTGGGTGTATAATGTAGGAATGCATATCTGTGAGGATGAGAAAGGGTACATGTACTTGTGGGGTGAAGATACAGCATAAAGGGGCCAACAGAACTAGGTTCATGTATTCTGTATTCCCTGAGGAACGTCAGCACAACAGCAAATCATTTAATAGCCTATTCAGACACTTGTGGTGGTCAGAATAGAAATTAGTATATTGCATCTTTGTGGGCGACATTAGTTCATTATTCCCAATTTAAAACTATTGATCATAATTTCCTGGAACCTGGCCATTCATATTTGCCTATTGACAGAGATTTTAGTACCATCGAAACTTCAGAATGTAAGGCAAAATCACTGTTTTCGTTAGAAGATCATGTAACATTAGTTAAGGAATGTAGGGGAAATAAAAACTTTAGTGTGAAGGAAATGGAACAGAAAGAATTTGTGAACATTAAGGAGCTCTCAAAAAACTTTGTGATTCGTAAGGAAACAGTAGATAGGGAGAAGGTTGAGTGGCTAAAAATTAGGTGGTTTCATTTCCAGTCTAATGAACCTCTTACGTTTAAGTTCAGGTACACCCCCAACAAAATGGAAGAATGGAAAATCCTTGATATTTCACCTTCCCATAAGGGCAGGCTTACGCAGCACCCATTAAGCTGACAAAAGCTAAATGTGATGATTTAATTGCCATGCTTCCATTCATTCCACCAGTTAATCATAAGTTTTTTTAAGGATTTGCAAATATTGTGATGTAACTACGGCAAAATGAAGTACCTTACAGTGCCATGTGGAGTTGGCCCACTGGCGTATTGTTAAAATTAATCCTTTCTGTTTAGAGCCAAAGTGGGCCAAATCTACTCCAGTGGAACATGATGGTATTCATTTACTTTTTATTTGCATTGAAGAGCCGGATAATCTTTGTATTTTGCTTTGTAGTGACTAATGGATCTATTAGCTATAATATGCACATGTTGTAGTCTCTGTAATCTGTGCCTGTAAATTATAGCAGTGACTAAATTTAACCTTAGTTTTCTCCAGTTTTAAAAAATGGCACTTGGCCCACTATGGTTCTCAGCCCTTCAATTCTCACTGAAGCCCAGTTGTCAACATAAATGCCTTTGATTGATTTTAATAATCTACCTTTAATTCCATAGTCCCCCAGTATAGTGAACATCTTCTCCCTCAGTACCCTGTCATATGCTTTCTCTAGATCTACGAAACAAACACAACTGCCTATTCCTCTCGTAGCATTTTTCAATTACCTGGCGCATACTGAAAATCTGAACCTGACAGCCTCTCTGTGGTCTGAAACCACACTGGTTTTCATCCGACTTCCTCTCAACGACTGATCGCACCCTCCCTTCCAAGATGCCAGTGAATACTTTGCCTGGTATACTAATCAATGAGATACCTCGATAGTTGTATTAATATTACTGAATTGCATTGAAGTTTAAATTGAGCACCACAAAACGAATTAAGTAAATGTATTTTGATACATGATGGTAGGGCGGCAGGGCATATAGTGCAAACTCATATAACTTTTTCATTCTCCTCCGCGGGTGGAATTGAAATGTATGACAAAATCCATCTTCTAAGCATCAGGAGCGAAAGATTATCACTTACCACATACCTGTGAGAAGAGAAGCTCCTTTGTACGTCACAAGACGTTATTGGTGCATACTTACACAATGTTAAATCACTGCTGTCGAGTATGCACCATCTTGAAATGTACTGGTACCTTCTCCTCTTATGAACACATTTTATCTTGCACACACAGTGAAAATCGGCATTTCCATTAAGCACATTTTGAAGTTTCCGTTTTACACTGAGGCCAACTATTCCATGAGATTGTTGTACTGAAAGGTCAACACTTCTCAAGATTTCAATACTTGGAAGAATTTCTAAGCTAGCAGCTTCGATACGAGTAATTACACTCGATGTAATTCCAAAGTTTGACTTAATATATCCCAGACTTTCTGACAAACCAGGTGAGCTGGCCGTGCGATTAAGACCGTGCAGCTGTGAGCTTGCATCAGGGTGATAGTTGGTTCAAACCCCACTGTCAGCAGCCCTGCGGATGGTTTTCCGTGGTTTCGCATTTTCACACCAGGTACATACTGGGGCTGTACCTTAATTAAGGCCACGGCCGCTTCTTTTATATTTCTAGCCGTTTCCTATCCCATCGTCGCCATAAAACCTCTCTATGTTGGTGCAACGTAAAGCATAAATGATAAATAAAAACTTTCTTACAAACTGTTGGAAAATAATTCCTGCACAATCTTGATAGAAGAGGCAGAGTTTCCACTTCTGTTTCCCAGATGTGATACGGAAAAGCAGTTTTGTGAATATTAGTTCTCATTCGGTAAGTTGACGATGATTTTACACAGGTACAGCTGTTTCCAAATCGCCGAAATATGACCAAAATAAGTATTTTCTGCGAAATAGATTAAAATATGACCTTATGACAATAATGAGCCAAAATACACATTTATATGACAAATAAAATTACTTGATTGTGATGATAATCACCTGATGTGCACCAAAATCTAATCACACAAGAAAATAGAGACAAAGGAAAAAATATGACGTTTCCTAAACATCCGAGCCTTACTCATAACCATGTGCAGAGATCTGTACCCTTTGTTCACAGTACCTTATATTAACACCTAGATACTTACAGTGGTCCCCATAAGAAACTTTCACTCCATCAACGCTGTAATTGAAACAGATAACTTTTCTTACTAGTGAAACTCACAACCTGACTTTTAGCCCCGTTTATCATCATACTATTGCCTCCTGTCCATCTCACAACATTGTCGAAGTCGAGTATCGATGGTGGAGTGTTTCTTCGCATCCCAACATCGTTTGCTTATTCTGGCATAAGTAGTCGGGTTTTTGTAGGTTGAAATTACGGATTTGGCGTTCACTGGGCAAAATTGATTAAAATTTAGATCGCTCAACAGACCTCCATTTTTCTGCCATATTGTTATTATTAAGCCTATTCATCTCGTTTCAGCGAACTATGGACCACGTTATTTCAGCTGTCTCCTTCGGGCTTTGACATTTGCCCAGTACTTCCTCATTCGTTCCCTGTCTTGTTCCTTTCCTGTTTTTGGCTTCGGATTTTCCTGGAAACCGTGGCACGTTTGAAGTTTCTTCCTGAGTTGGACATGCTCCAGGATGGCATATCGACGGCCTAATTCTAATACCACGTATCTGACAATACTGTTCTTATCCATTATGTTCCTTAAGACTGGTCACGCCCCCCCATCTCCGTGTGTATATAGAGTCCATCAGAACAATTTTCGTAGTGTTAAATTTTCCTATGCACAGGTGTAAAGGAAAATGAACCTTACTATACCGTATTGTAGAAATGAGTTCACCTCTGTGGTGTAGTGGTTAGTGTGCTTAGCTGCCACCCCCGGAGGCCCGGTTTCAATTCCCGGCTGTGCCAAGAAATTTGAAAAGTGGTACGAGGACTCGAATGGGGTCCACTCAGGCTCGGGAGGTCAACTCAGGAGAGGGGGGTTCGATTCCCTCCTCAGCCATCGTGGAAGTGGTTTTCCGTGGTTTCCCACTTCTCCAGGCAAATGCCGGGATGGTACCTAACTTAAGGACACGGCCGCTTCCTTCCCTCTTCCTTGTCTATCTCTTCCAAACTTCCCACAAGGCCCCTGTTCAGCATAGCAGGTGAGGCCGCCTGGGCGAGGTACTGGTCATCCTCCCCAGTTGTATCCCAGACCCAATGTCTCACGCACCAGGACACTGCCCTTGAGGCGGTAGAGGTAGGAGCCCTTGCTGAGTCCGAGGGGAAACCGACCCTGGAGGGTAAACAGGCGAAGAAGAAGACTGTAGGAATGTGTCTTTGCGTGGAGTATTTACGCACTCCTACAGTATAATGTATTTAAGGAATATTTTCTATTACACTTTTGCAAAGGAAAATGAGTCCAACGAAATTTGTTCTAATAATAATATTATTTGCTTTATGTCCCACTAACTACTTTTACGGTTTTCTGAGACGCCGCAGTGCCGGAATTTTGTCCTGCAGCGGTTCTTTTACGTGCCATTATAAATGTACCAACACGAAGCTGACGTATTTGAGCGCCTTCAAATACCACCGGACTGAACCAGGATGGAACCTGCCGAGTTGGGGTTATAAGGCCAGCGCCTCAACCGTCTGACCCACTCAGCCCGGCGAAAACTGTTCTGATGGACTGCATATCCATACGAGGCTGGGAGGTGCGACCAGTCTTAAGGAGAATAATGCCGAGGAAGAGTATTGTCAGATACGTGGCATTAGAAGTAGGCCGTCGATATGAGACCTCTAGTCTTCGAGAGCTCTTTCTACCTTAGTGAACCAGATACCTTTGATTTTCTTGTCCTGAAAGTAGTTAATAATCCAGTTGGCCTGTCTTGGTGGGCTCATTCACGTCGCGTGTTCATAAGAGATTATCATTCTTTCACAGATAGTGTCGGTTACCTTCTGTAATCACCAGTTTCTTTGACAAGGCCCAAGATTTACTTCAAAATCTTTCTTTCTTTCTTTCTTTCTTTTTTCTTTGGCCTCCAGTTTTCAACCAGGCCTTTCTCCGTATCATATAAGACCCCAAAGGAAATAACTTCTTAAGATCAGAATCTCTCAACTTGCCCGGGAATCGAACTTGAGGCCCTGAGAACCGAGGGCTGAGGTTACTGACCACTCAGCGCTTGAACCGAACTGAAAGTAAACTCATGAATAATAATAATAATAATAATAATAATAATAATAATAATAATAATAACAATAATAATAATAATAAGGTGCCGGGATAACTGAGTTTCGTCCCATGGGATTCAGTTATCTAGCCGGAAGCTACCACTTTTCCCCCACCTGTAGGGTCGCTGGTGAGAACTTGTGCATTTGACTCTTTTTTACCACCGGATGCCCTTGCTGACGCAACCGTATGTCAAGGGATGTAATCAATATTACGTGTTTTTCTGTGGTGGTTGGTTGTGTGGTGTGTTGTTTGAATAAGAAAAAGGGAATGTTGGCACAAACACAAACGGCTAGTCCCCGTGCTAGAAGAATTAATTCATGGCGTGTGGCCTCCTAAAAGGCCTGGTGCAAGTCTTTGGAGTTGACGCCGTACAGGCGACCTGCGCGTCTGTGACTATGGGGCCCTACCTATGATGGATTCTAATGATGAAGACCTCACTCGAGAATCGAAACCGGGACCCAAAGGGCAGCACACAAACTATTTAGCCTTGGAGTCGGACGTGAAATCGTGCCCTCATCCCTAGGTGGTGTGGCCCTTTTCAAACACACCGCCAATGGAGGCGAGCTTCATGTGTCATTTCAACCACACACCAGCCCTCCTTCCAGTCTTAAATTTCTGGCAGTACCGGGAATCGAACCCGGGCCCCCGAGGACTGTAGCTAATAACACTAACCGTTACGCTACGGAGCCGGACGCCAGAATAATTAACCAGACGCAATTAAAATACCTGACCCGGCCGGGAATCGAACCCGGAGCCCTCTGAACCACAGGTCTCAACGCTCACCATTCAGGCAAGAAATCGGACATTTAAAAACGTATATTATAATAGCAAAATTTCAGGTAAGTTGCGAGACCTGCGCGTCGTGATGATATTCACCTAGCTCCTGTACCAGCTGAATTAATCAGTGATAGTTAACATTTCCGACCCTGTCGGGATTCGAACCAAGGACCCATGTGACCAAAGGCCAGCACGCTAACCATGGAGCAGGGTAGTATATTTGTGGGGAAGAAATATTATTCTGGGGCTTTATGTCTCTTAAGCGTAATTTCTTATTTGAAGGAGATGAGATCACTTGTCAGTGTGTGTTCTTCAGTTCTAGTTTCATGACTCCAGAATGGCTAAAATATATATTTTCGCTGTTACTGTATCCTGTAGTTCAAAATCACATTACATAAACCGTCTTTACGATCTCGCCAGTGCTGCGAGTGGAACCCCACATAATTGTGGAATATTTATTACGAACTGCGTATCTTGCAATCTTTTCCTTGAGACGTCAAAAAACGCGATTGTCTTCGAGTAATATAATGAAACTGATACTGTACAGAAATAAATTTATGTAGAAGTAACAGAATTATCTGATTATCTCAAGGAGGAGGGGTCTGGGTTTGTTTTACGTCACTCCGACTAAGGCAGGTGTTAGGCTGGCATTCAAAGACATTTGTCGAAGAACTTTTGTAAAATATGTATCAAGGTACTGGAGAAATATTTTCGAAAATGTAGTTTCACAAAATTTCTCTGATAAAAGGTGCTATATTTTGTAAATTATTTGACTTGTTACATCCAAAACTGGCGGATCATAAGTTCAGTTGGAAATGAAATGGCGTATGTCGTAGTGCCGAGGACATGTTCGGCACGCCAGGTGAAGGTCTTTTGATTTGACACCCGTAAGAGACCTGCGCGTCGTGATGATATTCACCTAGCTCCTGTACCAGCTGAATTAATCAGTGATAGTTAACATTTCCGACCCTGTCGGGATTTGAACCCAGGACCCATGTGACCAAAGGCCAGCACGCTAACCATGGAGCAGGACAGTTCAATTTGAATTTTGCTATAACAAAACTGCTAATTTTAGAGTGTGGAGTGAATGAAATGTTGTACAACACAAGGCACCAAGAGTATAAAAATAGACATTCAAAAGAGCAAGTGTATTTGAAGTCCGCCTTTGTGGTGTAGTGTTTAGTGTGATTAGCTGCCACTCCCGGAGGCCTGGGTTTGATTCCTGGTTACGTGGACTGGAACGGAGTCCACTCAGCCTCGATAGGTCAACTAAGTAGAGATGGGTTCGATTCCCACCTCAGCCATCCTGGAAGTGGTTTTCCGTGGTTTCCCACTTCTCCTCCAGGCAAATGTCGCGATGGTATCTAACTTAAGGCCACGGCCGATTCCTTCCCTCTTCCTTGTCTATTCCTTCCAATATTCCCATCCCCCAACAAGGCCCCTGTTCAGCATAGCAGGTGAGGCCGCCTCGGCGAGGTACTTGTCATCCTCCCAGTTGTATCCCCGACCCAGAGACTGAAGCTCCAGGACACTGCTCTTGAGGTGGTAGAGGTGGGATCCCTCGCTGAGTCCGAAGGAAAAACCGACTCTGGAGGGTAACCAGATAAAGAAGATAAAGAAGAAGAAGAAAGGGAAGTGTATTTGAAACATTTGTGCAGGTGATAAATACCTACTATACAGGAAGGATCCAGCGTTTTGAACCTGAGAAATAAAGTGAATGGATTATGTAGGATGTATTTGGCTGAGAACTTAAAATGAATATGATATTCATATTATAAAATATTTCTTACATTCATTAACATTTATGGTGATAAGCAGAAGAAAAGTGAAGACAACTATAAAGTTAGGGCATGAAATAATAGAACAGGTGGATGCTTTCAAATACTTGGGAAGTGTAATAACAGACGACATGATGTGCAGTCGAGAGGTGAAAACACGTATTGCGATTGCAAAGGAAGCATTTAATAAGAAGAGCAGACTTTTTTTGTGGAGGCATGGATAGAGACTTGAGAAAACGATTCGTGAAGTGCTTTGTATGGAGCTGAGACTTGGACATTGAGAAAAGAAGACGAAAGAAGACTGGAAGCATTTGAGATGTGGATTTGGAGGAAAATGGAAAGTATACAATGGACAGAAAAGGTAAAGAATGAAGAAGTCTTGAGAAGAGTCGGGAAGAGAGAAATATATTAAAAGTAATCAAGAAGAGAAAGCACAATTGGATTGGTCATTGGATGAGGAGAGATTGCTTGCTTATAGATGCTATAGAAGGAACGGTAAATGGAAAAAGACAAAGAGGACGGAGAAGATATCAGATTCTGGACAGTATCAGGAAAGAATATAAGTATGAGGAAACAAAGAGGGTGGCAATAGGCAGGATTGCGTGGAGAGCTGCCATGTGAAGACCTGCCGTATGGCAGAACACTAATGATGATGATTAACATTAGATTATTGTAAGTAACTTCTGTTTTCGAGTATGAACAAGTAGGCAGATGTAAAACTTAAAACACACCGATACATTTTCTGAGAATTTTTGTCATTAAAAGTACAAGTAAAAGCTAATAGTAGCCAAACATGCACACAACTGTCCATCAATGTTTGCTGAAATTTGACAAAACATTTTATGTAGTGCAATGGTTCAATAACTATCTCCCATTCTCTCTCCGTTATAGTGACACCGCTAACAGTCTAGGTCTAATTTACGACAGAACTTTATTGGTCTGATCATACGTCAAATGTGCTCCGAAAAGTTGTGTCATGCATGAATATTTTGAAACGAAACGTATCATATACACCACCTTTCATGCGAAAACTACTTATTCATAATCTTATATTCCAAATCACTGACTATGATTCAGTCGTGTAGAACAACTTATCTGAAACGTTGAACATAAAACTTACAAAGGGTACAAAACGCATGTGTTCGTTACGTGACATATGATAGGAGTGATAAAATAACACCCTGTTACATACAGCTGCATTGGTTAAGACTCTATGGCATGCGGGAGATAGCGGGTTCGAGCCCCACTGTCGGCAGCCCAGAAGATGGTTTTCCGTGGTTTCCCATTTTCATACCAGGCAAATTTTGGGGCTGTACCTTCGCTCGGATTCTTCTTCGAATGTTTACATATTTACATCATCATTATAGACCGCTATGCCTTTCAGCGTTAAGTCTTCATGCCTCTGAGAATTTACTAAACGTCGCCACAATCCTCTATTTGCAACTAGTGCTGTGGCCTCGTTTAGTTCTATACATGTTATCTTTATATCGTAGTCTTGGTCTCCCTCTACTTCTCTTACTCTCCTTAACACAGTACTTTATTCTCCTAAGTAACCTATCCTCCTCCATTCGCCTCATGTGACCCAACCACCGAAGCTCGTTTATGCGTACAGCTTCATCCATCGAGTTCATTCCTAACTTAGTCTTTCTAACCTCATTCCGAGAACCCTCCTGCCACTGTTCCCACCTGTTTGTACCAGCAATCATTCTCGCTACTTTCATGTCTGTTTCTTCTAACTTATGAATAAGATATGCTGAGTCCACTCAACTTTCACTCCCGTAAATCAAAGTTGGTCTGAAAACAGACCGATGAAAAGATAGTTTCGTCCGGGACCTAACTTGCTTCTCACAGAATATTGTTGATCGCAACTGCGAGCCCACTGCATTAGCTTTACTGAACTTTAATTCAATTCCACTTACTATACTACCATCCTGGGACAACACACATCCTCAATACTTGAAATTATCTACCGGGTTCATCCAGTTCTCTTGGATTTCTTACCTACTGACATAAGCCAAGTCTTTGAAAGGCTAATTTTCATACTATATTCATTGCACCTATTTTCAAGTTCCAAGATATTAGACTGCAGGCTTTCGGCACAATCTGCTATTAAGACCAAGTCGTCGACATAGGTAGACTGCTCATTAAATTTCCACCTAACTGAATCCCTCCCTGCCACTTAATACCTTTCAGCATATGATCCATGTTAATTACGAACAACAAGGTGAAAGAATACAGCCTTGTCTAGCCCCTGTAAGTACTCTGAACCAAGAACTTATTCTACCATCAATTCTCACCGCAGCCAATTGTCAACATAAATGCCTTTGATTGATTTGAATAATCTACCTTTAATTCCACAGTCCCCCAGTATGGCGAACATCTTTTCCCTGGGTACCCTGTCATATGCTTTCTCTAGATCTACGAAACATAAACACAACTGTCTATTCCTTTCGTAGCATTTTTCAAATACAGGGCGCATACTGAAAATCTGATCCTGACAGCCCCTCTGTGGTCCAAAACCACATTGATTTTCATCCGACTGCCTCTCAACCACTGATCGCACCCTCCCTTTCTTCGAATGTCTGTTTGAGGCGATAGAGGTGGGATCCCTCACTGAGTTCAAGGGAAAAAACCAAGCCTGGAGGGTAAACGAATTAAGAAAGAAAGAAAGAAAGGAAGAAAGAAAGGAAAGAAAGAAAGAAAGAAAGAAAGAAAGAAAGAAAGAAAGAAAGAAATAATAATAATAATAATAATAATAATAATAATAATAATAATAATAATAATAATAATAATAATAATAATAATAATAATAATAATAATTGTATGGTCTCAGCTACCAAATGCAGACATTTTAATTTGACACCATATGGCTGCTTGCTTGTTAATTTCGACGTTCCGTTTCACTGTAGGCCTACTAGATGGTAGAGTAAACTGAATCTCTCTTGCGCGTCTATGGCTGAGTTTTAATTTATATTTTGGCGTTAACATCAAATGTGGTACCAGAGAACACTTTCATTGAAAAATCGTATGGTATGGAGTGTCCCATGCACTCTTTTCCGCCGTTAAATAATTAGACTACCTCTGGCGTGTTTGGGCCCGTTAATTTGGGATCCGGAGGCCGACACCGTACCATTGGTCCACAGAGGGAGCTACTGAATAAATAAGTCTACTGGACTGTCCTAGCTGTCGATTCACAAGTGAGTGTGGACAGGTCGAGCAGCTCGTAAAGTGGGAAGCTCAAGTGACTCTCTCATTCGTACTCTGTTACGACATCCACTGGTTTTCCGCACGGTTACGTGTCTGATGCGACTACGCCAAAATCGTGCCACTTGCGACGGAGTAGATTAAGCATCGTGCCGCATGCGACCAATCAATCAATCAATCAATCAATCAATCAATCAATCAATCAATCAATCAATCAATCAATCAATCAATCAATCAATCAATCAATCAATCAATCAATCAATCAATCAATCAATCAATCAATCAATCAATCAATCAATCAATCAATCAATCAATCAATCAATCAATCAATCAATCAATCAATCAATCAATCAATCAATCAATCAATCAATCAATCAATCAATCAATCAATCAATCAATCAATCAATCAATCAATCAATCAATCAATCAATCAATCAATCAATCAATCAATCAATCAATCAATCAATCAATCAATCAATCAATCAATCAATCAATCAATCAATCAATCAATCAATCAATCAATCAATCAATCAATCAATCAATCAATCAATCAATCAATCAATCAATCAATCAATCAATCAATCAATCAATCAATCAATCAATCAATCAATCAATCAATCAATCAATCAATCAATCAATCAATCAATCAATCAATCAATCAATCAATCAATCAATCAATCAATCAATCAATCAATCAATCAATCAATCAATCAATCAATCAATCAATCAATCAATCAATCAATCAATCAATCAATCAATCAATCAATCAATCAATCAATCAATCAATCAATCAATCAATCAATCAATCAATCAATCAATCAATCAATCAATCAATCAATCAATCAATCAATCAATCAATCAATCAATCAATCAATCAATCAATCAATCAATCAATCAATCAATCAATCAATCAATCAATCAATCAATCAATCAATCAATCAATCAATCAATCAATCCATAACCATTGGTCTGCATTTACGGCAATCGCCCAAGTGGGAGATTGCCTATCATTAGTTTACGTAGACTTTTTAAAATATAATTTCAGAGAATTTGAAAATTTATCGAACATCTCCCTTGGTAAATTATTCCAATCGCTAACTCCTCTTCCTAAAAAGGAGTATTTGAGTTCTAATTTTATCTTCATATTGTGATCTTTTCTACTTTAAAAACTAAAACTGAGACTTACTCGTCTACACAATATCATTAATTCAATGTACATAGTTAAATGTCATGCTCAGTTTGTAGTTATAGTAGTTCACTATTTGAATAGAACAAAGAACAATTTCTTTCCCTACTCGTTAAACAGTGATATACATTTTTGGCCCATTTTCTAACCCTTTCTGGTTCTGATTGAGCCTACATTATCTTGGATGATGGCCTAGTTTATTAAAAATTGGGTTGTCAACTCTGGTCGCCTCCGGTACGGTAAAAGATTATGCGGTCGCTAGTGACACGGGTCGTATGCGGTGCGACACTCTCCGCACATCTTACTTGTACAGCCACTGCATGTAACACTCATAACGTATACGCGTAAAGTTGAAACATGTCAACAACTCGTAGTTTGATCACCCACCGAGTGGCTGAACAATTGAGTGGCCTGATATACGGAGCTTGTTATCCAATCTTAGACTTCAGGTTTATTTACACAGCTCCCTTTTCATTCATCGCTGAGCAGCAATGAGTCTGGTTCGTGCCTGTCATTTATGAGACTGTCTATGTTCGTTCTAGCAACAGGATCGTTTTCTAACCAAACTGGCTGAGTATTAGAAGTGGAGACAGGATGAGCTCAGACTCTTTCTTTGTATGGCTCTACGTGCACACGATACGTTTCCATGACGACTACGTCAAGTAACCGACAGACGCGTGAGAAGAGTAGGGTGGAGGCAAATCTGCTATCTAGACTTAAAAATGGTTGATATCTTGCAAGAGGAGTGCGTGCCTCTAAACTCAGTAATATGGCGGGAGGTTTTATAAACATCTGAAGAAATTTTGGACGGTAATTTCGAAATTATACAAAACATACTTTCACGTAACTAATTTAGTACAACCCTGTATATAAAACTAAAAACTAGCCCGACTCCTTGGGTGAATGGTCAGCATACTGGTCTTCAATTCAGATGGTTAAATCCTCTGGTTCAGGGACTGGATGTACCTGTTCGTCTAAGCACATTGTACACAACACACTAGAGTACACCCCCATCCACCACAGAAACACACAATAGCGAACACACCATGCCAGCCGGGGCATTCTGCCGTAAAACTGGGACACTCCATATCAAGTGTCGATCCTAATATATTAGGATCAAGGCCAGGACAAGGAAGATAAAGGTAAGGGCTAACATTTCCTCGTGGGTTCACACGCTTGGAATTCTTCACAATTTGGTATTGAATTCAACCAATAATAGCTCGCACGCGCTTTTTCGCGAGACAATGGTAGTGCTTCAGCGCACCGCTGGCGGAAGTGGCATTAATGACAATCTCTAGACAGAAATAAATTCCAGGATATCCAGACCTTCCTTTCGGCTCCGCACAAGTCGGGTGAGTGATGCTTCCGCTTCCTTAAACACACTCAAGCGAGGCTGAATTTTCCACACAAGAAGAGTGTGTGATTTCTAGAGACCGAAATTTTAGGCTCTAATATGTTAGAACGCAAACATAATGAAGCCCGTAGCAAGTTTTATCCAGCCCGCTCTACCGTTATGTAGGGAGAGCGGCATAAAATGCAGGGGTTCTAACGGGCCTTACCCTCTATGTTTATACTAATCTTACAACACACCCACTGAGCAGACAGTGCGATATTTCCGGCTTACTTAAGGGTGCTCATACACCTGGAAATATGAATTATTGTCATTTTTTGTTTTCAATCTCCATAGGAAGAATACACATTTCATTGCCTAAATCTGAAGATTTATAGCGAAATTTCCATTTGTTGACCGAGATATTTCGATTTAAATTCATGCAGGTACTGAACTGTCAGCTGTGTGGGCTGTTTTGGAATATTGATTTGGAACAAAAATGGCTGACTCGTCAAGGCATCAGGACCATTTAATAATTCTGTTATTCTGTGCCTGTAACCTAACCACGAGGTTTTGTTTTGAATCATGTCAAGTTTGTAAGACTCAGACAGAAGAATAAGAAGATGGCTGGCTGGCATACAATTAGAATATGGTTAGGGTCTTGGTGGTGCAGGTCGTCTCACTGATGCTATCATCGACAAGCTGCAGTGGCAGAACTGACCACAAGTATAAAATTAGAAGGAATTTTAGCAGAAGCGATTGAGGTAAATTTTCATTCATTGGGAAGGGTGTGAAAGAGTGGAACAGTTTACCAGGGGTAGCGTTTGATCCTTTTCCAAAAT
The DNA here is from genome assembly GCF_040414725.1 of Anabrus simplex. Taxonomy (NCBI): domain Eukaryota; kingdom Metazoa; phylum Arthropoda; class Insecta; order Orthoptera; family Tettigoniidae; genus Anabrus; species Anabrus simplex. Next base: position 448,229,056 of record NC_090267.1, on the reverse strand, counting down.
ATGTGCAGATATTCAAGAAGAAAATAAACAGCAACAGAGAAAATAAATGAGATGTTAGAGGGCATTCGACCAGTGCTGGCTATTGTAAATAAAAAATGTGTGTGAATAAATTAATTCCATCCCCTGGTCTGTGGAGTTTGGACGGCCGAAGTAGGGGACTGCCTGTAGGGGTGAAGTACAGTGGGGACTTCGAGGGCCCCGGGACCGCTACATTAGCTGTGAAGGCCCTTCAGGAACTCTCAAAAGTGGTGGCAAAAAGGGCTCTGGTTAAGACGCAGGAGGTCGTTATGCTACTTAGGTTCCAAAATGGGTAAAAAATAAATTAATAAATGCAATGTAAATTTTAATCTTATACCAGTTGTATAGTATCATTTGAAGTAATTCTACATACTGTATATGAGTTGACTATGTTTGTAAGTACTGGAGATATTATAAGTAGAATTTTTTTAAACAATATAAATTTATTAAGGATGTGCTGTGTGTTTAATAGGAAAAATTGTTAGTGCAAATTATATAATATTGTATTCTAGGAAACTTTTCTTCCTCTCTTGTTAATTTAAAATTTAGTGCTTAACAATAATGTATTTTAGTGTACCATTTGCCACCGAGGTAGACACCTCATTTGCAAATAAAGAGATTGAGATTTGATTTGATTTGATTTGATTTGATTTGATTTGATTTGATTTGATTTGATTTGATTTGATTTGATTTGATTTGATTTGATTTGATTTGATTTGATTTGATTTGATTTGATTTGATTTGATTTGATTTGATTTGATTTGATTTGATTTGATTTGATTTGATTTGATTTGATTTGATTTGATTTGATTTGATTTGATTTGATTTGATTTGATTTGATTTGATTTGATTTGATTTGATTTGATTTGATTTGATTTGATTTGATTTGATTTGATTTGATTTGATTTGATTTGATTTGATTTGATTTGATTTGATTTGATTTGATTTGATTTGATTTGATTTGATTTGATTTGATTTGATTTGATTTGATTTGATTTGATTTGATTTGATTTGATTTGATTTGATTTGATTTGATTTGATTTGATTTGATTTGATTTGATTTGATTTGATTTGATTTGATTTGATTTGATTTGATTTGATTTGATTTGATTTGATTTGATTTGATTTGATTTGATTTGATTTGATTTGATTTGATTTGATTTGATTTGATTTGATTTGATTTGATTTGATTTGATTTGATTTGATTTGATTTGATTTGATTTGATTTGATTTGATTTGATTTGATTTGATTTGATTTGATTTGATTTGATTTGATTTGATTTGATTTGATTTGATTTGATTTGATTTGATTTGATTTGATTTGATTTGATTTGATTTGATTTGATTTGATTTGATTTGATTTGATTTGATTTGATTTGATTTGATTTGATTTGATTTGATTTGATTTGATTTGATTTGATTTGATTTGATTTGATTTGATTTGATTTGATTTGATTTGATTTGATTTGATTTGATTTGATTTGATTTGATTTGATTTGATTTGATTTGATTTGATTTGATTTGATTTGATTTGATTTGATTTGATTTGATTTGATTTGATTTGATTTGATTTGATTTGATTTGATTTGATTTGATTTGATTTGAAGTCAAATTGGGCTATATGGTACCATGAAGTCTCTACTGACATTGACCCTCAACATTATTGTGGCGCGGAAAGTTCAAGATCATGGTGTGGGTGGTACCAAGCCCAGGAAAAAGGAACTGAGAAGGAGTATAAGCACCCCCGCCCAACTCCAATGGCTGTAATGAGGGCAATTAAGTCAATATTCCAAGACATGCTGCTACTGACCCTCCTAAGGAGATGTTTGAAAGGTTGGACTCGAAATGCTAATGAAACCTTTAACAGCAAAGTATGAATTGTTTGCCCTAAAACTCAAATTCAGGGAGGATATTTGTGAAAATTGCAGCTGCTGAAGATGTATCTTCTTTAAATGATGGTAATAAAAGTAAACTGGAAGTGCTAGAATGTTTAGACATCAAATTTGGGAAATATGCAACATCTGTCTCTGTCTGAACGTAATGTTCTTCGGGTCAAATTTGCTGAAAAACGGCTTTGAGAGTCTTCAACGGAGGAACGAAGGACAAGAAAGAGACTGAGGATGGAAGAACATGGCAATACCATGAGGATGGAAGGTACTAAATATGCAGCAGGTGCCTTGTAGTGTTGTATGTAAGTAGAAATGCATATAATATGTTTAGAAGCATTTTCCCAGAAGTTAAATTTTTTCGCACAAAAAACGCAGTAACTCAAGAACTAATGGTCCAAAATGCATGAAATTTTGAATCCCACTTGTTGGAACTAAGTTATAGAGGAGGAACCTCAATGAATGATTTCCTTTGAAAACATCATGTGAAATTCTTAACATTTTTAAATATTCAAATTAAAAACCTATAATAGTGTAACATATTCTTCCACTAAGTTCATAGAGGTCTATCCTGGGTAATTTAGTGTTTTTAAGGAAAAAAGTGTATGCCAATCAGATAGATACTTACTAAGAAATGATGTTTTTTGTAACATTCAAGAAATATTATTTAAATATTTAAATCTGCAAATTTTATTACACTTGTACATATTTAATATTAAAACGTTGTACATATAATGCAATCACGGCGTTTGTACTGTAAGTGTACAAAGTTTAATTCAAATCCCTGTTATGTTTCCATAGATATAGAGTAATTTACAAGGTGCATGCATTCCAGGTGCATCAGCCCACTTAAATGAGATTGCATTCTAAACTACCAGTGATTCTTGAAAAAGGAAAACGTCTACATTTCTCGTCCTTCAGGCAAGCAATTCAGTGTTGAAAACATCCTAGGGATATGAGGTACGTAATTTAGGTAGACAAAATATAATAAAGTACTAAGAATACATTCTATATTTACTCCTAAAATTTACAATCCTTTCCTTAATCGTTGTTATCTGGTCGATTAGACTAGCAGTTTGCCTTTTTCTACCACTGCAAGCGCTAATGCGAGTCAATGCAGAGGTTTCACTTAAGTCCTCTTAAATACAATCGGTATGGACATTTTTCGAAAAATCAAAAAATGTCGGAGGGTATTGAACCAAAGAACACATTACAGAAAAAAATACGTAAATAAGTTAATTTGGCTAGGATTTGAATCAGAAAGAACGAGTATAGAAACAAGCGATTTTAGGCTGGTTTTCTGGAACTGTATTTAAGCCGGAAGTGACTTTCGAAATGCGTTTTCTTAGCTTGATAGAGCTATTCAAGACTCAAAATTTGAAATATTTGCGGGTCGTTTAGACCTTTAACTTTCGACATAATTGAGAAAATTGCTTAATCTTACGTTTTTCGTAATATGTGGACCCCTATTTTGTCTGCTGAGATGATCGACACTGCAATTTTTTCGTGTTCACAGGAACCATTTAATGAACAAATGAATGCACATTATATTACAGGTATTCTCCTCTAATATCTGTGCACTGATGCAATCTTTCTGCCAACTTCCGTATTTGCATATAAAACCATTTTAAGAATGGTATCCCGGCGCCACTGATGGACAACTGCATTAACTTCTTCATTGGTGGTGAAAATTTTACCCCACATGACCTTTTTCATTGAGTCGCATAGGGCATAGTCGGTAGAAGCCAGATCCGGCAAATGTGAAGGATGTCGCAGCGTACACCTTCTTCATCTTCAAATCCTCATGGATGATGGTGTGGAGGGCTGCCTTCTCTAGTTTGTCAAACGTGATTTGCCCGTGTCCCATTATAAAATCATTGACACGCTGGGCATTGCTTGGTTTACGTGCAGTCATTGTCAGGGACAGTGACTCATTAACTAAATTTAAGAGATCTTGGCGCGATTACCTGTTGAAAGCTACCGACTGACGTGTGTACATTGCAGCTGAGTGTGTGAAAGACGAAGGGCTCTTGTTTCCCTTCTAGATGTAGAGATAGTTGATAGTTGTGTTGTGATTAATAGCGTCACAAATAAATGTAACGATAATAGAATGAGAGTCTTGAATATCTCTAGGGTGTGAGGTAATAAGTTTACTTTGACAGCATAACATATAGGTTCTGAGAAAATGAAACTGGCGTTCGGTTTCCCCATTAAAATGTGAGGTTATCTGATCTACTATTGAAATTAAACAATTAATTTAATTGATACTAAATAAAATATATTCTTTAAATGCTGATTTTAACCAGTGAGATTTACTGCGATAAATCAAAAGATAATATAAAACTCTGATATTACACCAGAAGGAAACTGAAGGCATTAAATTTGAAGTCTTCTTGACCGGATATTTAAAAGTTGTACGATAAATTTATCCCTCACTGTTCACTTGACTGTACCTCGAACACTTTGAGTGTTATTACGACGTATTCCTTTGAGTTGCTATCAGCTGTAGGTATCTCTAACCTAATTTGGTGATATATCCTTTTAGTTTCACAAACGACATATAGCATGGCTTGAAATTACACATTCACACTTCACAATCTAATTTACATGCTATTCACTGATAACTGTTAGTCTGCATTACGACGACTCAATATTGGGCTGTCACCTAACTGACACAAGAACTCGGCCGGGCAGATGCACGAGAAACACTCCGATTACGTATCCATATTACTGTTCCCCATTCGTCTCCTTCCAAATGACTCAAATCGACTTCATGGCAAGTCTCTCCATTCATCTCCTTCCAACGAACTGCTTCCAACTAACTGAACTATCCAACCGACTTCTCCAACTGAGTATCTGTGATCTCACAATCCTTCCAACTCATCTGACTGACTGAGGCCTCACCATTCAAATGACTGCCGATATAAGATACAGCCCATATATATAGGTATAGCCATTAGTTGACGCATGGTATAACACCCACGTCAGAGCTCAGAAAAGATATGATGTCACTCCCACCCAGCTGCAAATGTTACATATTATGTGGAAATAGCCTGAGGCACCCTGGGAACTCCCTAAATATGATCTCATCGCTAAATGCATACAATGACAGAGTGATGACTCGACAGTTACTGTAACATTATTGCTCCATGTGTTGCAATGTTTTAAAAGGTAGTAACATAAATATTATATCCATATCCGATATTAGGCATTAAGTCTCACTCTGCATTATTTTGAAGCTAATACATACACATATACATACACAATAAATTAAATACAATAAAGCAATCGATAATTAATTAATACATAGAGAAATCAGTTTATAGAATTGAATCAAACAATAATAATAGTTACAATAATAGTAATTATTATTATAATACAGATCCAATAATAATAATAATAATAATAATAATAATAATAATAATAATAATAATAATAATAATAATAATAATAATAATAATACAAATTACTGCTTGTAACGGGATTTGAACCGTTACAGTGTAATATTTGTAATTATTGTGTGCACATTTTATCATTATCAACCCATTGATAAAAATTGACACCTTAAAATAAGATTTTTCTAACGTTATAGGTAAGTGGAAATTAATTAAATTTTACTTGGAATGTGTCTCACAGGAGAGATGTGCTCATTGCGATGTCCAGGAACCTAACATCCTGTCCCCAGAAGTACATTTACTTTTATACATGCGAGAGTTTGAGTGTTATTGTGATGTAAATCAGAATATAAGTTGATGAATGTGTAGAAAACAGTAGTGAAATGTAGCTATATGTAAGAGAGGGCCAGGTGCCCTCAATTCGCTACTTGAAAGAGTCAATAATGAATATCCACAGCTTGTTTCCATTCATTTGCCTAGGTCAGGAATGAAATTAATAAAGCCCCATCTAACGGCGAAAGTAGGAATTGTGCCGTCCTGCAATCTGTCGCACTCCTCGGGGGGCAATGATTAATGTCTGAAAGATAAAATTAAATGATATCGGAGAGTGTGCTGGAATGAAAGATGACATGGAAAACCGGAGTACCGGGAGAAAAGCCTGTCTACCTCCGCTTTGTCCAGCACACATCTCACATGGAGTGACCGGGATTTGAACCACGAAACCCACCGGTGAGAGACTAGCACACTGCCGCCTGAGCCACGGAGACTCGAAAGAAACTATAATAAATGAATGAATAAATTCATGAAATAAATAACTGAGCCCTGTTTGGTCTTTATGGGTCCCATATGGCTGCACAATATCCCAAAATTAATGTTCAATTACAGAATTTGTAATAATTTCTATAGTCCCGTAGGTTCCCTCGCAAAGCAAAAATGAATGCCATTATTTACTCACCCGTCGACGAGAGGTGCCTGGTGAAGTATTCTGCGTACTGTATCCAGACGAGCTTCAAGATGTAGCGCGAATCCTACTCGCAGTAGCAGCAGCAGGAAGAGCGCTAAGCGCATGGTCGTGTCTGAAATCAAGGAGACCGTATCATGAAGTCACAGTTACAGTGTTAGAAGGCAGAATATTTCAAAGTGAGTCAGTTAAAGTTCACCTCAAATAACGCTTAAACCATTAAAGACTTGGAAAATATGTTCTTACTTCTACTAATATTGCCAAGGGGCTAATATCTACTAATATTGCCAAGGGGCTAATATCCCAACCAACTGTACTTTCCCTGGGTACCGCTGTGGTACGTGAGAATCGTTGTCCCTGGTTGGAGGACCAAAGCTATGTGTTACAAAGAAAGCTATCACAGATGTCGTTAAATGAAATTTAAGATGCAATGTTCAAGATGTAAGAAACACTAGTTATACTCACTAACGGCATGATATTCCTTACCTACATATACTATGAGTCATTGCAACGACTGACCACTGTTTTCCTTTTCCAGGAATTATCTAGTAAGTAAGAAAACTGTACTCGATTCACGCAATTTCTCTGGAATACAACGTGTATGATATACACCCACCAACGATGAAAACTAACTAACTTACTTCTGAACGGTACTTCTTTTAATTTATGGGTGGAACATAGGGCCTCGACGAAATATGTCCAGTTTGTTCTATCTGCTACCAATGCTTTCACCTCTCTCCATGTCTTATTGACTCCATCAATCTTCCTGTCTACGGTTCTGATGATGATAATAATGATGATGCTTGAAGTTTAAAGAGGTCTAACATCTAGGTCATCGGCCCCTAATGTTACGAAATGAGACAAAATGTAATGACAATTTAAAAGTCCAAAATCATCCACTGACCAGGATTCAAAACGTGATTAAGAAAAATGATTGGTTGAATATGAATTTAAAACGATCAGTGGATCCGACTCGCAATGCCCCACATTCTCACAAACTAGCGTTAAACAGACCAAGGAACTGCTTCTAAAGCACAATCCTGAATCGATGATGCTTGCAGTTTAAAGGGGTCCAAAATTCAGGTCATTGGCCCCTCGTAATGATAGAACCATGATATTTCTCATATTGAGGCACTAATCAAAAGTAGCGTAGACTCGCAGTATTCCACAAATTATGGTATTACTCACAGGTAATGTAATACGCACATGTAACACAGACCTATGGTGTTTCCTCATTGCGGCGCCATTTACAGGCAACGCAAATCTATGGCGTTCCTCACATAGGTGTACTAATCACAGGGACGCGTGCTATCCCGTGGTGTTCCTCACATAGTGGGTACTAATCATAGGCAAGGCAGACCCATGGTGTCGCTCATATTGTGGTACTAATCACAAGTAATGTAAAATCTTCCCTGATTCACACACTGTCGCTACTAATCACAAACCTTTTGTATACCTAAAATATTGGTACTACACGCAAGTAAAAGCAACCCACGGTGTTCCCTGCGTGATGGTACTAATTACAAGTAGTCTCATGGTTCTAATTCGATAATCCCTTGGTCGCCCCTTTCAGTCGCCTCTTACGACAGGCAGGGGATACCATGGGTGTATTCTTCGTCTGTGTCCCCCACCCACAGGGGGTGTCTACGATTCCAGGTAATCCTCGGTCTACCTTGCCTGCGACTACCTTGCGGGTTCCAGTTCAATGCCTGCCTTCTGATACTTTTGTGTTCCCAATCCATTCCAATTTACTTCCCATTATCTGTTGCTGTATGGTACTTTGACTTGTGTCCTCCCAAAGGACTTTGTTTGAGACCGTCCTTGGCCACCGTATTCTCATAACGTACCCCAAGCAACGATTTATAAAGGTTCGTAACTTTGTGGTAATGTCTTTGGTCACTTTCCAGGTTTCAATTCCAAACAGAAACACAGATTTAACATTTGATTGAATATTATTAGCTTCGTTTTATGCGAATATGAGGGTATCTCCATATTGGTCGTAATTGTGCAAAGGCTCCTTTGCTTTATTTATACACATGATTCCTAAGTTTCAAAATACCTCTATTCATTCTATATCCATTCCATCTAGAGTGAAGCTAGAATTATTATGATGGTTTATTCGCATTTCCTTAATCCTTTTGGAGAAAAATCACTCCAGCAATATTAGTAAAACTATTTCCCAATTTTGACAATCTATCAGACAAACCACCACGTTAAATTAATGTCATAGAATTTGAACAAATGAAGGAATTGTTGGAAGAGAACCTAACTGTGCAGGAAATCCGTCAAGAAGCATTATCGTCTGATGAATATCCTCCCATACTCCACGGCACAACAGTCCCGAAAGGCCTTGTCCTACCAAGTGGCCACTACTCAGCCCGAAGGCGTTCTGATTACGAGGTGCCGTGTGGTCAACACATGGAATCCTCTTGGCAGTTATTATTTGATTTTGAGACAGAGGCCGTCAAATAGTTGCTAAACATTAATCACGTAGGATGAGTGGACCTCAAACCAGCCCTCAGTTCCAGGTAAAAATCCCTTTGGGGTCTCGAAGTAAGAGGCAGGAATGTGCCCTCTTCACCATGGGGACTAGCGTCCGATGAGGACCCACACACACAGCAATTTTGGGAGTAGCACCTCAATACACGAAGAGCAACAGTCATCACGTCGCGAAAGCAGCAGTTCCTCGTACGCTACATCACAAAAGAGAGCGCAAACCAAATTTCCAGATGGTTAATTAATGGATGTGTACAAGATTTGGACAAAACAGCCATGGGCAGACGAGAGCAACGTAAATCTTCCAAAACTGTGCGTTTCGGGCTTTCAAGACCGTTATGACCCTAAATCGGAGAATATAGAATAAAAACAGTCCTTTCAAAGTTTGAACAATGTCTGAAGACACACACCGCTGCAACTAAATCATCTCTATTTGAATGTTTGTATTTCTTATTTCTCATCTATTGCTCCGAAGACTTCGTAATTGTAGGTTTTTCTGGCGTACTTTGTAATGAAATTTCCTGCTGTTTGAGACAGTAGTTGGTACCGTTTCTTTGCAAGTTGAAAAATAGTACTACACTGCTTTCTGATTTTTCCTGAGCTGCTTCAAAGTATCTGCATGTGAAAAGTCATGAAAATTAGCAACAGAATAAGGGTTCCTGAATCCAAAAATATATAAAATGTGTATTTTCCTGGAATAAAAATGTATCTAAAATGGATATTTTAATATGACAGCATCACTGGTACTCTCCGTCACTACCTTCCCGGAAGTGGCATTTTTTCAATATTTAAGTATATTTTTCTGAGGAACCAACTCGAGCAACCCAAGAGAGTACGCGCATTTAACTGCCCAAAAGTTACACAGAAGACATGAAAACATTATATTTTACCCCTAAAATACAAACAAAATGGTACTAACCATCCCCAAATATTTGAGGGAACAAATATGCACTTATCAGAGTCTATTGTAATAGTGTGATTTTTTTGCCGGGCTGAAAGGCTCCGGTGTTTAAGGCACTGGCCTTCCGACCCTAATTTGGCAGGTTCGACCTTGGCTCAGTCCGGTGGTATTTGAAGTTCCTCAAACACGTCAGACTCGTGTCGGTAGATTTGCCGGCACGTTAAGCAACTCCTGCGGGACTAAATTCCGACACCTCGGCGTCTTCGAAAACCATAAAAAAAGTTAGTGGGACGTAAAGCCAATAACATTATTTATTATTAAATATGTTCTTGGAAACACTTTTAAGTGTACTGTATTGTAGATACCAGTGTTATTGCTTGCACAAAAATAATTATACGGTAGCTTATAAAGAATTATCTTCTACGACAATTATACTCAGAGTTATGGCAGACTTTTTAAATATGATTTTCCTATTTACCTTCCTGGCGCTGATCTAAGGGAGACAGAGAGTTGATATTGAGCAGGATCTTGCTTTCGGACACAGTGTGCTGAACATACTGTATGGAAGCACCACAAACGTAGTTAGATGAAATTGTGCCCACCTTGTAAAGATATGCAGCACAGATTTCACGGTTAGTCCGAATCATGTTAAAAGCAGTCCATGTTTCCCTTCGTTGAAGGCCTGTTTCTACTTAAATAGGAACAAATCTGAGGGCTTGTCTTCAAGTTCCATTCTTATCTCAAATGGGCATTTGCATCAAAATGTCTGTGTTAAACAATGAGCCCTTCTTCTTTTCCGCAATTTTTGGGGCTGTATACGTTGTAAATTTGGCATAGTTTTACGGCCTGATCCAAACCTGTGTGGAGGAACGCACTCCCTATTGCACGTTACTGCAGTGGTTGGTAGCGTGGTGTGCTGTATGTACACAAATCCAGTCTTCGAGTCACAGGAATTAACCATTCGCACTTACAATGCCCGGTACGGCCGCAAATCGAACTGTGAAACAACGCTGATCTTTCAGCCAAGAATATGGATAATTTCTAACCCATATTGACTGGCGGATATTTAGACTTTCCTTCACAGTGGTATTGTCATGATACCGTCCGGCTCCATGGCTGAATACCGTACTTTGTCAGCATTCTCCCTTGAGCTGCACAGTATCGAGTATTGTAATAACTATGTGCTACCGTCTGTGAATAGTAGCCACCGCCGTGAGACGGTGATAGTGCCGTTTCTCCCGCCTCCGGAGAGATTATTCACATCAAGTGCATGTGCTCTTTTTTTTTTGCTAGGGGCTTTACGTCGCACCGACACAGACAGGTCTTATGGCGACGATGGGATAGGAAAGGCCTAGGAGTTGGAAGGAAGCGGCCGTGGCCTTAATTAAAGTACAGCCCCAGCATTTGCCTGGTGTAAAAATGGGAAACCACGGAAAACCATCTTCAGGGCTGCCGATAGTGGGATTCGAACCTACTATCTCCCGGATGCAAGCTCACAGCCGCGCGCCTCTACGCGCACGGCCAACTTTTTTTTTTTTTTTTTTTTTTTTTTTTTTTTTTTTTTTTTTGGCAATTATTTTTATTTATTCTATACTTCAATATTTACATTCACACAGGAAATAAATCTGCACTTGCCAGGTATTGGTGAAATAGTGTTGAAATAGTTCATTTGTTCATGCACTGGCTATTATTAAAAAAAAAAAAATATCACTGATACCTTCGAGGTGTTCATTCAAAACTAAAACGTAAAAACACAAAGACACATTATATATCAAGACAGTTCAAGTAAGGGCCATATCTATCTTCTAGCTGTCCACTTGCACTCAGTTTCCATCTCTCTTTCCTTAGGTGGTACAAGAGAGCCGGTAGTATGACACCATCAACACTGTCCAACATGTATGTAATGTAGTGACCTAGGAGCCATACAATCGCTTGCTGTTTTATCTGAGGAAAGGCCGTTACAGACAGGCGAATCAGTTTCCTGTCATCGATGTCTCCAAGAGGAAGGTTCATGAGGCAACACACCTGTCGTTTACACCAGCTCCATGTGCGCACGGCATGTGTGCATGTTGTCAAGCGATGTATCACTGTGTCCATCTGACCACACACCGTACACCAAGGCGATTGTTCCAGATGTATTTGGTAGCGACGTTGTGCTGTTGGTACCAGATTGTTTAGGAAAAGGAATATTTGGGAACGTGCGTGGGACGAGAGTTGCATACGGCTAAAGTTGACCCACACCGTTGACCAGTGGGCGTAGAGTGCCGTGGACTCAATGCGCGGGGTGAAGTGCACAGCTCGTCGTAACATAGTGTAGATGGTCTTGGTAGTAGCATTCGTTCCAGACGGGAGTTCACTGACGAACGTTTGGAGTTTCAGTTGGTGATCTCTAAAAATTTTCGGCAAGGAACTAGAGTCACAGTTATCTGGGCTCCAAGTGTCTTTGTACAGTGCCTTCGAGAAATTGTCCGATTGTAATAATATAGAAATATCATTTTTAAGAAGTAGGGCTTGGCATTTCGTTCCGTGTGCGATGAGTCCTAATCCACCAAGTTTACATGGAAGATACAGCTGTTCCCGTTGTACTCTAAATAAATAGCCTTGCCAGATGAACCAGCCAATATATTTTGAGAGCTGGCTTTCAAAGTTGTTGGGTAGCGGGAACACTTGAGCTAAGTACCAAACCTTTGAGAGAGCATAGATGTTTGTCACCACAATCCGTTGAGTTATATTCAAAGTTCGTGTACGAAAGTTCATCATCACACCCCTAACATTAGCAATAACAGTAGCCCAGTTGGTTTCTAAAGTACCTATCACAGTCTTTGTCCATTTAATACCAAGGATCTTCACTTCATCAACAATGTTAAACCAGTCCTTCTGTACGATGCCGGGCCCATCGTTTAAGTTCAGTAAAGTAGTTTTCCTTGGATTGGCTTTTGCCCCTGAACCGGCGCTGTATGTGCTGAGAGCTTGAGAGATATGTTGAATGTCCTGTTCACCTCTGACTAATATCGATATGTCATCTGCGTAAACACACATTGAAAAGGTATGGATATTCACTCTGTATCCTTGTAACTTTGGTTGAAGTGTCCTAATAAATGGTTCCAGGCCTATGACGAAGAGTAACATGGAGAGGGGGCATCCCTGTCTTACTGATCTTCCTATCGGTATGGGCGTCGAGAGGAAGCCGTTAACAAGGATTCGAGATATAGAGTGGCAGTTTATCATTCGAATGTAATCGATCACCGTGTCAGGGAATTGGAAGTGCTTTAAAACGATGTAGAGGTACTGATGGCTAATACGATCAAATGCTTTATCAAGATCTATATTCAGGAGACTGAGGTGGTCACTCGGCTGAGAGGCTGTTTTCAGATGGATATCACGTAGTGTTCTTAAATTGGTCAAAATTGTACGTCCGGGAACGCTGCAACACTGTTCGGGTCCAATTATATCTATGAGGACTGTCTTCATACGACGGGATAACACTCTGGTTAGTATTTTATAATCACTGCATAGTAGAGTAATAGGCCTGAAGTCCTCCACCTGAAGGGTTCCTTTCTTTTTGGGGATGAGAACTATGATACCTTCATAGTGGGTTTTACATAGGGAACGACGTCTCAAGATAGTGCGGATAACGTCACAAAACTCTTTGCCAATAATAAACCAGTACTGTTTATAAAATTCATAAGGGACCCCGTCGATTCCTGGAGAGCGATTGGTCGGAAGATTTCTTATGACGGCTTGAATTTCATCATCAGTAATGTCCATGCCAAGCAGTTCTTTACTTGCTGGAGTAAGGTGGGCATCGCAGGACTGAAGCAAAGTATTGACTTCGTGTACATCGATAGATTCCCTGGCATAGAATTGTTGATAAAATGAGGAAATTTCTCTTCTGATGTCTTCTTGTGACGTCACCTCTCTTCCATCGGACGATCTTATTGTATGAATGTACCGGCGTTGTTGCTCTCGCTGTGTACGTGCAATATAATAGACACTTGCAACCTCATCAGGTAGTGCCGTCTGATCCTTCAGGGTTACGTTTAATTTTGTGAGCGTCCTCTGCTGTACCGTCAACAGTTTATCTTTAACATCTGTAATCTCATGGTAATTTCGTTCGCCAGCGTTATTCCTCTCCTGGAGCTGTCGGAGAACCCTGTAATAGAAGTCAGCTGTATCGCGTCTCTCTTGGGCCTTTTGATACGCAATATTTTTGAAGAGTCTTCTTATCCCCGGTTTGATTAACTGGTCCCACCATTCTGCACTATCGCTATATTTACATTTCTGAAGTAACCATTTGTTCCATTGTCTTAGAAAAGCTTCCGTGCATTGATCATCCTGTAACAGTGAGCAGTTCAGTTTCCAGTACCCTCTCCCTATATAGTATACTTTGTGTGGGAAATTTATTTTACATACAACTGCGTGGTGATTGGTGAAGCTAACGGGGATCACCTCGTAAGTTCTAGGGTGAATGAGTGTTCGGGAAACATACATACGGTCAAGGCGGGAGGAGGAGTTATACTGGATGTAGGTATAGTGGGGAAGGGGTACATGCAACTTATCCACAACATCGATCAGGTTTAATGAGGTTATGAGATCATTTAAGGCAGGGTTGGTCGCATAAGTTTGCCCCGTCGAATCTTCTGTTCGTTGAACACAATTAAAGTCCCCGGCGAGGATTGTTTTTTCTTTCATATTATGCAGGTGTTGGAGTATATCGTTCTGAAAGAAGTTCTTACGTTGAACACGGTTGTGGCTCCCTGATGGTGCATAAATATTTATTAGCGTAGTGTCATTAATGTGTCCAGATATGATCCTTCCTGAAGGGTGACTGTGCACATCTTCCAGTTTCAGGTCGTGCCGGGTAAGGAATCCTGTTCCCCTACTAGCATTGCCAATGTTGATATATTGGTTGAAGTATGAGGATATGGGTAACACAGGGAGTGCGACTTCTTGTAAAAAAGCAATGTCAATATCATTAGAACGAAGAAATCGTTCAAACACTTGAAATTTAAGGTGGCTTTGGATGATATTGATGTTTACAGTAGCGAGAGTCAGAATCTGCACCATCAGCAATATAACCAACTCCCTTGTACACAATATCCTATAAAAGGTGCGTCCCATTATCAATCTATTTACGAGCCTCTGGAGATTTGCGGCGGCTTCGGGAATTACTGCGGGGTTGTGTACGATACGGTTTAGCTCCCTCTCGAGCACTATTTTTACTGGCAGCTTTCGTTGTTAGAGTGAACGAATCTTTAGGAACTATAGGCGTGGGTTTCTTATTATCCAGATTTCCAGTAGGTAATATTCGTTGTTCTACGGCTACTAAGTCCGTCCTCAGGTCAGGTGTTAGTGTAGACTCAAGTTGCTGTACGATGTCAATATTAGGAGGTGTGACTTCAGTGTCTTTAGTGACATCTACAGGCACTAATTGGTGTTGGTGTGACGGCATCATATGGTTGGCAGGCTCATGGTGAATGTCCACTGGAAGGAGTTTATGTAACTGGGGCTCATTGTCTTCTAGGACGTCCATCTGTTCCGCCCATGAGGAGGATTTCACTACGGTAGCCGCATTAACATTAAGTTTGCTATCCTCTTGTCCCTGTTCAACAGTCAGGCCTGTCACTGTGTTATGTGTGTGTCCCTCAGCGGAAGGTTCGAGTCCTACTTCTTCAATATCCTGTGTATGTGAAGCTGGTTCATCCGTGTTAATGTGCTGTACGGCTGGTTCCATGGTGTTGTCTATGTCTGTGAGATCTGCATGTGAAGTATTAAGGTCTTCTAAGCTAGGAAGTGGTGGTGAACTAACGTCTCCACCATCCTCAGTAATGTTATTTATATTGCCAGTTCCGTCAGAAGCAGTCAACACAGTGCTGTATGTCGGCTGCCTGACGTTCAAAGCCGGTCGGCTTCTACGATGCGGACAATCTACTTGTAAATGTGTCGTTTCCTTACAGTAAAAACATGATTTCATTTGGCCCTCATACGTTAGGAGAATTCTACAGTCATTAACAGTTAGTTGAGTGGGTATAGGGTACTTAAGTTCAATATTGACAACACGAATGCCGTTACTCACGTCAGAAAATTCGTAGGGGTCACTCCACTTCTCGTCCCGAATGTCCTTGACCAGCCCGTAAGTTGACAGCACGCGGGCAAGCCGTTCGTTGTTTACTTCAGGTGGTAAGTTGAATACACGCACTCGCTTAGTAGAGGTGTCCGCAGCAGTAATTGTCACATTAGTTGAAAGACCAGTAGAAAGACGGAATACTTTCACACCTTCATGCCGTGATAATAAGTTTTCATATAGTACAACAGAGACTAATTTAATATACACTGCATTTTCCCCATTATGAAGTTGAATGGCTATAATTTGGTCCTTGTTAAGTTTGAGTTCTGTTCCTATCCAGCGATGAATTTCCAGTGGAGTAGGCCTATTATTCCTATCCTCAAACACACATTTAATAGTATTTTTCCGTATACTTGCCATATTAGTACGGAGGCTATTCCAAAGATGTAACGAGAACACAAGTCGCAATGACTTTCGCACTAGCTCACTGTCACCGCTTGGCTGCTTGCCGTGTTACCTCGACCGAGGTTGCGCACGAACTTAAACTCGCCCGGTGCATGTGCTCTTACCGTGTTGTTACTTGTGCTGCCATTAACGGATTTTTACATTATTTCAATTGCTGATAATACATATAATGAGAGTGTTACTTGCATGTAGCATTTGTAAACACACTAGAGATATATAAGATAATTCAACAATCTCTAAAATCTAATCCTTAGAATAAAAACCGGCCACAAAGTGCAAGATTAGAAATATTAAAACATACGGCCGTTAATGGTAATTGATTACAAATATTCCCTATAAACCGAATATCTTGAGAATCCTTTATATTATGAATTAATGAACCAGCACATATAAACAAAAGGGCCTTAAATAACACGTGTGTTAAGAGATGAAAAAAAGCTAACTCTAGGGAATCCTATAGCTAAAATTCTTATTATCAAACCCAACTGACTTAAAGTTGATAAAGCAATAATATTTTTCAAATCAAATTCAAAATTGGCCCCTATCCCCGCTATGAACATAGTAAGACCGGCTATAAACAGTAAAAATTTAGATATTCAAGTATCAACAAATGCTCTATTAAACCGAATCAATAAATAAACCCCTGCTGTAACCAACGTTGATGAATGTACTAAAGCTGATACGGGTGTTGGAGCAGTTATAGCTGCCGGTAATCATGAAGAAAAGGGAATCTGAGCACGCTTAGTTATAGCAGCTAGTGCCACTATGGTACTAATCAATATTATAATAAAATAATCCTTACCAAAATCTAAATAATACACATAGTTTCAAATCCCATATGTTATCATTCACGCAATAGCTATTAATAATGCTACACCCCCAATTCGATTTGATAGTGCTGTTAATAAACCCGCATTATAAGATTTAACATTCTGATAATAACTAAACAATAAGAAACAAGACCTAATCCATCTCAGCATATTATTATTGAAGTAATAATTTATATTCACATTAGTGACTACATGCATAGGTGGTATAATAATAATAATAATAATAATAATAATAATAATAATAATAATAATAATAATAATAATAATAATAATAATAATTTCTTGTGGCTATTTCTAGCCGAGTGCAGCCCTTGTAAGGCAGACCCTGCGGTGAGGGTGGGAGGCATCTGCCATGTGTAGGTAACTGCGTGCTATTGGGGTTGAGGATAGTGTTATGTGTGGTGTGTGATTTGCAGGGATGAAGGTTAAAATCCCCGACCC
Source organism: Anabrus simplex (assembly GCF_040414725.1). NCBI lineage: Eukaryota > Metazoa > Arthropoda > Insecta > Orthoptera > Tettigoniidae > Anabrus > Anabrus simplex. The sequence goes on along the minus strand of NC_090267.1, from coordinate 448,211,596 downwards.
GGCCGGTAATCGAACCCGGGACCCTCTGAACCGAAGGCCAGTACGCTGACCATTCAGCCAACGAGTCGGACGGTGGTATTATTTCAATGCCAGTACTGTATGCTTTATGGGACAGTGCATGCTTCACAAACCATAATAGTTTTACTGTGATCATAAAATTATTTCCAGGCTTCCAATCGTACAGTAGCATACTTCATAGCCGATTCAGATGGTGAAGATTGCAGAGGATAATGGGTTCATAATAGTCTTTCCAGAGTAAAATGCCCCTTCTGGCGATTGATTGCAATGCACACATAGGGTGCGTTGAGACAAATCAGACATGCTCAACGCTCACTACGAAGAGGATAGGAAATTAAACGGTGGTATATGTGGATTTTCTGGTATTTTTTTATTGTGGTCATTGTAAATGCTTCAATCATATTTCGTGAAGGAAATGAAGGTAAATCAATGGACTTCAAGAGCTTCCGAGTGTGTTTAGTTGATGGACTGCTTCCAACAAAGACTCCTAAAGAGAAAAGTAAGATGAAACATAGAATCAACAAGTTCAAACCTAAAGTGAACCAGGACCTCAGGTTCAGCAGCAATCTACATATTTGTCTGTGAGAGTTACATGGAAGTGATGTGCCAACTGCAGTTCAACAACCAAACAACAGTGCTCTTGGAGGTCAGGTGGAGAACGTGGTGTCGCGTCGCTTCTGAACGATTTAAAAATGTTTCGAAGAGCTCCATAAAAAATGAACAGCTTCGAAAAACGGAAACCCTCTGTAAATGGTTTGAAATGAGTTGAGTCAAACGGGTCATTATGCCATAGTGGTATTTGGAGAATATCACGTTATTTTTTGTTGGTAAACAAGACTGCCTTTTCGTTCGTGCAATTTCTTGTATATAATGTGTCTATGCAACCGGTTTTTTAAGGAAAGATTCCGATGTTTTTGTGCTCCAGAGTGTTAAGCCTATTTCCATTGATATCAGGAAATCGTACGGTAAAATATAAGGATAAAATATACCGACTATAAGAGAAGTAACTGTCGTAAATTGTTATAATGGAGAGCTACTTTTATATTTTCAAATGTCTGCTGGATATAAAATTCTTTATGTGGAGGTAACCTGGTGATTTTCAGTTAAAGATTACGAGATCTGAGAACCTACAATAAAGTTACTCTGCTGCTGTAACTGCATCTCCCTTAAACTTTTATGAACTCTCAGCACAATCGCCATTTCTATCAATTCACACGGCACTGCTACTGAAGGTAGGGCTGTGTCTTCTCTCCTACCAGCTAAACCGCACCTCCGTTTTTTTAAAATGGCGACAGATAGGGAAAACATAGTACAATCGAACCTGCTCATAACGGAACCTGGGTTAAGCGGAAATCTGTCTTTATAGAAATTTGTTGTGGTCCCCAAGGAATTCTGCTTAAATCCATGTAAAATAACTAGGGAGCTGAGGAGAGTAATGGAGTGAGCCCCTCACGACTTCTAGCGTATAAAGAAAACGGGAAAAGCTTGATATTATCGTATCATAACAACCCAGAGAAAGAGATAAGCGTTCCACATACATAACCAACTGTCACAGTGTTGCTATTGATCGAAAAACTTTGAAGCAATGCAGCATCGATAATTTCGGGCCTTCTGGACCACCATTCGCGAGGTATTCGAAAAAGAATATCCCTAAAATTCCACACTGTGTGACGGTGTGGGCGAAGGGAAAAAATTCGATATCCAATTTTTTGATGATCTAGACCAAGGATGGCGAACCTATAACATGCGTGCCACTAGGTGACTCGCGAACACGACTTGTGTGGTACGTCAGGCAACATACTAACGCATTTTAATGTTTTAACATGTAAAAAATAGGCCGAAAATCTAACAACATAGCATATTTTAATATAACGCTTTAATAAAAAGTGTGTATGTTCAATTCTCAGCTCTAAGGCTGGTTTAATACTCAACATCTGACCTAGGCATCGCTGAAGAGGCGTAATAAGAAAATTAGGAGTGAGATAGTTTCCCCATTGCTTTCCTTGCCGAGCCAGATGTTGCTATTACATATAAGTCTTGCCAAGCCCACTGAAATGCATGCACCAACCGACCCTATGAGCAACATTTTCACACAATTCAGAACAGAATCTGGTTGCGTAAAGAATGGCCTTACTAGCATCGCTCATACCTCAGTCACTTTCATATTGTCAAAGCCAAGGATAAAACAGAGACACATCAATGAAAGTAACAAAACTGCTCTAGCCTGTACCAGAAGACATAGTGCACTGTAAATATTAGGTCCTGCCGGTAATGAGAAGCATATCACAAGTAATCCTATGTCCATACTTTTATAATTTTTAATGGGTTAAAGCGAAACTAGTTCTTATTCTTAAAATTTACCCGTTTTTGAAGTGTAATTTTCAGTGCCCACAATGGACATTCCCAAGTATCACTCTGGATCGGCTATTCTGACCCGTAGAGAGTTCTCCCTGCGGTTGGATGTCTCCGCCACTGGAATGCCGTGTCTATTCGAAGCCTCTTCAACTGTACGCCAACATGTTGCCGTCGGACGTCCGCGTCCTCTCTTTCGTTCCTCGATTGCAAGAGCTCTCTTAACGGGATGAATCTCGACGTTGTACGTGTCCGTACCAGCGGAACTGCCACTCCTCCAATTTTTCACAGATACGGAGCGTATTCAATGATCCTCGTACACGCTCATTGCGCACATTGTCCAAGAGGGCTATATCGCAGCATCCGAATTTCCGTCACATGCATTTGCTGATCATGCTTCTAAAGGCATCCTTCTGTCTCATAAGACGCCTGTCAGCAAACGTCATTTGGTCCATCCAACGTAGATGAGGTGCTTCACGTCATCATCAATCGTCGCGTCGGTGGTAGTAACTGAGCCTAGGTACTAGAATTTAATCGTCAGTGCCAGCGCTTCACCCTCTTAGAAAATTGTATTGAGTGGACCTTGAACTTCTGGCTTGGCGAAGTTGCAGAACATATACTCCGTCTTCTTACGGTTTATTCTGTGTGCATTCGTCTCCAAAGATTTTCTCCAAAGTTCTAAGGCTGCCTCGACCTCTTCACGTGTTTCACCAACGAGGACGATGTCGTCTGCTTATAGAAGGGTCCATGGTATTTGTGTCATCAGTTGTTCTGTGAGATAGTTAATAACTATATTGAATAACATTGGGCTCAAAGCTGAACCTTGAGGAACACCAACCTCAGCATTGAAACTCCCAGAGATACCAGAACTAGACTTCGCCTTTGTAGAGGGGCGAACGTGTTTGCAAAATAAAATCATGAATCAATGATTCGAATGGATTTATATGTAATTCCATCAAATACTTAAATGAAGTGAAATGGGGTGGGGGCGTCTTGGCGATTTTACGGAAAATAACCGATGGCACGCTAGATAGTAAAAAGTAAAAAACAAGAGATTAGTTGACATGCTAGTAGGATAGTCCTTGATCTAGACTATTCATAACAACTAGAAATCACAACAGTGAGTTACACAACATAAAACTGATTCAGGACTTAATAGTGGCACCTTTTCAGACAATTGGGCGAAGGCGCGTTCTACAACGACGTTATGTTAGGTTGCTTGCACCATTTAAAACCGTATGGAAATTTTAAGTTACAGCATTTCCCCTATCTTAATTTTAACTATCCTCATGCTCTTTATAAAGCCTTATCAATTGCGTAATCCTAGTGACAGGGGATTACCAAATTTAGACGTTCCTCCACTGAAGGTGTGAACTAATGTTAATAATTATGTTATTTGTTTTATTTCCCACAAACTACTTTTACGGTTTACGTAGACGCCGAGGAGCCGGAATTTAGTCCCGTTGGAGTTCTTTTACGTGACAATAAATCTACCGAAGCTAGCGCCTCAACCGCCTGAGCCACTCAGCCCGGCGAACCACTTTACTGAATATTTTCACATTCAAAGTAACGTCTTTGACTAGAATAGCAATAGCCTAAAAGTAGCAAAATCATAATGATATTATTAATAATTATTTATAATAATTTTCCAACTCCAGGAAGAAATAAGTAAGGGAGACCTATGAATTTCCTTCTAGAAGACAATATATGACAAACATCGAAAAAGCACCCACATGGATGAGAGTTGAGAGAAAGGATTAAGAATGTGGAGGAGTTCAAATATCTGGGAGAGTGGATCGACAATAACCTGTCAGAAAGAAAGGCACTGTTATCGAGAATCAACAAGATTAACTTAGCATATAAACTAAGTGCGAACACTTACAAAAAGAAGAAGACCTCCATCAATGCAAAACTCAGACAGTACCAGACAGTGATCTTCCCGGAGGCTTTACAAGTAGCTATATGTTTGAACCTGATAAAAACAGGATTGGTCATGAGGTTGAAAATGGTCGAGAGAATGATTCTGAAGAAAATACTGGGACCACAAACAACAGAGGATGGATCGTCTAGAAAGAAAGGAAACCAAGAATTTTATCTAATGCTGGAAAAGATCTCAGGTACCATCTGGAAGAAGAGAGCCATATTCTTCGGACATATCTAGAGTATGAACCTGGGAAGAGTGACCAATCAGAAGAATTTTTTGAGATCAGGAAAACTACAGTGCGGTGGTATCAGCAGATGAAAAAGGATCTGGAAGAAATGAGAAAAGAAGGAACGGAAATCAGCAACAGTTGTAATTATATGTTAATAATAATAAAATATCACAAATGAAATTACTCAAAAACTGAATAAAATACCTGAAATAAATTAAATCAATAAAAATAATTAAACAATATGTCCGTAGTATGGGCGCCAGCACTCACAAGAATGGATCCCTCGAATTTTTATAAAGCATAATAATAATGTTTTCTCTCCCAGGTCGTGTACATAAAAGCTGCGTACTGGTACATCTGCTTCACGCCTTACCTAATCTTCTGAAAACGACTAAATAGGTAGGAACTGCACCTAGATTCATCAATAACTACTGATTCTAAAATAAATAACCATATTCTCAATAAAATCCGTGCATGAGCACTTCATCAATACACCAAAATATACATATAATACACACACAGAATATTACTGGAAGACTCCATATTTACAACTGCAATGAAAACAGTGGGAAAACGAAAGCGAGAACTAAGCTACCATTTGTAGTTATTCCGTTGAACAACGTACATATATATGTAGATAAGTACTCTTCACTGTATTTGTATCTACACGGCTTGCCGATTCTTATAATCGGCACTTATTGAATCACACAGATACTGTACCTCATAGTACTGTGTTCACTGACTAACACTTGTTTTAAAGATATATTCACTTGAGCAACACACGCTTGTCGTTCTTGAACATAAATTATAGAAAGTATGAGATAGCCAACATATAATACTAGGCCACCACAAAGTGATACAATACCCAGTGCCTAAGCATTCCACAGTTTGTAGGTCAGCCACGTTCCACGAACATAAAAAGACTCTGTTCCACGAACGTTTGAAGTCCAGTCCAGTCCAGTATAGTGCAGCAGTGTCACTGCAGTACCGTATATCCAGTTATAAGTATACCACTGTCCTCCTCGCCGTATCATCACATGCCTAAATAGACATTAGCTTTCCCCTTCCCCTTATATGATCCGTCTACATTCATCCTTATCAGCCAATCATGAGTAGATCATCTAGTCAAGACCACGCCCTGAATCTCTTCTTGGCCCCAAGACAATGACACCATCAACGGACACTAGGGTGTTTCACATGAGTCATCGGAACTTTTCGACTACAATAAACAAGTGCACCTCATCAGACTTTGGGATATACACATGAGTCATACGAATTTTCTGAGTTATGATAGCAATGATTTTCCCATCAGTTTGTACAAAACAAATTACTCATCTCACATATAGAGACCTTCCACCTTACAATACTAAGAATAAATATACAAATGGAATAATAATAATCATAATAATAAAGTAATAATATTAATCATAATGTCGGTATTCGCTCTAGAGACAGCAGGAAATCGATAAATACACTGGTAAGGTACCCCACTGTTTCTGTGGCGGTCGTGGCAAGCACATTCTTTAAAATCATTTTCCAATTCAGTCTGTTTTAGACTGCTTTCTTTTGTTATTCCCTCGGTGATCTCAGTCGCTTGACCTCTGCTTCTACTTTGCTAATCCATGTTTTCTTTCCAGCACAGTATACAACTTTCCAAACAGGAGGACGGCAGAGATCTAATACTTGTTTTGAAGTTTCAGTTTTATCCATCCTGTAGATGTGTCCGAAACAACTCCTTAATTTTATCTTCGATGACCACTTGTTATTAACTGTAATAATAATAATAATAATAATAATAATAATAATAATAATAATAATAATAATAATAATAATAATTGTACCGGGAGGTACACCTCAACGCCGCGCATTCAAAACTAGCGCCTAAATGAACTCCTCTATTGGTGAAACAGTGACACTGAAACTACACCAACTTGGAATTTTAATCAGAAGATGTCACCATAGAAATATTCAGTAATTTTGTTATTGTGCAGTTTCCTAACCTGAGTGAATTTCTACTTGTTTTGTTTGATATTCATCAAGAAGTTTGGACATTCTTCCATAGATGAAACTACAAAAAACTGTGATCGTGCACTCTGGTGCAAGGTGTAAGAAGTTATAATTGAAAGAAGTTTTGTATTTCTAGGTTTCTGCAAGTGATTGATGTTCATTTATTTGTGGGTTGGCAATATTTCCTTTTTCTTTCCGCCAGTTTTGAATCTAGCCAATCAATAATTTATGTAATTAATTTTCCACCTATCGCAGGCTTCATTTTCGGTTCTTAGTGTTACTTTTGAAATCTACCAATACAATTGAGAGGGTGTGGCTGGTTTATTCCTGAATGATCTCGAACCTTCTCTGAGGGTCTATAAACTGCGGCTTTTCACGTTTCTTAGCCAATTGATCGTCATCTTACTGAGTGTGCGTGTCAAATCAGGAGGCGGGTGGCCCCTTTCATCGGTCAACAGAACATCTATAAGGTAATGGCCACATAACTTTATTCTTTTTTGCTACCTCCGCAGTTTAATCCTAGGGAAAGATCCGAATCGTTAACTATGTAACCTTCTTTTCTAAAAATGTAACTTTCTGCCGGCTAATGTAAACATTTCATAAATCTTTAACTGTAAATTGGGGGAAAGAGAGTGATGTACCCTCTCGAGCTCTCCTTCATCTTGGTTTGAGGTGACTACGTTTCATAACTGTTTTTCATTCTGTAATGTGGTAATATAATTTCTATACGAGTCACCTCAGTAGTTTGGGAATAGCCCCTGTTTCATCGGCCTAGAGTCCTTTAGGTTTTTATTATCTTGGAGTCAGGGTACGCCTCCATTCATTTTGTGTTTGGGCCAGTAATTTAACCTGTTCCTTTAATATGAAGGCCGCCGTAGGTTGGGTATTAAATACCCCTGCATAAATCAATTTTCGTATCGCAAGTTGTGCCTTGAGAAGCCAGTGTTTGTAAGTTGATGTTGCCTTGAGTAGGCAGTAAGGAACTGAGAGCCTGTTAGCTCTTTTACAAGTTTTTTAACTGTAAAGTGTGCCTCTGGGAGGCTAGATATTGTGATTTAGGGAGCAAGTGCTCCTGAATTAGGGGATTTCTACCCCGCATTAAATAATACCTCTTCCTTTCGTAAAATTGTAAAATTAGGGGCTTAAAGCCCAAAATGTTAAGGTTATGAATCTTTGATTTTCCCCAATCTTGTTTAATGATTACTACTTGTACCTGTAATATTGTCATAAAAAATGTTAAGTTTGAAGTTCTGAAAATATAACTTTCAGTTTAAGTTTTTAATTAATTTTGATATTGTAGTTAGACCCATTCACCCCAGCACCTTCCTTCACCTCTGCGTTCCACGGATACCCCGGTACAATAATAATAATAATAATAATAATAATAATAATAATAATAATAATAATAATAATAATAATAAAAAACTTCAGTATTCCAAATATAAGTGTTTCAGTGCTGAAAATATTAACATGAATTCTTGGAAATGTTCAGTTAATATGTATTGGTTTACAGATTTGGTATTCAGTCCATTTACCGTTCAGGGTTGGTACTTTCCTCGGACTCATTGAAGGATTCCACCTTTACCGCCTCAAGGGCAGTGTCTTGGAGCGTGAGACACTTCGTCGGGGATACAGCTCGAGAGGAGAAACAGCACCTCGCCCAGGCGGAGCCATATGGCGGATGGGAAGATTGGAAGGGATAGGGAAGGAAGTGGCCGTGGCCTTAATTTAGATACCATGCCTGCACTTTTCTGAAGAAGAAGTGGGATATTGTTTTCCATATATTATACAGTAAATAAGTAATTGTTGCTCAGGGTAGCTTCTTAGTAGTTGCAATGAAATGATGAAAGACATTAAATTCCATTAAGCGTACGCCACTGTGGCCTGTTGTTATTAGAAAAACATATAATATCTCCAATATCTCCAAAACTATTTTTTGACACTCATCCCCTTTACAGTGATAAATATTTAATTACGTGTCTAGAGAAAATTATGTTTGATTGCTAATACATCGCTGTTTTCAGAGAACAATATTAATATTAAGGATGATTTAATAAAGGTAGATGACAGTATGGCTCATTTCATTAGTTAATGTCACGTGTTTAGTTAGCGAATTCTCTAATGGATGAATAGAGCTCATTACGTCTGTACAGGAATATAGCGGCAATTCATAGAGCACGCTACAAATCATGAAGGACACGGGGATGAATATTAAACAGACATTTACAGTTTAATCAGTTCCATATTCTCATCACTTGGAATCATTTCACGTGCACTCGAAAATGTCCACCTGAAGCTGATGGGAATTATGCATATTAATATGTATTTCTTATTGATAAAGTAATTTAGATCTATCTCTGTTTATAAAGGGGCTTACTATCTGGGTCATCGACCCTGTGGTGAAATATAGTGTTTACAATGCATTGCATCTTCTGGTACTAAGCTTATAAGAGTACGTATATACATCATCATTAAATAGTCTTTCAGCGATTAGCCTGCACGCCTCTGTAAATTTACTAAACGTCGCTACAATCCTCTACTTGAAACTAGTGCTGTGGTCTTGGTCTCCCTCTACTTCTCTTACCCTCCATAACAGAGTCCATTATTCTCAAAGATAACCTATCCTCCTCCATTCACCTCACATGACCACACCACCGAATCCGGTTTATGCGTACAGCTTCATCCATTGAGTCCATTTCTAACTTGTCTTTATCTCCTCGTTCCGAGTATCTTCCTGTCATTGTTCCCACCTGTTTGCATCAGCAATTATTCTCTCTACTTGCATGTCTGTTACTTATAACTTATGAATGAGATATCCTGAGTCACCCAGCTTTCGCTCCCGTAAAGTAAAGTTGATCTGAAAACAGACCGATGTAAAGATAGTTTCGTCCGGGAACTGACTTCCTTCTTACAGAATACTGTTGATAAGAGTAAACAAGCAGTAATATGATCACAGAAACTCAAAACTGGGAAGTTTTTCAATATGAATCATGCGCCCGGAAGTAAGGAAGTAACGTCATTTTCTCGAAAAAAAAAAATCTCCCCCAATTTGATTGCACCATCGTTGTTAGCATAGCACGAAGAGCATCCCTGTTTTTTTCGCTATAATTCCGATGAAATGGCGTTTGGCTTTTAGTGCCGGGAGTGTCCGAGGACATGTTCGGCTCGCCAGATGCAGATCTTTTGATTTGACACCCGTAGGTGACCTGCGCGTCGTGATGAGGATGAAATGATGATGAAGACAATACATACACCCAGCCCCCGTGCCAGCGAAATTAACCAATGATGGTTAAAATTACGACCCTGCCGGGAATCGAACCCGGGACCCCTGTGACCAAAGGCCAGCACGCTAACCATTTAGCCATGAAGCCGGACATAATTCTGATACACTCTGTACACGCGTACAGCCTCAGCATTTGCCTGGTGTGAAAATAGGAAACCACGGAAGACCATCTTCATGGCTGCCGACTGTGGTATTCGAACCCACTATCTCCCGGATTCAAGCTCACAGCTGCACGCTCCTAACCGCACGGCCTACTCGCCCCAGTTGTACGGCATTCTGGTCAGATGAACGGAAGAGCTGCGGCATTGCTACATTTAGCACAACCCGCTCATGAATATAGACAGTCATGGTCAAACACCACCGTGCCAGTAGACTTTTTGTTTATAATGCGCCATCCATGCTTCTCCTAATCTATCAGCCAATCGAGGTCATCAGACGTTCGACTATAACAATCATCCCTCTCAACCTTCAGCCACAAGCTAGTGCAACCCGCATCTTCCCGGTATTTTCACCACTTTCGGAGTGAATATTAATATGAGCACGTACGGCTTTCACTTTTTGGATTGTTCACTAGCTCAGCTACCAACGTGCAAAGTTTGAACTAAATCCGAGGATAAGAGAAACAGTTTTTCCCTTTGAGAAAATCATCGGGCGAGGGGCTTTACGTCGCTCCGACACAGATAGGTCTTATGGCGACGATGGGATAGGAAATGACTAGGAGTTGGAAGGAAGCGGCCGTGGCCTTAATTAAGGTACAGCCCCAGCATTGCCTGGTGTGAAAATTGGAAACCACGGAAAACCATTTTCAGGGCTGCCGATAGTGGGATTCGAACCTACTATCTTTCGGATGCAAGCACACAGCCGCGCGCCTCTACGCGCACGGCCAATTCGCCCGGTAGTTTCCTATTTTCATACAAGGCAAATGCTCGGACTGTACCTTAATTAAGGCCACGACCGCTTTCTTCCAACTCCTAGCCCTTTCCTATCCCATCGTCGCCATAAGACCTATCTGTGTCGGTGAGAAAATCAAATGATCGTAAATATGTCTCTTGGTCATGACCATCTCACCATCGGCTGCTAATTTCAGATGACAACAAGCCATAAAACATAGCCTGCACGGTTGGTAGATAACATTGCTTGGTCATCCATCCATACCTTACATCACAACCTGCGCGATTGCTAGGGTTACACTTCCGTCGCACTAACTCCATCACGCCACCTTCAGTACCGCAAAATTTCAGATAACCCCTCAGCCATAAGACATAATATTTATGTAAGTGACTTGAACGGTAGAGCGTTAGTTCGTAGTCCTAGTTTGCGAGTTCACTTCCGACTCATTGTAGTATTACTTGAAGGTGCTCATATACAGTTGAAAATTACTCTGCTGCTTTAACTGTAAGTCCCTTGAACTTTTATGAAATCGCAGCACAATCACCGTCTCTATCAATTCACATGGCACTGCTGCTGAATGTGGGACTGTGTCTTCTCTCTCCTGTGAGCTAAACTACACCTCTGTCTTTTTTCTATGGCTGACAGACAGGGAAACATAATACAATAGAACCTACCCATAACGGAACCTGGGTTATCTATCTTTATCGGAATTTTTTGTGGTCCCGAAGGAATTCTGTTGAAATCCATCTAAATTAACAAGGGAACAGGGCTATTCCATCAAACTCAATTATCAGGAAAACTCAAAATTTACTCAGCTAAATTTCCGTCGATTTAAAAAAATCATTGAAAGATATTTATTAAAATTAGATGTTCTGCCATGACTAAATGACCCATCCTTGATAGAACAGGGGCGTGTCGTAACCAATACCACCACCTGAACACGACAACCTACAATATTTCTTAAGCTGATTCTTATTATTCCTACACTTATTTCTTGAGATACCCAGATGAGAGACATAACTAATTGTACCGGTGCCGGATACTCAACACGGGCCAGCACCCACTCCCCGGGGTCGGGGGTTATCTATGCTGGTACACGTTGGATCTGAGTGAAGATGACCCCAACCGTCGAATGAAATTGTGTGACTGGCTTTTGGATCAAAAACATAATGAGCATTTTCTCTGGAGGCTAATTTTTACGTTAATGGAGAAGGAAAACTAACAGAACCAGCCGAAAACCTATATTTATACATTTCTCTGTAACGTTACAGTCACAGGTGAATCGTACCTTGAGGTGTAGGGCGGTCACCTTGTACCAGAATTGGATCTCACAGGCGAACGACCAAGCTCATTCACGCCAAGAGGTGATTCACCATATAATGCTGCATTCGTACGATAGTGGTTTGACGATAAATTCCCCAACACATCGGGAATTGAGGAGCCATTGAGGGGGCTCCTATGTCACCACACCTCAAACCACTGCATTCTGCTTTCTGAGGTTACCCGAAATCCTAATTGCACTGCGTGAATATTCGTGATCTGAGGCATTTTCGAACGCGGATTGAGGAGGCAAGCTCCAGGAAGTATTAAACAATATGAAGTTACGCATCCAAGCGTGATCCGAACATAGACGTGGTCATATTGAACAGAATTGGTGAATTTTCAATGACGTGGACTAATGGTGATCATGATGACCTCATTCTAAATCCAAACAGTCACTTCGAGAAATATTGTTGTTTGTTGTTTAAAGGAGCCTAACAGCTAGGTCATCGACCAGTCGAAAAATATTAAAGAACTAAAGTCCGGCTCCATGGGTAGATGGTTAACGTGCTAGCCTTTCGGCAGAGGGATCCCGGGTTCGATTTCCGGCAGGGTCGGGAATTTTAACCATAATTGGTTAATTTCGCTGACACGGGGGCTGGGTGTATGTGTTGTCTTTATCATCATTTCATCATCATGACGCGCAGGTCGCAGGTCGCCTATAGGAGTCAAATCAAAAGGCCTGCATCTGGCGAGCCTCGGACACTCCCGGCACTAAAAGCCATACGCCATTTCAAAGAAAATGATATGACAAGTTTAAATAATGATGGATTAAATAAATAACTCACAAAATTTACATAACGAAATTAAATTAAAATAATATCTCCCAAACCGGGAGATAGTAGACTGAGTTAGCACTCAGCTCACTGCCCCATTGTTCCAGTACTCACCGCCTGCCCGCCAGACTGTCGTCCAGCACGAACTGTGAAGTCAAGTCTACACTGTCTGGCTAGCCCAACTTACGGGCAGGCCAGCATACCACCCCTTAAAGAGGGGAAGTGTCGTGATACCACCTTGACAGATACATGGCTGACAACATCGTCGAAGCAAAGAACTACATCGAAAGTTCTAACTGCCTCGTTCAGATGTCAGAATCTTTGCCGGCACGGTAGAACACCTGTATCGACGGCAAATATTTAACGGGCACAGGGATCTCTCGTCATAATAATAATAATAATAATAATAATAATAATAATAATAATAATAATAATAATAATAATAATAATAATAAATAATTATATTATTATAATATTATATAATAATAATAATAATAATAATAATAATAATAATAATAATAATAATAATAATTATTATTATTATTATTATTATTAATCACATTACACTCGTCATGACGGTTCAATGATCACGAGACGGAGTGTTAAGCTTTTCCAACCTCTAATTTGTGGAAGAGTATAGGCGATATCCAGATCCTGTAGGTGTTGTTTAAGCTTATTGTGCATTAGTCCCGTGCCGGAGATGGCTAAAGGCCTCACTGTTGCCAGGTCCATTTATCGCTGTTTTCGAACTTCTTCTGCGACACCAGTGTATTTTTCAATCTTCTGGACATACTCCTGGTGGACAATGTAATCTGAAGGGATAGTTACATTGAGTAGATCAGTCTTTCTGAGGTATTTGTCAATAAGGACAATATTCGCCCTGTTCGATCTTATAATCCTGTCTGTCTGCAGAGATCGGTTCCAGTACAGCTGAACCTGTCCATAATATGGGAGTTTATCGTGCATAAGTCCCGCCTTGAATCTCAGCACTTGGTGCAAAATTTTCCCTACCTCATCGTGCCGATGAGTATAATTATGATTTACCTGCCATGGCCTTACATGAATCCACAGTTTGTTCCAACGGTTTCTCAGTATTTCCTGCATCTGTCGTTCACTTCTTTAAGATTTAGGCTATACTTACGGTAGTTACGAGTGCTTATGACTCTATCCTGGATAGCTATCAAGAGTGCTTCTCTTTGTCCGTGAAAAGACGTTTGATTTACATGCCGAGGATTTGAACCATGGCGTTCTTCTTCTATTTCTTCTTGTTCTTCTCTTCTTATTTCTTCGTTATGCCCAACTATGGAGCGCGACAGAACTTATTTAGCTGATGTCGTTCCCTTTTTCTTCTCCCAAAATCTTTTCATCTTCTCGCTGAAGCTTTCCTTGCGATCTTCTGACCAGGTTTTGTTGGGGGTAGTGCTTGGATAGCGTGTAAAGCAGTGATTATCGACTCATTTTATGAACTTAGATCTGTCTAATACAATGTCATCTGTGATGCCTGTTTGTTTTATTTCCATCGATAGGGCAAGGTTCTCAGTTCTTTTGGTAAATCGTTAATTATTCATTCTGGGCATATGCCCGTAAAATTTCGAAAGTATTTTCCTAAATGTGTCTGAGATTTTCTCTGAGTGTTGGTTCTGGCCATGAGATTTCCTGATCTTGCAGATTCCCCCTGTACAGACTAGGCCAAACATTTTCCAAAGGACTTTCCTTTCTTGCTTTTCTACGTCTTTAATCAATGATCACCCCCCTCAATGATCCGTGTTTCAGATGTATATAGTGCTATTATTATTATTATTATTCCCCGACTATTTAAACTGCGCGCCTTCTTTACGGCCATCTATGCCAACGGTCTTGAAATTGTAAACTACCAAATCATTTCGCCTTCTACTGTTAAATGGCTCTAACATAAATTTGTTCGCTCCCTCTACCGGACTGAAAACTAACTACTTGACAAAGTAATGTTCATTTTAGGATTTGGTAAACCTTTTTCTGAGGATTGTCTTTTTAATGTACCGAAGTTGACAGCACTTCAGCTGGTTCCTCCTCAATTTTTTGTTGCTATTTTGCTTTACGTCGTACCAACACAGATATATCTTATGGCGACGATGGGATAGGTGAGGCCTAGGAGTGGGAAGGAAGCGGCCGTGGCCTTCATTACGGTACAGCCTCAGCATTTGCCTGGTGTGAAAATGGGAGACCATGGAAAACCATCTTCGGGGCTGCTGACAGTAGGGTTCGAACCCACTATCTTATGGAGGCAAGCTCATAGCCGCGCACCCCTAACCGCATGGCCAACTCGCCCGGTACCACCTCAATTGTAATATACCTATCAGATGCTTGGAAAGATGTTCTCTAGCCTATTAAAACCGGGGGTGAGTACAGGAATCCAGCCGATTTGCAAAGAGTTCTGGTATCTTCCCCTTACGGAACTATAAAATCAGAGCACTTAAGGCAACTCCTGTCTGAATTGCTCCAGTGCACGGGAGTGCGACTTGAGGGAAACCCAGGAGCAGGGGCCAGACCTGCTTGAAGAAACAAAAAATGGAAATGGCGTATGGCTTTTAGTGCCGGGAGTGTCCGAGGATATGTTCGACTCGCCAGGTGCAGGTCTTTTGATTTGACACCCGTAGGTGACCTGCGCGTCGTGATGAGGATGAAATGATGATGAAAACGACACATACACCCAGCCCTTGAGCCGGAGAAATTAACCAATGATGGTTAAAATTCCCGACCCTACCGGGAATCGAACCCGAGACCCCTCTGACCAAAGGCCAGCACGCTAACCACATAGCCATGGAGCCGGACTGCTTGAAGAAGATCCAGCGGTACAGGATAATGGCAGAATTTACGTAAACATGTGAAAGCGCCTGCTGGTAGTTTGAGTGGAAGGTTTCAGCCGTTTTTCTTTTAATGCAATTTTGTAAACTGGTTGTTTCAATGTAGGATTATCGGCGAAGTCTGAGGACTCTGTTTCTATTTCATACAGGGAAGTGTGTAATGTAAGGGAACAAAAAGATAATGACCCTCTGTCGTTTCCCATTCAACATTGCATTGGGTGACTGTAGCATCCAAACTCAAGATTTTGTCAATCTTGTCTCGACTTTAAATGTTCCTCCTTTAGTCACACCTTGTAGTATAGGATTATCCTCTGTATCATTGGGCCACAAGCCCACTTAGGTTTTCAGCACTTTCTGTAAGGAGTGCAGGTATTTTGACTCCTTGCCTTTTGTTTATGGCAGGTTATGTACAACCCTTTTCTTTTTACTACCAATGCCATGTAGTATGGGCAATTATGCCCCTGTTTATTCTGTAACTGTCTCTGCGTTTTGGTTCCCTTTAGGAACAGTGTTAATATTATTGTTATTGTGTATCAATTGCTGAACAGTTTAAAGTGGCATCACCCGATGGGTTGCCTAGTGTAATTGCAATGCATCAAAAGAAACTGAGTGCCTCTGCGAGGCTGACTATGATATTTTGGAGCTCAGACTCCTGTGTAATGTAATCGCTATAAGTAAACTTTGTTCTCGTAAAATACTGTAACTGTACGGAGCAATTGGGCTCTTATCCATGTAAATTTAACACCTTGTAATTATCGCAAGTTTTGTACCTGATTTCAGGACTTCTACTAGTTGCTTTACGTCGCACCGACACAGATAGGTCTTATGGCGACGATGGGACAGGGAAGGGCTAGGAGTGGAAAGGAAGCGGCCGTGGCCTTAATTGCCTGGTGTGAAAATGGGAAACCACTGAAAACCATTTTCAGGGCTGCCGACAGTGGGGTTCGAACCTCCTATCTCCCGAATACTGTATACTGGCCGCACTTAAGCGACTGCAGCCATCGAGCTCGGTCAGGACTTCTAAGTCCATATTCTTTGAGCTAACGAGTTCACTATTGACCTGTTCAATCGTTTGTTATTCATTCAGATTTACTATCCCTCAATTTTTAGAAAGGAAAGAACTACAATTTCCAAATTTGTTATACTAAAAGTTGCTCTAATTAATCCCATGGCCAACCATTCAACATAGGCGCTTCGTATTCCTCTGTGAACCACGGAAACCTTGGAATAATAATAATAATAATAAGTTATTATAACTTAAGTTATTATTATTATCATTATTATTATTATTATTATTATTATTATTATTCCTTGGGCATTTTCATGTGTCTCCAGAAGTCCTCTTCTAAGCTTGGTGATCAGAGGATTCTTTATATATTTCGCAAAATTATATTGGGGTTATTGCTGCGTAGCGTAACAAACAATATAATTGAAGCGAGGAATTTCAGAATCTGATTTGTAATATGCTGAGAACATGTTCACTTTGGTTAGTTATGTACGACCAAGGAGATATTTTATTCAGCGTGTAACTCTGTGTTCGCTGTCAGCACGGCGTATTGAACATATTCTCGACCGCACACACAGAAGAAAAAGCCGCGCCGGAAGCCTGGCAGAATTAATCGAGTAATCCCACTGGCTGATTGATTGCTTGTTCCTATCCGCTTGTCATTTCAAGCCCACACTCTTTTTACGCTATACAAGCTTCCTCGCTGTATAATTTGTTCTACTAACAACAATGCCATTATTTGCATTGTATAACAGGAAAGCGCTTGGCAGAAGCAGGTAGGATGGACGAAAGTGGAACAGCGAACAGGTGTCGCATTGCTCAAGTGACAGATGGTGTTTAATTTAGAGATGATACAAAAAGGAGAAAAATATCACTAGAGACTGTTTAATCATTATAAACATTGTAAGCCTGAGCGATAATAAGAAGCATGGTGTAAAGAGCTCGTGCAACTGGACCATCTTCTTCCTCACCTTCTCTTTAATGTTAATACTAATACTAATACTAATAATGATAATAATAATAATAATAATAATAATAATAATAATAATAATAATAATAATAATAATAATAATAATAATAATAATAATAGTGCTCCACCTCTGTGGTGTAGTAGTTAGCGTGATTAGCTGCCACTCCCTGGAGGTCCGGGTTCGATACGCGACTCTGCCACGAAATTTGAAAAGTAGTTCTAGACTGGAACGGGGCCCACTCATCCTTGCGAGGTCAACTGAGTAGAGGGGGTTCGATTTCCACATCAGCCATCCTGGAAGTGGATTTCCCTGCTTTGCCACATCTCCTCCAGGCAGATGCCGGGATGGTACCTAACTTAAGGCTACGGCCTTAAGTTTCCATCACCCCACAGGGCCCTTGTTCAGCACAGCAGGTGAGTCCGCCTGGGTGAGGTGATAGTCCTCCTCCCAAGTTGTATCCCTCAACCCAAAAGTCTCATGTTCCAGGACAGTGTCCTTGGGGTGGTAGAGGTGGAATCCCTCGCTGAGCTAGAGGGAAAAGCCAAACCTGGAGGGTAAACGGATTAAGAAATAATAATAATAATAATAATGATAATAATAATAATAATAATAAAAGGCAATGGGGGCATGGTTCAGTAAGGTACAGAAAGATCTGCAGGAGATTGGGATCTCATTTGAAGATATCCAGGAGCGTGTCTCACGTAAGAAAAACTCCAAGAACATCAGAGTTTCCTACCAAAGCCGAAGATGAAAACTGGAAAGGCATGGTCGGAAGAGCGAAAGGAGCAACACCGTATACGAATGAAGGAATACTGGACCAACATTAAAGCTCAAGGGAAACAGTTGAAATGACGTGGACCTTAGTTGGCCGAAACGAAATAATAATAATAATAATATTAATAATAATAATAATAATAATAATAATAATAATAATAATAATAATAATAATAATAATAATAATAATAATAATAATAATAATAATAATTGTACCGGGTGGTATACCTCTACTACGCAAGTTCAAATCTTGCGCCAATTGAAAATCCTCTACAGGAGAAGCTCTGTACTTTAAAAACGGAATCAACTCTACTGGTTATCAGAAGATGTCACTGTGTGTTTTTTATTTGCTTTTGTTTTTCATTGATCAAGAAGTGTGGACATTTTCTAACAGATGTCTCTACCAGAAACTATGATAACGCACTCTGGTGTAAAGGAGTGAACCTTCTTGGAGAAATTTTGTATTCATAAGTTTTGTCTTTACTAAATTTTGTTCTGTGGGTTGTGGGTTGGCAATATTAATCCTTTCTTTCCGCCTGTTTTGAATTTAGCCAATCAGTAAATTCTGTAATTAATTTTCCCCCAATCATAGCTTTCTTCTTCCAATTTCTATGTGCAACTCTCAGTCAACCAATAAAAATTGAGTGGGTGTGTCTACTCATTCCTGAAAGGTCTCGAATTTTCCACGAGGGTATAAAACTGCTGATTTTCTTGTCTCCAGGCCACTCGTATAACATCTAACTCAGTGTGTGAATATGTTGCAGGGGGCGGGAAGCGCCTCTTTCCTCAAGCAGCAGCTCTTCAACGAGGTAATGGCCCTTTAACATCTTTATTTCTCGCTAGCTCAGCAGTTTAACTCGCGGGGAGGGTTCGAAAACTTTAATATGTAAGCTATAAAACATGTAAACCCTTTTCCTGGCAAACTTCATTTTTCTTGAACTTTAATTCGGGGATAGAGAGTGCTTTACCCTCTCGAGCGCCCCTTCATTTTTGGAATTTGAGGTGACTACGTTTTCGTAACCGTTTTTCTGTTCCTTCTTAAAGTGTTAAATTTATTTTGCAGACTAGTCACCTCCATAGATTGGGAGTAGCCCCTGTATTATTGGCCTAGCGCCACGTAGGTTTTAACAAGCTTTAGTGTAGGAGTGCAAATTCTTGCCTCCATTCATCTTTGTGTTTGGGCCATTTAATTAACCTTTAATTTGCTATTCAGGCCTCGTAGGTTGGGTACTAGTTACCCCTGTTTATTTATAAGTATGCCTTAAGGGCAGTCAAGTGTAAAGTTGTTTATGGCCTTCTGATAGGCTTGAACTATTGAGAGCGGGTCAGCTCTTTCTGGTATTTTTAAAAGGTGCCTCTAGGAGGCTTGACATTAAGTGGTGGGAGCAAACGCCCCATGTAATTAGGGGTTTTCTGCCCTTTGGTAATTTGTGGTTGTGAGCTGAGGGCTCAGGAATTGTAACTTGGGGCACGAAGCCCAGAAATTGTTAATACCAGAAACTCTTGTTTTCGTTTGTAAAAGCATTATTGTACCTGAATTTTCATTGTTATTTCACCAAGTGAAAAGTTGTTAAATATTGTTGTCTGTTGAAAATATAAACTTTATTTAAATTTTAAATTCATCTTTTCGACTTAGACCCATTCCAGCCCGCACCTTCTTTCATCTCTGACTTCCACGGATAAATCCGTAATAATAATAATAATAATAATAATAATAATAATAATAATAATAATAATAATAATAATAATAATAATAATGAGCGTCCGTGGCTCAGGCGGCAGCTCGCCGGCCTCTCACCGCTGGATACCTGGTCACTCCATGTGATATTTGTGCTGGACAAAGCGGAGGATGGACAGGTTTTTCTCCAGGTACTCCCGTTTTCCCTGTCATCTTTCATTCCAGAAACACTCTTCATTATCATTTAAATTCATCTGTCAGTCATTAATCATTGCCCCAGAGGAGTGCGACAGGCCTCGGCAGCCGGCACAATTCCTATCCTCGCCGCAAGTTGGGGGCTTCATTCATCCCATCCCTGACCCGGTCATTAACTGGAAAACAGGCTGTAGGTTTTCATTCATTCATTCATTCAATAATAATAATAATAATAATAATAATAATAATAATAATAATAATAATAATAATAATAATAATAATAATAAATCTGTCACCGAGCTCGATAGCTGCAGTCGCTTAAGTGCGGCCAGTATCCAGTATTTGGGAGATAGTAGGTTCGAACCCCACTGTCGGCAGTCCTGAAAATGGTTTTCCGTGGTTTCCCATTTTCACACCAGGCAAATGCTGGGGCTGTACCTTAATTAAGGCCACGGCCGCTTCCTTCCCACTCTTAGCCCTTTCCTGTCCCATCGTCGCCATAAGACCTATCTGTGTCGGTGCGACGTAAAGCAACTAGCAAAAAAAAAAAAAAATAAACCTGTCCTTATTGTTAATTTATTGTATTCAGTGCTTCATATGCATTGAGCCTAGTTTCACGATCGTATTCCCTACATGAAAGGGTATATTCATCATTGAGTGTTTACACAGTGGTTGGTAGCTTGGTTTTATTTCTTTTCCCGTTTGAGAAACTTGAGTATAAACATTGTTTAAATGATTTTGAAAAGATTATAATATTTAAGCAGAACCTAGTCACATTCAGTATATTCTCTGACGCCTCCTGCGTGAAATTGGGCGCAGTCAACACTGAAGCATGTTGGTACTCCGGCACTTCAACAACCTGACTGAAATGCACAGGTGCCGAAGAAAGCTCTACGACGCCACCAGCAATGTAGCTACCACCTTAAGCAGATGCCGCACAACATTCGCCATCGCCACAGCTGAAACCAGCCCGCAACATCATATATAGTTGTGTCCTCCGCGGCGTGGATCCCCTCATTTCTGACAGAGACGTCATCCATGAGCTCAACCACGAAGGTATCCCTGTCCGGCGAGCCTTCCGCATCTGGAATACCTCGGGACCAACATACTTAGTCCGTCTTCACCTGCAAACTGAAGAGGAAGCCCAACGCCTCATCACCAAAGGCGCACGCCTCTATGGTCGACATCTCACCGTGGAACCTTCCCGCTCCCCTCCTAGACACTCACACACCTCACGTCATCGACCCCGAACTGCCCCCCCCCCCCATATGGACATCCACCACCAGTCAATCCACCTCTTCCTCCAACGTCCTCCTTCATCCCATCACCTCTAACAGCTGACCAACTCGGACTTCTCACCACCTCCCTATGCAAAACCTCAACCACGCTTCACCTCCTCATCTAACACATCGGAACTCCAGTTTTAACCTTCACCATTCCCTAACCCACATCTCCTCAACCAACAGGCCCTCATCACTTCTCCACTTAATATCAATTCGCATTACCCACCTACTTCTCTTCTCACACCTCCCAGTTCTCTTCACTTCTCCCGGCCCGAGTGATCGCGTTACGATCTAGGGGGCCCGCTCCGCCCGACGGACGGGGA